>NC_135238.1:58240453-58861881 GCF_051348905.1 Ranitomeya variabilis
TCCACTCCACATATGCACAGTGTCAAATATGAAATAGGATTTTATATATATATATATATTTTTTTTCTCCTCCTTATTCTGGATAAGTAGTCTCATTTATCTGTGTTTATCACGCAGATACATTTCCATTTTCACAGGATTTGCAGTGCATTCAGGTTCTGACAAGGGAAATACCTTCTGCTAATGTTTAAGGTTGCCATAGCAACTATTAAAAACACTTATTTTATTGACCCTAATGGAAGCCTCACAAAACTGGTATTAAGCAAAAAAAAATGTATATCTTGTTGCTAGGGTAACCTCTTTTTGGGGAGCAGAGAACATATTTGATTTACGCAAGGCTCTAATCGTACCGATTATGAAGGATTTATGAGTTTTGTTTGTTATCCGTGAGTGTTAGATGGATTGGAGAAGAGCTGAAGCCTCTGTGTGGCCCCATAGGATTATACAAAAGCCTGTATACACTGTAACCCTGTACAGTGTCCCAGTACTGTCCAAAGGATTTAGGAAAGTGTGGAAAAATGCTGCAAAGTAAGGGTGCATGCACACCTGAGGAAGGCTGGATACCGCCGAAACGCTTCGTGTTTTTACATTTTCTATTTTATCTTATTCTTCTCTTACTCTTTTGGTAACTTGATTTAATCTGCTACCATGAGATCGCCCTTCACGTGGTAACTTCATCCTCATTTAAAAAATGCACTACTCCATCAGGTGAAAAAATAACCTGTTTTTGATTTTAACCTTTTTTTTTCTAAATTACTACTCTCAGAATCTTCTCTCCTTTTTCCCTGAAAGGGACCTTGTCACCAGAAAAAAACACTATTGACCTGCAGATATAGGGTCAATAAGCAGGTTAATAGTGTTACTAACCTTACTGGCGCCTGCGGGGAAAAAAATAATGATATTCTCCTTGGCAATGTTCCAGCATCAGTCAAGGGGGTGGTGCTGGTTTAGTCACCGGCTGCTGTAACCGCATCCCTAGCCCCTGACTTACAGCCAGCCTCAATGCAGAGCCAATGTCGGTCAAGGCTAGGGATGTGGTTACAGCCGCCACTCTGTATTCGCAGAGCGAAGACTGAACCAACACTGATGCCGCCCATATGACTGAAGCCGATTGGTGCCAGGGAGAATAAATTAATTTTCTCCCCTCAGTTCTCAGCTATGTGCAGGCACCAGGCAGGTTATTAATGCTATTAACCTGCAGATTAACTCCATATCTGCAGGTTAATAACATTTTTTCCAGTGACAGGTTCCTTTTACGGGAATTCCACTTTTGGTAAATAAGCGTCTAACTATTTATTTTTATCATTAAAAATACAGTGAAAAAAGTAAAATAAAAATCAATATTTGTTTGCCTTCAAACCATCATCAAATCATCAATTCTTCTAGGTACGCATGCACACAGATTTTTGAAGTAACTCAGCAGGGAGGTTGTTCCAAACATCTTGGAGAGCCAACCACAGATTTTCTGTGAATGTAGGGTTGCCCAAATAATTCAGTCTCTTCATACAATTTAGGAGTCAGGACACACTTGATGATATCAAGGGCTCTGTGTGGTCCATATCATGACTTCCAAGGCTCCTTTTTTTCTGCTTTAGATAGTTTTAAAAGGAGTATTCTCAAGTGGCATGAAGGTACACCATGTGCTCCACCAGTCCATGTATTCTTAATAGGACTGCCAGAAATTGCTGATCTCACTGGGCTCCTATTAGAATGAATACAGTGGCAGAGTGTATGATTGACCACTAGGGTTGAGCGACTTTTATTTTTATAGGATCGGGTCGGGTTTCACGAAACCCGACTTTCTCAAAAGTCGGGTCGAGTGAAATCGGCCGGTCCTATAAAAAAGTCGGGGTCGGGGTCGGCCGAAACATGAAACCCAATGCAGTGCAATGGGATACTATGGTTCCCAGGGTCTGAAGGAGAGGAAACTCTCCTTCAGGCCCTGGGATCCATATTAATGTGTAAAATAAAGAATAAAAATAAAAAGTATTGATATACTCACCTCTCCGGAGGCCCCTGGACATCGCCGCTGGTAACCGGCAGCCTTCTTTGCTTAAAATGAGCGCGTTTAGGGCCTTCCATGACGTCACGGCTTCTGATTGGTCGCGGCCGCCCATGTGACCGCCACGCGACCAATCACAAGCCGTGACGTAATTCTCAGGTCCTAAATTCCTAATTCTAGGAATTTAGGACTTGAGAATTATGTCACGGCTTGTGATTGGTCGCGTGAGCGGTCACATGGGTGAACGCGACCAATCACAAGCCGTGACGTCATCTAAGGCCCTTCACGCTCTCATTCTTAGGAAGGAAGGCTGCCGGAAAGAAGCCGAGAGTGAGTATATTCCTATTAGGTATATACTCACCCTCGTACGCGCCCCGCTTCTTTCCGGCAGCCTTCCTTCTTAAGAATGAGCGCGTGAAGGGCCATAGATGACGTCACGGCTTGTGATTGGTCGCGGCCGCCCATGTGACCGCCACGCGACCAATCACAAGCCGTGACGTAATTCTCAGGTCCTAAATTCCTAGAATTAGGAATTTAGGACCTGAGAATTACGTCACGGCTTGTGATTGGTCGCGTGGCGGTCACATGGGCGGTCGCGACCAATCAGAAGCCGTGACGTCATGGAAGGCCCTAAACGCGCTCATTTTAAGCAAAGAAGGCTGCCGGTTACCAGCGGCGATGTCCAGGGGCCTCCGGAGAGGTGAGTATATAAATATTTTTTATTTTAATTCTTTATTTTACACTTAAATGTGGATTCCGATACCGATTTCCGATATCGCAAACATATCGGAACTCGGCATCGGAATTCCGATACCAGATTCAGAAGATCGCCGACCTCATGGCCGACCCCACACAGGGATCGGGTCGGGTTTCATGAAACCCGACTTTGCCAAAAGTCGGCGACTTCTGAAAATGGCCGACCCGTTTTGCTCAACCCTATTGACCACCTCTCCCTTCAGTCAAGGCTCTTCAGAACCCCAGCGGTTTAATCCTTAGTGATTGGGAAGTTATTCCTTACCATTTAGATAGTGGAAAACTTTGAAACTTGAGCATACCTCTTTAATGATGTTGGCTGTATATTTGGGGTCATGGTCCTCTGCTACATAAAGTTGGATCCAATCATACTCCTCCATGATGGAATTGAAAGATAGAAAAGTATCTGTTTGTATTTCTTAGCAAGAAAACTTAGTGCAGCAGATGCTTCAGACTTGTGTTCTACATTATTGACATGGACAACCCAACATGAAGCCTTTATCAAGAAGTAGAGATGTTGTGCAAAGTGGAGTTTATACTTACTCTTCCCCTTGACCTATTGTTAGAGGAAATCATAGAGATTATACAAAAAAGGAGTCCAAAACTTATTCTTATAGGCACTTCACCAACTATATATGACGAAATTTGAACCAAATGATGGGTGGAATACAGAAGAGGTCCTTAATAAAACATAATTGTCATGCTGCTGCGGTGCAGTATAGCACAACCTCCACCAGAGGGAGCTTGAGAGGGAAGTGAGACTGCGTGCAAAGAGAGGCAACACAGGCGCCACCAAGTTGTGAGAGAGTGGTCAGACAAGCCGAGTCCAAAAACAGAGGCAGAAGTACTAAAGGGATTAGAAGTACACGTTGTCAGGAACAAGCCAGGAGGTTCAGCAATGGTCAGGAGCAGATAAGACAAAGTCAGAAGGCAGAAGCAAGTCCGAATACAAGCCAAGTCAGAAACCAGAGAATCAAACTGACAAACAGGGAAATGCTGGGAAAAGGGCAGACAGAGGAAGTCAACAGACATGGGGCAAGTCAGGGGTCACAGCAGGACAAATCAAGGGCCACCAGAGTCAGGTTCACACTCCGAAGGCAGAACTATAACTGACACCACCAGCAGGATGCATGGGAGCTAATTAGCAAACCTGAACCCAGAATGAGGCAGAGCAAAGTTTAACCCTTGAAATGATCTGCCCACAAAAAAGGGCAGACAGGATTAAACCCTGGAACAGATCATGACAATAATTTTATTTAGACAATTAAAATACAAGATTAAAATAAGCAGAGATGTCACAAAAATGGGGACGCACAGAGGTGACACTCAAATGTACATAAGGCAGAATATATATAACATAGTTTAGGTTACATTTATATAATGTTAAATTCTAATTCCAAGGGAGCAATAATTCATAACTCAGGTAATATATGCACAGAAATTATTATGCTTGCCTTACAGACAATAAATTGCTGTTGTGATGTTTTTTCCTTTATAATAATTTAAACAGTAGGGATCTCAAAATGATTGTGTTATAGTATAAGTGTTAGGGTAGGTACAGTTATCCAAAGTTTATATTAGCATCAATGTGAATGAATCCAAGGGATACCGCCTAACTCACAAAATAAACATATCTTCCATCAAAGAGGAGACACTGTTCTGTTAGAATAATAAAGTGCTTTGTGCCTTATATTCTTTACCTGAATGTATCTGGATAGTAAGCGCTCCGCTTTTAAGTGGTCACCTCGGCATCCCCTCACCCCGACGCGTGTTTCACCATCAGATTCTACTGGCACAAAGCACTTTATTATCCTATCAGCACTGTGTCTCCTCTTTGATGGAACGTATGATTATTATGTGAGTTAGGCTGTATCCCTTGGATTCATTCACAGTGATGGTCATATAAACTTTGGATAACAGTACCTACCCTAACACTTATACTATAACACCATCGTTTGAGACCCCTATTGTTTAAATTATTATAAAGGGAAAAACATCACAACAGCAATTTATTGTCTGTAAGGCAATCATAATAATTTCTGCGCGTATATTACAAGTTATGAATTATTGCTCCCTAGGAATTGGAATTTAACATTATATAAATTTCACCTAAATTATGTTATATTTATTCTGCCTTATGTACATTTGAGTGTACCCTCTGTGCGTTCCCATTTTTGTGACATCACTGCTTATTTTCATCTTGTATTTTAATTGTCTAAATAAAATTATGTTTTATTAAAGACCTCTTCTGTATTCGACTCATCATTTGGTACAAATTTTGTTATATATAGAAAATTATAGAGGTAGGAATGTAGATAAAGTTTAATTAAACTTATTGGCCTCAATATTATGATGGTTAAATGTTTCCTTTCCGGTGTGCATTTCTTAGAGGGAAGACTTGCAGTAAACACTTTCACGCACAGGTCTGCATTTCTGTCTAGAACCAGAGGAGTTAATATAGTTCTTATACATCAAAAACTTTCCTTATTCTGTTGTCTTCAGTAATTGTTTCCCAAAGTACTGTCATTTCAACTGGCACAATTGCCTGAAATTTCTTAGAAGCAAGTACAATTCTTCACATTGTTTGATTTTAAATTGAAGTTCTGCATATAGTAAATTGGCAACTATCATGGCACCTGGGGACTTTGATAACATTTTTGCCTGCTAAATTTTTTATGCTATGTATAAAGTGTATATGCTGTAGGTTTTTCTTTTAAACAAAAGTCTTCAGCATCAAGAGGCCAAATGTATAATACATCAAAGTGTAGTTCTTCCCTCTTCTGGCAGGAATTGTCACTCTAAAGGCTGATTTCGGATGTCCGAAAAAGAGGAGTCTTGAAAGTGACTACACATAGTTTGGTAACTAGTGGTCATACATATAGAGACGGTGTTACTGCTAATTGTACATCTCAGTATATATATCACATAATTATAATGTTTAAAACACACAAATATATACACAGTATACAGTATTTAAGATATTATAATGTTTAAAACACACAAATATATACACAGTATACCAGGTACGGACTGGGACTGAAATTCAGCCCTGGCATTTGAAATCACACAGGCCCATGCTGTCACTGTCCCCAAGCACCAGATGGGATATATTACTAATATTACCCTGGATGGAGGAAAGCAAGATTTACTGCAAGACCAATATTTCTAATGATGCCAGAGGTCTGCTGTGTTAATTGACAGTCACCTACTATGTGCTTCATCACAACTCTTAACAGTATGGGTGTCTTGAGAACACAGATTTTGTTAACAACGTAGCAAACAATGCAGCCCACAACCAGACAGGCCCTTCTGGTATTTGCCAGAATTGCCAGATGGCCAGTCCGGACCTGCAGTATACAGTATTTAAGATACTCTATCACCAGGTATTTACTGCCCCATCTAAAAGAAGCATAAAGTAGAATCAAAGAAGTTGACACCAGAGTTGAATGACTTACTGGGCTACTTGCTGTAGTTTTTGAGAAAACACTGTGTTATCAGCTGCAGCTCTGCTAGTCCTCTTGATGATAAGCATTTGCTTCCATATTCATGAGCTCTGACTATCCTCACCTCCTATAATTTATTTTCAGCATTTTGTCAATGAATAGTGTAGGCAGAGAGCTGTCAATCAATAGTGTGGGCCGCATTACGCAGAACTCATCACTGAGAAGAGTAGCAGAAGATAAAGCAGTCACTATATCAAATCTACAGCAAGAAGCCCAGCAGTGGAATCAGGGCTCTTTCCCCATTTTATGTGTAAGGGGTGTACCAGGACTGACTCTTTCTAAGTTAATGATTGATGTGCAATGTATATAACTTTATATTGTGTTCTGGTGTTGTAATGAAATTAGTCCACTAGAAGAGGCATGATGGGACTTTAGTATAGGATAAGTAAAAGTTATTCTAGGAGGGACCAACTGTGAGGAAGCCAGCAAGTTCCTGGCATTTTAGTCAGTCAAGCCAGGGAGCCCAGACAGGTCAGAGGGCCGAAGGTTGCAGCAGTAGTGGAATGCAGGGCTGCTTCAAGATGTGGCAGCTAACTACATGGGTTGATGCCCTTATGTCTGGAGTGTAACTGGCAGGGGAACTCCTGCAGATAATTAAGCTGGACAGCAGGAATGCTGCGGGACTGGATGAGTCAGTACTACCCAGGGGCATTCTGAAGAAAGAGAGGGAAAGCACAGGGCAAGACAAGGCGGTGTTCTGTGATGATCCTGATGTTGACGCTGTAACTGAGCTGGATGTAATGAGAATGGAACCAAGTAAAATTGTTTATGATAAGTTGCAACTGGACTCTGTCTCTCTTTGTTTGACCCCGTCAGAAAGGATTCCTCAGCAAATCAAGGACCCTGACGGTCAGAAAGTGGAACAAAAGGTACACTACAAAGGGGACATTGAGGGCATGTGAAGGGGGACCAGGACGTGAATGAGCAACCTCTGTCAGCCACGACTACGGCCCTGGTCTCCCTCACATATGCTTCCCACAGATTGAGGACTTACACCTACTGACAGATTCCCTTTGATAAAGAACTATTTATTACTGTTGCTGAAAACCAGAAATGCAAAATTATATTATCTTAATATGTAGGGTCCTAGATTCTGATTACCACATACAGTGTTATACCGGGCAGCTTTGTAGAACAGTTTTCTCATATGAAGACTTTTTTTTACCCTTCAGAAAGGAAGCGAGAAAGGGTCTTGGCCTTCTAAAGCTGCTATTGTTAAGAATTATCTATCACTATAGTTATTCTTCCACTTGTACAGATTTAGCTTTGTACTGATATGGTGTTCTGAGTAATTTTAGATCGTAGTGTTCCCTCCTTATACCTCAATGAATTACCTTCTGTGTGTGCAGTGTTGTTAGAACTAGAACTCTACTTATCATGGATTTCATCCAATGCAATGTCTGGGCTCGGATCCAGGCGTCATTTAAATAGTGTGAAGTTACTTTTATTCTTATATCATTTTGCTTCTGTGAACTAGTTTGTCCCCTGGAGAAGAATCTGACTTGTCTGGGTTGCTCTTTTCTGGGAACTAAGCTAATTGCTATGTGTCATCACTGTTACCACTGGTGCCTTTTCCCCTGTGTCTGATTTCGACTGCAGTGGAAATGATTAATCTATGAATAATTCTTACATAAGGACTAACTTAATTGAGCAGTATGTTTCTGTCTTACAGTCCAGTGGAAGTGACCTCCTATTGGTATAAGGACATATGTCTATGGCTATAGCTGTAGGACGAATATTCGCATGGGGCCTGTCATGGCTCAATGTCGTTACATTGTCGTCGATAATATTTCCAGGGATAGGAAAGTGAAATAAAACATTTTTTATGGCTTTTAAATTAGCAAAGCATCAGCAGAAAGAATGATTGTGTATATGGGAAAGTCAGTAGAGGACACCTAAAAGCTGGAGCAAGGGGGGATGAGCTTTGTTTGGTGCCAAAGATGGTGACAATGGTGGAGATGTCAAACCCCCTTTCCTTTCTTTGGTCCGTCACAGTCAGAATGATAGCTGCTGAATGGTTGATCTTTCATCCTCCCCCATTGTTCCTTTTGCCACAAATCCCTAGTATTTTAACACTAATTGTAAAAGCAGAATATTGCTTTTCACTTTTTATTGGAAAATTATAGCTTGCACCCCTACCAGGGCCGGACTGGGGCTAAAATTCAACCCTGGCATTTGAAGTTACACAGGCCCACTTTTCACATGGTGACTGTATAATATCTTTGTACACTAGTAGGTTACAAGAAGTGAAAGGAGTGTAACACGACTATATAACATATAATTACAGCTGTATCCAGCATTACAGCTCAGTCCTATTTATGGCTTTTAGTTGCAGTACCAAGAAAAGCCGCTACTTTACCTACATAACTGGATCTCTCTAGATAATGAAGGGATGAGACGACCAAAGGCTGTGGAATCTCATTCTGATGCGCCATAAACTTTGCCTACAGCCACTTTTGGTTCCGCTGCGCAGCACGAGACCCGGTGACTCTGTAGAGCGATGACATCAGTAACGTCACCGCTCTTCAGATATTCTGGGTCTTGCGCTGAGCTCGGCGACTGTGAAGAGCGGTATTGTGACTACCGTCACCTCTCTTCAGAGTCGCTGGGTCTCGCCAGGTCTGGGCTAGTAGTGGGGGTGTCTGATAGACACCTCTCCATTACTTACACCAGGGATTGATAGCAGCTGACATTACGCAGCTGACATCAACCCTAAAAACCATTACACATAGCAGAATTAAATGCTTTGGCGGCCGGGAAAACCAGTAGAGTTAGCGCTATTCCCAGGCATCGGGTGCTAACTACAACTATCATCATACTTGCCTGGTCTCCCTGCAAAGCATTTCTGTTGTATTTACATGTGCTGATCTCAGGCCACTAAAAGAGTGTGATCAACTATACTGAAGTCGTTTGCTTGTTTCCCGGCCTCTTTACACCAACTGAGAAAGAATGAAAGGAACAGGACAATCACAATTAGATCAATCTGTCCCCATACAGTATCTTTTTATCAGCAGCACAACTACAGTTTACATCGGCAATGTGCTGCTGAGAACAAGGATTTCTGTTCCCACATAAACAATCCAATCACTCGATGAATAGGCAGCATTTTGCTTGTTTAGTATAATACACCCCATAGTCCTCCATGTATTATAATGTGCACCTCAGTCCTCCATATAGTATAATACACTCCTCAGTCCTCCATATAGCATAATACACTCCTCAGTCCTCCATATAGTATAATACACTCCTCAGTCCTCCAAATAGTATAATACACTCCTCATAGTACTCCATATATTAAAATACACTGCTCAGTCCTCCATACAGTATAATACACTCCTCATAGTGCTCCATATAGTATAATGCACCGCCATAGTCATCCATGTAGTACAATTCACTTCCCATAGTATAGTATAATGCATCCCATAGTTTTTCATATAGTATAATGTATTCCCCATAGTCCTCGATACAGTATGATGCAGCCCACATATAGTATAATGATGCCACCCCAGAGTATAATGCAGCCACCCCACAGAATATATTGTAGTCACGAGTATAATGTAACCCCCCCAGATAATATAATGTAGCCCCCTCATATAGTATAATGCAGCCCCTGCATATATAATATATGGTAGCCCCCTCATAGAGCATAATGCAGCCCCCATAGAATATAATGTAGCCCCTCCATAGAATACAATGCAGCCCTCCTCATATAGTATAATGCAGCTCCCCATAGAATATAATGTAGCCCCCTCATAGAGTATGATGCAATCACCCCTCATGGAATATAATGAATTTAGTACATAGAATACATTTAATATAAAATATAATACAGCCTACTTCCCCATAGAATATAATGTAGCCCCATAAAAGAGTATGATGCATAGAATGTAATACTGCCCCCCGTAGAATATAATACAACCTCCCATAGAATGTAATACAGCCCACCATAGAATTTAATACAGCTAACCATAGAATGTAATACAGCCTCCCACAGAATGTAATACAGCCCCCCATAGAATGTAATACAGCTCCCCATAGAATATAATACAACCCACAATAGAATGTAATACAGCACCCCATAGAATGTAATACAGCCCCCCATAGAATGTAATACAGCCCCCCATAGAATATATTGCAACCCCCATAGAATGTAATACAGCCCCCCATAGATTGTAATGTAGCGCCCCCAATAGCCCCACAATCCAGTTATCACTAATATATTTAAAAAAAACATACAATCCTCACCTCTCCTCGTACCCCGTGCTGCTCCTGGCTCCAGTATCAGCGGCTGCAGTCTGCCCGGCACACAGCAGGTACGCGATGATATGATGTCATCACACACCTGCAGTGTCAGAGGCAGAGCGGGGAATGATGGGAGAGGGAGCATCAGCAGACGCTCTCTCCTCCATCATTGCATTCAACTGTACCGGCATCATAGGCGCTGGTATAGTTGAATGGGGCGGCGCTGGCAGGGTGGTTTGTCGGCGCTGACGGGGGGGAGTCAACCAAGTGGCAGAGTGTGCAGGGATTGAGCGGCCCACTACTGGCACCGGCCCTTCTGGGATTTGCCAGAAATGCCCAATGGCCAGTCCGGCCCTGACCCCTACCCAACTGCCCCCTTGACCAATCCCTCTTTCTGAAGCTGATCTGTACTTAGAAATCAATTTAGAAAGGCATCAATGCATGTGATCAAGTCATCTCCATACGGTGGCATGTAAAAGTTTGGGCACCCCTGGTCAAAATTACTGTTATTGTGAACAGTTAATCAAGTTGAAGATTAAATGATCTCTAAAAAGCCTAAAGTTAAAGATAATAAATTTTCTTCTGTATTTTAGGCCCCCCAAAAATATGTTGTGACTTTTTACATTTTCAAAATTATAAAAAGGAAAATGGTCCGATGCTTAAATTTTGGCACCCTTTGAGATTTGTGTGCTCAGATAACCTTAACCTAGGTTTCAGACCTTAATTAGCCTGCTGGGTTATGGCTTGTTCACTATCATCATTAGGAAAAGCCGCGTGATGCAAATTTGATGTTTTTGGATTATGGACTATGAATCAGTGAGATGGGGTATCACATATAATATTATTTTTAATTGTCTTGAGCCCTTTTATAAATATTTTTATCAGCTGGAAAATCTCTTTATTAAAAGATTGCTGACGGTAGTGCATTGGGAAAGTCCATGATCAAGTCTCTTGTACAGATTTAGATTGTGCTATACTTTTATTTCCCCTGCACAGATTACGCCATCTCATAACTTTTATTGCAGTATTTTTCCTGTACGATATTGCTTTCTATCATGCTCAAATACAAGAAAAAGCTGGCTACTTGATTTCCCTTGAATCAAAAATACGGCAAAGCATCCATTTGCCCTTGAAAAACATGTATGACACTCTGATGTTGCCTAGGATTGTATCCAACCCCTTTCAATAACTTTAACACAAACACTCCCTTAGTGATGTCGAAGTGACCTCAACATATCTGGCTATAAGTAAATAGATTCTAAGTATTTGTGCTATCACATAATCTGTAAGTTTTTCCAGTGCTTTATGGCTTTCTCTTCCTATCTCTATGGCTAAGCCATGAACTGTGACGTACTCTCGCTATCCAGATTCACTACAAAATGACTGCTGCATTCCTTGCTTCTGCTTTCATACAGGCCATAATAATGTTTTCTAACTGGTGGTGCTATACCATGTGATGTGCTAGCTGCCAGACAAAATAAGGAAGACCACTTGCCGTGCCATTTTAGGCAATTTGCACAAATCAAATCACAAATTGTTAAAATTAATCAGATTAATTGAATTCCTAAATATTCGTCATGAGTTTGATTTGATCAAATTGATCTGCTCATCTGTACACACCAGACAAATCTGAGCGATCAGCATTAGCCAGTAATTAGTTGAGCGAATATTTTCAAATATTTCTGGTGTGTTGAAGATAAGAACTAGGAAGTACAGACCAGCATGGATCAGATAGTTATAGAGTATTAGTGAGGGTATCATTTTATTTTTTTTTAAGCCTCTTAAGTATTTTTTATTGTCTGGAATCACCTTTAAAGTGGTTGTTCAGCCTTAGTCATTTTATGTGACTGAAGACTTGTGAATCCTCACATTGTGCGCACTGCATGCTGTGAGGATTCTCCGGTGCCGGGAGCAGGCGGTCATCTGATTGCAAGTATACGATTTGCATGCTCTTGGCCACATTCCGACTAGACTTGTCCAGCCTCTAGTCAGCATGTGACTGCATGTATGTTAATCACATACTTGGAGTCACGCGCTCTCCGCTCCTAGTGTCAGCACCCCTTTAATTAACTGTTATAGATGGTTATATTTTGTTATTGATGACAGATTATGCCTCACACCCTGTGCAAAAATGTGGAAGGGTTCTAGGAAATGGAATACAAAAGACAGAGGAATGATGAGAATATTCATAATTAATAGGTTAACAATCTTGGTGTACTTTAGAAATAGGTTTTTCCTTACATCTACATGTTGTATTGTTAAAGATAATGTATAATGAAGAACCAGTAAGTTTGGTAATTTATACTTCAACATTTTTATATTCCAAAAACTTCTGCTGATAGTTTTATACCTTACAATTTCCTTTTTAATAAAATGTTATCAATTAGAAACACAAAATAATGTTATGTATATTCACAGAAGTCTTTCCTATCTCTTACTCTTGTCAAACAAATTACAATTAGAGATGGCAACCTACCATGATACACAAAGTGACATTCTCTGCGTCTCTGTATCAGTTTCAAAATTAAAGCTACTGAACTAAATTGTCTTGGACAGATTGCAAAGGGCAAGCAGGATAATATTTATTGCTTCTAGCCGAAGGCTGCAAACCTATGTGGCTGGTAGGAGTTGTACAATGTATTTATGTCCGATAAGTATCAAGGCTTGCTAACTAGTGTGTGCAGAACTGATTCTAGATATATAGCTGGCTGAAGGGTTTCTAGAAGTGTATATTTACATAACATCATGTATTGTTCGAATTTGAACAATCTATGATCCAGAATGTGGATTTTTTTTAATTGTTTCATTCAAACTCAGCGAGATTGCTACATTTTATTGGCCCATAAAAGACTAGCAAAACGTTCAGAAGAAAAAACTAATACTCACCTCACAGCTCACCTCTCTGGCCACTTCCACTCTTCGTTCTGCTCATCTTCTATCCGCCACGCACTGCATGTCCACACTACCTGCCTATGTGGCATCAATAGTAAAAAGATCTAATGTTAAAGATAATAAAAAAATAAAAAATAGTTATATACTCACCTTCCGTTGGCCCCCGGATCCAGCCCAGGCTTTTCCCGCACCTCGCGACGCTCCGATGACCGGTCCATGGATTGCAGTCTAGCGAGACGATGATGTAGCGGTCTCGCGAGACCGCTATGTCAACATCTTGCGAGACCGCAATGCACTCTTGGGACCGGAGCGCGCGAGGAGCATCCGTAAACGCTTCGCCTGGATCCGGGGGCCAATGGAATGTGAGTATATAACTATTTTTTATTTTAATTCTTTTTTTTAACAGGGATATGATGCCCACATTGCTATATACTACGTGGGTTGTGCAATATACTACATGGGCTGTGCACTATACTACGAGGGCTGTGCAATATACTACGTGGCTGTGCAATATACTACGTGGCTGTGCTATATACTACGTGGGCTGTGCTATATACTACGTGGCTGTGTTATACACTACGTGGGCTGTTATATACTACGTGGGCTGTGCTATATACTGCATGGGCTGTGCTATATACTACGTGGGCTGTGTTATACACTACGTGGGCTGTTATATACTACGTGGGATGTGTTATACACTACATGGGCTGTGTTATATACTGCGTGTGTGGGCTGTTATATACTACATGAGCTGTGTTATATGCTATGTGGGCTGTTATACACTCCGTGGGCTGTGCTATATACTCCATGGTCTGTGTTACTGTATATACTACGTAGCTGTGCTATATACTCTGTGGGCTGTGCTATATACTATGTGGCTGTGCTATATACTACGTGGCAGTGCAATATACTACGTGGCTGTGCTATGTACTATGTGGCGTGCTATTTACTACGTGGGCTGTTATATACTTCGTGGCTGTGCTATATACTACATGGCTGGCCGCGAACAATCAGCGGCAGGCGCAGTCTAATTGGTCGCGGCCAGCCGAATCCTGTGTATTCAATGTATTATTCTAAAATCTTCATAAATAAACTACATACATATTCTAGAATACCCGATGCGTTACAATCGGGCTACCATCTAGTTTATGTGATATATTTGTAAAGTTGTAAGTTTCAGTAAGCTTTTGTGGTGTATGTGTTACATTTATGTTACTTTTTAAGGGTTTAATGGGAAAAAAAAACAGTTAAATAATTGTTTATGCCATTTTCTCTTGTTAATTGATGAGTAAATCTATAACTTTACATTGGGGTCAGCCATTCTTTTGTCTACTTGTATTTACTTTGAGTTCATTTTTTTCTCAGTATAGGAAATCTCTTGCTGCTACCTGGAAAATATTGACAAGCAACTGCTGATTATGGATCCTATTATGGTTTTATTAAACTTACAAAACAATAAAATTCATGAGATGCTCCTCTAAAGTCTCCTCTTCTTAACATGATACACCAATAAGCCATTATTGTCAGACCTTGCTGATTAGTAGAATTTATTTTCTCATGATCAGTGGGAATCCCTGTAGTTTTAAACACCACAGATCAACAAGTAAATGCATATCCTAGTAATAAGCCATTACTTGCTGACTTGGGGAAATCATTAAAGTTTAATTGCTCTGTATCTATAGTTAAAAATGCTGTTAACTACGAAATTTACATTTTTTGCTGTCAATGTGAAATAAAATCTAGTATTCATATAATATTCACGCTCTCTTTTATTTTAGTCTATTCAATTCTGTATGTAAATTTCATCAAAATATAATAAATTTAATACCAGTGCCAATAGAATCTGGTCCTACCCCCATGACATATATGGTGGGCCTGGTAATATACTGAGTCTTGTAGTTCAACCTTTAATGCAGCAAGCATAGTTCAGATGACTAATTATAGCAACTAACAGAGAACCTGTCACTGGCTCAAAAAATATATTTTAAAAATAACTGAGCTCTCCAGACTTTTCTATTCTTTTTCGTTTTGTCGCTGCATTTGAGAGATATTCACATTTGTTGATTTTGTAGCACAGTATGTGAAATTTCTGCTTGCAGTGCAACCCAGCGTTTCTTCAGAGTCTTCTGTGGGGGCGTGCCCTTTCACCCCTCACTCCTAGCCACTGCCAATCACAGTTTATCAACTGATCTAGCAGTTTAGCAATCTCAGTTGCTGCTGAGCTGTGATTGGTAGCATATGGGAAGGAGTGGTTGAAGTGCATACCCCAAGAGAAGACTGATAAAATGCCCAGTTGAACTGCAAGATGAGATCTCACATGCTGCGCTCCAAAAGCAACAAATGTAAACATCTCTGCAATGCAGGGACACAGCGCAAAACAGAAAACAGCAGCAGAATCACGGGAGCTCTTAGATTACAACATGTTTAAAAGTAATCTGTCAGTAGGATCTACCAACTTGGTCATCTATATGGGTATGCAGGTGATAGAAAGTGGAATAAAATGATACCTTGATATTTACAATCTGATGTTTTATTCCTGAGAAATTCATGTTTTTTGTAATTTCTTAATGAGCTGTTTAGATCTTTGGGCTGGACATAGATCTCCCTGAGAATCTGCCTCCAGAGCTTATTATAAGTGAAAGGAAGCATTACCAATGTGAGACAAGTAATGACTGACTGCCTGCTCTACATAGCTCATGTTCATAATGCAACATCTTAAGCTCTGGAGGCAAATTCTCAGGGAGATCAGTGTCCAGCCCATAGATCCTAACACCTCATTTAAATATTGAGAGAATAATGGATTTCTCTGGAATAAGACATCGGTTTGCAAATGTCAGGGTATAATTTTTTTCAGTCTTCTAGAACCTGCATTTCTATATAGGTGGCTTAGGAGAACAGATTTCCTTTAATTTAATTTTTTTGAGCAACTGGCTGGTCCCCTTTAACTTTGATACATAGATTCCTAGTATAGCGAATATTACATTTCTATATTGCTGCCTTCTGAGGAACCTTTAGTTTCCTGAAAGTGAATCATAATGTGATGATTTTATGGGGAAATTGTATTTTAAAAACTAAATATCAGTGCTTTGCATTGACCTTGGTTTTACAGCTCTGCACTCTGAACCAGAGAACCATGATTCTTGAAAGTGAAAATTGTCAGATTTTTTATTTAGGTTTTTTTTGTTGTTTTTTTTTAAAGAGCATATTGTAAGTGCTTAAAGGCAACCTGTCAGCAGGGTTATGCATAGTAACTAGTGATGAGCGAGATTTTCTCCTCCAAGATGGTGCCGTCCACGCCTGCACAATAGCAACTATTGGCCATTGCCGAGATATTGCCAGATTGCTATGAGTGCCGCCCCGTGGTCGGTGTTCATAACAAATGAGCATTTCTGCTACACACAGACAATCTGATCATCCCCTGTGTGTTGCAGAGGTGATCAAACCATCTCCCATGGAGACTGATGAAGCATGCAAAAAGTGAAAAAAAAAGGTTTGAAAAATATAAAAAAAAATAAAAGTTCAAATCACCCCTCCTTTTGCCTCATTCAAAATAAAACAATAAAAAAATCAATTATACACAGATATTTGGTATCGCTCTCTTCAGAATCGCCGATCTATAAATATAAAAATAGAAATTAACCCAATCGCAAAACGGCGTAACGACAAAAAATTCAAAACCCCAGAATTACGTTTTTTTGGTCTCCGCTACATTGCAATAAAGTGCAATAACAGGTGATCAAAAAAAGTATCTGCACCAACATGGTATTATTAAAAACATCAGCTCGGTGCACAAAAAATAAGCCCTCACCCAACTCCAAATCATGGAAAATGGAGACGCTACAGGTATTGGAAAATGGTGCCATTTTTTTTTAAAACAAATTTTGGATTTCTTTTTCACCACTTAAATAAAAAAGAACCCAGACATGTTTGGTGTCTGTAAACTTGAAATGACCTGGTGGAGAATAATAATGGCAGGTCAGTTGTAGCATTTAGTGAACATGGTAAAAAAATTTAAAAAAATTGTAAGAGGTTATTTTACAAAATAGTACAAAATATCAGAAAATCATTGTCACCATATTTCCCCTTTAAAACAAGATGTTTTCAGCCTCCAATAAACTAATTATGGGAATTAAGAGTGAACTGCAGTAAGTACAGTAATTGTATTACTTGGAACAAAACACATGTATTTCTAAGGTCTAGAAAACTGAAATATAAAATCCTAATAAAAACTGCACTACAAAATGACATAGATGAGCTTTTACTTCCTGAGGCATTTCATCTTAATACAGTTATCTATCTGAACAATCGCATTTTACATTATTGATAATATTTTTCACTGTAGTACAAGTTGTCTTTAAAGTTACAGTAAGTCAGCATGTAAAGAATAAAGAACTTGACTTGTATATAGCTCTTGTCATAGGTACAATAATTCCTAGTGATGAGCGAATATACTCGTTACTCGAGATTTCTCGAGCATGCTCGGGGGTCCTCCGAGTATTTTTTAGTGGTCGGAGTTTTAGTTTTTAGCGTTGCAGCTGAATTATTTACATCTGTTAGCCAGCATAAGTACATATGGGGATTCCCTAGCAACCAGGCAACCCCCACATGTACTTATGCTGGCTATCAGATGTAAATCATTCAGCTGCGGCAAGAAAAACTAAATCTCCAAGCACTAAAAAATACTCGGAGGACAGCCGAGCGTGCTCGATAAATCTCGAGTAACAAGTATATTCGCTCATCACTAGTAATTCCTATTAGAGAGAATCCAATATTGAGTCATTAAAGGGGTTTCCCATCTTAAACATTTAGGTAGAATATCTGCTCCATTTTGTCCCTGCCATAGACTTCAATAGAAAGGGCCACGCAAAAGTGCAGCTACCTCACTATTGAGCTGTACCGCCTGAGAATCGGTAAGCTAGGTCTATAGACCCCATACTGCTAACTGATAAAGATCCTAAAGGTGGGACCTACAGCTACTTGGTAATCATGATGATTAAAATGGGAGCACCCTTTTAAATGAAGTGGTTGTGTAACACACCAGGTTCCTGGTTGTTACAGTGGCATTGCTTGCCTCACGGGAAGAGTGATGTCACGCTTGGAAGCGATGAAGGATCTCTTTATCAGGTAATCGCAAACATGCAACATGTTCATACTCCTGGCCAGAAGGGGGAGCTCTGATTCAGCTTGTGGGTGGCTCCCCATATATATATTCTGGTCTAGAGGGAAAGTTAGTAAGTTGGAGAGAGGAGTCAGTGAGTGCCAGACAACAGACTGGAGCAGTCTGAGACAGAAAGTCTGAGAGAGGGGCCATTCAGCCACGAGAGGTGCTGCAGCTCCTGGAAAGAGAAGGAAAAGCAGAACAGATTGTACAGAGCGTGAAGGGGAAGTGAAGTGCAGGAGAGTGAAGAGCCGGGGGTTAGCTGTGACTGAGCTACCTACCTACTGAGCGCAGATACCGGTAGCTGGAATACCAGGGCTGTGAAGTACTCTGCGTCTCACAGCAAGTCACCTGTCCACCATTGAAACCTGAGGACACAGTAGCGCATAGAGCCCGGGTCATGATAGAGATCCTGTAAAAAGGCTTGAGTTAGCTGTCATACAGGTATTGTCCTACCTAATGGGGGACAGAAAGAAAATGTGAGGACCTTGTGTGAGGCCTAAGGGAACAAGGGACTACACCATAGTGCTAGAGGGAAGCCTTCCAACTCCTCCTGGTAAGGGGGATTCCAGATTCGCTTCTAAGCTGGCAGGACCACACCAGCACCTGTGCTCCAGTACCCTGGACTGTGGATGCCTGAACCCTTCAGTAAAGAGGTAAAGAGACTGCAATCCTGTGTCCTGTTTCTTCCTACATCACCTACCACCTGTCCCCACTACACCGAGAGCCCTTGGGACCCGGCTTCACCTGTGGGAAGCCATACCATCCCTGCTGCCACAACATCACCCCAGAGAACCCCTTTAAGCAGCTTCGGTCATCCCTGACTGAATACCACAGGTGGGGTCATGAAGAAACTTTGTTCAAACAACCCCTTTAGGCCATTCCCTTTTACTTAGGCACCCAGGGCCACTGACTGGATCACCGCTGCCATGACATATCCCTTTAAATACCGGACCCAATACCGAGTACCCCACGGCCCTGGTGGGCGTTCCAGTATTACTCGTGTCTGACCACCATGTGAGCTGCAATTACACTTCTTTACAACAGCTCCAATATACCTGTAGATGTGAATGGAGTGGTGGTCACTGGTCACATATTTACACTACCACTTCATTCCCAATGCACGTTAGGACTCCAGTTCTTGGGATGGGTGGAAGATCCCATGATCATAGATTTATAACCTATTCTATGGTTTTTAAAAGGGATTTGTCATGTAAAATAACACTATTAATCTGCAGATATGGTGTTAATCTGCTGGTTAACAGCGTTCTGATACTGTACGGCACCAGCACTGAGATAGGCGCCCAGTCATAGGAATGGCACTGGCGCAGTCTTAGCCACCGCTCCGTAAAGTTTATACTCCAATGCTGGCACAGGCATACCAATGGTGCAGAGGCCCAAGAGGAAAGGGGGCCAAATACTGCCTCTAAAGCAGGTGTAATTGTGGATTATTATGACTTCTTAGTCTTCAAAGACTCCTACGCAAAGGCCCTTTTCTGGCTGCATCCACCAGTGTCCCAACAGTCTAAGAAATATGCAGTAGAGTAATCAGAGAGTCTATCAGCACAAAATAACTGTCCAAACCAAGCACAAGAACACACATGGTTTGTCCAAGTAGTTCAAGGCACCTTCCCATCTACTTTTACATCTATTTCCAATTACTTTTCCATCTATCTCTGCCCCTTCTTCTATGATTGACAGTGGAAATACCTGAAAAACGAGTATGAAGGTATTCTGACCTGCCAAGGTGCACTTAGTGCCTTTGCTTGGTTTGAACAGTCATGTTGTGCTGGAGGACTGCAATCATACAATGCTGTGTAATAAACTGTGGAAGTCTGCATGGTATCACTGTGATTTGTGCCATATTTTTTATGAGTTACCATTTTGAATGATGCCATGGCTATTGTACATTATATTGCACAACTATTCCCATATACTGTACATGTATACAGGGCAAAGAAGAGATCCCACAGGAATAGAGATAAAACAAATAATTTTATTAAACAATTATTTAAAAGACAAGATTTAAGAAGCAGAAATGCCGTAATCGGGGACGCCAAGCATTATATCAGAACTATGAGGGCCAAAAAATAAATACTAGCAGCCCAAGATGTGAAAACAGCCAGGGTTATATGGACAACAATGGAATCTAAGTGGATATCAAGGTATAGTGCTCCTGACTGTGGCGAAACTAGAGCTGACCGTGTAGGCTATAATTAGCCAAGCCAAAAAGCCTATTGGTCCAGTATAGTTGAGTCCATACCCACAAGGCTAAAGCAAATGCCATGTATCAAAATACATTATCTGTGGAGAGAGTGTTCTTCTATGAAGCTCAGCCTGTTGCACCCCTCAGTTTCTTGAGAATGTGTCGTAGGGAGCCAATGGGAGCTGGTGCATGTGCAAGCCTCTTGAAATACATACTCCAAATTAAATGGAGTCTTCCACCATGATTTTTTTTTAACACTGAGCCATCCTGTAAAACTCAGGGCAGAGGGAGGAGATTGGTGTGGAATTTAGCCAACATATGATGGTTTCACAGGATGCCGGTAAGTGAAGGAACATAAAGATGTAGCCACCACCAACTTGACTGCTGCAATAACATGGTTCTTTGCTCATTGAAAACAGATGAGAATGCCTCAAATACGCAAGAAGTCAATACTGACCAACAGTCCTTGATTTTTCAGAAACAGTCTGGGCAAATTCCAAAATAGTCATGGGCCGAAGAGTCGTGAGGTTTACAGAAACTCCACCCAGCAATGGGTGTTCCCTGTGGGATTGTAGGCATTCACAAATGAGAGTAAGGCAATGTTCACACGTTCAGTATTTGGTCAGTATTTTACGTTAGTACTTGTAACCCCAAACCAGGAGTGGGTGAAAAGTACAGAAGTTCTGACATGTTTCTATTATACTTTTCCTCTGATTGTTCCACTCCTGGTTTTGGCTTACAAATACTGATGTAAAATACTAGCCAAATACTGAACTTGTGAGCGTGTCCTTATGGTGATGTTATAATGTCCTTAAAGGGGTATTTCCATCTCCAAGATCCTATCCTAATATGTAGTAGGTTTAATAATAATGATAATAATAATAATAGCAAATACCCCCAATTAGAAATGTAGTATAGTTTTTCTAATTCACTAGGTTTCTTTCTTCATGTGCAGGCATTGCAGGACCTTAGGTATCCATGTTTGCAACCACTGATATAGTGACAGTTAACTAGTTGTTAGTGGTCATAACCATGGATACCTAAGGTCCTGCAATGCCTGCACATGAGGAAAGAGACATATCAAATCAGAAGAACTATACTACATTTCTAATTGGAGGTATTTGCTTATATTATTATTATTACACCTACTACATATTGGGATAGGATCCTGGAGATGGGAATACCCCTTTAAATTGCCAAAAGCAATGGTAGCATAGAGTGTGAAACACGGTAGCCGGCAAATCTGTATCTTTCAAAGCCATGTTAATATTTTTGGAAGTAAATATGTTAATATGAATTAAAATAAAACTCTTTGTATCTTTTCATTGCATTCACAAAGCACAATGGAGAGCAGGAATATCTATCTGCACTTGTCAAATATGTTTACATTCTGTTCTAAATCTACAGTTGTGTTTGCGTTATGATTTCGGAGGCACTCCACAGGTAAATGTAATTTGAACGGCCTCCTGTCTAAACCTCATCATGGACAAAATAACATTTTAGGTTGCACAGCTGTCAGCCTCCTGATAAGTTAGTCTGACATTACTGTCACACCAATGTGCTATGGCTGAGATTAAACGTCTTCACTCCTTCACAATGTTACAAGAAGTAACTAGAAATGTTTAGCAAGAGATTAGAATAGTTCAAGCCAATATGAATTATTTTACAGCCGGCAGCAATAGCAGATTTTTTTTCTCCAATTATTACCTCCGCACTGAAGCCTTAATGCTGAGATATGCATATGAGAAAAAGCTTTTATGCTGGACACTGATAGTCCTAATCGTGAAATGTATCATAATTGTGTGAACTGATAAAACCTAACACGTCTGAGCATGCGAATGTCTTCAGAAACACTCCACATTATATTAGTTTGTTCTTCCATTTCAAGTAGTAATGGAAGAATACTTAAAATCATGTCTGATCTTAAGGTCCCTCCCCCATGCACATCAGAATAATGTCAGCTGAAGCCGTCGATACCAGTGGGTTCTGCCGACGGTCTAATGTCTTTTGGGGATGTCTATTGGACTTGTACAATTTTGGACTGCTCATTGCAACCAGAAACAAGTCCCCAGCCAACCTGTTTGTCGGCAACTCTCTCATAAACAACTCGGGATTTGGGATGAGCAGATCGGTGGAAGTTCATGTTCTGGTACTCTACCCGAATTTTATTCCAAAGTTCAGTTCAGGTACCAGAACTGTAACCAAACTTGAACCAGAAACAGAACATCATTGAAAACAATGGAGACCCAAACTTTGGATTTTGAAAAAAATTCTCTCTCTCAAATGGACTTCACCTGGAACATTGCAATAGACTTCCTGGGAAAATACGTGTTCGGTGTTTAGCGCCAGACACTAACTATCTGATTCGAACCTCGGACTTTTAGTTTCAAAAATGTTTTATTGAAATTTCAACTTCAGCATTCATAAAACGAAATTACAATGTAAATGAACTCCCTCGCAGGGGAGTCTATAACTATGAAATAAAAGAACACATAATCCTTATAGATACAAGGGTGGACAAGACAAAGACACCACAAGGGAAGAACAAGAAGGAGAGGGAGAACTGTATTTACTTTTTAATTAATTACAGACATTATCCCCACGAACCTCGGACTTTTAAGTTAGGGTCCACTCATCTCTACTCAGGTTCACTCGGCCGAGTGAGAGCTACTGTGTATGGGAGAGTCAGCTGAAATGGCTGTTGGCCGAATGATCAGTTGAAACATCATTTTGCCAACGCTCATCTAATGACCAGCCTTAGCAAATACTTACATTTACCATGGTGATTAGAAAGCACATTTCCTTAGAACTGTGTTTTGTGCTGTACCTTTTTCATTCTTCCTGGAAATGTATGAATAATTGATATTTAGGTGTTGTACAGAGATGAACAAATCAATTTGTGGATAACTGAATTTGCGTCATTTGCACAAAATATTGAGAGCCGCCAGGACCCGATTTTTGCTATTCAGTTTGCTCAAATCCAATAAAATACTTTACAAATTACAGCGGGTTATCTCCTGCAGTACCAAAACCAAAACATGTCATTAAAAAGGAATAAAACAAAAAAGACTGAAAGACTAATCAGGCAATATGTGTAAAAAAATATAAATAAATTATAAATGACAGAAAAAACAGAGCAATGAACAGGACCTGCTTCATTTGTTCAGTCTACTCTTGGGAAGAGGTGGTCATCATATGTAAAGGAGAGAGTGTCTAGTCTATCTACAAGGAGAGGCGGTGATCGGATACAGAGGAGAAAATATTCAACTGACTGCTGAGGAGGTGAAGGAGGAATGGTGGCCATTCAATCCCCACTATTAAGTAAGTTTGGGATAGTTTATCAACTCAGTATTTTGGTCAAAACTATTTGTGGTGGTGTCGGATGTTACAGTTTGTTGTTTTTCTCTAGGCCACATTCACATGTTCTGGATTTGATCAGTATTTTACATCAGTATTTGTAAGGCAAAATCATGAGTGGAACAATCAGATGTGTTATGACCCCAATGGCAGAGGGTCTCAGGAATAATTGCTAAGTCTGCAAACACAGAAAACCAGCTCATAGGGCAGTGGTAACTGGGCTGACCATATATCTAATCCGAGCACCACAAATACCAGCAGCCGGGGAACGTTCCTACGTTGATCCTAGACGTCTCGCGCCAGCCGGAGAACTACCTAACCCTAGAAGGGAAAAGAAAGACCTTTCTTGCCTCCAGAGAAAATACCCCAAAAGTTGGATAGAAGCCCCCAACAAATAATAACGGTGAGGCAAGAGGAAAAGACAAACATAAGAATGAGCTAGGTATTTAGCAAAGAGAGGCCCACTAGCTAATAGCAGAATATAGAAAGATAACTTATATGGTCAGCAAAAATCCTATCAAAAATATCCACACTGGAAATTCAAGAACCCCCGAACCATCTAACGGCCCGGGGGGAGAACACCAGCCCCCTAGAGCTTCCAGCAAGGTCAGGAATCACATTTAGTACAAGCTGGACAAAAATGAGAGCAAGCAAATAACCCAAAAAACAAAGAAGCAAGACTTAGCTTAATTTTGCACGAACCAGGACCTGCAGATAGGAGCAAACAGAATGTGTCTGATAACAACGATGCCAGGCACTGGACTAAGGTTCCAGGAGGTTTATATAGCAACACCCCTGAAGTAACGACCCAGCTGGGTGCAAACTGAGAGAAGAAAATCCCAGAGTCATATCACTAGTAACCACAAGAGGGAGCCAAAAAGTCTAATTCACAACACAGATGTGTAATGTGCTCAGGCACTTTATCTAATGTGCACAGGCGCTTTTACCATTCTCAATAAGGTGTGCGCCTTCACAACCCAATGTTGTCGTCTGAACCAATAAGACATTGCTAGATGTTTAAGAACAGGCCCCATTGACAAAGGGAATAGTAACATCCTTGTGTCAAATTATTTATACACTTCCGGGAGGAATTAAAGAGGAATGATAGAAACATTGGCCATGATTCATCATGGCTGGTGTTTTGTGTGCCAGCTTCGGTGCAGAGTCCACTGGTATAAGATGCAAAATGAATTTGGCGCATTTTTTCAACTGCCTTGTGCTGCCATACATGTCTGTGGTAGCATAAGCTACACATAAATTATGGTGGAATTTGATGGTTCTTTAGACAAGCTCTGTGGGGCCTTACCTCAGCCCACTTTTCAAAAAAGTAGGTGAAGCATGCTTGAAGTTTTATGCTTGAATTCTGGCAAAAACTCCTTGACGAAGCGAGGGTCAAAGAGTTCTAAGTAAAGATGTTCCAGAAATAAATTATATAATAAAACAGACATGCCAGACTGAAAAGCTACCTCCTTAAATCTTGCATTACCTGACAAGGTTTCTTAACTTTGCATTTAATAAGAAGGAGCAAGTTTTAGTAACATGTTCATTGTAACCCAGTATACTTGACATTTCACCACCTTTACTTGAGGTGGCAGGAAAGAACATGTCAACAGAGTTCATCATTGTTCCTTAATAAAAAGTATTTTCAGGGTTTTAGACAAATAAAGCTTGTAAGTTTCTGCAACTTTTCTTCATAGTTCACCTGTTTGTTGTCAGGGAATGAAAGTATTTGTTGCTTACATCCAGAAGATACAAACATCAAAAATGTGTGATATGGGTGAGTGTCAGTCTCCAAGACCTGCACCTTTAGAATATGCAATTGTATGGCTATCTTCTTCTGAGAACCCTTGTTCTTGAGTAGGAGGATAATGGTGGGGCCCATATCTGTAGTACCAAACATTTATGGTTTATTTTGTGGATGGGGAGACCTACATCAAAGCTCCAGCTTCAGATGATAGACTATTTGAAAGTTTGCTTTTTTGTTTTTCTACAGTATATTATATTTCTTTGCTGTAATATTTGTTCTTTCGATTCAGAATTAAACATCAGCTAGATTTCATGTTTCTTTCAAGACCGGTAAAGAGATAAAGGGTGAAGGTATTTCTTCATTTAGAAATACATTGTTAGTAAAGTTGTCTCAGACATTTGACCTTTACTTCTTACACATTGTAAATCCCTGAGGCTATAAACTTGATATAGACGGAACACTTGACATACACATGACATACCCCAACACTGAAAGTTATTAGCTTTCTTTAGGATAGGTGATAAGATTCTGACTAAGGGGGTCTGATTGTCGGTAACCCCTCCCTCCATCCCTCCAATCTTATAATAGGGCTTTGAATTACCCCAACTGAATGAAGCGGTGGCTTTGTATGTCTGCCACAACCTAATTTATTGTTTGTGAGATTGCAAGAAAAGATTGAGCACTATACTCCCATCTCTCTGTCAGTCCGGGAAAGTGAACAGGTCTTTGATACACATGCGTGGCTACTTCTCCATTCCTATGTGTCCCTTTCATGGGATAGGTGGAAGTCCCAATAGTTGTTCCCCAGTGATCAGCAGCATTCAGGAAGTACTTATTCTGGGAATCAGAAGTGGAGGAAGGCCCCCAATATGCAAATGAAGAGGCGTAATGGTGCACCAACCTCTTGGCCACGTCAACGGTGCACCATAGCCCCCTCATTTTCATACATATCAAAAGTTATTTTCTCAGACTGTCATGATTCGACAGGTGACTGACCTAGGACCAGGGGCTAGTGTTGAGCATTCCGATACCGCAAGTATCAGGTATCGGCCGATATTCGCGGTATCGGAATTCCGATACCGAGTTCTGATACTTTCAGTATATCGGATACCGGAATCGGATGTTCCCATAATTCAAAGAGCCAGAATTCAGCCAATGAGGAATCATTAGAAGTGTGGGCACATCCTGTTCTGCATGTTAGGCATGTAACTACTGGCATGGCTGTGATTGGCTGCTGAAATGATGTCATGATGCACTATAAAAGTCGCTGCTGCAATTTTGGGTTCACTCTGCTGTGAATTCAGTTAAGGACAGGACGCTGTGTTCTGACTGAGGGCCAGTTTAGAGATAGCGATTTGCTTCATTGTGCTTTACCCAGGCTAATTTAGCAACCGCTGTGTGAGAACCTTGTTTTTGCCTTGCAGCGTTGTTCACGGCTGTCTGCAAGATGTCTGTGTGTGTGAGTGCAGCTCACTCTATAGTCTGGTCTGCAGCCACCGCTGGTTGTAGTCAGCTCAGCGTGCGTCACTGCCTCATACTGTTCCATTGTCCTTTTATCAATTAGTGCAGCCTGCTGCACATTTTTTCAAATGTATCCTATTAGTGGCTTTGCATCCGTACCATGCTAGATTGTGGAAAAACACTATATAGGATTACATAGAGGAGCTTTTTTTGGCCTTGCAGCGCCGTTCACGGCTGTCTGCATGGTCTCTGTATGCCTTTAATGTCTCCTCCACCTCCCCCAATACATCCTACATTATTCTTTGTTGTTTTCCTTCATGTAGAATGAACCTACAAGGAAAGAAAGGGTTTATTTTAATTCTGATATTTTGGTCCCATTGACTTGCATTGGTTTTGGGTATCGGTATCGGTGATATCTGATATTTTTCGAATATCGGCCGATCCAATCTGATACCGATACTTTTGGATATTGGAAGGTATCGCTCAACACTACCAGGGGCACCTTTCCCTAGCTCGCCCTGTTCCCCCGGGATACTTCATATGGCAAAGACATCGGGGCCACCGCCCTTGCCCTATCTCCTAGATTAGTCCTTTGTCTGTCCCCTTTCCCCACCCAGGGAAGAGGGGGCGCTACTGTGCACCACAATACACCAACCCAACAGACAGGGTAACAAAGACAAGGATAAACTGAAAACTCCACACACACAAAATATACACTCACATATAACAGAGGTATTCACCAGGGTGTTTAGGGAGGGGGAAGAAAGCAAAACAGTGAAGGATAAGGAATTTCCAAGCATACGAACCAGGCAACAGTCTCTAATAAACTCCTCCAGCACTCCTTCACAAAACCAAGTTCTCCCACTCCTATGTTTTGCAGCAATTGCTAACTCAGACAAGGACTTGGTAATCAGCTCAGATTTTATAGGGGAAAGGAGTGGCTAACTGAGCACAGCTGAATACACGAATTTCCAACATGACCGATTAACCCCTGTTCTGCTGAAATAAATAAACCCATTTAATACACTGGAGAATTGCTTCTTCTCAGCGGCGGAGTAGGAGCCCCCAGACGCTGCGGTCTTCTGGCTCTGCTCCGTTGCGTTAACTCCATGACACAGACCCTGCACTAGTAACAGGTACAGTGCTAGAATGGTTTTCATAGGAGCTAAGTCCCCTACAACACTGTATAGGCCATTTAAAATGCATTTTGGTGTGATGGACATCCTTTAAAATGTTCTAGGCCTTTAAAAATACCCCACCATTACTTACTCTTAACTAAAAATAAATTTGAACATAAACACCAAAATCATTAATTATTTCTATGATTAACTGCTTTTCAGCCTCTAAGATTCCTTAAAATGTGCATTCCTCTTACATTTGTGTATTCTCCTTTATATCTTCTTCTTTTTCTCTTCTCTTGTCTACTTGCTCTTTGCTGTCTACTTGTCTAGTGCATGTGCATGAGATTTTCTTGAACAGCATGTACCTCTTCTCTGTAGTTTCTATCTGTTCTTGTCAAGTATAATTATGTTATTTGATGTAGAACAATCTTATCTGCCTTTTCGTAGAAGATTTAAAGGTTCAGCATGTCAAATAGTACTGAAAAAAGGTTAAATGGCACAAAAAAGCAGACTTCAGTAACAGTATCACGTAAACAAATGCTAACTTAAAGGGGCTGTTCCTTAAACACCTTTATCAGGCGTTAAATGTTATGATGTTAGGGACCTGGCTCCCAAGACCCCTACTGAACCTGGGAGCAGCAGGTGAAATGTCCCCAAAGTGAATAGAGTGGTAGTAAACATGTGCAACTATCAGTTCTTTAGAAAATGAATGAACCAGCAAATGCTCATGCTCACTTTCACATCACCATTCACATAGGGGACTTATACCCTCATTCCCATGACCAGTGGGATTCCCATAACTTGTTCTTCCAATGATCATCCACTTATCGTTATCAATGGGTCTACTCTTTCATTGCCAAGCCATGAATTTGTTCCCTTTAACTGCATGGGAAGACAGGAAGATGTAGCGGTAAAAGCCAAGCCATCTTGAAGCTAGAAATATTTGAGCATGACTGGAGAAAACTGGGTGGAGGAGGTCACTTGGTGATTTCCATTTTTTGCTCTCCTTTTCCTGAAATGTACTACTTTTATAATGGGTATATGATTGTATATACAATATTATATTTCAAAGATTATTAATAAATTGTTATAGCAGGTCTATCTCCACCTTAGAAGTGTCTAGGATTCAGTTGACGTCTGGTGAGAACAGAAGAAATACACAGGCTTGTGATTTCCCAAAATCTCTAGGGTCATTCATTTATTTTATTCCCTTGATTTATAGATGAATATAGGGATCTGTACATAAATTTAGTTTATGCGTAATTGCAAATAGCTGAAGTCATAGCTGTTAAATGAGCAAAAAACTCTACACATTTCCACCCAATATAGACATATCCCTCAACATTTCTTTGTTTCTGTGTGCACTCTCATGATGGATACCACATCCTATGAAATTTGGCAGGCATGAAGCCATTATACCCTTCATTACTCAAATATCTTCCTCTCTTTTCTGTAAAAAAGCCCTATCTGGTCCTAACAGATTAAGTTGTCTAACCCAACCCTAGCCTCCTGTCCTAGCTACAGATTCCACAGTATTTTCAGTGGGTGACATTCTGGGAATTGGTTTGAACGCACCTGTGACATTAATTGGTCAAATGTGGCTGACATGCTACATTAGAAGGACAGGAGTGTTTTCATTTTCATTTGCAGGAGCAGGTAATACAACATTAGTTTTCTGGAGACATCCGTTAGCCTTTTTGCCCAAGCCGGTTGACAGATCATTATTATGTATATGACCAATTGTAATATTCCTGAAAACCAACCACCTAAACCCTTAAACCATTTGGTTGGATTTAACAAGGATAGCCAAATTGGCCATTCAGAATTTCAATCTTCTTGTGAATTAGCCTTTTGTTTTTAAATTCCCTATCTGCTCCATATCATGTTTTACCTGCATAAATCCAGATGGGATCAATATAGTGGCAACAAATTGGTCCTGTTATTTGACACTTTCCTCCTTGTGAATCGGTAGGTAGCCACTGATAATCATTATGTGCACAAACACTCCCGGGAGTAGTTGGTATTTTATCCTGTTAGTTAATGTGTTGACCAGATTCATAAAAAAAAGTAGAATTACCAAAGAAACATCAATGATTGTTAGTGTTATTCTCCCTGGGACTAGAGACTATAGTATCTGAATGGGACAATATTTTCCCCTCGTCCTGCATCTGAGCCTCCATCTTTTCACATTGTGCTCCATTTCCTAAGCAAAACTATTGTGCCCTTGTCCACTAGCCTTGGGCAGCATGGTGGCTTAGGGGTTAGTTAGCACTGTAGCCTTGCAGCGCTGGCTCTTTGGTTTCAAATCCCACCTAGAACAGCAACTACAAGGAGTTTGTCTGTTCTCCCCATGTTTGTGTGGGTTTCCGATGGGTTCTCCGGTTTCCTCCTACACTCCAAAGACATACTGATAGGGAATTTAGATTGAGAGCCCTTTTGGGGACAACGATGATAATATGCCTTTGGAATTAATGGTGCTATGTAAGCAAATAAAATAAATGAACATATCTAATGTTAATGACCTATGATCACATTCCCTGTTCCCTATGTGCTGTTTCCCTGGTCGGAGACATTCACTTGATTGAACCAGATATTTAACCCAAATTTATATTATTTCATTGACCATTACTCTTCTTCCACTCAAACCAGTTTTCCTCTTTCCTTCAGTCAAGAATTTGCCACCACCAGTTCTTGACCCACTGGGAGTGCTACTACCACATGTTGCTGAACTTACCCCTAAAATGATATCTGTTATGTTCCATCAATCGGCAACAAGCAACTCCATTTCTGTCAAAGGAACATCTAAACAGGGCACTGATTTGGATGATGTAGGAGAACGAGTAGAAAGTCGACAATCAGTAAAATTAGTCAGCCCAACTACATCCTGATAGTATTTTATGAATTTATTATCTCACTAGCCTTGCTCGCAGAGACGAAAATGCGGCGCATCTCTCCAGACCACAGCATGTTAATTTCTCTTGCCGAGACGTGAGTCAAATTTCACCCGTACAATGTATTAGACCTGGTGAATTTGCATGGTTAAGTGAACACATGCGGATTCACCTGCGAAAATGCGATACGTCCAAAGCACTTGCAGTTCTGGATCGTCGGCACATACCCTGAGAGTGTCTCCCAAAAAACATCTAATAGAAAAACAGCCCTGTCTTTTTCCCAGTGGGTGGGAGAGGGAGGTTATTATTATTATTATTTATTGTTATAGCACCATTTTATTCCATGGCGCTTTACATGTGAGGAGGGGTATGCATAGTAAAAACAAGTACAATATTCTTAAACAATACAAGTCATAACTGGTACAGGAGGAGTGAGGACCCTGCCCGCGAAGGCTCACAATCTACAAGGGATGGGTGAGAATACAGTAGGTGAGGATAGAGCTGGTCATGCAGCGGTTTGGTCGATAGGTGGTTAGTGCAGGTTGTAGGCTTGCCGGAAGAGGTAGGTCTTCAGGTTCTTTTTGAAGGTTTCAATGGTAGGTGAGAGTCTGATGTGTTGTGGTAGAGGGTTCCAGAGTAGGGGTGATACGCAAGAGAAATCTTGTATACAATTGTGGGAAGAGGAGATAAGAGGGGAGTAGAGAAGGAGATCTTGTGAGGATCGGAGGTTGCGTGTAGGTAAGTACCGGGAGACGAGGTCACAGATGTATGGAGGAGACAGGTTGTGGATGGGTCTGTATGTCATGGTTAGGCTTTTGTACTGGAGTCTCTGGGCAATGGGGAGCCAGTGAAGGGATTGACAGAGGGGAGAGTGTCATGATTCTCAATGGCGAGAGAACATAGCCCAGCATATATGAGAACTAGCTCTTGGAAGATGGAAACTATACTGACCATGAACTAAACCTGCCGCACAACTAGAAGTGGCCGGGTAGCATGCCTACGTTTTTTAACCCTAGATGCCCAGCGCCAGCCGGAGAACTACCTAATCCTAGCAGAGGAAAAGACAGTCCTGGCTCACCTCTAGAGAAATTTTCCCAAAAGGCAGACAGAGGCCCCCACATATATTGGCGGTGATTTTAGATGAAATGACAAACGTAGTATGAAAATAGGTTTAGCAAAATCGAGGTCCGCTTTCTAGATAGCAGGAAGACAGAAAGGACACTTTCATGGTCAGCAGAAAACCCTATCAAAACACCATCCAGAAATTCCTTTTAAGACTCTAGCATTAACTCATAACACCAGAGTGGCAATTTCCGATCACAAGAGCTTTCCAGACACAGTAACGAAACAGCAGCTGTGAACAGGAACAAAATGCAAAAACACACAAGGACAAAAGTCCAACTTAGCTGGGAGTTGTCTAGTAGCAGGAACAAGCACAGAAGGCTTCTGATTACATTGTTGACCGGCAAGAAACTGACAGAGGAGCAAGGTTATATAGCGACTCCCACATCCTGATAGGAGCAGGTGAACAGAGGGGACGATGCACACAAGTTCAATTCCACAAGTGGCCACCGGGGGGGCCCAGAATCCAATTTCACAACAGTACCCCCCCCTCAAGGAGGGGGCACCGAACCCTCACCAGAACCACCAGGGCGATCAGGATGAGCCCTATGAAAGGCACGGACAAGATCGGAGGCATGAACATCAGAGGCAGTGACCCAAGAATTATCCTCCTGACCGTATCCCTTCCATTTGACCAGATACTGGAGTCTCCGTCTGGAAACACGAGAGTCTAAGATCTTTTCCACAACGTACTCCAACTCACCCTCAACCAACACCGGAGCAGGAGGCTCAACGGAAGGCACAACCGGTACCTCATACCTGCGCAACAATGACCGATGAAAAACATTATGAATCGAAAAGGATGCAGGGAGGTCCAAACGGAAGGACACAGGGTTAAGAATCTCCAATATCTTGTACGGGCCGATGAACCGAGGCTTAAACTTAGGAGAAGAAACCCTCATAGGGACAAAACGAGAAGACAACCACACCAAGTCCCCAACACAAAGCCGAGGACCAACACGACGACGGCGGTTGGCAAAAAGCTGAGTCTTCTCCTGGGACAACTTCAAATTGTCCACCACCTGCCCCCAAATCTGATGCAACCTCTCCACCACAGCATCCACTCCAGGACAATCCGAAGATTCCACTTGACCGGAGGAAAATCGAGGATGAAACCCCAAATTACAGAAAAACGGGGACACCAAGGTGGCAGAGCTGGCCCGATTATTGAGGGCGAACTCCGCCAAAGGCAAAAAAGCAACCCAATCATCCTGATCCGCAGACACAAAACACCTCAAATATGTCTCCAAGGTCTGATTAGTCCGCTCGGTCTGGCCATTAGTCTGAGGATGGAAAGCAGACGAAAAAGACAAATCTATGCCCATCCTAGCACAGAATGCCCGCCAAAATCTAGACACGAATTGGGTCCCTCTGTCAGAAACGATATTCTCAGGAATACCATGCAAACGAACAACATTTTGAAAAAACAGAGGAACCAACTCGGAAGAAGAAGGCAACTTAGGCAAGGGAACCAGATGGACCATCTTAGAGAAACGGTCACACACCACCCAGATGACAGACATCTTCTGAGAAACAGGCAGATCCGAAATAAAATCCATCGAGATGTGCGTCCAAGGCCTCTTCGGGATAGGCAAGGGCAACAACAATCCACTAGCCCGAGAACAACAAGGCTTGGCCCGAGCACAAACGTCACAAGACTGCACAAAGCCTCGCACATCTCGTGACAGGGAAGGCCACCAGAAGGACCTTGCCACCAAATCCCTGGTACCAAAGATTCCAGGATGACCTGCCAACGCAGAAGAATGAACCTCAGAGATGACTCTACTGGTCCAATCATCAGGAACAAACAGTCTACCAGGTGGGCAACGATCAGGTCTATCCGCCTGAAACTCCTGCAAGGCCCGCCGCAGGTCTGGAGAAACGGCAGACAATATCACTCCATCTTTAAGGATACCTGTGGGCTCAGAATTACCAGGGGAGTCAGGCTCAAAACTCCTAGAAAGGGCATCCGCCTTAACATTCTTAGAACCCGGTAGGTACGACACCACAAAATTAAACCGAGAGAAAAACAACGACCAGCGCGCCTGTCTAGGATTCAGGCGCCTGGCAGACTCAAGGTAAATTAAATTTTTGTGGTCAGTCAATACCACCACCTGATGTCTGGCCCCCTCAAGCCAGTGACGCCACTCCTCAAAAGCCCACTTCATGGCCAAAAGCTCCCGATTCCCAATATCATAATTCCGCTCGGCGGGCGAAAATTTACAGGAAAAAAAAGCACAAGGTCTCATCACGGAGCAGTCGGAACTTCTCTGCGACAACACCGCCCCAGCTCCGATTTCAGAAGCGTCGACCCCAACCTGAAAAGGAAGAGCAACATCAGGCTGACGCAACACTGGGGCGGAAGAAAAGCGGCGCTTGAGCTCCCGAAAGGCCTCCACAGCATCAGGGGACCAATCAGCAACATCAGCACCCTTCTTAGTCAAATCAGTCAATGGTTTTACAACATCAGAAAAACCAGCAATAAATCGACGATAAAAGTTAGCAAAGCCCAAAAATTTCTGAAGACTCTTAAGAGAAGAGGGTTGCGTCCAATCACCAATAGCCTGAACCTTGACAGGATCCATCTCGATGGAAGAGGGGGAAAAAATGTATCCCAAGAAAGAAATCTTTTGAACCCCAAAAACACACTTAGAACCCTTCACACACAAGGAATTAGACCGCAAAACCTGAAAAACCCTCCTGACCTGCTGGACATGAGAGTCCCAGTCATCCGAAAAAATCAGAATATCATCCAGATACACAATCATAAATTTATCCAAATAATCGTGGAAAATGTCATGCATAAAGGACTGGAAGACTGAAGGGGCATTTGAAAGACCAAAAGGCATCACCAAATACTCAAAATGGCCCTCGGGCGTATTAAATGCGGTTTTCCACTCATCCCCCTGCTTGATTCGCACCAAATTATACGCCCCACGGAGATCAATCTTAGAGAACCATTTGGCCCCCTTTATACGAGCAAACAAATCAGTAAGCAGTGGTAACGGATATTGATATTTAACCGTGATTTTATTCAAAAGTCGATAATCAATACACGGCCTCAAAGAGCCGTCTTTCTTAGACACAAAGAAAAAACCGGCTCCTAAGGGAGATGACGAAGGACGAATATGTCCCTTTTCCAAGGACTCCTTTATATATTCTCGCATAGCAGCGTGTTCAGGCACAGACAGATTAAATAAACGACCCTTAGGGTATTTACTACCCGGAATCAAGTCTATGGCACAATCGCACTCCCGGTGCGGAGGTAGTGAACCAACCTTGGGTTCTTCAAAAACGTCACGAAAGTCAGACAAGAATTCAGGAATCTCAGAGGGAATAGATGATGAAATGGAAACCAAAGGTACGTCCCCATGAGTTCCTTTACATCCCCAGCTTAACACAGACATAGCTCTCCAGTCGAGGACTGGGTTATGAGATTGCAGCCATGGCAATCCCAGCACCAAAACATCATGTAGATTATACAGCACCAGAAAGCGAATAACCTCCTGGTGATCCGGATTAACACGCATAGTCATTTGTGTCCAGTATTGTGGTTTATTACTAGCCAATGGGGTGGAGTCAATCCCTTTCAGAGGTATCGGAGCCTCCAGTGGCTCCAAATCATACCCACAGCGTTTGGCAAACGACCAATCCATAAGACTCAAAGCAGCGCCAGAGTCGACATAGGCGTCCGCGGTAATAGATGACAAAGAACAAATCAGGGTCACAGATAGAATAAACTTAGACTGTAAAGTGCTAATTGAAACAGACTTGTCAGGCTTCTTAGTACGCTTAAAGCATGCTGATATAACATGAGTTGAATCACCACAATAGAAGCATAACCCATTTTTTCGTCTAAAATTCTGCCGCTCGCTTCTGGACAGAATTCTATCACATTGCATATTTTCTGGCGTTTTCTCAGTAGACACCGCCAAATGGTGCACAGGTTTGCGCTCCCGCAGACGCCTATCGATCTGAATAGCCATCGTCATGGACTCATTCAGACTCGCAGGCACAGGGAACCCCACCATAACATCCTTAATGGCATCAGAGAGACCTTCTCTGAAAATCGCCGCCAGGGCGCACTCATTCCACTGAGTAAGCACAGACCATTTGCGGAATTTTTGGCAGTATATTTCAGCTTCATCTTGCCCCTGAGACAAGGACATCAAGGCCTTTTCCGCCTGAAGCTCTAAATGAGGTTCCTCATAAAGCAACCCCAAGGCCAGAAAAAACGCATCCACATTGAGCAACGCAGGATCCCCTGGTGCCAATGCAAAAGCCCAGTCTTGAGGGTCGCCCCGGAGCAAGGAAATTACAATCCTGACCTGCTGTGCAGGGTCTCCGGCAGAGCGAGACTTCAGGGACAAAAACAATTTGCAATTATTTTTAAAATTTTGAAAGTGAGATCTATTCCCCGAGAAGAATTCAGGCAAAGGAATTCTAGGCTCAGACATAGGTGCATGAACAACAAAATCTTGCAAATTTTGTACCTTTGTGGCGAGATTATTCAAACCTGTAGCTACACTCTGAAGATCCATTTGAAACAGGTGAACACAGAGCCATTCAAGGATTAGAAGGAGAGAAAGAGAGGAAGGCTGCAGTATAGGCAGACAAGCAAGTGATTCAATTAAGAGCACACTCAGAACTAGAGGAAAAAAAAAAATAAATTGTAGCAGACTTCTTTTTTCTCTCCTTTCTCAGCCAGTAATTTAACCCTTTTTTGGGCCGGTCAAACTGTCATGATTCTCAATGGCGAGAGAACATAGCCCAGCATATATGAGAACTAGCTCTTGGAAGATGGAAACTATACTGACCATGAACTAAACCTGCCGCACAACTAGAAGTGGCCGGGTAGCATGCCTACGTTTTTTAACCCTAGATGCCCAGCGCCAGCCGGAGAACTACCTAATCCTAGCAGAGGAAAAGACAGTCCTGGCTCACCTCTAGAGAAATTTTCCCAAAAGGCAGACAGAGGCCCCCACATATATTGGCGGTGATTTTAGATGAAATGACAAACGTAGTATGAAAATAGGTTTAGCAAAATCGAGGTCCGCTTTCTAGATAGCAGGAAGACAGAAAGGACACTTTCATGGTCAGCAGAAAACCCTATCAAAACACCATCCAGAAATTCCTTTAAGACTCTAGCATTAACTCATAACACCAGAGTGGCAATTTCCGATCACAAGAGCTTTCCAGACACAGTAACGAAACAGCAGCTGTGAACAGGAACAAAATGCAAAAACACACAAGGACAAAAGTCCAACTTAGCTGGGAGTTGTCTAGTAGCAGGAACAAGCACAGAAGGCTTCTGATTACATTGTTGACCGGCAAGAAACTGACAGAGGAGCAAGGTTATATAGCAACTCCCACATCCTGATAGGAGCAGGTGAACAGAGGGGATGATGCACACAAGTTCAATTCCACAAGTGGCCACCGGGGGGGCCCAGAATCCAATTTCACAACAGGAGAGGCCGGGGAATAGCGGGGGGACAGGTGGATTAGTCGAGCAGCAGAGTTTAGAATAGATTGGAGGGGTGCGAGAGTGTTAGAGTGGAGGCCACAGAGCAGGAGGTTGCAGTAGTCAAGGTGAGAGATGATGAGGGCATGGACTAGGGTTTTTGCAGATTCTTGGTTGAGGAATGTACGGATTCGTGAAATATTTTTGAGTTGAAGTCGGCAGGAAGTGGAAAGGGCTTGGATATGTGGTTTGAAGGAGAGATCAGCGTCAAGGATTACCCCAAGGCAGCAAGCTTGTGGGACTGGGGAGAGTGGGCAGCCATGCACTGTAATGGATAGGTTCGTTGGGGGGGAAAGATGATGAATTCTGTTTTGTCCATGTTAAGTTTCAGAAATCTAGTGGAGAAGAAGGATGAAATAGTGGACAGACATTGAGGGATTCTGGTTAGTAGGGAGGTGATATCTGGTCCAGAGATGTAGATCTGTGTGTCATCAGCATAGAGGTTCTGACTGAATTCAAAGCTATAGGCATATAATCAGGCTGTGGTTTCCCAATTTGTGTAAAAGTTTATAGTCAGACTTTAACTCCTTAACCCCCTGCCCTTTTCCGCTTTTGCATTTTAGTTTTTTGCTCCACTTCTTCCAAGAGCCAAAACTTTTTTATTTTGTGGTCAATGTGGCCATTTGAGGGCTTGTTTTTTGCGGGACGAGTTGTACTTTTGAAAAACCCCATTTGGTTTTAACATATCATGTACTGGAAAATGGGAACAAAATTCCAAGCGCGGTGAAATTGCAAAAAAAATGCAATTCCACACTTTTTTTTAACATGTCTAGGTTCTTTTTTATTTAACTGGTGAAAAAAATCCAAACTTTTGTAAAAAAAAATAGTGTCATTTTTCTAGAGTGTCTCCATTTTTCATGATTTGGGGCTGGTTGATGGCTTATTTTTTACACACCGACCTGACATTTTTATTGATACCATTTTGGTGTATATTCTTTTGATCGCCGGTTGTTGCATTTTATTGCAATGTAGCGGTGACCAAAAAAATGTTATTCTAGCGTTTTGATTTTTTTCCTTGATACGTGGTTTACTGATTGGGTTAATTCTTTTTTTATTTTGATAGATCGGGCGATTCTGAACACAGCAATAGCTAACAAAACATATATTATAAAGCCAGGGAAAATAATCAAATGTGTAACATGTAATCCCTTTAAAAGTCAAAAACTTTGATTTTTAAGTTTAAAAATACCTTTCCCAGTGCAGACAATACCAAATAAATATAATAGAAGTCTTAACAATAACCTAACAATTCCCTATACTTATCTGCTGCCCCACTCCGCGGTGGCTGTCCCTGACTAGCCCTAATAAATCCTATTTTGCTATAGGTAGGAAAACAATAAACAATATACCGTAAAGAAATGAAGGGATAGTGCTTATTAATTAAAAGAAGTAGGTCGTTGTAGAAATTAAACACCCTCATCCACAGAGTACTAGTCTCTCAAAAATAAATAAATATATCCTGTGATGCCAATACACACTGGATTTATATTATGGTCTCTTCACAGCTCAACAGGACTTGCACACCAAGTGAGAGGGATCATATAGCCAATCAAAACAGCCTGGTTCAGCCAAAAAAACCAACTGTCCACCATAGTTCACATAGGGATACATAGATATACAATAAGTGGACATTGATAGAAAATTGAAAAGAACATAGCTGGGTGTTATCCCAAATTTAGCTTCCAGCCTCGATGCGTTTCCCCATCATACGGTTCATCAGGAGGCACAATATGGAACCAGCTACTCCATCGAAGTGAGGTGTCACGATGAGGAGACAGACCTCACACGGCAATATCAAATATGTGTATGTTTGATTTTTTTTTAATTGTTTTATTTTAAATGGGGCGAAAGGGGGGAGATTTTAACTTTTATACATTTTTATGTTTTTAATATTTTTACATTTTGCATACTTCAATAGTCTTTATGGGAGACTAGAAACTGCAGTCTAATCGGCTCTGCTACATACAGGCGATGATCAGATCGCCAGTATGTAGCAGAAATGCTCACTTGCTATGAGCGCCGACCACCGAGTTGCTCTCATAGCAATCCGGCTATGACAACCATAGAGATCTGCTGGAGACCTCTGGTTGTCATGCCAACCCATCGGTGACCTGCGATCACGTGACGGGGTCACCGATGGGCGGGATTTCCAGGGCGCTTTTCGGAAGCTCGAGTTAAATGCCGCTGTCAGAGATTGAGCTGTTCAAACAGCTGACATGTGCTGGGAAAGATGTGGGGTCAGTGCTAGAGCCCACATCAAAGGGAGGGATTCCGACATGGGCGTACTATTACGCCCGACTTCGGAAAGGGGTTAAATATTGAAAATATGTCTGGCATCTTTTTTTGGGCTTAACATTAATAGTTATAACAGTATTAAGAGCTTAATGTGAAATTAAGTGAAGACATGAGCACTACTGCGCTTACTTACCATATCATTATTTTTGACAACTTAAGACCCTTGGCAAATGTAATAATAATTAAACTGAACTGATAAAGGCACAGAATTGTGCTCAAACTAGAAATATTCTATGAATTTAAAGATGACCTATCAGCAAGTCAGTAGTTGCAAGTTTTTGCTTTATTGTTGCTTTTCCCTTGAGTATTAAAGGAAATCTGTTAGTAGATATTTGCTGTGTAATCTGAGAGGAGCATAATACAGGGCACAAGAGACTGATTCCAGCACTGTATCACTTATTGGGCTGCTTGGTGTGGTTTTCATAGAACCCATATTTTATCTATTGTAGATATAGCAGTGCTCAAAATGCTGAGCTGTGTATAATCCCGCCCACACAACTGATTGGCTGCTGTGTGTACACTGTGTATAGGCAGAAAGCAGCCAATTAGTGGTGGGGGTGGGGTTAAAGAGATTAAAGACTAAAAATTGTAATCTAGGGGAGTAATAAATATAAAAGTCCCAATAGGGCACTGATAGAACAAATACAACCAAAAAAAGAAAAGGTCTTTTGCCCTTGCCCTACCTCCTAAGTTAGCCCTCCATCTGTTCTCTTCCCCCACCCAGGGAAGAGAGGGCGTTACTGTGCATCGCAGTATACCAACCCGACAAACAGGGCAACACAGACAAGGGTTAACTGAAAACTCCACACATAAAATATTCACTCACATGTAACAGAGGAATAATCAGGGGTGTGAAGGTAGGGGAATAAACCAAAATAGAGAAGGATAGGGAGTTACCACGCATACAAACCAAACAACAGTCAGTAATAACTCCTCCAACTCTCCTTCTCATACAAACTCCTCTCCCTCCATTAGCCATGCAGCAAATGCTAGCTCTGATGAGGATTAGTAACAGAGCCCAAATTATAAAGGGAAAAGGAAAGGCTAACCGAGCATAGCTGTGAGCACAGGGATTTCCAACATGGCCGATTAACCTCTGTTCTTCCAGAAGAAATAAACACATTTAATAAGATGGAGAAGTGCTTCTCCTCAGGGCCGGAGTAGGAGCGCTCACACACTGTGGTCTTCTGGCTCCACACTGTCGCGGTAAACCCATGACAGTAACGATGACGTTCCTCTACTTGGTGTTAGGACATGGGTTCTTTGTGTGAAGTCCCAAATTATCCTCTATGGTAGCATTGTCAACACTGGTTCTCCCATAAACCAATGAATTTGCCTATTACACCACTTGTCAAACTCATGGATATAAAAGTTGGCTTTCTGGAGTTTTAAGAGTCACATTTAGAACTGTTGTCTCATTTGTAAAAGATAAAATCTCACTCCCTATGGTGGCGACTGAAAAATATCCATATTCCATAAATGTTTCAGTTTCTCTATAAAATTATGTAAATCAAATGTTCTCGCTTCCACATCCAACACCTCTCAATGTGTTTGCCAGCTGACAGTAAAAATGGAGGTGTAGAAACCTTAAATAAAGGTGTCTCTGATTGGCTTTCCAGGTGATTAATATTCAGCGGGTAGGGTGAAGCCGGATATTTTGGATCTCATTTAAGTGACATTGTATCTGTAATTACCAACAAAGGCTCCTTGATTGTTAATTCATTAAAACTAAAATGAATTATTTCTAAACTGTTTGTCTCATGCCAAGAGCACAATGTTCATTTATCTGCTAAGCTGAGTGCAGCCCTAATCCTGGCACTACATCACTGCTAACGGAAGGGGTATTATTACTATTCCATCAGAACATTTAATCTAATTCCAGCACTTAGTTCCAAAAGTTCACATCTCTGAAATAAATATTATATCTATCCTTACAGGTAGAGCATGCAGTCTGGGTAAAAAAAAAAAATCATTTTTTATTCTTCTTATTATTTTAGACTTATTCTTGAAATGTACAGTACCATGCGTATAGGATTGCAATATTTTACCCTTACTATTCCCAAAAACATTATATTAAAAGTGTAAAAAAAATGCTGATATATTTACGGTCTTCCCCTTCTGATCCAAGTTCATAAAAGGATATAAAAAAATCGTCCAGAAAACTTGAATGATTTTATTTATCATTTGTTATCCATTTTTATACATCAGCAGTTATTAAAAATTTACAATATAAAATAATTTTCTATGTTAAAGGGAACTTGTCATGTAAAATAATGCTATTAACCTTCAGATATGAGGTTAATCTGCAAATGAATAGGGTTCTTATGCTGCACTGAGAGCCCCGCTGCCAGGAGGAAATTAGCTTTATTCTCCCAGGCCGGGTTGGGCTTTCAGTCATAGGGGCGGGGCCAGTATGGTTTCAGTCACTGCTCAGAGTATACTGTAGGAAGTGGAAGCTGTAACCACACCCCCAGCACTAACAGCCAGCTCAACAGTTGAGCCAGTCATCAGTCACTTCCAGGGGCACAGTTACAGCTGCTGCTCTCTGTGCACAGAGTGGTGTCTGAAACGGTTATGGCGCCATCCCATGACTGAAAGCTGAATGCTGCCAAAATAATAAAGTTAATTTCTCCCAGCAGCAGGGCTCTCATTCTCCATATCTGTGGGTTAATAGCGTTATTTTACATGACAGGTTCCCATTAAAAAATTGTAATGAAAATTGGATTCAATGTGGTTGTTCCCTTTAGAATCAGACATTGATTGGGCAAGTTTTGATTGATACATGGAAGAAACTAGCGCATGCTGCCACTTTGCCAGATTCAGTCTGTTTAAAAAAATCAAATTTATGGAAGAAATAAGATTGGATGCCTGTGTCTGTCTAACAAAGCATTCTAGAAAAGAAAAGTCATGTTTTGTAATATTCACTTTTGTTGCTTCATGTTTAATTCCTGTGGGAAGCTTAGAAGCAAAGGTTCTGCCTCTTCGGATATAAGCATTGAGCGTCTTGGCGGCATGGATGACCTGAATGTGCCCTCTACAAGTGTTGTGTGACAGTATGAAATTATTGTGCAGGAGCCGAGTTTTTCTTCGCTCACTTGAGAGTTGGCATCGAGTGACATAATCTTGTAAAATTACTCGTTGCGCTTCGGATTCTATATACTGAACCAGACTAGAAAAAGCCCATTACAGAGATAAGAAGCACAGAGTAGATCACTAAGAAATGGAGACATGTTTTATCGAAATAAATATTCTTAGGTAGAGACTGAATACAAAATCCTTGTCCTGCCTGGTGCACAAGTGTCAGACAACTTGAGATAGTTGAACTTTGATGTAGTGTGAGATATTACCTTCTTATAGGATTTCATAGAAATGTCATATAACATTATCAATCTATTACTTATGCAGAATTTGTTCTTAGCAGTCTCCAATTGTGCAAAATGTACTGGTAACTGCAAGGGAATCATGTCACCAGATTTTATCTATCAAATCTGAGATTAGCATAGCATATAGACAGACACCCTGATTCCCACCATGTATCACTTTCTGGGCTGCTTGCTGTCATTTTGATAAAATCACTGTTTTCTCTACTGCAGATATAGTTCTTCTTTGAATGCTGAGCTCTGCATAACCCCGCCCACATCACTGATTGGCTGCTTTCTCTGTACACTGCGCAAAGGCAGAAAGTGGCCAATCAGTGGTGGGGGCGGGGATATACAGAGCAGGAGACTACATGGCACAAGACAACTAGTCCTTTAGTGATAATCTCCTAGTGATAAAACACTAATTTTATGGAAACTGCAACAAGCATCTCAGTAAGTGATACATCGCAGGGATCAAAGTATCCAAACTTACATCATGCTTCTCTCCCTGAGGATTTTTTTTCACTCTTCATTTATTATATTTTTATGTCTGAGGACACCTCAAAGTATAATAATAAACTTTCGATTTGCATCAGATAACTTTGGAGCAAATTGAATTTCTTCAAATTCAAATTTCGGCAGATTCGATTATCACTACCGTAAATAATTAAATATATACAATATATGTCTGCTTTAGTACATTTACTTAAAGAGCTACCCAGGTTCAGAAATACATGAAGGATCTTGTCCTAAACCAAGCCAGGCTGTATGTGCAATTTTACATCAGCACTGGGAAAAGCAGACACGTTTTTTTAAAACTTGGAAAGCTTTTTTAATCAGTGTCAAACTTTGAATTGTATGACTGCCTTTAGTATACACCAAATATTTATGAATTTTCATGATAGTTTGTTTTTATGTTTTTTTATGTAGTAAAGCTGTAATACATCAATCAGAATATTCTTTAATACCCTGTTCTTTGAGATCTGTTTCCAGTATCCCTTAAAAATGCAAAACCAAAATGTATCTCAAAAACAAATTGTGATTTGTGTCTTGTTTCGACTGGTGGAATTCTTGTTTGACTTTGGACATTTTTTATAACTAAAAACTCTGATTTTGTCACAACTGCTGCACCCAGTAACCTAAATGATACATCCCTGGAATCAGGTTCTCTTTCCCTACATTATGCTGCTGTCAGATGAGGTAGCAAAAACCTGCTGACAGATTCCCTTTAAGAGGACAGATGGACAAAAGTTTTCTTTAGTAGAGATTAATATGTTCGGAAAACGATCGCTGAATCTGAGTTTGCCATGTTCGTGCCATATTTGTACCATTTACATGCTGAGTTTATGTTCTATTATTGTTTCCGAAAATATTTGCTCATCTCTACTCCCATTGACTCCTATGGCGCTCGGCCAGTTTCGTCAAATATTGCAAATACGGTGATCGTAATGGGAACCGAATATTGAAATATTCGCTCATTTCTCTTCTTTTTAATAGTAAGCGTGAGAGCCCTTCATAAATACTGTAATGGTACGGAAATTCGCTGATATCTTTGTTTTCTGGAATACAGCAATATCACATTTGAGAATATTTGGTGTAGGAGCGATAAATTAATTCCAAGATTCTCCCAGCAGGACATCAGCCTCTGCTTGGGAATTCTTCCCAATTAACATGTACATTTTTTTTTGCAAAGCTTAAATAAATATTGAAATATCCTGGTTATTCTTTCTTGAGATAATCTTAGCAATTATTGAAATATGATAAAGCGCTGGAAGAACTCAAAGGCTACAATAAACATTTTATTTTAATTTATTCTTCTTGTATTATTAAGGCTTGTTAGTAGACCCTGATAGTCTGATAAATAATTGTGCAGGTGTTTAAGAATCTTTATATATATATATATATATATATATATATATATATATATATATATATATATATATAAAAAATGCTCATTTATGGATCAGTATGATAAAGGCAGAAAAGTGGCTCGGTGGATAGCGCTGTTGGCTTAGGGCTAGAGCTGAGCGAATTTGCTCGGATTCAGTTGCCGAATCTGAGTTTGCTACATTCGCGCCATATTGGTACCCTATTTGTGCCGAATTTATGTTTGATGATCGGTTCTGAACATATTCGGTAATTTAAACTCCCATTGACTCCAATGACATTTGCCTGTGTTCAGTGAATGTTGCAAATACAGTATTTGCCGACGATCGTAATCGGAACCAAATTTTTAAATATTTACTCAACTCTACTTAGGGCCCCATAGAAATTAGATTAACGTCAGCTGAACCAGACAATATTTAATGGTTTGGTCGACAGTCTAATGTGTAGGGGGCCGCTGACTTTCCCTTGACAAATGAAGTGGGAGGAGACCAGGGTTGGTCATGTCCGATTTTGGAAAGATAATAATTTGTTCTACAAGAGATGATCCAGGGAACTAGTCTGATTGTCGTATGTGGAGTCGAGAAGGAATTTTTTTCCCCATGGTGGAGTTACTCTTTGCCACATGGGTTTTTTTTTGCCTTCCTCTGGATCAACATGTTAGGGCATGTTAGGTTAGGCTATGGGTTGAACTAGATGGACTTAAAGTCTTCCTTCAACCTTAATAACTATGTTACTATGTTACTATGTTAACCGCTGGCCATAGAAAACACAAGTGCACTCGACAGAGTTAACGTACCAGTGTATTGGTGAGTCAAGTGCGAATGTTTCCAGCCGACAGATTGGCTGAACCGTCATTAATCTGACGGCTATCTAAAAGGTATGGGTTGGTTTATAGTCCTGGGGAACTTATCTAAAATCTGATAAAGGATAGCACATTCATCTTAAAGGCTTTCCTACAGCACCTAAACATTACTAGTAGTCTCTGAAGAAAGATTAGGTCAAGAGAGCAGTGAGAATGGGTGTAGTTACTCACTACTTCTTGCTCCTCTTTTTTTTTCTTCGTCAGGCACATCCTACCCTAGGTACTGACACTGCGCTTCATCAGAAGTGAAAAGTGCATTGGTGCACCCAACATCCCCATACTGGTGTCAAAGCCCAATGTACAGCAAACAGTCCTTGGAGCAGTAGAGGACAAGGGGGTCAAAAACGATTTGGCTAAAGAGGGATCTAATCTGGAATCTGAATTTTTTTTCTGGTTTGGCATCTGATTTATTCCAGGGTTTAAGTTGGTTTAACCTGTAGTCTAACTATTTTAAAAGTTTCGTCTATGGTCTGATTATTTTAGAAACTCATTTAGAAATTGATGGCAGCAGCACAACTCAAAAAAAAGTTGTTACAGGCTGAAAAAGCAAGTGGTATTAATGAAAACAGCTGGAAGTACATTTTTTAACTAAGTCACGTGATTGTGTATAAGAAGAGCTTGCTAGAGAGGCAGAGCCTCTCAGACGCAAAGGTAGTCAGAGGTTCGCCAATCTGTGAACAACTGTGGTAGAGGTAGAGGTGACCGGTGTCTTGTGGATATATGCACAGTATAGCAGATACAGTATGTATCATCCTGTCCTTGATTCAGTCATGCACGTCCAGCCAGCCACTGTAATTTCACAGGGTGTTACTCTAATCAATGGGTCATTTCTTTTATTAAATTCACTTTGTTTCAGCTGTGAAGGTGAAAGCTATTTTAATTAGAACCGTGATTAATGTAGATTACCCTGGAGGCATTCAAAGGAGCAAAATTAACTGATCCTTATCCTAAGAAAAGCCAAACTAAACATTGATGCGCAAATATATATTTAAAGACGCGTCCATCATTTCTGAAATAATATTCCTACAGTAAAAAAAAAGAAAAGAAAAGCTAAACTTATGTGACTCATGTTCCTTTCTCAATCATAGGGAAATATTGCTTCTTTGGATTTAAGTCTTTAGAATCAAATGACTAAGCTTTACACTTTGTCTGTATTTATGTGAGGTATTGTGCTTTTCTTGTAAAGATTTTGAACACAAGTGGCATCTTATTAATATCCCTTGACTTTAGAGATACAATCATGATTAAGTAAAGTAGGGCTGTAATGGTGATGATGCCAAATGAAGTATTTCAATCAGGGTGGGAGAACTCTAAAGTGCAGACAGTATTTATCCGTTTTTGTCTCCACTGAATACAGACAGTAGAGTAGTGGGCAAACTTTTTGAGACTGGCACAAATTTTGGTTTTCACAAAGTTTGCTGCATCATTGATTTTAGATCTTTTAGTCAGATCTTTCAATGATTACTGAAGTTCAATTATAGGTTTTTAAACTTGTGTAGAGACATTCTGTCCTTGATGTTTTCTTGAAGATAAGTAGCTTCTTTTCTGCCAATTTTCTTTACTCCAGACCAGCCTCTAAAAGCCTTTGTTTCACTGTGTATGCAGATGCACTGACAGCTGCCTGGTGCCATTTGTGAGCAAGCTCTGCACTGGTGCTAAATCCTAGGAGATGGCCTTGGCTCCTCCTGGACTTTATTGAGCACCATGAAGCCTTCTTCACAGCAATTGAACCTTTCTCTTTGAAGTTGTTGTTGATCCGATAAATGGTTAATTTAGTGTCCTTGCCTGGAAAGCATTTTTTTTGCAACTCAATGACTACGCCATACTTTTTTTTTGGAGGTAGCCATGATTAACAGAAGATGCAATGAAGTCAAGCACCAACCATTTTCTAAAGTAAACAATCTGCTGTTATAATTCAATCAGCAAAGCAGAATGATGTTAGCTTCCTTGTCTTTGTTCATACTTCCTCCTGAGCAAACAAGATCACTGAAATAATAGCAGGTTATTTTACAGCAGGGCTGAAACTCAGTGGAATGTGTTTTTTTTGTAGTTATGTTCATCTTCATGGCAAGGAATGATTTTGCAATTTTTTGCAATTCATCTGATCACTCATCACAACAATCTATATATTAATGTAAACTATCATCATAAAGACTGAAGCAGAAAACCTTGGGAAACACAAAATTTATACCTATTGCCAAACTGCTGACTATGGGGATATTATTTAATACTGTCATATGATACATCATTTTATGAGATAGCCAGTCGGATGCAAATTGACCAAATATTCCTTTGCCATAAATCAGTTTTCTGGAATAAGAAAGGTAACATCTACACATTGTATATTGTCTGTACCTGCCATTACAGCTCATTTACAATAGATATCAATGCCTTTCAGACACCGGGTGTAATAGTACGCCGATGTCGGACTCCCCCTGTTTGGTGCGGGCTCCGGCGCTGAGCCCACACTTTTCTTGGCACATGTCAGCTGATATATATAGCTGACATGTGCCTGAAACAGCCGTGAGTGGCATTTAAGTCATGTTTCCGGCAAGTGCGCCGGAAATCCTTCCCATCGGTGACCCCGTAACATGACCGATGTGTTGGCATGACAACCAGATGTCTCCAAAAGACCTCTATGGTTGTCATAGCCAGATTGCTATGAGCGCCACCCGGTGGTCGGCACTCATAGCAAGTGAGCATTTCTGCTACGTGATCTGATCATTACTAGTGTTGAGCATTCCGATACCGCAAGTATCGGGTATCGGCCGATATTTGCGGTATCGGAATTCCGATACCGAGTTCCGATATTTTTGTGATGTCAGAAATCGGAATCGGAAGTTCCCAGTGTATGGTTCCCAGGGTCTGGAGGAGAGGAGACTCTCCTTCAGGCCCTGGGATCCATATTCATGTAAAAAATAAAGAATTAAAATAAAAAATATGGATATACTCACCCCTCCGGCGGCCCCTGGACCTTACCGATGTAACCGGCAGCCTCCGTTCCTAAGAATGAGGAGTTTAGGACCTGCGATGACGTCGCAGCTTGTGATTGGTCGCGTGAGCGGTCACATGAGCGGTCACGTGACCAATCACAAGCCGCGACGTCATCAAAGGTCCTAAACTCCTCATTCTTAGGAACGGAGGCTGCCGGTTACATCGGTAAGGTCCAGGGGCCGCCGGAGGGGTGAGTATATCCATATTTTTTATTTTAATTCTTTATTTTTTACATGAATATGGATCCCAGGGCCTGAAGGAGAGTCTCCTCTCCTCCAGACCCTGGGAACCATCCAGGATACCTTCCGATATTTGTGTCCCATTGACTTGTATTGGTATCGGGTATCGGTATCGGCGATATCCGATATTTTTCGTGTATCGGCCTATACTATCCGATACCGATACTTTCAAGTATTGGAAGGTATCGCTCAACACTAATCATTACCTGTATGTAGCAGAACCAATCGGATTATGGCAGCGTCTAGTCTCCCATGGAGACTATTGAAGCATGCAAAAAGTAAAAAAAAGTTTAAAAAAATATTAAAAAATGTTAAAAAAATACAAGTTCAAATCACCCCCCTTTCGCCCCATTCAAAATGAAACAATAAAAAATCAAACATACACATATTTGGTATCACCACATTCAGAATAACCCGCTCTATCAATATAAAAAAGAATTAACCCAATCATTCAATGTCACAATAAGAAAAAACCTCAAAACGGGCGATTAAAAGATTGTATCTGCATCAAAATGGTACAATTAAAAATGTCAGCTCGGCATGCAAAAATAATCCCTCACCCAAACCGAGATCACGAAAAATTGAGACGCTACGGGTCTTGGAAAATGGCGCTTGTTTTTTTTTTAATAAACGCTGGAATTTTTTTTCACCACGTAAATAAAAAATAACCTATAGATGTTTGGTGTCTACATACTTGCAATGACCTGGAGAATCATAATGGTAGGTCAGTTTTAGCATTTAGTGAACATGGTAAAAAAAAACCTGTGGGATTGCACTTTTTTGCAATTTCACCACACGTGGAATTTTTTTTCCCATTTTCCAGTAGATGATATGTTAAAACCAAGCCCTCACATGGCCATTTTGACCAAAAACTAAAAATGTTATGACTCTGGGCAGAAGGGGAGCAAAAAATGAAAACGAAAGAAAAAGAAAATGACGTTAAGGGGTTAATTAATACCAGCATCTGGAGTTGGGGTAATACACATCCCCCAAAAAAACGTAAATTAAAATAGTTAATGGTTATAAAAAAATAATAAGGTTGGTTATTATTTAGAAATCTTATTGGCTCAATCAAGATCCTTAAAAAACCAATGTCAGACAGAGGGTCACAAAGTCTAATTACAGACCAATAGCAATAGGACCCCCCCACCACAAGAACCAATTTATCAAAAAACAAGTTGCTAGTAACATAAATGATGTGCGGTAGTTGGGAAATTAATTAAACGCATTATATTTGGGAGCAGGAACTATAGTTATGTCTTTGTTACTGCTCCTCAGAGGTTAGTCGTAACTTAATGGGGTTTTCTGGGAGTTTTCAGCAGTTTTTAAATATTAAAGCATTTTAAAAAATAAAGAAAAACACTCTTCTTACATCTTGAATCCCTCTTTGTTGGTCCTCATCTCTTCTGTAGTGATGGTATCTGGCCCATTATTCATTTGAGTACTGCAGCCAATCACTAGTCTCAATGGTAATATTCACATGTATGACACATGACTGTTGAGGCCAGAGATTGGCAGCAGTGGTCAGGTGATGGATTGGATATTGTCACTTCTCGAATGGCAGAGACTTTGGTAGAATAACAGGGTTTATTATTATTATTATTTTTATTATTATTATTATTACTTTTTTAAACTTTTAAAAGAAATCAGAAAACTTTTTTAAGATGCAAATAGTTTACAGGAAATAATGCTGAACTTCTATCAGGACAAGAAGAACATGAAGGGTTACATTTCGGCTTATGTGTTGGAAGATTTGGGAAGTTTTAAAGGTTAACTGGGCTACAATTAACTCACAAGTGATTCAAATGTATCTGTCAGGCAAAAAATACTTTTAATTTTTGATAATGACAAATGTTGACATCCTGAACCCGGACTATGGAACGGGTTCTGAAGTGATTTTAAAGTGTTACACAATTGAAAGGCTCAATCATGTTCCTGGTCACCTTAAGACTACTTACATAACGCTTTAATACATTGCCTAAATTAAGTTCTAAGGCAGAAGAAAGGACATACTCTCACTTTTCATTATTTTCCTCTAATCAAAGACATTGTACTATTACATCGGAATCTGCTAATGATTTCCTGATGAGTGACCTTTCACTTGAAATGGATTTTTTTTTGTGCATAACACAATATACCGAAATCTATGTACTGAAATCCTAAAATTGATGTAATCAGTTCTTCTGGCAATGCATAATTAACGCCTTTGCCAACGCAACAAAAAAAAAAGAACCCCCACCAAAAATATAAATCTAAGCTGTCTGCTTGCAGATATGAACATACATAGAAGATGTAATTATTTTCCTGTAATGAAAGACATTCTACAATTAAATCACTATTCGCTGATGATTTCCCAAAGAGCAGCCTTTTACGTAAAGAAGCACTTCCACCAAAATTTGTATCCTCTTAATATATTGGAAACATCATATTATATAGTACCGTGTACTTTACAATTGCTCATTTTGCCTTTCTACCCAGTTAATTGTTCTGTTTTACATTATTGCTATGACATCATGTGATTAATAAGACTAGCTGAATCCTTCTAAGCTCTATGTAGAAACAGGAAGCCTCTTTTTCCTGCGTGAGTCATCATCAGAACTACAAATCAATTCCCTTCAAAGTCTCTGGCAGGAGGGAGGAGCAGAGCAGCTTGGGTCAGGAAATGAAGAGGAGGTGGAGCTAGACTGCCAGTGACTTTGTAGTGCTGTAGAATTAACCAAATACAATATATTACAATATAATGCTCTGCCTCTATCTATTTATTAATCTAGCAAAATGCAACCTATCACCATAATGCATATATGCATAGCCCTAGCTATTTGCCACGAAATGGACTATCTTCAACAATCCCAGCTAATGCATAGCTAGAGGTCACACCCCCAGACATATCACCGGCTAAATACTACCACCGCTGTGTCTCCCATAGTACCAGAGGACCATGCCAATGAATCATGTTGTATTTACCTATAAGTGGCTGCCGGGAGTTTGGGGGCTAAACTGACGTCCAGACAAGTGCGTCCGCCCCGCATTATTAGTATTTTGATATGTTTATATGACCTAAGTAAACCGGTTGCCCAGATGAAGGCGTCACTTAACATGTACTGCACTATGTAAACATGTCTTTCTATTTCCCCTTCTTCCCCAATTGGTGTTATGCATTTTAAAAGTTTGTGGTCTATAGTAAAATAACATTTATATGGGTTTTGGCTAAAAATTGACCTTTTGATCTTCTTTTTGTCTGGTTCTAGTGCTGTAGAATTGCGCGATGGGGGACATTACTACTACTCTGGGGGCAGAATAGAGGAAACTATTACTATACTTTGGCCAGAATAGGGGACACTATTACTATATTGGGGCCAGAATGGGGGACATTATAATATAATGAGGTCACAATGAGGGACGTTATACTGTATGGAGGCCAAAACAGGGGACATATTGCATTATAAAGTCTGTCGTCACATAAAGCGTCTAGTCAGCACATGACCACAAGTATGCAAAACGCATACATGCAATCATGTGACCGACCACTCCCAGCGGCAATATTGGGGAATTGTGACGGCATGCACAATGGATGGTGTAAGGATTCATCTGTCTACACAGTCACATAGCATGATTGCAGTTTTTTGGTCCCAAGCCTTGAAATCATGACATAAGAACCTGCTGTGCTAAACATAAGCTCTAATATAGGTAATACAAATGTGGGTTTCATTTGTAAAAAGGATTTGGTTAGAAATTAAGGGTTTCTCTATTTGTCTACAGATATAGATCTTGGGTGGAAGGAAATGCATCTACTGTCTGATTAATTATATCCATGAAGAAGTCAGACCTTGAAAACTTCGCTAATGCTAGTAAATTGATTTGCACATAGCAGATAAATGTGATAAACTAGTCTCAGCTTGGTATTTCTGCAGGTGGGAAATTGGAAAATATAGCACAGCATCCCATTCCTCTGCTTTCTTATCTTGTCTCATGGCTAACATAGTAAATTTCTGCAGTCGGTAAAATTTGTATCTTTCTCATAAGTTTTCCATTGATATTGTGAATAAGTATTAGATTAGTCCTGTCCATCTGTTCATCATCTGCCCACAGTGTGGAAGGAAATTATTGATGTGAAAATGGGGAAATGTTTATTTTATTTTTAAGCAGAGATATGGGTAATTGTGTTTGCAAACTGATTCAGTAATTGACAGCGAGATAGATGGTCCCTGGTATCAAATCTGACTTCTAGGTTCTATTAGGCCGGTTTCACACGTCAGTGGCTCCGGTACGTGAGGTGACAGTTTCCTCCCGTACCGGAGACACTGACACACGTAGACCCATAAAAATCAATGCATCTGTTCAGATGTCATTGATTTTGTGCGGACCGTGTGCGGACCGTGTCTCCGTGTGCCAAACACGGAGACATGTCAGTGTTCGTGGGAGCGCACGGATTACACGGACCCAATAGAGTCAATGGGTCCGTGTAAAACACGCACCTCACACGGACATTCTCCGTCTGGGGTCCGTGTGGCGTGCCGGAGACAGCGCTACAGTAAGCGCTGTCCCCCCCACATGGTGCTGAAGCCGCCATTCATATGTTCCCTGTAGCAGCGTTTGCTATAGAGAAAATATGAATGATAGTGTTTAAAATAAAGATCCATGTGTCCGCCGCCCCCCCACCCCCTGTGCGCCCCCCCCGCTGGTCAGAAAATACTTATCCGGGTCCCCCGTCGGCAGTCGCTCCTTCCTGGTCTGGCCGCGCCTCCTACTGTATGCGGCCGATTACACTCATGAATATGTGGCTCCACCTCCAATAGGGGCGGAGCCGCCTATTCATGAGTGTAAATGAGCGGCCCCACGTGACCGCATACAGTAAGCCACGGCCAGACCAGGAAGGAGCGACTGCCGACGGGGGATCCGGGTAAGTATTTTCTGACCAGCGGGGGGGCGCACAGGGGGTGGGGGGGCGGCGGACACATGGATCTTTATTTTAAACACTATTCTTCATATTTTCCCTGCAGCAAACGTTGCTGCAGGGATGATATGAATCGCAGCTTCAGCACCATGCAGAGTGGGTACCACACGCTCCGTGTGGTACCCACTCGCCATACGGGCGGCACACGTGTGCCGCAGGTATGGCCTCCGTGAGTTCCCAGGCACACGGACACGGATAACTCCGGTACCGATTTATTCCGGTACCGGAATTATCTGGACGTGTGGGACAGCCCTTAGGAGAAGCTAGCACGGAGAAAGCTATCACAAAGATCTACGGGGATATAAGGATGTAAGAATCCTGCTGAGCCATGAAATGGATACATGTTTACTTTATTGCGTATTTATTAATTACGTGACAAGCAACATGAATTGTCTTACTAGTATGTTATAATCTGTAACATCTTCATTAATATTGTAAAAGAGGTCATCAATATCAGATTAGTGTGTATCCTATAGTCAGCACTCCCGCAGATCAGCTGTTAGGGCTGACCCACACGTCCAGATAATTCCGGTACCGGAATAAATCGGTACCGGAGTTATCCGTGTCCGTGTGCCTGGGAACTCACGGAGGCCATACCTGCGGCACACGTGTGCCGCCCGTATGGCGAGTGGGTACCACACGGAGCGTGTGGTACCCACTCTGCATGGTGCTGAAGCTGCGATTCATATCATCCCTGCAGCAACGTTTGCTGCAGGGAAAATATGAAGAATAGTGTTTAAAATAAAGATCCATGTGTCCGCCGCCCCCCAACCCCCTGTGCGCCCCCCCGCTGGTCAGAAAATACTTATCCGGGTCCCCCGTCGGCAGTCGCTCCTTCCTGGTCTGGCCGCGCCTCCTACTGTATGCGGTCACGTGGGGCCGCTCATTTACACTCATGAATAGGCGGCTCCGCCCCTATTGGAGGTGGAGCCACATATTCATGAGTGTAATCGGCCGCATACAGTAGAGAAGCCGCGGCCAGACCAGGAAGGAGCGACTGCCGACGGGGGATCCGGGTGAGTATTTTCTGACCAGCGGGGGGGGGCGCACAGGGGGTGGGAGGGCGGCGGACACATGGATCTTTATTTTAAACACTATTCTTCATATTTTCTCTATAGCAAACGCTGCTACAGGGAAGATATGAATACCGGCTTCAGCACCATGTGGGGGGGACAGCGCTTACTGTAGCGCTGTCTCCTGCACGCACACGGACCCCAGACGGAGAATGTCCGTGTGAGGTGCGTGTTTTACGCGGACCCATTGACTCTATTGGGTCCGTGTAAAACGTGCGCTCCCACGAACACTGACATGTCTCCGTGTTTGGCACACGGAGACACGGTCCGCACACGGTCCGCACAAAATCAATGACATCTGAACAGATGCATTGATTTTTATGGGTCTACGTGTGTCAGTGTCTCCGGTACGGGAGGAAACTGTCACCTCACGTACCGGAGCCACTGACGTGTGAAACCGGCCTTAAAAGGTGTTGCCGCTGGAGGAAATACAGAATGTAACGCAATGGAACCCCACCTCTCCACACTGTGTGGTGGCCATTTTCAGGTATTCAAGTTCATCTGATTGAGAACTGAGCTGCAGTACTCAATCATGGACACTATACTTTATACGTTCATGGGCCACAAGACCTGCTAACAGTTGTCAGGTTCCAACTGATCTGATATTGATATTGTATTTAACCCCTTCACGCCGCAGCCCTTTTGCGTTTTCATTTTTCACTCTTCCTCCTTCATCAGATCGCTCCTATGTAGCTTAATTACAGGCTTGCTATGAGCGCCGACCACAGGATGGCGCTTACAGCAAGCCGACATCAGTAACCATAGAGGTCTCAAGGACCTCTATGGTTACTATCTTGACGCATCGCTGACCCCCGATCATGTGACGGGGTCGGCGATGCGCTCATTTCTGGCCACGCGGCTGGAAGCGCCGGTTAAATGTCGCTGTCAGCGTTTGACAGTGGTATTTAACTGGTTAATAAGGGGCATGTTGTGAAGGGGTTAAAGGAACACTTTGGGCCTCCGGTTTACAGACACGAGATGGAGCGGAATGTAAAAAAAATCTAAACTTGGCCATCATCGGTGAACCCAGGACAAATTTCAATCCACCCGCGGCTATTAACCTGTTAAATGCCGCTGTCAGTCTCTGACAGCGGCATTTAACTTGCGCTTCCGGCAAGCGCGCCTGAAATCCCGCCCATCAGTGGCCCGGTCACGTGAACACAGGTCACTAATGGGATGCCATGACAACCAGAGGTCTCCAGCAGACCTTTATGGTTGTTATAGCTTGATTGCTATGAGAACCGCCCAATGGTCAGCACTCATAGCAAGTGAGCCTTTCTGCTGCATACAGGTGATCTGATCATCGCCTGTATGTAGCAGAGGCGATCGGACAACTGCAGCTTCTAGTCTCCCATGGAGAATAATGAAAGCATGCAAAGTGTAAAAAAAAGTTTTTTAAAAATATTAAAAGAATATATAAAAGTTCAAATCACCCCCTTTCAACCCATTCAAAATAAAACAATAAAAAAAATCAAAATACACATATTTGGTATTGTCACCTTCAGAATCGCCTGATCTATCAAGCTGTAAAAAGAATTAATCCAATCGGTAAATGACGTAGATGAAAAAAAAGTAAAAACCCCAGAATTACATTTTTTTGGTCACCGCAACATTGCTTTAAAATGCAATAACGGCCGGGCGATCAAAAGATTATATACACATTAAAGTAGTATTGTAAAAAAACGTCAGCTCAGCAAGCAAAAAATAAGCCCTCACCCATCCCTCGATCCTGAAAAATGGAGACGCTACGGATCTTGGAAAATGATGCAATTTATTTTTTATTTTTTAACAAACTTTGGATTTTTTTTCACCACTTAAATAAAAGAGAACCTAGACCTGTTTGGTGTCTGTGAACTAGTAATGACCTGGAGAATCATAATGACAGGTCAGTTTTAGCATTTGGTGACCATTGTAAAAAAAAATCCAAAAAACAATTGTGGAATTGCACTTTTTCTGCAATTTCACTGCACTTGGAATTGTTTTCCCGTTTTCGAGTACACAATTTGGTAAAACCAATGGAGTAGTTCAAAAGTACAACTTGTCCCGCAAAAATCAAGCCTCACATGGCCATATTGACAGAAAAATAAAAAAGTTATGGCTTTGGGAGGAAGGGGAGCAAAAAACAAAAATGCAAAACCGAAAAAGGGCTCTGTCATGAAGTCGTTAAGCACAAAAGGCTATGGGATAGACATACCTCTCAATCTTCTACAAAGGTCCTCTAGACAGAAGATGGTGATGGTGATGCCTAGGTCTCACCATTCTTCAAGTCTATGCTTTAATTTACATCAATTTCTCTTAAAATTTGGAGTTAGCGGTGTTATAGTACAACTTGTGGGCAGCACGGTGGCTCAGTGGATAGCACTGCAGCCTTGCAGTGCTGGAGTCTTGGGTTCAAATCCTATCAAGGACAACATCTGCAAGGAGTTTGTATGTTCTCTCCCTGTTTGCATGGGTTTCCTCTGGGTTCTCCAGTTTCCTCCCATATTCCAAAGACATACTGATAGGGAATTTAGATTGTGAGCCCCATCGGGGACAGCGATGATAATGTGTGCAAACTGTAAAGTGCTGCGAATATGTTAGCGCTATATAAAAATAAAGATTATTATTAACTTGTGTACAACCAACACAGATACCGATTGCTAGAGTCACTTTGAAGTCCCGTGTAACATTACAATTTCCAACATATTCTGACTGCTGGAATGCTGATTATTGTATATCTGGTTAGTGAGCCTTGATGGTGTCACAATGGCCCACCCTATTTTACTGACCTTCTGATTCCCTATTGTAAGGAACTTATTATATGTCTATGATACTTCCACTACTTTTACCGTTATACGTATCCTGGTCTTTTTTACTCCTTTTTGTGTGTTTAGACCATTATTAAATGGTTCCTTTTAAGGCATATCTAATATCACTGTGCATATGTAGTTAACTCCACAAGCCCTGTCCTAGAGTGAATGTTGGACTGCTGATGTGACGTGAGGGGGCGAGGGTTGGATTGTAGACAGAGAGCAGCGGGAGGTCCGAAGAATTAAGTAGTGAGGTGAGTATAAGTATTTTTTTTACATCTTAAGTTTATTATACTCTGGAGTCTGGAGAGCTCACAGAGCATAATAAGGGACATTAAATTCAAGAACAATAACTTTGATTTTCCCCCAAAATCAGTGTCAAATTCTGCCTGACCGGACCCTGGGCCAGCTAAACATTTTTCTGAATCATACAATGGTAGTTTTTCGATTTTTGGGGCTTTTTGGTATTGAAAGTAGGTTGATGATTGGAGATTTATATTAAATAAAGAACAATTCTGGATATTAAAAGCAAACACCAGATCACATAATGGCATGAATTACAGTAGTGATTTTATGTAAATGTATGATTCCATTTGTTCTACTTTGTTATATATATTTAAATCTATTTAATTAATTTCTTTTTGTATGATGATATCATTATGTGAGTAGTTTTTAAAAGGAAATGTTTTTGTATGCTTTGCATGTTACGACTAGTGTTGAGCGATACCGTACGATACTTGAAAGTATTGGTATCGGAAAGTATCGGCCGATACCGGCAAAGTATCGGATCTAATCCGATACCGATACCCGATACCAATACAAGTCAATGGGACTCAAGTATCGGATGGTATCCCTGATGGTTCCCAGGGTCTGAAGGAGAGGAAACTCTCCTTCAGGCCCTGGGATCCATATTAATGTGTAAAATAAAGAATTAAAATAAAAAATATTGATATACTCACCTCTCCGACGCAGCCTACACCTTACCGAGGGAACCGGCAGCCTTCTTTGCTTAAAATGCGCGCGTTTACTGCCTTCCGTGAAGTCACGGCTTCTGATTGGTCGCGTGCCGCCCATGTGACCGCGACGCGACCAATCACAACAAGCCGTGACGTAATTTCAGGTCCTGAATGCCTAATTCTAGGCATTCAGGATTTGAAAATTACGTCACGGCTTGTGATTGGTCGCGTGTCGCCCATGTGACCGCGACGCGACCAATCACAAGCCGTGACGTAATTTTCAAATCCTGAATGCCTAGAATTAGGCATTCAGAACCTGAAATTACGTCACGGCTTGTTGTGATTGGTCGCGTCGCGGTCACATGGGCGGCACGTGACCAATCAGAAGCCGTGACGTCACGGAAGGCAGTAAAAGCGCGCATTTTAAGCAAAGAAGGCTGCTAGTTCCCTCGGTAAGGTGTAGGCTGCGTCGGAGAGGTGAGTATATCCCTATTTTTTATTTTAATTCTTTATTTTACACATTGATATTAATCCCGATACCGATTCCCAATATCACAAAAGTATCGGATCTCGGTATCGGAATTCCGATACCCGCAAGTATCGGCCAATACCCGATACTTGCGGTATCGGAATGCTCAACACTAGTTACGACTTGGACCGATAACTGGTCGAAACGCTCAATGTTCAAACTGCCCCTCTGATGTGATATACTAATATGAATGTAAAGTTTTACTTTTATATAAGCTACATTTGCCAATTTTTTTATTGTGGAACTGTAGGAGATTGACAAACTAAGAGGAAAAGAAAATGTAAGGCTAAGAAATGGCAGGAAGAGCTTTTATTTCTTTGCATTTTGTGACTCGGTAACCCAAGAGAAACATAACTTGCATACAGCAACTTCTGAAATGGCAGACTATGGTTGCCATTTGTAGTAGGAAAATTCTCTTTGGAATACAAACTATTGTTCAAATATTTGAAATCTTAAGGACTAAGAGAAATGAATATTTTTCGGCACATATGAAATACTAGATGGTGGCCCGATTCTAACGCATCGGGTATTCTAGAATATGCATGTCCACGTAGTAAATTGCCCATTTACGTAGTATATTGCCCAGTCACGTAGTATATTGCCCAGCAACGTAGTATATTGCCCAGCTACATAGTATACAGCACAGCGACGTAGGATATTGCGCAGCTACGTAGTATATTGCACAGAGCCACATAGTATATTGCACAGCTTTGTAGTATATTGCCCAGCCACGTAGTCTTGTAGTATACAGCAGAGCCACGTAGTATATTGCTCAGTCACGTAGTATATTGCCCAGCCTTGTAGTATATTGCCCAGCCTTGTAGTATATTGTCCAGCCACGTAGTCTTGTAGTATACAGCAGAGCCACGTAGTATATTGCCCAGTCACGTAGTATATTGCCCAGCCTTGTAGTATATTGCCCTGCCACGTAGTGTATTGCCCAGCTACATAGTATACAGCACAGCGACGTAGGATATTGCGCAGCTACGTTGAATATTGCCCAGCCACATAGTATATTGCACAGCTTTGTAGTATATTGCCCAGCCTTGTAGTATACAGCAGAGCCACGTAGGATATTGCCCAGTGACGTAGTATATTACCGAGGCACGTGTGTCACAGGGCCAAAAAATAAAAAATAAACATACTCACCTAACGATCCGAGGGCCCCTTGTAGTGTATCATACTCACCATTCTTGTCGCTGCTCCTCTGCGTCCCGTGTCTCCTCTTCCTGGGATCCTGTGCAGATGGTAGTGCTCGGCTTCAGGAAAATGGCCGCGGGATGCCGCGCGTGCGCAGATTGAGATCGCGGCGGCCATTTTCCGGAAGCCGAGTTCCATTGCAAGTGCCAGGGCTGGTGGGAGCAGGACCTATGAAGACGTCGCGGTCACATGACCGTGACGTCACGGCAGGTCCTTGCCGCACACCAGCCCTGGGCCGGGACCTCACCGCAAGCTGATGCTTGTAATGGAGCGGTCCGGGGAGCGTGGCGAGGAGCGAGAAAGGCGGCGGAGGGTGAGTATAGCAGGTTTTTTTTTTATTTATTATTTTTAACATTACATTTTGTACTATTGATGCCGCATAGGCAGCGTCAATAGTACAAAGTTGGGGACACACAGGGTTAATAGCAGCGGTAACGGAGTGCGTTACCCGCGGCATAACGCAGTCCGTTACCGCCGGCATTAACCCTGTGTGAGCGGTGTATGCGGGTGCCGGCAGTGAGTGCGGGGAGTAAGCGGCCATTTTTTTCTGGACTGTGCGCGTCGCTGATTGGTCGCGGCAGCCATGACAGGCAGCTGCCGAGACCAATCAGCGAACGAATAACCGTTACAGAAGGACAGACGGAAGTACCCTTAGGCAATTATTTAGTAGATAAAAATATTTTGTAAAAATAGTTATGGTAATTCTGTACTAAAATGTTTACACAGGAAGACAAATCAAGTGCCTGTATATTTATATCTTATTTATGGTATTCCATCACTTGCAAACCACTGTGGGTTCGAAACTTAGGACACACCATCATTTCAAGAACATTAGGACTTGCAAAGGACTGCAATAGTTTCTAAATTCTTCTTTGCAAAGTGCAAGGTTTCTGGTACTGTAGAGGTATGACTAGTAAACTCTTACTCTTGAATGGTCCTAATTTGCAATCATTTGCACTTGGAAGGGAACCCTACCATGTAAGGAACATTGTTAAAGGGTCTTTACTCCTCCCTTCCATGATCTCAGACAGTCCCTGTTGTTGGACACTTATGAATCAGCAAGTGATGGCACATTTTTATATTGTGCATTAAGTGAAGGAGTTAGTCATTTTCATTTGATAGGTATTTTCATTTGATAGTGTGGCTTTCCTCACAAATATACCAACCCTTCTGTCCATGTGACCCATGTTTGACCAGAACAGTCCATCATCCATCTTGGATGGAAAAGCTGTTTTTGTATTGTAGGAGGCTGATGGACTGCTTTGGTTACATGCTATACCATCAGTTGCTATTTTATTGACAGTCTGAAGAAACTTCACCAAAATGGGGGGCCAAGAACCCAAGCAGGACAGGGCATAGTGTTGCTGGCAGTTGAAGCATTTCTGGCACACCTGAAATTCATGCCACTGAGAAGATGTGCCAAATTCCATAAGTGGCGTTCACATCTTAGTGATGTTGGCATTTTGTGTACCCACCTCTCTGCTGAACAGTTTGTATGAAAAGCTGCTCTAAGAAAAGAATGTAGTCAACTGCTGGCTGGGATGACTCAATGATAATGATGATGCTCGTCTGACCTGACTATTAATCAGGAACGCACAACCCCCCAGCAATCAGAAAGTCAACTGGCTGGTAATCGGTGTGCTCCTGGAACAAGAAGACTGGAATAACCCTTTAAGGAAACATGTATTTTTTTATTTTATTTTATACCAATTACCGTACATTGCTCATTCTGATGGGGTCTCTTATTGTAAAAACTTTAATAAACCCAATTATTCTTGCTGGCGATTGTTTACAAGTTCTCTCTTCTGAGACTGAGCATTAATGACTTTTAACAATTTAATTGTTCCTCTGATAAGTTTTCTAATTATTTGTTCTATTCTAAATTATTATGCCACTTTTTGTGGTGATAAAGAAGATTGCAAATTAGCAAATCATTCCATTTGTTATGCTTTTTAAGTATTTCAAAAATGTAAATACTACAACGTAGTTGCATCTCACAATGATACAATGCTTTATTATAATTTCATATTTTGATCTTAGTATATTCTTTTTCATTACATTTTAGGTTTTTTTATTGCTATACTTTTTCAATGTACTCAGGACTGTACAAGCAAAGCGCAAAGTTTGAGTCGGAGCCAATTTTAGAAAGCCTTGTGTAGGAGAACATATAATCTAGAACTGTGATTCTCAATGTTTCTAAGCCAAGTGCCACCTACTCAAGTAAATGAAATCCAAGTACCCTCAAGACTATATTGTACATTTTAAGCGCAGAGCAAGTACTCTCAAGAAATATATCCATTGAGGTGCAAGTATCACAGGTTGAACACATTGGATGTAGAACATATAGGGGGTGATTCATCAAAGCTTTTACTGGTGGATAACAATTTGAAAAGTCACAAAGTTTGGAATTTTGCAAAAATGTTGTGACTTTTGGGTTTTCACACCAGTTCAGGGGCGGATATACTGCATGTGAAGAGATGCAGAAATGGCTCACAACGTTTTGCACCAAATACTTAACATATACATATACCCATAAGTGGATTTCATTACAGGTTTCACTTGTTTTTTCCCATTTTAGTATAGCTGCCTATTTTTAGAATGCAACTGTAAGTTAGGCCTAAGTCAAAGAGGAAATGTCAGCTCACCTTCCCAGCAAGTGAAAAGACAAGCCCTGCTAGCAATTTATATCAAGCATTCGATTAAAAAGAATGCTCCACCACCAATGTGTACTTCACTATAGATTTTAAAGAAACTTTCTAAATAAAAGATGAAGATGTTCAGTGTTTCTTCTGGCAGTTTATCTGATTATATAAAAAAGATCTTACTGTGTAGGGGTCAAAATTTTCAATCACTAGCCATATGTGCCTGTTTGACTGCAGACAGACTTTAGTAAACATGATGTAGCACTAAAGGCGAGTAGAATTGAATTCTCCTCGAATTTTACAAATATCTGCATTTTCCAGAATATGGATTATTTGTAATTTGCTCCACACTAATATTTTGCTGAACTGTAATGGGAGCTGGTGAAATGGTTAAAACAAAAAATATAGAAAAATAATATTCACCTCCCCGCTCACCTGTCCTGCTGTCCGGTCCTCCACGACTTTTCTTTTCCCTTTCATGTCATGCAGATTCTCTTCGACTATTTCACCCCAAGCTATGGCACACCTCACCATGGTGCCTGATCATGCCAGATGTCTTGGCTTGGAGTGAAAAGGCCAAAGGGAATCCACCATACATGAGAAAGGTAGAAGAAGAGGTGCAAAGAACTTGACAGCGGGCAAGCTGCGTGGGCAGCCGGAGAGATGAACCGTGAGGTGCATAATAATTGTTTCTGTTTTTACCTCCAGTGTTTATTATGCTTTGGTGTCTGGAAAGGAACATTAAATACTCAGAGGATAACATTACTTAAATTTGAATTTCCCTGTAAAATTCTCATGATTTTCCAAATTCGAATATAGTCAGACCTGCTCATCTCTATACAGCACACGTTACGTAGGATCTCTTTGAAGGAAGAATACAACGGAGATTAATTATTCTGCGCAAAACAATTTTATCTTCATCTCTATGTTAATCTTTGCTAAATGCTTTTAGAGCTTAAGTATTCATACACAGGTAATGTAATCTTCAAGAAAATTGTTAAAGAGTCAAATCTGAGCAAACTGTCACCTCGAGTGTTCTGGAAGTGGTGCATTGTGATGCCGAATTTGTTATCATTGCTCATCAAAGTAATCTGTCAGCTATTATCACAAGGGCATGGCGATGACAGGCTTTCATACCAAACATTCATTGCCTTTGTTGTAGCTTGTAAGAACTTTACTCATTAAATGTTACATGACAAGTATTCTTTGTAAATTATTAATCTGAATTTAAATTGCCTGCCTTTAATTGTTAAGTAGCACGGAGCTAGGAGTCGATCACTTTAATGCTAAACTCTTGTTACCTTTATGCATGCAGAGGGCATAGTTTAACGATGGCTCCAGGGAGCGATGTCCTCATTTGTATGGCTGCCGGCCCTTAGTGGCATGATGTGCTTATTGTTTCTTAATGTCAGGAGTGCCTCTCAGCGCCTTTCAAGCTCTTGTCAATCCCTGACATAAGAGGAGGCTTGACATGATGATGGTAGATATGCCCTTCTAGCTCATCTTATTGATAAAGTTCAATATACTGGGTGGATTTTTCTTATAGTTCTACAGACTGGATCGATGTGGTCAAAGCCAGCGCAACTAGTATTTTATTGTTATAAGTCATGGTTTAAACAGAATGGATTTCAACCTGTCGATGCCATTATTTTTGTTAAGGTAATCAGCTCTGACTTACCCGGGACTGTCTTATCTCACTAATTGTTTTGTGAACTCTTTATGGTTTTTTCCTATCATTGAATAATACATATATTTTTTTTGTTATTATTTATTTTACTCCCTTCTATAGCTTATATCAAAATTACCCATATAACATAGATTTTCATGAAAAGAACTCATATACCATATATGACACAGAATAGAAGGTCACGAAAACCCACAAAGTATATATCCTTTAAAATAGTTTTTATTAAAAAATGAATTAAAACTGCGTGAACAAACTATAAAATCACAGAGGCTGTTGAACATAAATGCAGGGAAGAACACTCGTAAATTCAAAGTGCAAAGTGCAAAAGGTCCATGTATAATATACCTGTATTTGAATGGCCTGTCCTAATGTGAAAAAGTAGTAGCGGGGGTTAGCTTTCCTAACAAGCCTAGACAAAAGAAGCCTATTTAAGTGCAGGTAATATACTTACAAATGTATAATGCTGCTCCTTTGAGTGTCCCTGCTTCCCCAACGCACGTTTCGTTATATCTTCATCAGGAGGCGTTATTGTTATTAAGATAAGCAGCTCTTTATCTGTAACTGTCTTATCTCACTAATATTTTTGTTAACTCTATGAAAATTACCTATCATTGAAGAATACATTTGTTCATTTATTTGTATTTATTTTACTCTCTTATTACAGCTCTTTACAAACAACATCATTATCACACTGTCCCCATTGGCGCTCACAATGTAGATTCCCTATCAGTATGTCTTTGGAGTGTGAGAGGAAACCCATGTAAATACAGGGAGAACATAGAAATTCCTTGCAGATGTTGTCCTTGGTGGGATTTGAACCCAGTGCTGGAAGGCTGCAGTGCTAACCACTGAGCCACCATGCTGCCCTTATGCTATTGTTTATTTCTATATGTTATCTTTTAACTCCTGTTGACCCAGACACCACATAACTATGGAAGACTATTCATTCTTTAGACACTTTTGTCATAAAATCTAATTTTTTATCTCAGCATTACAGTTCTCAAGAGGACTTTCAATCATTTCATTGCCCCCTTTTGTTCTTTTTTCCTATTAAAACATACAATTCTTATTTTAGTCAGAACTTTCCTTTAAAGTGAACCTAACAGCTACTTGTTTCTTTCACTTGAAAAAGACATCGAATATCGTAGTGTCAATAAAAACCTTCTGATTAAGAAAAAATTTTTCCAGCAGCACAGCCTGTTTTAACGTGATTTTATGCAGTTTTGGTCAAATTCTTCTGGCATATTTTCTTCTGGTGCGCTAATCTCATATAGTATCTCACACAACAACATCAGGTGAACACCACCGCTTGTCAATTCATCCTCCTCGATTAGGCTTTTATCCTTTCTGTGCTCTCTATCCCCTTTATCCCTGATACATTCTGCCTGTGCACCAGACAGCTGTTAGGCTCATCTTAAATTAAATGTAAATAATATATATATTTATATGTATATCTATAAATAATCGTCTAAAGGGCACTTCCGTCTGTTTTTCTGTCTGTCTGTCATGGAAATCCCACGTCGCTGATTGGTCGCGGCTGCCAGGCCGTGACCAATCAGTGATGGGTACAGTCCGGCCGCGAATTCGCCCCTTCCTACTCTCTGTCAGTGCCCCCTCCAGTCAGCGCTCACACAGGGTTAATGGCTGCATTACACCGCGGTGTAACACAGTCCATTAATGCTGCTATTAACCCTATGTGACCAACTTTTTACTATTGATGCTGCCTATGCAGCATCAATAGTAAAAAGATCTAATGTTAAAAATAATAAACAAAATAAAAAATCATTATATACTCACCTTCCGTCTCCTTTCCTGCTGCTCCTCGCGACGCTCCGGTCCATGCATTGCGGTCTTGCGACATGATGACGTAGCGGTCTTGTGAGACCGCTACATCATCATCTCGCGAGACCGCAATGCATTCTTGGGACTGGAGCATCACGAGGAGCATCGGTAAACGCTTTGGCTGGATCCGGGGGCCGACGGAAGGTGAGTATATAACTATTTTTTATTTTAATTCAGCTGCCGCGATGAAAACTATATCCCCGAGCAGTCATAAATACTCAGAGGTCACCCGAGCGTGCTAGGGAAAACCCGAGCAACGAGTACACTCGCTCATCACTACTGACAACCAATGTGTTTACATTGACCTCTTCTTGTCCTCAGCCGCTTCTGGGCATATGAGATTACAATCAGCAAGGTCCCTTGCAATCCCTCCTTCTTTAAGGACATGTGTCAGCAGGTTTTGGGTATGTAATCTGAAGACAGCGTGATGTAAGGGTCAAAGCACAGGTGTCAGAGATGCCTCTCTTATCTTATCTTACTGTTTTGTTTGCTTGCAATGATTATTTTATCACCAGGAGCTTATCTTTGCCAGGTCACAGCAGAGCATGCCTGCTAGTCTGACACGCCCCCTCCTGTGATTGGCACCTCACTGTCTATGGTCATTGCATATACAGAGTCTGATGTGGGAGGGGCTAGCTTCCTCAGCTCTGCTTTATTGCTAAATCTAAAAACTCTGATTATGTCAGAACAGCTGCACCCATTAAACTAAGTGATACATCATTGGATTAAGATTATTTTTGTCTACATTATGCAGATCTCAGATAAGGTAGCAAAAACCTGCAGACAGATTCCCTTTAAATGAAGCCTTCTTTATATGTATGGGGAATTGTTGTCATGTGGTTTGACTATATAATTTACATGCAACTGCAGCATTACACGTTTCAATGGCCGTAAATTTTCAGTAAGCATACTCTTTAACTTTGGTTGATCAAGAGAATGTAATCCTGGAAATTTTCCTTTAAGTGTTCCTTGTATTGAAAATTTTGTTATATACAGTAGTATAGCAGCAGGTAGTTACTCATTATTTAGGCATTATGGTGGCACAGCAGTTAGTCGTCTCTTTTTATCATATTAAAACACGGTGGCCATTTCAGGACACGGCTTTGATATTTAATTGAACTTCTCAGTTTTAGGAAACTGTTAGATAATTAAAACAGTTAGACTGCATGCCCTGAAATTTTAACAAAAGTGACGTAAGTGCACATTCAGCTGATTTAGTAACGGAAATAAAATGTAATGTATCCATGGCAAGATGTAAATTTACCTGAAAGTACTATCTGAACATTGCACGGAGCAGCTGGCTATGCTGAGCGGAAGCTGTTACTTCTGCTTTTGTGTGAAATTTTAGATGAGCAGTCTAATATTTTTATTCAGTGCTGTGAAGAAAGTTTAATTCAATGCTTTAAAAAAAACAAAAAAAAACAAATGTGAATTATAAGATTTTCTAAGTTTTTGCCAGGAGATTTTTCTATATTTTAAAGTAGATGTTTGATGACGATTTATGATGTAAAAAATGCTCTTTTCTTAACAACTTGCACAGAGAAAGGAAAAGATTCTCTTGGTGGCCAAAGTAAAGATTCAGAATGCACTCACACCTTGGTCCATGAAGTTATAGCAGTCAGATGGTCAATTTAAATGGTCACTTTAAAGGGAATCTGTCACCAGGTTTTTGCTACCTCTTCTGAGAGCAACATAATGTTGACTCTGATTCCAATGATGTGTCACTTAGTTTACTGGGTGCAGAAGTTGGATACAGAGCATTTAGATGCAGCAGAGCTCAGAAAGCTAATCCCTCCCACATCACTGAGTCACAGCCTTTTGTGTACATTGTATAGTGGAAGTGATTTGCTAATCAGTGCTGGGGGCAGGGTTGGAACAGGAAGCATGCGAGCTGTAGTCCGGCAGTGATAATCTCATGCTTTTAAAACACTTATTGTATTGAAATAACAGCACACAGCCTACTAAGTGACACGTCACTAAGATCAGTGTCTCAGTCCCTACCTCATGCTGCCGTCAGATTACATAGCAAAAACCTGCAGACAGATTCCCTTTAAATGGTCGCTTTAGCAAACTTTTTAGAAAGCAATAGTGCAAGCGAGTATAAGAAACTTTGCAATATGTTTAATTAGCTAAATATATTTCTTTCTCAAATTTACTTCTACTACCCTCTGACTCCTGAACTGAGGGCAACATCTAAAATCCACCTTGCTCAGAGAAAGATGGGCTATGGAATCAGATTACAGCTGTCTATGGAAGTCTATAGAGAGCGGAGGAGGGAAGAGGAGCAGAGTGAGAGAGGCGCAAACACACAAAGTCCCCTGGTGCTGCATTTTAGTGAGTGTTTTTCTCACCCAGAACTGTACTGTTGTATAATATTCTCCATGGTGCTGTGCTACATAAGGACAAGGGTAGAGAAATTCCTTTTGTTGTGTAGTATGAATGGGAGATATTGTGCCAGCTAGTCTTCTCCACCCACTAGCTCAGAGACATCTGTTAAATTTGAAAAATTGGTGTAAAATGCAGAACACATGTAGTTTAATTGCCAGAAACTGTTGTATTTCTCATGTATACTCATATGCAGTTTATTTAGAAAGTTCACTGGAAACACTGGAAACATTAATTGCCTCCTGTCACAATGGAGCAAGTTGTGTATGGTTTCTCTGACCTGAGCAAAGTGATTATGGTTCCTCTGGCTCCTATAAAATTATCAGCAGCTCAGACACAAAATACAGTTAGTTTTACAAATAAAATGTATACTGGGACCAATGTAAAGGTAATCCATTTAAGTGCAATGACAATGGATAAATAAATCATGGCTCATGCAGTATGAATTTCTCTGATAAATATGATGTTTGGCTGTTGGATGCTGGGAATCACATGCAAGGTGTAGGGACCAGCTATTTCTTCCAACATGCTGTACATTGTGACCTCCTCTGGTCAGTCACTCCTTTCCCCATCCCCTGGAATGGCCATTGTCTCCCTCCCACTTGCTCTGACAGCTGAAACTCCATAACCTATGATGGATCATAACCTCTCTATTGACGGTCATAGAGCAGCGGTTTTGGTGCCATCGTATCCGGCTGGTCCCTCGTTATACTTGGGGACCAAACATGGCTTTGCCACATGACTTCTACTAGCCGTTTTGCGTACCTCCCCACACTGGGGTGCTAGAATGGATTGTGTTATGATCTGGTGGCCCAGGAGTAGCATTGGACGTACTCTGGAGAAGGTGGTATCTGTACTGACCACGGACCCTGAACTTAACACCGCAACTAGAAGTAGCCGTGGGATGTACCTACTGATCCTAGACACCTCGACACAGCCGGAGGACTAATTAACCCTATAGATAGAAAAGGGAAAACTATCTCGCCTCAGAGAAAATTCCCAAAGGATAGGCAGCCCCCCACAAATATTGACTGTGAGAGGAGAGGAAAAAACATACACAGGCTGAAAACAGGATTTAGCAAAGGAGGCCAATCTAGCTAAATAGGAAAGATAGGACAGAGAACTATGCGGTCAGTATTAAAAATACTAGGAAATATCCATCACAGAAAATACAAAAAACTCCACATCTAACTAAAGATATGGAGGGTATATCTGCCTCTCCAGAGATTCCAGCTTGACTGCATAAATCCTTACACAGATTCAGCTGGACAAGAAAAAACAAGCAGAACTTATCTTGGTGAAAAGACCAGGAAGCAGGAGAAACCATGAAGGGATGTGAATCCTCCAGAATACAATGGACAACTGGCACTGACTAAAGGGTGAGGTCAGACTAAATAGCCCAGTCAAGAGTGGACACACCTGATAACTGCTGTGAAGGACAGACAGCAGCGCTACCACTTATAACCACTGGAGGGAGCCCAAGAACACAATTCACAACAGTACCCCCCCCCTTGAGGAGGGGTCACCGAACCCTCACCAGAGCCCCCAGGCCGATCAGGACGAGCCAAATGGAAGGCACGAACCAAATCATCAGCATGAACATCAGAGGCAACAACCCAAGAATTATCCTCCTGGCCATAACCCTTCCACTTGACAAGATACTGAAGCCTCCGCCTAGAAAAACGAGAATCCAAGATCTTCTCAACAACATACTCCAACTCCCCATCAATCAACACCGGGGCAGGAGGATCAACAGAGGGAACGACGGGTACCACATATTTCCGCAACAAAGATCTATGAAAAACATTGTGGATGGAAAAAGAGGCTGGAAGGGCCAAACGAAAAGACACTGGATTGATAATCTCAGAAATCCTATAAGGACCAATAAACCGAGGCTTGAACTTAGGGGAAGAAACCTTCATAGGAACATGACGGGAAGACAAACCAGACCAAATCCCCAACCCGAAGCCGGGAACCCACACGCCGCCGACGGTTAGCAAAACGCTGAGCCTCCTCCTGAGACAAGACCAAATTGTCCACAACATGAGCCCAAATTTGGTGCAACCTGTCAACCACAGAGTCCACCCCAGGACAATCAGAAGGCTCAACCTGCCCCGAAGAAAAACGAGGATGAAACCCAGAATTACAAAAAAAAAGGTGAAACCAAGGTAGCAGAACTAGCCCGATTATTAACGGCAAACTCGGCCAATGGCAAGAAAGCCACCCAATCATCCTGATCGGCAGACACGAAGCATCTCAAATAAGTTTCCAAAGTCTGGTTAGTTCGCTCGGTTTGGCCATTTGTCTGAGGATGAAATGCGGAAGAAAAAGACAAATCAATGCCCAGCCTAGCACAAAAGGCCCGCCAAAACCTGGAAACAAACTGGGAACCTCTATAGGACACAATATTCTCCGGAATGCCATGCAAACGAACCACATGCTGAAAAAACAACGGAACCAACTCAGAAGAGGAAGGCAATTTAGGCAAAGGTACCAAATGAACCATCTTAGAAAACCGGTCACAAACCACCCAGATAACCGACATCCTCTGGGAAACCGGAAGATCTGAAATAAAATCCATAGAAATATGCGTCCAAGGCCTCTCAGGGACCGGCAAAGGCAAAAGCAACCCACTGGCGCGTGAGCAGCAAGGTTTGGCCCGCGCACAAGTCCCACAGGACTGCACAAAGGAGCGCACATCACATGACAAAGAAGGCCACCAAAATGACCTACTAACCAAATCTCTGGTACCAAAAATCCCAGGATGGCCAGCCAACACAGAACAGTGAACCTCAGAAATCACTTTGCTAGTCCATCTATCAGGAACAAACAGTTTCCCCACTGGACAGCGGTCAGGTTTATCAGCCTGAAATTCCTGAAGAACCCGTCGTAAATCAGGGGAGATGGCAGAAAGAATCACCCCCTCCTTCAGAATGCCGACCAGCTCAAGGACCCCAGGGGAATCAGGCAAAAAACTCCTAGAGAGGGCATCAGCCTTAACATTCTTAGAACCCAGAAGATACGAGACAACAAAATCAAAACGGGAGAAAAACAGGGACCATCGGGCCTGTCTAGGATTCAGCCGTTTGGCAGACTCGAGGTAAATCAAATTCTTATGATCGGTCAAGACCACAATACGATGTTTAGCTCCCTCAAGCCAATGTCGCCACTCCTCAAATGCCCACTTCATAGCCAACAACTCACGATTACCGACATCATAATTGCGTTCCGCAGGCGAAAATTTTCAAGAGAAGAAGGCACACGGTTTCATCAAGGAACCATCAGAATTCCTCTGAGACAAAATGGCCCCTGCCCCAATCTCAGAAGCGTCAACCTCAACCTGAAAAGGAAGAGAAACATCCGGATGACGCAACACAGGGGCAGAAGTAAATCAGCGTTTAAGCTCCTGAAAGGCAGAAACGGACCAGAGGACCAATTCGTCACATCAGCGCCTTTCTTCGTCAAATCGGTCAGGGGTTTAACCACACTGGAGAAGTTGGCAATGACACGGCGATAAAAATTAGCAAAGCCCAAAAATTTCTGAAGGCTCTTCACGGATGTGGGCTGGATCCAATCATGAATGGCCTGAACCTTAACCGGATCCATTTCTATAGATGAAGGAGAAAAAATGAAGCCCAAAAGAGAAACCTTCTGTACTCCAAAGAGGCACTTAGACCCCTTCACATACAAGGCATTATCACAAAGGATTTGAAATACCATCCTGACTTGTTTCACATGAGACTCCCAATCATCTGAAAAAATCAAAATATCATCCAAATATACAATCATGAATTTATCAAGATAATTCCGAAATATATCATGCATGAAGGACTGAAACACAGATGGAGCATTAGAGAGTCCGAATGGCATCACAAGATATTGAAAATGGCCATCGGGCGTATTGAACGCAGTTTTCCATTCGTCGCCCTGCTTAATACGAACAAGATTATATGCCCCTCGAAGGTCAATCTTAGTAAACCAACTAGCACCCTTAATCCTGGCAAACAAATCAGAGAGCAAAGGCAAAGGGTATTGGAATTTGACCATGATCTTATTCAAGAGGCGATAATCAATACAGGGTCTCAAGGAGCCATCCTTCTTGGCAACAAAAAAGAAACCTGCTCCCAATGGAGAAGAAGATGGCCAAATATGCCCCTTCTCCAAAGACTCCTTAACATAACTCCGCATGGCGGCATGTTCTGGCACAGACAGGTTGAAAAGTCGGCCCTTAGGGAACTTACAGCCTGGAATCAAGTCAATAGCACAATCACAGTCCCTATGCGGTGGAAGGGAACTGGACTTGGGCTCATCAAAAACATCCTGGAAATCTGACAAAAACTCAGGAACTTCAGAAGAGGGGGAGGAGGAAATTGACATCAAAGAAACGTCATCATGAACCCCCTGACAACCCCAACTAGTCACAGACATAGATTTCCAATCCAACACCGGATTATGCACCTGTAACCATGGAAACCCCAGCACAATAACATCATGCAGATTATGCAACACCAGAAAACGACAATGTTCCTGATGGGCTGGCGCCATGCACATGGTTAACTGTGTCCAAAACTGAGGTTTATTTTTAGCCAATGGTGTAGCATCAATGCCCCTCAAAGGGATAGGACTCTGCAAAGGCTGTAAGGGAAACCCACAATGTCTGGCAAATTCTAAGGTTATTAAATTTAAAGTGGCGCCTGAATCCACAAATGCGATGACAGAAAATGACGATAATGAGCAGATCAGGGTCACAGATAACAGAAATTTAGGTTGTACAGTACTGATGGTAACAGAACTAGCGATTCTCTTGACACGCTTAGGGCAATCAGAAATAACATGAGCAGAATCGCCGCAGTAAAAACACAACCCATTCTGACGTCTGAATCCTTGTCGTTCAGCTCTAGACACAATCCTATCACATTGCATAGGCTCAGGACTCCGCTCGGAAGGCAACGCCATAGTGTGCACAACTCTGCGCTCACGCAAGCGCCGATCAATTTGAATGGCCAGAGACATAGAATCACTCAAACCAGCAGGCATGGGGAACCCCACCATAACATCTTTAATGGATTCAGAAAGCCCCTTTCCGAAAATTGCCGCCAAAGCATCCTCATTCCATTTAGTCAACACAGACCATTTTCTAAATTTCTGGCAATATGATTCTGCCGCTTCTCGACCCTGACACAGGGCCAACAAGGTTTTCTCAGCATGCTCTACAGAGTTATGTTCATCATACAATAACCCAAGCGCCTGAAAAAAGGCGTCTACATTAAACAACGCCGGATTCCCAGGGTCCAGGGCAAATGCCCTATCCTGGGGGTTGCCACGCAACAGAGATATGTGTTGTGAACTCTGTTTTTGGGCTCCCTCTAGTGGTCACAAGCGGTACTGTGTAGTGTTGTCTTTCTGCAGGTTGGCAGCATCAGCTGGTTCATTATCCTTGGTTGGTTTCCTATTTAGCTCACCTGGATACTCAGTTCCTTGCCTGCTCTCAATGTATTCAGTGCTCTTCAGATTCCTTGTGACTACCTTGCTCCCAGTCTCTCCAAGACAAGCTAAGTTTTTGTTTGATCATTTTTTGATTATCAGCATTCATTATGTTTTTAGTCCAGCTCGCTAAAATGTGATTTTCTCGCTTGCTGGTTGCTCTAGGGGACTGAGTTTCTCCCCCCACACCGTTAGTTGGTGCGGGGGTTCTTGAAATCTCAGTGTGGATATTTTGTAAGGGTTTTTTGCTGACCGCACAGACCCCTTTACTATTTTCTGCTATCTAGTATTAGTGGGCCTCATTTGCTGAATCTGTTTTCACCCTGTGTATGTGCCTTCCTCTTACCTCACCGTTATTATATGTTGGGGGCTTCAATATCTTTGGGGATTATTTCTCTGGAGGCAAGAGAGGTCTTTCTTTCTCTCTAGGGGTAGTTAGTTCCTCAGGCTGGCTCGAGACGTCTAGGATTTTCAGGCACGTTCACCGGCTACTTCTAGTGTGTTTGGATAGGTTCAGATTTGCGGTCAGTCCAGTTTGCCACCTCCCTAGAGCTTGTCCTATATATGTTACTTAGCTGGAGTAATTTGTGATCCTCAACCACTAAGGATCATAACAGATATGACAATTTTAACCTGCTGGATGGGATCACCAGAGGAACGGGGCTTCAGAGCAAAAAACAGTTTACAGTTATTTTTAAAGCTCAGAAATTTAGACCTGTCCCCAAAAAACAGATCAGGAGTTGGAATTCTAGGCTCCAAAGCTGGAGTCTGAACGATATAATCAGATATACCCTGCACTCTAGCAGCAAGTTGATCCACACGAGAAGCAAGTCCCTGAACATCCATGTCAGCGCCAAACTCCTGAACCACCCAGAGGTAAACAGGGAAAAAAAACACAACAGAGTACAGAAAAAAAAATGGCTCAGCCCTTTCTTTCCCTTCTTCTGAGATGCGGTTAACTCATTGTGGGCCAGTTGTACTGTTATGATCTGGTGAAGAAAAATAGGGGTAACCAAAGGCAAACAATGTCTATAGAATATCATTTGGGAAAAGTAATAAACAAAATTATATACTGCTTAGAGATAATAAATAAATAACTCCCAAATGAATTTGTTTTTGCCCTAGTATTGGATCAAGACAGTTATCCTAAACATTATACAGACGAGGGGGAGGAAATGAATCCAAATAGATAACTTTTATGTCTTTTAAGTAAAATTGCTTTATTAACAGTGCAAGATAGGAGGGCAATGGTGACAACACCGTCACCCAACAGTGATTAAAAACAGCTAATACACATAAAACACCGATAAGCTGCCTGCTGACCCATATAAAAAATTATATTAATAGAGACTATACATCATTTGGATCAAAATTTACAAAACCTCATAGGGGAACTCAGCCCTGTATAGTGAAAGAATCCATTAGAGCAGTCACCATATCAGATACTAAATACTGTCACTGATAATAATACTAATACTAATATCCGATACTTAGTGCTGCCACACTGGCATATGATCAACTACAACTTAGTGCACAAGAAAAAAACGGTAAAGAAAATTAATCCATTACCCTATAGTTATAGTATCTCAGCAAGTGCAGCCACATTGACATATACCAGGATACAATAAAGTGCACAGGAAAAGAGCGGTAGAAATAGCGGTAGAAATAGTTAATACATCACCCTAGAGTTGCGGTATTTTGGCAGGTACAGCATCTCGGTGTCCGTATTTTTAAACATTTTTTTATATTTTTGAAAATTTTTTTTTTCTACTTTTTACTTGCTTCAATAGTCTCATCAGTAGACCTGAAGCTGTGATCTTCTGATCACTTGTGCTACACATAGCAGGGTTGGCATTCATAGCAGATCAGCAATGACAAGCATGGCGATCATGTGATAGGGGCATCGATGGGCGGTTTTTGCTTCAGAGATTAACAGCAGCGTTTTTACATGCTAACAGCCGCAGGTGGATCGTGATTCCACCCGCGCCTGTTAGGGACACATGACAGCTGATACAATCAGCTGTCATGTGCCAAAAAAGATGCCGGCTCAGCGTCAGAGCCCACATTAAAGAGGGATACACGAGCTATGACGTACCTATATGTCATAGGTCATGAAAGGGAGCTAAAACTATTTAAAAAAAATACTAAGAAGTAACAAACTACACAGCTAAAAGTTTTTAATTTTCCTTGGTACAGAAGCAAATAAATAACTTAAAAAATAAATCATGCAAGTTGCATCATTTCTTTTCCCATTAGAGTTTTATGGTAAATATTTTAATGCTGATTCATATCATTATCCCGATTGTTCTTCTTGATCTCTATAGTTCTCCTGCCACACACCTGCTGATATCTTCAATTTTCAATCTTTGGAGACTGCTATTTATAAGGCCATTAACAAGAAGAACAATCTACGGGCAGGCCATGCTCCGTCTCTCTGCAGTAACTGAATTTTTACAACTTATTAGTCCTGGAACATACTGGGAAGGAAGAGAACAGTCTAATTTCCCATTGTAAACCGCTTTGTAAAATATGCGAATAGCCTTATTGGATTTATATAAAACCTCAGGTGTTCTTTTCTAATCTCAGTCTGTGTTTTGTCAACAGCATTAATTCACTGTTTAATGAAACTGTCAACTCTAATTACAATTTTAAAATTATGATTGTAACTCTTTAACTCCGTGACGCTTTAGGAGAATAGCAAATTATCCGTCTGACCGCGGTAGAGCATCTGCTTCTCTCATTGGTTAAGCGAGCCGAATTTTTGTTTTAGAATTGTTGACAGTTTAGTTTGACGGAAACGCATTGTTAGTCTAACAGACTGTAAATATTTTATTTGATACAAGAGTTAATTGAAAACTAATTTATAATGAAAAACTTGATTTGGTTATTCAGGATCACTAAATCTGAATGCAGACATGAATACTCCTACGTGTCATACTTCATCACGTTTCTAATTTTTGTTGATAATTATGTTATTGGATTTGACAGCTACTGTTTGAAAAGTAACCCAGAAGTAATATTATTAGCTCGACTCGAGATAGGCAAATGCTAGTATAATACCCAAGGCCGGTAGTACCAACCAAATTATTACCGCAGCTATGACAATATCCATTTTTTTCCGCGCAGTATTCCATGAGATTTGCCTTGTTGAGATGTAATATGAAAAGAGAAGAAAATTGTTTGACCTGTTAGATGGTAAATTCAACATCTATAGTCTAACTACTAATATATTAAGAAAATGTAAAACTTTCAGGGTAAGGACATATTTGCCGTACGTTTTTCCGCACCAGTTAATTTGCAGTCAAACTTGCAGAATTAAATCCACAGTATCTGTCTATTTCCGCTGGAGATTATTTCTACAAGATGTGGATTAATTTTGTAAAATCTCTTGCATAATGCTGATAATATAAAATCTGGACATAAAATTTCTTTCGTATACTTTTTAGTTGAAAAAATGATTATTGATTAGCACGGTAAAGTTCAGTGTCTGTACCAAACACCTAGTGTCCATGCATGGATCCCGAACATGGACTTCTCCGAGACGTCCGTGTTACTGTTCGGGTTCGGCAGCCTGAACATCTGGTGTTTACCACGCTGTCATCTGGGAGAAACTCCAGCTCTGAACGGCGGTAAGTTCGTTACCGGTGTTCAGAGCTCTGTGGTCAGATGACAGCGTGTGAGCCAGCAGCTGTGACCAGCGGTAAAAAGGTTACCGCCGGTCAGAGGCTTCGGCTGATGAGAATACTACTCTCATCATCATACTCCTGGTCTTGCTAATAGCACCCTGAAGCTAATTGGAATTTGTAATAAAAATTTAAGTAGGAGATAAACATAACTTTTTTCATTCATTGTAAAAAACACATCAACTAATGCTGCTCAAAGTAATAATATAACAGAAAAAATAACATTCAAGTCCAACCGGTATCCTGTCATGATCTCTGCAGGCAGAGATCATAGCAAGCCTATAGAGGGACAAGCTCTCGGAAGATGGAACTATACTGACCATGAACTAAGCCTGCCGCGCAACTAGAAATAGCCAGGTAGCATTTCCTATTTATCGCTAGATGCCCAGCTCTGGCCTAAGACCTAAATAGCTAGCAGAGGGAAATATAAGACCTGGCTCACCTCTAGAGAAATATTCAAAAGAAGACAGTAGCCCCCCACATATAATGACGGTGAGTTCAGATGAAACAACAAACGCAGCAGGAAAATAGTCTTAGCAAATTTGAGGTCCGCTTACTAGATAGCAGAAGACAGATAGTATACTTTCATGGTCAGCAGAAAAACACTAACAAAACACCATCCAGAGATTACCTTAAACTCTGGCATTAACTCATAACGCCAGAGTAGCAATCCCTGATCAACGAGAGCTTTCCAGACACAGTAACAAAACTTCAGCTGTGAACTGGAACAAATAGGCAAAACAAAACATGGACAAAAGTCCAACTTATCTAGTAGTAGTCTAGAAGCAGGAACAAGCACTGAGAGGCATCAGATAACATTGTTGACCGGCAAGAAACCACCAGAGAAATGAGCTTAAATAGCGACACCCACTACTGATGGAACCAGGTGAAACAGGAAAGAGGATGACAAGTCCAATTCCACAAGCGGCCACCGGGGGAGCCCAGAATCCAAATTCACAACAGTACCCCCCCCTCAAGGAGGGGGCACCGAACCCTCACCAGATCCACCAGGGCGACCAGGATGAGCCCTATGGAAGGCACGAACAAGATCAGAAGCATGAACATCAGATGCATTGACCCAAGAATTATCCTCCTGGCCGTAACCCTTCCAGTTGACCAGATACTGGAGTTTCCGTCTGGAAACACGAGAGTCCAAAATTTTCTCCACAACGTACTCCAACTCACCCTCAACCAACACCGGAGCAGGAGGCTCAACTGAAGGTACAACAGGTACCTCATACCTGCGCAATAACGACCGATGAAAAACGTTATGAATGGAAAAGGACGCAGGGAGGTCCAAACGGAAAGAAACAGGATTAAGAATCTCCAATATTCTATAAGGGCCGATGAACCGAGGTTTAAACTTAGGAGAAGAGACCCTCATAGGGACAAAACGAGAAGACAACCACACTAAATCTCCAACACAAAGCCGAGAACCAACACGACGATGACGGTTGGCAAAACGCTGAGTCTTCTCCTGGGACAACTTCAAATTGTCCATAACCTGCCCCCAGATGTGATGCAATCTCTCCACCACCGCATCCACTCCAGGACAATCCGAGGATTCCACCTGACCGGAGGAAAATCGAGGGTGAAACCCCGAATTACAGAAAAACGGGGACACCAAGGTGGAAGAGCTGGCCCGATTATTGAGGGCGAACTCTGCCAATGGCAAAAAAGCAACCCAATCATCCTGGTCAGCAGAGACAAAACACCTCAGATATGTCTCAAGGGTCTGATTAGTCCGCTCGGTCTGGCCATTAGTCTGAGGGTGAAAAGCAGATGAAAAAGACAAATCTATGCCCATCCTAGCACAGAATGCCCGCCAAAATCTAGACACAAATTGGGTACCTCTGTCAGAAACAATATTCTCAGGAATACCGTGCAATCGGACAACATTCTGAAAAAACAGAGGAACCAACTCAGAAGAAGAAGGCAACTTGGGCAGAGGAACCAAATGGACCATTTTAGAGAAACGGTCACAGACCACCCAGATGACAGACATCTTCTGGGAAACAGGCAGATCTGAAATAAAATCCATCGAGATGTGTGTCCAAGGCCTCTTAGGAATAGGCAAGGGCAACAGCAGTCCGCTAGCCCGAGAACTACAAGACTTGGCCCGAGCACAAACGTCACATGACTGCACAAAGACTCGCACATCTCGTGACAGGGAAGGCCACCAGAAGGATCTTGCCACCAAATCCCTGGTACCAAAAATTCCGGGATGACCTGCCAATGCAGAAGAATGTACCTCAGAGATGACTCTGCTGGTCCAATCATCCGGAACAAACAGTCTATCAGGCGGACAACGATCCGGTCTATCCGCCTGAAACTCTTGCAAGGACCGCCGCAGATCAGGAGAAATGGCCGACAAAATTACTCCCTCCCTAAGGATACCTGTGGGTTCAGAATTACCAGGAGAGTCCGGGTCAAAACTCCTAGAAAGGGCATCTGCCTTAACATTCTTAGAACCCGGTAGGTATGACACCACAAAATTAAAGCGAGAAAAAAATAAAGACCAGCGCGCCTGTCTAGGATTCAGGCGTCTGGCAGTCTCAAGATAAATCAAATTTTTGTGGTCAGTCAATACCACCACCTGATGCCTAGCCCCCTCGAGCCAATGGCGCCACTCCTCAAACGCCCACTTCATGGCCAAAAGCTCCCGATTCCCAACATCATAATTCCGCTCTGCGGGCGAAAATTTGCGAGAAAAGAAGGCACAAGGCCTAATGACGGAGCAGTCGGAACCTTTCTGCGACAACACTGCCCCAGCTCCGATCTCCGAAGCGTCAACCTCAACCTGAAAAGGCAGATTCACATCAGGCTGACGCAACACAGGGGCAGAGGCAAAACGGCGCTTAAGCTCCTGAAAGGCCTCTACAGCATGAGGGGACCAATTAGCTACATCAGCGCCTTGTCTGGTCAAATCAGTCAGTGGTTTAACGACATCCGAAAAACCAGCAATAAATCGGCGGTAAAAGTTGGCAAAGCCCAAAAATCTCTGAAGACCCTTAAGAGAGGAGGGCTGAGTCCAGTCACAAATAGCTTGCACCTTGACGGGATCCATCTCAATGGAAGAGGGAGAAAAAATATACCCCAAAAAGGAAATTTTCTGGACCCCAAAAACGCACTTAGACCCCTTCACACATAAAGAATTAGACCGCAGAACCTGAAAAACTCTCCTGACCTGCTGGACATGAGAGTCCCAGTCATCAGAAAAAATCAGAATATCATCCAGATATATTATCATAAATTTATCCAGAAAATCGCGGAAAATATCATGCATAAAAGACTGGAAAACTGAAGGGGCATTAGAAAGACCAAAAGGCATGACCAAATACTCAAAGTGGCCCTCGGGCGTATTAAATGCGGTCTTCCACTCATCCCCCTGCCTGATCCGCACCAAATTATACGCCCCACGAAGATCAATTTTAGAGAACCACTTAGCACCCTCTATACGAGCAAACAAATCAGTAAGCAATGGCAATGGGTATTGATACTTAACAGTGATCTTATTCAGAAGCCGATAATCAATACATGGTCTCAAAGAGCCGTCTTTTTTTGAGACAAAGAAAAACCCAGCTCCCAAGGGAGAAGAAGATGGACGAATATGTCCCTTTTCCAAAGACTCCTTTATATATTCCCGCATAGCAGCATGTTCCGGCACAGACAAATTAAACAAACGACCCTTTGGATATTTACAACCCGGTATCAAATCTATGGCACAATCGCACTCACGGTGCGGAGGTAACGACCCAAGCTTGGGTTCGTCAAAGACGTCTTGATAATCAGAGAGGAACTCAGGGACTTCAGAGGGAATGGACGACGAAATAGAAACCAAAGGTAAGTCCCCATGAATACCCTTACATCCCCAGCTCAACACAGACATTGCTCTCCAGTCCAAAACTGGGTTGTGAGACTGCAACCATGGCAATCCCAGTACCAAATCGTCATGTAAATTATACAGCACCAGGAAACGAATAATCTCCTGGTGATCCGGATTGATACGCATGGTTACTTGTGTCCAGTATTGTGGTTTATTATTAGCCAATGGGGTGGAGTCAATCCCCTTCAGAGGAATAAGAGTCTCCAAAGGCTCTAAATCAAAACCACAACGATTGGCAAAGGACCAATCCATAAGACTCAGAGCGGCGCCAGAGTCAACATAGGCGTCCGTGGCAATGGATGACAAAGAGCAAATCAGGGTTACAGACAAAATAAACTTAGACTGAATGGTGCCAATGGAAACAGACTTATCAAGCTTCTTTGTACGCCTAGAGCATGCTGATATAACATGAGTAGAATCCCCACAATAGAAACACAATCCATTCTTCCGTCTAAAATTCTGTCGCTCGCTCCTGGACAGAATTCTATCACACTGCATACTTTCTGGCGTCTTTTCCATAGACACCGCCAGATGGTGCACCGGTTTGCGCTCCCGCAGACGCCTATCAATCTGAATAGCCATTGTCATGGACTCATTCAGACCTGCAGGCACAGGGAACCCCACCATAACATCCTTAACGGCATCAGAGAGACCTTCTCTGAAAGTAGCCGCCAAGGCGCACTCATTCCACTGAGTAAGCACAGACCATTTACGGAATTTTTGGCAGAAAACTTCAGCTTCGTCTTGCCCCTGAGATAGTGCCATCAAAGTTTTTTCTGCCTGAAGTTCCAAATGAGGTTCCTCATAAAGCAAGCCCAAGGCCAGAAAAAACGCATCCACATCGCGTAACGCAGGATCCCCTGCTGGCAATGAGAAGGCCCAATCTTGAGGGTCACCCCTGAGCAAGGAAATCACAATCCTAACCTGCTGAGCAGGGTCTCCAGCTGAACGAGACTTCAGGGACAAATAAAGCTTACAATTATTTCGGAAATTCTGGAAGCTAGCTCTATTCCCTGTGAAGAACTCCGGCAAAGGAATTCTCGGCTCAGATACCGGAGCATGTACCACAAAATCTTGTAAATTTTGTACTTTCGTGATGAGATTATTCAAACCCGCAGTTACACTCTGGAGATCCATTATTGTCAGGTGCACACAGAGCCATACAGAGATTAGGAGGAGAGAGAAAAAAAAGACTGCAGCAAGGCAGACTGGAGGAAAAAAAAAAAAAAAAAAAAAAATTCCAGCAGACTTCTTATAACTCTCCTTTCTCAACCTGGGTCTTTAACACTTTATCGGCCGGTCAAACTGTCATGATCTCTGCAGGCAGAGATCATAGCAAGCCTATAGAGGGACAAGCTCTCGGAAGATGGAACTATACTGACCATGAACTAAGCCTGCCGCGCAACTAGAAATAGCCAGGTAGCATTTCCTATTTATCGCTAGATGCCCAGCTCTGGCCTAAGACCTAAATAGCTAGCAGAGGGAAATATAAGACCTGGCTCACCTCTAGAGAAATATTCAAAAGAAGACAGTAGCCCCCCACATATAATGACGGTGAGTTCAGATGAAACAACAAACGCAGCAGGAAAATAGTCTTAGCAAATTTGAGGTCCGCTTACTAGATAGCAGAAGACAGATAGTATACTTTCATGGTCAGCAGAAAAACACTAACAAAACACCATCCAGAGATTACCTTAAACTCTGGCATTAACTCATAACGCCAGAGTAGCAATCCCTGATCAACGAGAGCTTTCCAGACACAGTAACAAAACTTCAGCTGTGAACTGGAACAAATAGGCAAAACAAAACATGGACAAAAGTCCAACTTATCTAGTAGTAGTCTAGAAGCAGGAACAAGCACTGAGAGGCATCAGATAACATTGTTGACCGGCAAGAAACCACCAGAGAAATGAGCTTAAATAGCGACACCCACTACTGATGGAACCAGGTGAAACAGGAAAGAGGATGACAAGTCCAATTCCACAAGCGGCCACCGGGGGAGCCCAGAATCCAAATTCACAACAGTATCCCATGCCTGCAAAATATGGAACAATTGAAATTTCCTGGGGCGAGATAAATGACTGATACAAATAATGGGATCAAGCATGATCCAGGTGCAAAGACCTTCACTAGGGTCAAATCTAGGAGGTCAGACCTAGGGATGCATCTGAGCCACCAGTAGATCCCAGTCACTTATCGACATGTATCAATAGTCCAATGGAGGGATAGCTGGACAGTGACTGATCGAAGCAGTAGATTAAACCCTACTGTTGATTCGCTGAATCTGGTCCAAATGAATATGGAATACAGGTGACAGTGGTCACCATATTCCTATATAAGAGACATCCTTACAACCATACCTATCCCCACAGTGGAGCGATTTACAGTTACTAGGGAATAAAAAGGAATGTCCTCACCCATTAAGCATTGCATCAAAGGTGAGCAGGTGCCGGGGCTTGCTGTCATTCCTTAGTTATTTTTCAGAAAGTCCAAGGTGTATCCAATTATTATTTTTTCTTCAATAAATGAAAGAAGGATCGTGCATGTTGGATTCAACATGCCCAATATTTTATTTTCAAGGTAAGTAAACAGCTGCCGGAGAATTTTGGTATCAGATTAATTTTTTCTTTCCTTTAAAAAGACATGTCCACTCTGCTAGGCCAATTCTGCAAGTTTACAGTGGAGTCGAGAGGAATAGCTGCACAGATGAACATGTTTATAGCACGCAGCCATATTTTAGTGCCACAATTGTCTCCTGTCTGGCAAAATATTCATAACTGTCATCACCGACTTTCATTTTTGACAGTAAATAATGAACCTTTACATACACATAAATAATGTCGATACAATAAGAATCTAGTGAAAAATTAATATAAAATAGAGGAAAACTGATGTTTTGTAAATAATTTAGCCTCTTCATCTATGTTGTCAGCAATGTTCATGTAATATAGGATATTACTTTACAACATTTTTTGGACATTCTTCTACCTAGAGGCTCTGTAATCAGATTTACTGTTATGATTTATGCCTACGGCAGCAAACAAAGCCCATGGGTGAACAACTTCTCCTGCATTGTTGCCATAGATAATAACAGATACTAAAACATAACAGTTTTTATTATTGCAATAGAAATACTGAAACAGATGGTTGAATTTGGTGAGTTGGTTATTTGTCTTAATTGAGTGCAAAAACTACAGCGACATCCAACCCAATTAAATTATAATTCCTTAGTGTCTATAGTAGTGATGAGCGAATATACTCGTTACTCCAGATTTCTCGAGCATGCTCGGGGGGTCCTCCGAGTATTTTTTATTGCTCGGAGATTTAGTTTTTCTTGCCGCAGCTGAATGGTTAGCCAGCATAAGTACATGTGGGGGTTGCCTGGTTGCTAGGGAATCCCCACATGTAATCAAGCTGGCTAACAGATGTAAATCATTCAGCTGCTAAAAACTAAATCTCCGAGCACTAAAAAATACACGGAGGACCCCCGAGCATGCTCGAGAAATCTCGAGTAACGAGTATATTCGCTCATCACTAGTCTATAGTCATAACTCCTACAAATTAAAAAGGTTGTTTGGTTTTAGTCTACAAGTCTGCTGTCTCTCTACGTAACTGCAGACTTCTGAATCCTCACAAAGAATGCCCTGCTCACTGTGAGGATTCTCCGGGAATGGTGGGTGTGTGCCCGCAAGTATATGATTTGCATACACGCGGTCACATGTCAACTAGACTTGCATTGAGCGAATTTGGACACCACTAGTCGGAATTAGTGATGGGCGAGTATACTCGTTCCTCGAGTTTTCCCGAGCACGCTCGGGTGATCTCCGAGTATTTGTTAGTGTTCGGAGATTTTGTTTTCCTTGCCGCAGCTAGATGATTTGCAACTACTAGACAGCTTGATTACATGTGGGGATTCCCTAGCAACCAGGCAACCCCCACATGTACTTAGGCTGGCTAATAGCTGTAAATCAAGCAGCTGAATCAACAAAAACTAAATCTCTGAACACTAACAAATACTCGGAGACCGGAAAACTCGAGAAACGAGTATACTCGCTCATCACTAGTCGGAAACTGTCCTGAAGTACATCAATTGCATACTTGTGGTCACATGATCACTCACTCCCGAGAATGGAAAATCCTCACAGCATGCATTGTGCGCATTGTGAAGATTCACAAGTCTGCAGTCACATAGATTGACTGCGACTGCAGACTTGTAGCCTAAGCCCAGGCAACCCCTGTAATTAATACATTTAAGACTGGGTGTTATAGTTTCAATGAGATTTGCCAAACATACACTCTGAAGCTGACCAATCTATGATGATAACAGTATCTGTCTGCATGGGAACCCACCTCACACAATAAATAATTCTATCCCCTTGCAAATTTCTTCATACATTCCAAGGAGGAATAAAAGAATTTCATATGTTACCTCCGCAGGACTGAGACCTATTTTATGTAAGTACTGTAGCACTACTCGGCCTGTGCATGGTCTCCCCTCTTAGTCTGTACAATGTAGGTGAGGACGATCATAACTGAGGGCCAATGTTTACATGCAGCGGCGCTCATCTTTTCGGCAGTCTTTGAGTTTAAGACATATAATATGATTTGATTTGCCATTTTATTCATAAAAGTTAAAAAAAAAAATTGTAATTTAGTATATTTTTTTATAAATCTTCTATGCATTTTCAGTATCTTTCTAGCCATATTGGCTGCAGACAAGTGATACATTCTATTTCCTGACTTGTTTCTTAACATCTTGTCTTGAAGCACAATCCTTACAAATGTTCTTAATTAATTTCTTTCTGTGTTTACATTCAATAAGCATGAAAACTAAGAAACAGATGAAAATTCTCAATAAAACTGTTCTATTTCCAGTGATAACAACCATCAGTTAATTTCAGTAAAACTATGAATAAGCTTTCGAAATTATTTTGATTTATATAGTTGGTTCTGAAAAAGAATTAAGCTGTAAATAAGCAGATGAGAGGAAGGAGGGTATTACCTTGTATTACTGTGTAATGGAGCGTAGTAAAGTCTTTGGCATTGTCAATGTGTCCCATCTGTATCTACCCACTCTCCACACTCTCCATCTCTACATACTGAACTGTTCGGTGGAGATTAGATAGTGTATTTCTTTTTTACTTTTATGGTGTTCTGTGCAGAGATACAAATGACATAAACATATGAAAAAGACTGAATAAAAAAAAAAAATGTGATTGAACCACCAACCACCCATAAAATGGCAGCCACCTTTTTACCCATTTCAGGCACTTGCAATAATCATAGCAACAGACATGACCTCAGGTGTGACCACCCGGGCTTTCCTATGATGCCTTGCAGTTATAATATTACATAGAGTCAAAGTCAGTCAATCAGGAGGGATTACCATAGCCTGTATAAAAGTCTAAGCAGGGAATGCAGCAGCCATTTCTGCTTGATTTTGTGTAGTAAGAGGAGCATGTTATAGCTCACAGTCTAGGAATAAAAATGAACTATTAATACTTCTATTTTTGAAAGCATTCCTACATTTGCCGTATGTGTTCCACACCTGTCTATCACTTTTGCGCAATACTGCATACAGATATATATATGCATATATATAAGGCGTGTGTGGCGCTCAAACTTGAATAAATGAATTGAGATATTTTGAAAATGTTGTTACCATTTGTTCATGATTTGCACATTAACATATCTATCGATCCTTTGATTTCCATACTTACACGATTTTAACTTCTTTCCTCAACTTGTTCTGTATGTCTGAGTATGAGCTCCACGTGCAAGAATGTCCACACTTACACACCTTGACTGCTATCAGAGAGGTTATTAATGGTTGTCTCAGGAATGTTATATGCACTTAGGCACTTATGTGTGTTTCCATGCTTTCAAAATTTTGTGTCCATTTTTCATCATTTGCATTTATTTAACATATTTCTCATCCCTGTGATTTTCATAATTTCATGACTTTTCCTATTTCAATGTTAAAGATATTATATACTTATATACATACAATTATTGTTTCATATGTTTAAGGTTGAAAATAGAAATACCGTATTTTTCGAACTATAAGATGCACCGGACCACAAGACGCACACTAAATTTTCAGGAGGAAAATAGGGGGAAAACATTTTCATGTGCCAAATAAGGGTCCATCTTACAGTTAAAATTCAACTTACCGGCGGTGGTGGTGCAGGGTCACAGGAGGTGTTTGGAGGTGTGATGCTGTTGGATGATGCTGTGAGTCCCATCCCAGGCTGGAAGAAGAGATTGTTCGGCGGTGCTCAGTGGCACTTGGTGGTGCTCGGGCTCCGCCGACATTTTGTGAAATGTCCCCACACTTCCACGCTTTCAATGCCGGGTACTGCGGAAAAATAGCCGCCGAAGGCAGCTCATGATTGGATCTTGAGAGACGAGATCTCGCTGCCGAGATCTCGATTTGCGCTTTTCCGCACTCCACTGCATTGAAACCATGGATGTGTGGGAACTCTGGGCTTTCACGAAATGTTGGTGGAGCCCCCGCACTGCTTAGCACTGCCAAACACCCCTTTCTACCAGCCAGGGACTTGCAGCATCACCCCACAGCGTCTCACCTTCGAATATACCTCTCCATCCAGTCCAGGGCCGGCAGCATAGCCTGCAGTATTGCCTGACGGCTGCTGCCATGCCCCCCACCAGTAAGCTACATTTGGACTATAAGACGCACCCCCATTTTATCCCCAAATGGGGGCAATAAGTGTATCTTATAGTACAAAAAATACAGTAATTCCATCAAGTTCAACCTATACCCTAACATGTTGATCCTGAAGAAGGCAAAAACTCCATGAGGAACATACTAATATTCATAATCTGAAAGTAAATGATCATATGTTCAATGCTGTAAATCCCTCATCTTTGTTAATACATGAAAAGTTGTTCTAAGTGTCTGCTATATTACAGATACAGTTGCACTATAGCCAGCTAGCTAACGTTGCCTATATTACTTACATTTCATACTATAGAGAGAAAGGAGGTATTGCTTTTTTGAATGCTGATGCTGCTCTAATCACAGAACTTAAGACACAGGCTGCTTATTTCCTTATCTTGCAGGGGTGCTGTCATGATCTCTGCAGGCAGAGATCATAGCAAGCCTATAGAGGGACAAGCTCTCGGAAGATGGAACTATACTGACCATGAACTAAGCCTGCCGCGCAACTAGAAATAGCCAGGTAGCATTTCCTATTTATTGCTAGATGCCCAGCTCTGGCCTAAGACCTAAATAGCTAGCAGAGGGAAATATAAGACCTGGCTCACCTCTAGAGAAATATTCCAAAGAAGACAGTAGCCCCCCACATATAATGACGGTGAGTTCAGATGAAACAACAAACGCAGCAGGAAAATAGTCTTAGCAAATTTGAGGTCCGCTTACTAGATAGCAGAAGACAGATAGTATACTTTCATGGTCAGCAGAAAAACACTAACAAAACACCATCCAGAGATTACCTTAAACTCTGGCATTAACTCATAACGCCAGAGTAGCAATCCCTGATCAACGAGAGCTTTCCAGACACAGTAACAAAACTTCAGCTGTGAACTGGAACAAATAGGCAAAACGAAACATGGAAAAAAGTCCAACTTATCTAGTAGTTGTCAGAAGCAGGAACAAGCACTGAGAGGCATCAGATAACATTGTTGACCGGCAAGAAACCACCAGAGAAATGAGCTTAAATAGCGACACCCACTACTGATGGAAACAGGTGAAACAGGAAAGAGGATGACAAGTCCAATTCCACAAGCGGCCACCGGGGGAGCCCAGAATCCAAATTCACAACAGTACCCCCCCCTCAAGGAGGGGGCACCGAACCCTCACCAGATCCACCAGGGCGACCAGGATGAGCCCTATGGAAGGCACGAACAAGATCAGAAGCATGAACATCAGATGCATTGACCCAAGAATTATCCTCCTGGCCGTAACCCTTCCAGTTGACCAGATACTGGAGTCTCCGTCTGGAAACACGAGAGTCCAAAATTTTCTCCACAACGTACTCCAACTCACCCTCAACCAACACCGGAGCAGGAGGCTCAACTGAAGGTACAACAGGTACCTCATACCTGCGCAATAACGACCGATGAAAAACGTTATGAATGGAAAAGGACGCAGGGAGGTCCAAACGGAAAGAAACAGGATTAAGAATCTCCAATATTCTATAAGGGCCGATGAACCGAGGTTTAAACTTAGGAGAAGAGACCCTCATAGGGACAAAACGAGAAGACAACCACACCAAATCTCCAACACAAAGCCGAGAACCAACACGACGATGACGGTTGGCAAAACGCTGAGTCTTCTCCTGGGACAACTTCAAATTGTCCATAACCTGCCCCCAGATGTGATGCAATCTCTCCACCACCGCATCCACTCCAGGACAATCCGAGGATTCCACCTGACCGGAGGAAAATCGAGGGTGAAACCCCGAATTACAGAAAAACGGGGACACCAAGGTGGAAGAGCTGGCCCGATTATTGAGGGCGAACTCTGCCAATGGCAAAAAAGCAACCCAATCATCCTGGTCAGCAGAGACAAAACACCTCAGATATGTCTCCAGGGTCTGATTAGTCCGCTCGGTCTGGCCATTAGTCTGAGGGTGAAAAGCAGATGAAAAAGACAAATCTATGCCCATCCTAGCACAGAATGCCCGCCAAAATCTAGACACAAATTGGGTACCTCTGTCAGAAACAATATTCTCAGGAATACCGTGCAATCGGACAACATTCTGAAAAAACAGAGGAACCAACTCAGAAGAAGAAGGCAACTTGGGCAGAGGAACCAAATGGACCATTTTAGAGAAACGGTCACAGACCACCCAGATGACAGACATCTTCTGGGAAACAGGCAGATCTGAAATAAAATCCATCGAGATGTGTGTCCAAGGCCTCTTAGGAATAGGCAAGGGCAACAGCAGTCCGCTAGCCCGAGAACTACAAGACTTGGCCCGAGCACAAATGTCACATGACTGCACAAAGACTCGCACATCTCGTGACAGGGAAGGCCACCAGAAGGATCTTGCCACCAAATCCCTGGTACCAAAAATTCCGGGATGACCTGCCAATGCAGAAGAATGTACCTCAGAGATGACTCTACTGGTCCAATCATCCGGAACAAACAGTCTATCAGGCGGACAACGATCCGGTCTATCCGCCTGAAACTCTTGCAAGGACCGCCGCAGATCAGGAGAAACGGCCGACAAAATTACTCCCTCCCTAAGGATACCTGTGGGTTCAGCATTACCAGGAGAGTCCGGGTCAAAACTCCTAGAAAGGGCATCTGCCTTAACATTCTTAGAACCCGGTAGGTATGACACCACAAAATTAAAGCGAGAAAAAAATAAAGACCAGCGCGCCTGTCTAGGATTCAGGCGCCTGGCAGTCTCAAGATAAATCAAATTTTTGTGGTCAGTCAACACCACCACCTGATGCTTAGCCCCCTCTAGCCAATGGCGCCACTCCTCAAACGCCCACTTCATGGCCAAAAGCTCCCTATTCCCAACATCATAATTCCGCTCTGCGGGCGAAAATTTGCGAGAAAAGAAGGCACAAGGCCTAATGACGGAGCAGTCGGAACCTTTCTGCGACAACACTGCCCCAGCTCCGATCTCCGAAGCGTCAACCTCAACCTGAAAAGGCAGATTCACATCAGGCTGACGTAACACAGGGGCAGAGGCAAAACGGTGCTTAAGCTCCTGAAAGGCCTCTACAGCATGAGGGGACCAATTAGCAACATCAGCGCCATGTCTGGTCAAATCAGTCAGTGGTTTAACGACATCCGAAAAACCAGCAATAAATCGGCGGTAAAAGTTGGCAAAGCCCAAAAATCTCTGAAGACCCTTAAGAGAGGAGGGCTGAGTCCAGTCACAAATAGCTTGCACCTTGACGGGATCCATCTCAATGGAAGAGGGAGAAAAAATATACCCCAAAAAGGAAATTTTCTGGACCCCAAAAACGCACTTAGACCCCTTCACACATAAAGAATTAGACCGCAGAACCTGAAAAACTCTCCTGACCTGCTGGACATGAGAGTCCCAGTCATCAGAAAAAATCAGAATATCATCCAGATATATTATCATAAACTTATCCAGAAAATCACGGAAAATATCATGCATAAAAGACTGGAAAACTGAAGGGGCATTAGAAAGACCAAAAGGCATGACCAAATACTCAAAGTGGCCCTCGGGCGTATTAAATGCGGTCTTCCACTCATCCCCCTGCCTGATCCGCACCAAATTATACGCCCCACGAAGATCAATTTTAGAGAACCACTTAGCACCCTCTATACGAGCAAACAAATCAGTAAGCAATGGCAATGGGTATTGGTACTTAACAGTGATCTTATTCAGAAGCCGATAATCAATACATGGTCTCAAAGAGCCGTCCTTTTTTGAGACAAAGAAAAACCCAGCTCCCAAGGGAGAAGAAGATGGACGAATATGTCCCTTTTCCAAAGACTCCTTTATATATTCCCGCATAGCAGCATGTTCCGGCACAGACAGATTAAACAAACGACCCTTTGGATATTTGCAACCCGGTATCAAATCTATGGCACAATCGCACTCACGGTGCGGAGGTAACGACCCAAGCTTGGGTTCGTCAAAGACGTCTTGATAATCAGAGAGGAACTCAGGGACTTCAGAGGGAATGGACGACGAAATAGAAACCAAAGGTAAGTCCCCATGAATACCCTTACATCCCCAGCTCAACACAGACATTGCTCTCCAGTCCAAGACTGGATTGTGAGACTGCAACCATGGCAATCCCAGTACCAAATCGTCATGTAAATTATACAGCACCAGGAAACGAATAATCTCCTGGTGATCCGGATTGATACGCATGGTTACTTGTGTCCAGTATTGTGGTTTATTATTAGCCAATGGGGTGGAGTCAATCCCCTTCAGAGGAATAAGAGTCTCCAAAGGCTCTAAATCAAAACCACAACGATTGGCAAAGGACCAATCCATAAGACTCAGAGCGGCGCCAGAGTCAACATAGGCGTCCGTGGCAATGGATGACAAAGAGCAAATCAGGGTTACAGACAAAATAAACTTAGACTGAATGGTGCCAATGGAAACAGACTTATCAAGCTTCTTTGTACGCCTAGAGCATGCTGATATAACATGAGTAGAATCCCCACAATAGAAGCACAATCCATTCTTCCGTCTAAAATTCTGTCGCTCGCTCCTGGACAGAATTCTATCACACTGCATACTTTCTGGCGTCTTTTCCATAGACACCGCCAGATGGTGCACCGGTTTGCGCTCCCGCAGACGCCTATCAATCTGAATAGCCATTGTCATGGACTCATTCAGACCTGCAGGCACAGGGAACCCCACCATAACATCCTTAACGGCATCAGAGAGACCCTCTCTGAAAGTTGCCGCCAAGGCGCACTCATTCCACTGAGTAAGCACAGACCATTTACGGAATTTTTGGCAGTAAACCTCAGCTTCATCTTGCCCCTGAGATAGTGCCATCAAAGTTTTTTCTGCCTGAAGTTCCAAATGAGGTTCCTCATAAAGCAAGCCCAAGGCCAGAAAAAACGCATCCACATCGCGCAACGCAGGATCCCCTGCTGGCAATGAGAAGGCCCAATCTTGAGGGTCACCCCTGAGCAAGGAAATCACAATCCTAACCTGCTGAGCAGGGTCTCCAGCTGAACGAGACTTCAGGGACAAATAAAGCTTACAATTATTTCGGAAATTCTGGAAGCTAGCTCTATTCCCTGTGAAGAACTCCGGCAAAGGAATTCTCGGCTCAGATACTGGAGCATGTACCACAAAATCTTGTAAATTTTGTACTTTCGTGATGAGATTATTCAAACCCGCAGTTACACTCTGAAGATCCATTATTGTCAGGTGCACACAGAGCCATACAGAGATTAGGAGGAGAGAGAGAAAAAAGACTGCAGCAAGGCAAACTGGAGGAAAAAAAAAAAAAAAAAAAAAAATTCCAGCAGACTTCTTATAACTCTCCTTTCTCAACCTGGGTCTTTAACACTTTATTGGCCGGTCAAACTGTCATGATCTCTGCAGGCAGAGATCATAGCAAGCCTATAGAGGGACAAGCTCTCGGAAGATGGAACTATACTGACCATGAACTAAGCCTGCCGCGCAACTAGAAATAGCCAGGTAGCATTTCCTATTTATTGCTAGATGCCCAGCTCTGGCCTAAGACCTAAATAGCTAGCAGAGGGAAATATAAGACCTGGCTCACCTCTAGAGAAATATTCCAAAGAAGACAGTAGCCCCCCACATATAATGACGGTGAGTTCAGATGAAACAACAAACGCAGCAGGAAAATAGTCTTAGCAAATTTGAGGTCCGCTTACTAGATAGCAGAAGACAGATAGTATACTTTCATGGTCAGCAGAAAAACACTAACAAAACACCATCCAGAGATTACCTTAAACTCTGGCATTAACTCATAACGCCAGAGTAGCAATCCCTGATCAACGAGAGCTTTCCAGACACAGTAACAAAACTTCAGCTGTGAACTGGAACAAATAGGCAAAACGAAACATGGAAAAAAGTCCAACTTATCTAGTAGTTGTCAGAAGCAGGAACAAGCACTGAGAGGCATCAGATAACATTGTTGACCGGCAAGAAACCACCAGAGAAATGAGCTTAAATAGCGACACCCACTACTGATGGAAACAGGTGAAACAGGAAAGAGGATGACAAGTCCAATTCCACAAGCGGCCACCGGGGGAGCCCAGAATCCAAATTCACAACAGGGTGCATTCGTGCACTATTATTTGTGTACTTTTTTTTCAAAGTATATTTTTTTCTAAGTATGACACAGTTATAACATGGCAGTTAGACAGGGCAGGAGACAGGTAAGACAATCTAAACCTACTCCCTATTCACTTGAAACAGAACAAATACACACCATATGAATCTGTATAATCTATATCCTGGCTGCTGCATTCACTCACCTCCCTTGCATAAACTCTTTAAACTCCATCCATATCGGCCCCTCTGTCCTTGCCTCTCCTATGTATAGCACTCATGCTCTGTTCACATTGCTTAACAGCGCAGATCCATTCAGTCCCACCATCCAACACAAAAGACGCTCTCACAAATCACTTAACCATCTGCTCACTCTTTCTATCCTCCTTCTCCTAGTCGCTGGAGACATCTCTCCAAACCCCGGCCCCCCATGTTATAGCCAGTCAAACCTCCCAACTGCTACACCCAGAAACCCCTCTAACCTTATTAATATTCCCTGCATGCCTTCTGTCTCTTTCAATTGTGCTCTTTGGAATTCTCGCTCTGTGTGTAATAAACTCTCCTTCACCCATGATTACTTCCTTTCTAAGGCTCTTAATCTCCTGGCTCTTACTGAAACCTGGATCCAGCAGTCAGACACAACCGCTGCTGCTCTCTCCAATGGTGGACTACACTTTTCTCATACCCCAAGATCAGACAACAGAGCAGGTGGAGGCGTTGGGCTGCTCCTTTCACCTAAATGTACCTTCCAAGTTATCCCCCAAGTACCCTCACTTGTATTCCCTTCCATTGAGGTCCATGCTGTCAGACTCTACGTCCCCTTCTCCATGCGAGTGGCGGTGGTGTATCGTCCTCCTGGCCCCTCTCATCAGTTCCTGGATCACTTTGCCACCTGGCTTCTACACTTTCTCTCCTGTGATACCCCCACCCTTATCATGGGTGATTTCAACATCCCCATTGCTTCTCCCCTTTCTCTGTCTGCTTCTCACCTTTTATCTCTAACCTCCTCTTTCGGCCTCTCGCAGCATACTAACTCTCCAACGCATGAAGATGGAAACTCCCTTGACTTGGTCTTCTCCCGACTTTGCTCAGTGGATGATTTCACAAACACCCCTCTCCTGCTCTCTGACCACAACCTTCTTTCATTCTCTATTAAGAACTGCCATCCCGCTCAGGTCACCCCCACTTTCCACACTTATAGAAACATACAGGCCATTAACACCCAGAAACTTATGAAGAACTTGCAGTCCTCATTGGCCCCAATCTCCTCCATCTCATGTCCTGATTCTGCTCTGAACCATTACAATGAAACCCTGCAAAGTGCCATGGATGAAGCTGCTCCTCCTATACATAGAGCAACTCGACACAGACGGTGACAACCGTGGCACACGCCGCAAACACGCTTCCTGCAGCGATGCTCCAGGTGCGCCGAACGTCTGTGGAGAAAATCTAATCTACCTGAAGATTTCATCCATTATAAGTTCATGCTAAAAACATACAACTCTGCCCTTCACCTCTCCAAACAAACCTATTTCACCACCCTCATCACCTCACTGTCCAATAACCCTAAACGTCTCTTCGACACTTTCCAGTCCCTACTCAACCCAAGAGAGCAGGCCCCAACAACAGATCTCCGCGCTGACGATCTGCCCAATTACTTCAAAGAAAAAATTGACCACATTCGACAGGAAATCATCTCCCAATCTCTTCATACCAGGCACTGTCCTCCCTCCGCCACTGCATCTAGTTCACTCTCTGACTTTGAACCAGTTACTGAAGAAGTAAGCAGGCTCCTTGCATCTTCTCGCCCGACCACTTGCACAAGTGACCCCATTCCGTCACATCTCCTCCAGTCCCTTTCCCCGGATGTCACCTCTCACATAACAAAAATATTCAACCTTTCCCTCACTTCTGGTATTTTTCCCTCCTCATTTAAGCATGCCATCATACATCCATTACTTAAAAAACCCTCCCTCGACCAAAACTGTGCCGCTAATTATAGACCTGTTTCTAATCTTCCCTTCATCTCTAAACTCCTGGAATGCCTGGTCCACTCCCGTCTTACCCGCTATCTCTCAGATAACTCTCTTCTCGACCCTCTTCAATCTGGCTTCCGCTCTTTACACTCTACTGAAACTGCCCTCACTAAAGTCTCTACTGACCTACTAACAGCTAAATCTAATGGTCACTACTCCATGCTAATTCTATTGGATCTTTCCGCAGCATTCGACACTGTGGATCATCAGCTCCTCCTCACTATGCTCCGCTCCATCGGCATCAAGGACACAGTTCTCTCTTGGTTCTCCTCCTATCTCTCTGACCGATCCTTCACTGTATGTTTTGCTGGTTCCTCCTCCTCTCACCTTCCCCTTACTGTTGGGGTTCCTCAAGGATCAGTCCTAGGCCCCCTCCTCTTCTCTTTGTATACTGCCCCTATTGGACAAACAATCAGTAGATTTGGGTTCCAGTACCATCTCTATGCTGATGACACCCAATTATACACCTCTTCTCCTGCTTTCACTCCGACCTTCTTAGAAAACACCAGTGATTGTCTTACCGCTGTCTCTAACATCATGTCCTCCCTCTATCTGAAACTGAACCTGTCAAAAACTGAACTCCTCGTGTTCTCTCCCTCTACTAACCTACCTTTGCCTGACATTGCCATCTCCGTGTGCGGTTCAATCATTACTCCAAAGCAACATGCCCGCTGCCTTGGGGTCATCCTTGATTCCGAGCTTTCATTCACCCCCCACATCCGATCACTGGCTCGCTCTTCTTATCTGCATCTCAAAAACATTTCTAGAATTCGCCCTTTTCTTACTTTCGACTCTGCAAAAACTCTTACTGTTTCTCTTATTCATTCCCGTCTGGACTATTGTAACTCTCTACTAATCGGCCTCCCTCTTACCAAACTCTCCCCGCTCCAATCTGTCCTGAATGCTGCTGCCAGGATCATATTGCTCACCAACCGTTACACTGATGCCTCTACCTTGTGCCAGTCATTACACTGGCTACCCATCCACTCCAGAATCCAGTACAAAACTACTACCCTCATCCACAAAGCACTCCATGGCTCAGCACCACCCTACATCTTCTTCTCTGGTCTCAGTCTACCACCCTACCCGTGCCCTCCGCTCCGCTAATGACCTCAGGTTAGCATCCTCAATAATCAGAACCTCCCACTCCCGTCTCCAAGACTTTACACGTGCTGCGCCGATTCTTTGGAATGCACTACCTAGGTTAATATGATTAATCCCCAATCCCCACAGTTTTAAGCGTGCCCTAAAAACGCATTTGTTCAGACTGGCCTACCGCCTCAACGCATTAACCTAACTATCCCTGTGTTGCCTATTAAAAATAGAAAAAACAAAACAAAACACATAATCAGGTTCCTTGCATCGTGTTCTCATACACTTTATGCAGTTAATAGCCCTCTGTGTCTGTACTGCTACATACTTAGGCTGTTAACTGGTTCATGCAGCTTTATATGAACACCCGAGCCTTACACTATGGCTGGTCCAAATAACTAAAGCAATTGTTACCATCCACCTCTCGTGTCTCCCCTTTTCCTCATAGTTTGTAAGCTTGCGAGCAGGGCCCTCATTCCTCCTGGTATCTATTTTGAACTGTGATTTCTGTTATGCTGTAATGTCTATTGTCTGTACAAGTCCCCTCTATAAGTTGTAAAGCGCTACGGAATATGTTGGCGCTATATAAATAAAAATTATTATTATTATTATTATTATCATTATTATTATATTATTATTATCTATCTATCTATCTATCTGTTTATTATCTATCTATCTATCTATCTGTCTATTATCTATCTGTCGATCTATGTATTATCTATCTATTTATCTATCTATCTATCTATCTATTATCAATCTATCTATTTATCTATCAATCTATCTGTTATCTCTCTGTCTATCATCTATCTATTATCTATCTATCTATCTTGAGCAAAAAATTGGAACAGCACACATACAAAAAGTATTATGGGTGCGGGGCCTCTCAGCAAGGAGTCCCCTCCGTGCAAAAGGATATAGATTCAGAAAAAAGAGACAGCACTCCAGTATTTTCGAAAATACAAAAGGGACTTTAATAGCCCTGGTGGCGTGGCGACGTTTCGGTTGCAATGAGCCTTTCTCAGGCCTGAGCCAAGCCTGAGACAGGCTCTTTGTAGCCGAAACGTCGCCACGCCACCAGGGCTATTAAAGTCCCTTTTGTATTTTCGAAAATACTGGAGTGCTGTCTCTTTTTTTTTTTATCTATATCATCTATCTATCTATCTATCTATCTATCTATCTATCTATCTATCTATTATCTATCTATCTATTTATCTATCATCTATTATCTATCTATATATCTATCTATCATCTATCTATTTATCTATCATCAATTATCTATCTATCTAAAGCAAAAAAATTGGAACAGCATCAAAAAACTACCTTGAAAAAATGTGCAGAGCTTCCCCAACCACAGTTCAAATGGTTCTTAAATATAAAGATGAAAAAAGGAAAACAGCACAACAAAATGAAAAAAAGTGGACTTTATTGCCCAAACAGCGTGGCAACGTTTCGGATGTGATATCCTTTCTCAAGCCAGGCTTGAGAAAGGATATCACATCCGAAACGTTGCCATGCTGTTTGGGCAATAAAGTCCATCTTTTTTCATTTTGTTGTGCTGTTTTCCTTTTTTCATCTTTATCTATCTATCTATCTACCTATCTATCTATCTATCATCTATTATCTATCTATCTATCTATTAAAGGGAGTCTGTGACCCCAAAATTCGCTTATAAGCAGCGGCCACTGGCATCAGGGGCTTATTTACAGCATTCTGTAATGCTGTAGATAAGCCCCCGATGTATCCTGAAAGATGAGAAAAACGAGTTAGATTATACCCACCCAGGGGCGGTCCCGGTTCGGTTCAGGTCCGATGGGCTTCGCGGTCCGGGTCCAATGCCTCCCATCCTCTTACGATAACGTCCTCTTCTTTGCTTCATATCGCAGCTCCTGCACAGGCGTACTTGTCTGCCTTGTTGAGGGCAGATAAAGTACTGCAGTGCGCAGGCACCGGGAAAGGTCAAAGGCCTGGTGCCTGCGCACTGCAGTACTTTGCTCTGCCCTCAACAGGGTAGATAAAGTACTCCTGCGCAGGAGCCGCGGCATGAAGCAAAGAAGAGGATGTCATCGTATGAAGATGGGAGGCACTGAACCCGCAATCGCGACGCCCATCTGATCCGAACCAAATTAGGACCGCCCCTGGATGAGTATAATCTAACTCGTTTTTCTTATCTTTCAGGGTACATCGGGGTACTTATCTACAGCATTATGGAATCCTGTAGATAAGCCCCTGATGCCGGTGGCCGCAGCTTATCAGCAAATTTTGGGGTGACAGATTCCCTTTAACTATTATCTATCTTATTTATCTATCTATGTATCTTTCTAGAAGAATATGCTTGTAGTGATTTAAATCTTTTCCTACTCTGTCCTACATTGAATTGAATGAAGTATGCTGCATGCCAGTGAATGAAGCTAACAAACATTTTACATAATTATTATCTTTTTAATTCTAGAAGTGAAACTTGTATTTATACTCTAAGATTCATATATTAAAGGGAACCTGTCACCCCCAAAATCGAAGATGAGCTAAGCCCACCAGCATCAGGGGCTTATCTACAGCATTCTGTAATGCTGTAGATAAGCCCCGATGTATCCTGAAAGATGAGAAAAAGAGTTTAGATTAAACTCAACCAGGGGCGGTCCTGCTGTGGTCCGGTCCGGTCCAATGGGTGTCGTGGTCCGGGGCCTCTCATCTTCATCAGATGACATCCTGGTCTTCACGCCGCAGCTCCGGTGTAGGTGTACTTTGTCTGTCCTGTTGAGGGCAGAGCAAAGTACTGCAGTGTGCGGGTGCCGGGCCTCTCTGAGCTTTCCCAGTGCCTGTGCACTACAGTACTTTGCTCTGCCCTCAACAGGACAGACAAAATACACCTACACTGGAGCTGCGGCATGAAGACAAGAAGATGACGTTATCGTAAGAAGATGGGAGGCCCTGGACCGGACAGCAACGCCCATCGGATCAGACCGCCCCCCCAGGTGAGTATAATCTAACCTCTTTTTCTTATCTTTCAGGTAACATCAGGGGCTTATCTACAGCATTACAGAATGCATTACAGAATGCTGTAGATAAGCCCCTGATCCCGGTGGGCTTAGCTCACCTTTCATTTTGGGGGTGACAGGTTCCCTTTAAAGGCTTGAGGTGTATCATTGGAGGTGGACTGTAATTATTTACAATAAATTTATTATATAATAAAAGAGTGCATGCACAAAATTACACATCCAGTTGCTGATTGTTTGGATATGAATGATTTTTTTATCAGACTGACTGCTGCTTGTCAGTGAGACATTATTTATTACTATAGTAACTACTACTACTCCTTATATAGCAATCAACAGAATTCTTAATATTTTCGATTAATTTATTCTATATTGACATATATTGCTAATTCAAAATTATTAGTTTTGATCATTTTCATATTAAATGCGGCTGAAATTAATCACATGACACTCAACAACAGTTATTTCTAAAAAATAATTTTGCAGGAATATATTTGTAAATATAATTTACAAAGATTCTTTTTAATTTTACTAAATAGAAAATGGTTAAATGGAGTAGCACCGTAAAATAAATTAGTTACATTTTCTTGAAATCACCCTCAGTAGCATTTACGGTTTTGGATTTTCAAATATATAAGATTATTATATGGTTATATAAAAATATGTAAAACTCTCGTTTCCATTTTGACAGCATTTGTTCATGATTTATTTAACCCCTTCCCGACATCGGACGTACTATACCGTCCGATGTCGGGTCCCCTGCTTTGATGTGCGCTCCGGCGGTGAGCGCACATCAAAGTCGCGACATGTCAGCTGTTTTTTACAGCTGACATGTGCGCGCAATAGCGGCGGGTCACCCGCCGCTATTAACTAGTTAAATGCCGCTGTCAAACTCAGACAGCGGCATTTAACTACCGCATCCGGCCGGGCGGCCGGAAATGAGCGCATCGCCGACCCCCGTCACATGATCGGGGGTCGGCGATGCTTGTATATTGTAACCATAGAGGTCCTTGAGACCTCTATGGTTACTGATGCCGGCCTGCTGTGAGCGCCCCCCTGTGGTCGGCGCTCACAGCACACCTGCATTTTAGCTACATAACAGCGATCTGATGATCGCTGTTATGTAGCAGAGCCGATCGGGCTGTGCCTGCTTCTAGCCTCCCATGGAGGCTATAGAAGCATGGTAAAAGTTAAAAAAAAAAGTAAAAAAAAATGTGAAAAAAATAAAAAAAATATAAAAGTTTAAATCACCCCCCTTTCGCCCCAATCAAAATAAATCAATAAAAAAATAATCAAACCTACACATATTTGGTATCACCGCGTTCAGAATCGCCCGATCTATCAATAAAAAAAAAGCATTAACCTGATCGCAAAACGGCGTAACGAGAAAAAAAATCGAAACGCCAGAATTACGTTTTTTTGGTCGCCGCGATTTGCATTAAAATGCAATAACGGGCGATCAAAAGTACGCATCTGCACCGAATTGGTATAATTAAAAACGCCGTCTCAGCACGCAAAAATTAAGCCCTCAACCGACCCCAGATCATGAAAAATGGAGACGCTACAAGTATCGGAAAATGGCACAATTTTATTTATTTTTTTTTTGCAAAGTTTGGAATTTTTTTTCACCACTTAGGTGAAAAATAACCTAGTCATGTTAGGTGTCTATGAACTCGTACTGACCTGGAGAATCATAATGGCAGGTCAGTTTTAGCATTTAGTGAGCCTAGCAAAAAAAACAAACAAAAAACAAGTGTGGGATTGCACTTTTTTTGCAATTTCACCGCACTTGGAATTTCTTTCCCGTTTTCTAGTTAATGCCATGGTAAAACCAATGGTAACATTCAAAAGTACAACTCGTCTCGCAAAAAATAAGCCCTCACATGGCCAAATTGACGGAAAAATAAAAAAGTTATGGCTCTGGGAAGGAGGGGAGTGAAAAACGAAAACGGAAAAACGAAAAATCCCACGGTCATGAAGGGGTTAAAATAATTCTGCCTTTTCTGAAAACTTTGCATATCTTTGTTTTTTTATGCTTTATAATGCAGAGAGTGGCATCTATGACGTTCCGAAAATTTGTGCTATTACTTTTCCTGACAGATACTGAAATCTGTAGCGGCAATATCTTTTTTAAGCTTTTCTTCTATTACAAAAAGACAAATCACTCAATCCTCAATAAGTTGTTTGGGTTCTCTGCTTATTTCATTCATTGTAAAATACTGTAGATTGAGTTAGGAAGTGAAGAAATCTGGATGACAAACTCTACAGAGGTGAAACATAATTGGAAGAACTCATAAGGATCTCTCTCAGCCTGTTCATGGCTGGTACTCACAGGAATTAGCTAATTTACACACACACACACACACACACACAGCGATTTTAGATGGTATTACAATCTGGAAACAAAGAGATTTCATCAGCTTTCAGTCCATAAAAAAGTAAATATTTGATACTTATAGTTTTTTTTCCTAACAGTTGACATCTACAGTGCCTTGCGAAAGTATTCGGCTCCCTGGATCTTTTCAACCTTTTCCCACATATCATCCTTCAAACATAAAGATACTGTTAGGCCATGTGCACACGTTCAGGATTTTTAGCGTTTTTTTCACGTTTTTTCGCTATAAAAACGTGATAAAAACGCGAAAAAAACTCTAACATATGCCTCCTATTATTTACAGTGTATTCCACATTTTTTGTGCAAATGTTGCGATTTTTTCCGCAAAAAAATCGCATCGCGGAAAAAAAAGCAACATGTTCATTAAAAATGCGGAATTGCGGGGATTCCGCACACCTAGGAGTGCATTGATCTGTATACTTTCCGCACGGGGCTGTGCACACCATGCGGGAAGTAAGCAGATTATGTGCGGTTGGTACCCAGGGTGGAGGAGAGGAGACTCTCCTCCACGCACTGGGCACCATATTATTGGCCAAAAATAAAAGAATTAAAATAAAAAATAGTCCTATACTCACCTTCGATGTCCCCCGCAGTGTTCCCGCCTCACCACTGCATGCTGCCGCTTCGGTTCTCATAGCTGGTGTGCGGTGAAGGACCTGTGATGACGTCACTGTCTTGTGATTGGTCGTGAACGGTCATGTGACCGCTCACGTGACCGCTCACATGACCGCGACGTCATGGAAGGTCCTGCTCGCACACACCAGCTATAGGAAGAGGAACGGACGCCGCTGAGGAGATCATCTGGGTGAGTATAAGCATTTTTTTATTTTTTTAATTATTTTTAAACATTCTATCTTTTACTATTGATGCTGCATAGGCTGCATCTATAGTAAAAAGTTGGTCACACTTGTCAAACAGTATGTTTGACAAGTGTGACCAACCTGTCAGTCAGTTTTCCAAGCGATGCTACAGATCACTTGGAAAACTTTAGCATTCTGCAAGCTAATTACGCTTGCAGAATGCTAAAAAAACGCGAAAAAAAACGGAAAAAAAACGCAAAAAAAATGCGGATTTCTTGCAGAAAATTTCCGGTTTTCTTCAGGAAATTTCTGCAAGAAATCCGGACGTGTGCACATACCCTTAGGGGTTGAGTTCCCACCTCTGCACATTAGGAATCTCAGGCCATCTCCACTGCGGTCTCCTTCTTCTCTTGCAGCAGTGGAGCCTGCTCAGCTCAGACGTCGGTCCCAGCATCTCGCTCAGTCTGACTCTGTGCAAACGGTTACTGCTGCTTTTCCAGCTTCTGCCATTGAAGCCAGTGCTGGGCAGCGGCGAGCAGATGCATTTAGGACTAAGTCCTGCTTTTTCCCTTCTGAGCATGCCCAGGGTAAGATCTCTTATTGGAGATCGAGGGTCACATGCTTAGATACTGCAGCAAAACCCATTGGTTCTCCAGGAAGGTCCTGAAGTTGCTCAGGCTTTGTGGCAGCCTCTCATTGGTCCTTCCAGGAAAGTCCTGTACTTGCTGCAGCTATAAAAGGTTCACATGACCGCACGGCCATGTGCTAGTATCAATTCATGTCATGAGTTTTGCCCCAATGTGGTCACTCTTGTGTGTATTCAGGGACCCGGCTGAAATAAGCCACTTAGAATACCGGCACCTCCGGTGAGGAGATTGTGTGTATGGTTTCAGGGCCCTGGCTGAAATAAGCCACTTAGAATACCGGCACCTCCGGTGAGGAGATTGTGTGTATGGTTTCAGGGCCCTGGCTGAAATAAGCCACTTAGAATACCGGCACCTCCGGTGAGGAGATTGTGTGTATGGTTTCAGGGCCCTGGCTGAAATAAGCCACTTAGAATACCGACACCTCGGGTGAGGAGATTGTGTGTATGGTTTCAGGGCCCTGGCTGAAATAAGCCACTTAGAATACCGGCACCTCCGGTGAGGAGATTGTGTGTATGGTTTCAGGGCCCTGGCTGAAATAAGCCACTTAGAATACCGACTCCTCCGGTGAGGAGATTGTATGTTTGCCTCCTTGACTGCGTGACCACAAGCTGCTATCTGCTCAGCAGTTACTGTGTATTCCTGTGAAGTTTAACAGGACACAGTCCTTTCTTTATAGCGACTCTGTGAAGCAACAGAGTTCGCTTCTACCGCCATATAGTGCTGCTGTTTGCCAGCAGCAGGTTCTTTTCCTGCACTGTGCACCCCGGGCTGCGAACGCACCAAATAACATCTCTATATTTACTCGGTGCGTTCCTCCAGCCCTAACAGATACCAAATGCAAATTTTTGGTGAAGAATCAACAAGTGGAACACAATTGTGAAGTTGATCGAAATTTATTTCTGGGGTGCAGATTACATGTGTTTTATCTACAGTACATGTTTAATAAAGTTGGTTTTATTTACCAAAAATGCTTCAAAACACAATGAGGAAGGCAGTGAAAACACTACTAAAACATTTGTTGCATTTTTGGCAATGTTTTTTTCCACTTTTTCATTGCTTTCTGTGAGTGAAAGAACATTAACTGCAAAAACACTGAAAGAACTGATAAGCTAAAGTACAGTCAGTAAATAAATGGCAAGCATGTTCATGAGTTTTCTGAAATCTCATTGCTTTTGCTGGTAATATAAAAATCAGCTTTTAGTTTGCATAATTTGCATTAAAAATGCAGTAAAAAACTCTAAAACCTAAGGAAACTTTGCATGTGAACATAGGCTTAGACGGGAATAGGGAATAAAATGTTTTCAGGCAGGGCTTCTTTAAGTGTCCATAGTGTATTATAAAGTTGTAGTACCTTTACAAATCAGGAAACTAAACAACATATTTATAGCCATGATGTCCATTATATATTATATACAATATCTGTAAAGAGTGATTTATACATTTGTCGTGATGTAATAATAACCTTTTCAGGACCCATATCTCACACTGCCTTCTTCCCTCCTGTCCTCTGTATCGTTCACAGATTGGGATTATTAGGTCCCATTATTATGTCCAATGAACATTTTTCCCCATTTTAATAATATCCCTATTATAACAAATAAGCAGATGTATAAGGTTCAGCTGACAATGACTGTGATTAGAGAAGTGTAATATTATTCCTAATATTGGGTGACATCAGCAACTTACCGGATGTAACTGATAATCCCAGCAATAATAAAAACTGCAATCATCACAATAAAAACGCAAAAAAACACACTTGTATTAACTCCTGTATGCAAAATAGAAATAGATGGGTTCAAAATAGTTCATGGTATAAAGTCCCAAGATTAATTATCTGTTATTGAAAGACGAGAATCAAATATGTGCCTCTAGAAACCAAACCTGTATATTACCCCAGGGGCAGACGCAGGTGGATAAGGAAGGGCCCCCTGCAAGAGCAATAGCTCATCATATTGCACAATCGCACTTGCTTCCGAGCTAGAAGTGGCCCCCTTACCTCTTTGGCTTAAGAAAAAATCTCAGATCTGCACTGCCCCATAGTATAACATTGGGCCCCGTGCTATGCGATAAAACATTGGAGAGCACTCGTCCGAGTTATGCGCTAGTGTGAACGAGCCCTTAACAACAGACTTTGGAATCTGTATCCAATCTCCAAGTGATAAATGTTGCAATCTCAAAATTAAGCATTATGATAGCGCCAAAGGATTAATTATTATAATATTTCTGTAATGAAAAAAAATCAAGATGCATGAATTGTGTTTTTTCAGTTACTGCAACTTTGCAAATAAAAAAAATGCAATAAGGAACAATTAAAATTTTGTATTAGTGTAAGGGAGCGACAGGTACGTAGTCATCGCCATATACTCTTTAGGCGTCGAGTTCCCGCCACTGCACGAGGGGAACCTCGAACCACCTCCGCTGCGGTCTTCCATTCTTCTCCAGCCGCAGTGGAGTCTGCTCAGCGGAGACTTCGGTCCCAGCATCTGGCTCAGGAAGATATTCTGCGCTTAGTTACTGCTGCTCTTCCAAGCTCAGCCATTGTAGCCAGTACTGGTCAGCGGCGAGCAGACGTCTCTGGGACTAAGTCCTGCTTTTCCTCTTCTGGGCATGCCCCAGGGAAGACCTCTCATTAGAGGTTGGGAGTCACATGCTCAGGTCCTGTAGTAGCTCCCATTGGTCCTCTAGGAAGGTCCTGAAGTTGCTGCAGCTATAAAAGGTTCGCATGGCCGCACGGCCATGCGCTAGTATCATTTGTGTTTTGTGCTTGTCGCCAGTAATATTTTGCCACTCAGGCTACACGTGGAGAGTGTCCGTTAGCCATGGGAAATTACATAGGCAGGCAGCTAGCGTCAGTGGGGGCAATTAGTCGCTTCGCTTAGCATCTGATTCCTTCATGTGTGCGGTTAGCACAGAAGAGTTCCAGAGCAAGCACAACCCTAGTTAGGGTCTTAGTCCCACTAATTATTTCATGACTCTGTGAAGCAACAGGGTTCGTGCTGATACTGACCGAGTGATGGAACTCGCGTCTAATCTGACATTGTAGTGCCATATAGGGCCGCTGTTTCTCTAGCAGCAGGATTCACTCCTGCACGGTGGACCCCGGGCTGTGAACCCACCTATAACAACTCATATATTTACTCGGTGCGTTCTGCCAGCCCTAACACACCCAGGTGTATCTTTGCCCTGGTCTCTGCTTACAAGAAAACAGTATTCTTTCACCAGCATACCTGTGCCTTCTCCCGCTGCACCATTAGGGATACCACTGTGGTGCTGAGGCCTTTCTGCAACTGGCTTCACAAGAATTGAGACACAGTCCAGTTCAAATGCAACCTGTGAAACTTTACTTGAACAACTTGGCAGCACATTCTTGTTAGTAACAACATCAACAGCAAATCCCATGCAGTTAACATTCTGCTCTTTCCCTGCACTCAGTTCCACGTCCTCCAGAACATTATGGAGTAATAGTGCCTTAAGTGATACTGTAGTGTTCTCCCTGTTCAAACTCACTGTTTCTGGGGATTCTCCTGTCCGTTTTGCCCCGGTTCTGAGAGCATCGACCCATGCAATTATCTGCCACATGCTGAACAATCTGTGCCCTGTACCATTCTGGACCGCTTCCTTCCTCCAGCTATGAACTGCTGCAATCCTGCTGCTTGACACCATACTTCTGTCCTATAGACTCCGAATGGCTATAATTCTTTTCTTCTTCTTAAACATTGCGTGACTGCTGTGGTGCCCTGGGCCTAGAGCCCATGTGAACTATTCAGGTGCCCAGGCCCTTCTGACTTCCTAAGGGAATGTTCCTAGCTTACCACACAGCAGCCCCACCTATAGTTAACCCTTTCCTACACTATACCCTAGCTGAAAGCTCTGTACACTAAAATGCTCCCATCTAGTGGCCAATCCAATAAGTGCACTTACTTTATACACTATACATAGCAGCATTACAACAGTAGAACATTACACATATATACATTTAGCAAGACAAAGTAATAGACATAACAGTGTAGCAGTACCATTGTATAGGAGTGGTAATACACTAAATCAAGTAGCAGTACCATCATATGTTAGCAAATATACATACACTGGTAATATATGGCATTGGGACGAAAGAGAAAAGCAAACAAATAAACGTAATATATCATACCCCCTACATCTACTCCAGAATGGTATTAATAAAAGTGTCAGCACATCATGCATAAAAGAAGCGCTCACACAGCTTCATTGACCACAAAATGTAATGTTACATTTTTTAATTTTTTTTTAAGCTCTTCTAATTTTTTTTATTACTTAAATCACTGTAATCGTACTGACTTGGAGAATCATGTTGGTAAATCTTTTTTGAATACTGTGAAGATAAGCCCTAAAAAACTATTGCCGATTTTTTTTTTTAAACAAATGATCACTAACCAGGTCTGTACTTGGTGTTCATGCTGCCTTAGACATTTTAAGTGCTCATATTTTTAAGTAATTAAGTCCCCCATACAGATTACACTAATGTCGGCCAAACCCGCCATTATTGATGGGTTCAGCTGACATCATGTGTATGGGGCTCCTGACAGATGATTGTTAGGGGAGATAATTTTGGGGCAATTTTTGATTGCCAATCTTTTTGTTCTCTAGAGGTAAGTCACTGCCAGAGATATCTGGCTGCATCACTCTCATAGAAAGCACAAAAGCTTGGCAGAGAGAGAGCACTCCTGTGTATGAGAGAGCTGGATTAGATATCTACCAGCCAAACTTTAAAAAAGCATCCTTTGGCCAACAGCTGTCTAAAATGTATAGGGGCTTTAGTCAAGCACTTGATTATCTGATATATATCACCTAATTCAGGCGGCTGTATTTTCAATTTTGTGTTGTCTATGAGTGCGACGGACAGTTGACTTACTCTATAATGACCTAATTTCAACAATTTACAGATTAATACATCTACATTAATATAAGCTTAGAACCACCATCTGTAGAGGAATATGTCACCAGAACCACCATCGGTTAAGGAAAAATCACCAGAACCATAATCAGCACATGAATACAGCACTAGAACTACAATAAGTACATGAATAGAGCACAAGAACCATCGTCAGTACTGGAATACATCATGAAAAACCATACATGGACCACAGAAATGATTAGATGAGTGCAGTACAACTATTAAACATTTTAAAGAGTAACTTAACTTTTGGGAAATATCTTTTATGTTTTAGGCCCTTTAATTCTGTGCAGATGATTCCTGAGACTCCCCACTATTATTTAAAAGACCTCTTAGAAATGCGTAGCCCGAGTCAGAAGCCTATGATTTTGTACTGCATCCATACTTCTCTGTATGTGTTCACTCCTACCTGCTGATCTGTGCTCTTCTAAGAGGTCTTTTGGATGATTGGTGGAGGTCTCAATATTCAGTCCACCTCTGATCTGCTCTGATAATAAATTGCCTAAAACGGATAAAGAAAAATCTATCAACATATTATTTACTTATTAGATATTAGATGCATTTACACTTCCCAATTATTGGCCTAATCAGACTGTCAATCACCCAATGCACAAGCAAAACTTTCATTAGTCAAGTGAAATATCTAAGCTTGCTTAAATATCATCGTTATTGGCAGCAGATCATCCTTTGCAAACAGAATTTGTGCTGTTGCTGAGAGCAATACCATTCTATGTGCACAAAGCAATCATGTTGACAATCATTCTGGGAACATGGCGTGCTTAAACCGGCCATTAAACAACTTCCAATTGTCTACATATTGCTGGTTGGGCGTAATTTTAAGGCCGTGATTAGCCAGTTTAAATGCACCCTTAGATCCTGGTATATTACTGGGGTTATCTTCTCTGATTGCAGTTATTATCAATCCTTTCTTCATCTGGTCCTGACACCTGGATGACTTTTCACAGTCGCAGTATTTCTCTGCAGACTTCCCCCTTCTTCAGTCTTCTGCAACACATCCTGACATGGTGCCTTTAAAAATAACAGCATAATTATAATTCTCCTGAATATAAAGCTTCCCCCTTTACATACTGTGCAGCCTTCTCACACTGTCCTCCCAAGCTGCCCCCTCTCCATACAGTGACCACTACTCGGACTTTCCCCAATTATACCCCCTCTTCACACAATCCCACCCAAGATATACCCTCCCTATACTGTGCCCCATCTTCACGCTTTCTCTTCCACACTGCCACCTCTTCAGACTGTTCCCCATACTGTCACTCTTTATACCGGGCCCCCTCTTCACTCTGTCCCCCCAAACTGACCATTCTCCATACTGTGCCCCCTCTTTATAATCCTCCATGCTGCCCCTTTTCCAGCAAGTGAGAAACCAGCAGAATCTTACCAGATTACTCTTCTCATAGTTCAATTTCTTTTTAAATTCATTGGTCATCAATGAATCAAATGACAAGCTAGCTTTAAAAATATTTCACATTTCATCCCGTCATTTACTGATAACAAAACATCGTAATATTATCTTCATTGTCTTTTAGTCTCATATGTTATATTATTTTCAGGAACGTTTTATGATATTTTCTTTTCTTTGTCCTTAGCTACAAGTGTGACCTCTATTCAAATGAAAAGGATGGGGCACATTCCATAGCAGCAATCATCTAATATATAAAGCTGAATGTGTGTGTGTGTGTATGTATGTATGTATGTATGTCCGGGATTGGCATCTGAACCGTAGCAGCTACAGCCACAAAATTTTGCACAGTCACACGTCTGGACCCCGAGAGCGTCATAGGCTATGTTGTGAGGTGAAATTTTAACCCCGCGCTTTCCAATTCACCAAACAATTTTGCCCCTATCTACATAATGGGGAAAAAGTGAAAGGAAAAGTGTTGGAGGCGTCGCAGCTACAGGCACAAAATTTTGCACAGTCACACGTCTGGACCCTGAGAGCGTCAAAGCTATATTGTGAGGTGAAATTTTAACCCCGCGCTTTCCAAGTCACCAAACAATTTTGCCCCTATCTACATAATGGGGAAAAAATGAAAGGAAAAGTGTTGGAGGCAAATTAACAGCTGCCAGATGTGAACAAGGGGGACTTAAAGAATGACAGCGATGGCACCAAAGAGTATATACTGTACAGTTGCTAAGGTGGGGCCCCAACATGGGATAATCACACCACCACGGGGATATGAACACACACACAAAATGCGCCACACACTACCACGTGCTCGAACACATATACCACCCTCAGTGCACATTTCACCACACATACACCAACCTCGCCACATAAAAGTAGAAACACAAAAGTCGCCGCTCAAAACTCGCCACGCGCAAAACTCTCCACATGCAAAACTCGCCACACGTGCAAAACTCGCCACACGCAAAACTTGCACACGCAGAAAAATTGCCACACGCAGAAAAATTGCCACATGCACAAAAGTTGCAACACATGCAAAAGTTGCCTCACACAAAACTTGCACATACTCAAAAGGCACCACACATAAAACTCGCCACGCGCAAAACTCGCCATGCGCAAAACTTGCTGCACACAACTTGCTACACTAACCTGTCACATGCAACTCGACACACAAAAAGTTGCTACACGCATGTCGCCACACAAAACTCATCTCACAAAAGTCCCTACATGCATGTCGCCACACGCAACTCAACACACACAACTTGACACACGAAACTCACCCTAAAACACACACAAGTCTGGTATCCTTCAAAAATAAAAATCTGATTAATAAGCAGACAAACTACAAGAGCAACAAATGTACCATATAGGAATCCGGCAGCTGTCAGTCACATGACCAGTCTATTATGTGTATGTGTGAGCTAATATATACTGCCAGGGGGTGGGCTTACTGTTGGCTGGGGATTTATCAGGCTGCCATTTTAGCTTACAAATACTGAGGTAAAAATACTGACCAAATAACGTGTGAACGAGGGCTAATACAGGAGGAGATGACATACAGCTATATACTATATACAGGAGATGACACACAGGTATATACTATTTACAGGGGAGATGACACACAGGTATATACTATATACAGGAGGAGATGACACACAGATATATACTATATACAGGAGAGATGACACACAGGTATATACTATATAGAGGAGGAGATGACATACAGGTACATACTACATACAGGAGGAGATGACATACAGGTATATACTATATACAGGAGGAGATGACACACAGGTATATACTATATACAGGAGCAGATTACCTACAGGTATATAGTATATACAGGAGGAGATGACACAGGTATATGCTATGTATAGGAGGAGATGACATACAGGTATATACTATATACAGGAGATGACACACAGATATATACTATATATAGGTGAGATGACACACAGGTATATACTATATACAGGAGATTACATACAGGTATATCTAATATATAAAGCTGAATGTGTGTATGTATGTATGTGTGTATGTCCGGGATTGGCATCTGTACCGTCGCAGCTACAGCCACAAAATTTTGCACAGTCACACGTCTGGACCCCGAGAGCATCATAGGCTATGTTGTGAGGTGAAATTTTAACCCCGCGCGTTCCAATTCACCAAACAATTTTGCTCCTATCTACATAATGGGGAAAAAGTGAAGGGAAAAGTGTTGGAGGAAAATTGACAGCTGCCAGATGTGAACAATGAGGACTTAAAGAATGAGAGCGATGGCGACAAAGAGTATATACCGTACAGTTGCTAAGGTGGGGCCCCGACATGGGATACTCACCACACACGGGGATATGAACACAAACACAAAATGCGCCACACACTACCACGTGCTTGAACACATATACCACCCTCAGCACACATTTCACCACACACACACACCAACCTCGCCACATAAAAGTCGAAACACAAAAGTCACCACTCAAAACTCGCTACATGCAAAACTCGCCATATGCAAAACTAGGCTCACGCAAAACTCGCCACACGTGCAAAACTCACCTCATGGAAAACTCACCTCATGCAAAACTTGCACACACAGAAAAATTGCCACATGTACAAAAGTTGCACCACATGCAAAAGTTGCCTCACACAAAACTTGCACATACTCAAAATGCACCACACATAAAACTCGCCACGCGCAAAACTCGCCATGCACAAATCTTGCTGCACACAACTTGCTACACTAACCTGTCACATGCAACTCAACACACAAAATGTTGCTACACGCATGGCGCCACACAAAACTCATCTCACAAAAGTCGCTACATGCATGTCGCCACACGCAACTCAACACACACAACTTGACACATAAAACTCGCCCTAAAACACACACAAGTCTGGTATTGTCCTTCAAAAATAAAAATCTGATTAATAAGCAAACTACAAGAGCAACAAATGTACCATATAGGAAATACGGCAGCTGTCAGTCACATGACCTGTCTATTATGTGTATGTGTGAGCTAATATATACTGCCAGGGGGGAGGGCTTCCTGTTGGCTGGGGATTTATCAGGCTGCCAATAGCAACCAATCACAGCTCAGCTTCTATTTTGCTACAGTTAATTAACCTGAGCTCTGATTGGTTAATATAGGCAACAAAGACATTCTCAGTATAACAAAGAAAATATAGGTTGTGAAATGCTTCTATTAGCTTAGTTTTTGCCTTTTAATAATTACATTTCTATCTATTTGTTTTGTGGTTTTTGTGTGCAGAATAAATTTTTGTTAACACATTCTATTTTGCTAACAGCAGTCATTAACCCGGGCGAAGCCGGGTAGTACAGCTAGTTTAGACATAAAGATGGTTGCTGCCATTGTAGCTTTAGGCAGAGGAAAGCAATAAAATTTCCTTTTTTTCCCATTTTTAACACATTGTCATTGAAACACCAATGTGAGCTTTATCGAAAATGACAAGTCCACTAAACCTTAAATGCAAACTGATCCAAAAAGAAATGTCTCAATGCTAAATTCCAAATAAACAGTGCAGAATATTAGGTTTCAATAGAATGCACACATAGAAGTTGTCATGACACTGCTTATATAATAACAGGGGAGTTTGCAGAATTATTATTTTGCTTTGTGTGATAATAAGTTATGTTTGGTGGTCAGGGACAGGTTTACTAATAGACACAGTAGGTTTTCATCTATAAGTGACCTTGAGGAAAAAACAGTAGGGAAAACAATGTGCATTTCTGTAGAAATAATGTGTCTTTATATTGTATGTTAGATGCTCACAGTGCTGTAGGAATGAAGGGAAGGGAAACAAAGGAAAGTCTTCAGAGAGTGCTAGATGTTACGAGTTGCTCACAGCAACATTCTGCTATGTAAGTCTCTCTCTTCCGTAGAGTGTAAGCTCTTATGATCAGCAGGTCATCTTTCTCTCTCTATCTTCTGTAGAGTGTAAGCTCTTATGATCAGCAGGGTCATCCTTCTCTCTCTCTCTCTTCTGTAGAGTGTGAGCTCTTATGATCAGCAGGGTCATCCTTCTCTCTCTCTCTCTTCTGTAGAGTGTAAGCTCTTATGATCAGCAGGGTCATCCTTCTCTCTCTCTTCTGTAGAGTGTAAGCTCTTAGGATCAGCAGGGTCATCTTTCTCTCTCTTCTGTAGAGTGTAAGCTCTTAGGATCAGCCGGGATCTCTCCATCCTGTAGAGCAGGGGTGGGTAATCTTTCTTTCTGCCAATGGCCATTTGGATATTTATACCATCCTTCGGGGCCATACAAACTCGGCCCACAAAGTACATCCTGACTCTGGCACTGGTTTCATGATGTAATCTTTCATTGCATGCCGTTCAGTGTTCAGTAGTGAACATTGAGTATGTGTGTGCTAACAGAGCAAGAAAAAATTAATGAGCTGGTTGTAATCAAAATATACCTCCCTGCCCAAGAATGCGGTCCCTGAGAATCTGCTCGGGGGCCTGATAAAAGGTCATTGAGGCCTGGGGCCTGAGTTTCCCCAACCCTGCTGTAGAGTATAAGCTTTTATGGTCAGCGGAGTCCTCTCTCCTGTAGAGTTTAAACAATTATGGTCAGCGGTCTCTCTCGCTCTTTCGCCTATAGAGTGTAATCTTAATGCTCATTGGGATCCTTTCGGTCTCTCACCAGTAGGCCGTAAGCTGTATGGTCAGTGAAGTCCTCTCGGTCTCTCACCTGTTGTTAGAAAAAAAACTCTACTTTATTGGTTTTTTTAAGTAAGGGTACAGTAAGGATTGAAAGGACGTTCAGTAAAGAATTCAGCAGAAAACTACTGAAAAAAAACCCAAAACATTCAATCAAAGAGTAATATTTTTTTATTTTTATATTTCTCTTAAAATATCATCTTCCTTTTTCATTTCTGGATTTACCTTTTTACATATTGTCCTAATTTTATACATAATGATAATTTGATATATTATACACAGCAAAACCAAAATAAATCTGATAACAATTGGATTAGATAAGAAATTTCCCACTGTCATTTTCGCTGAAGACTGAGTCCAACTAGTTACTGATATTCCAAAATGTCTCCAATATGAACCTGACACACTTGTCTACTTGTGTTCAATATCATTTATATTACCCTGCTCATGTCTGAATACAATATCATCTTGTTGTAGTTGTTTTGTTACCAAATTTAATAAACTCCTATCTTTCTTTATCTCATCTGTCCACATAGCCCAAGGAAAATTATATATTTGTGACAAATTAAACTGTGCTGGAAGGATTTTCAGATTTCATGCACCTATTGACGTAATTCTAATACTTCCTTCCTTTTGTGAGATAGTTTTCACATTTCCCTCAATGCAATATAAACCTATTGACAGATTTTCAGCATGTACACAAGATGAATGTAGAAAGAACTTCATTTTTCAGACATAACTCGTAAACAAATTTTGTCACGGCTTATTGGTGTCACCAAGTCATGTACCATTTGTACATTCTCAAGTTCTTTTATATTCAAATTTCGCTAAAAAAGCAAAAGACTCTTATATGTTGGTTTTAAGACTGTCTAAAATCTCTACCATGGGATAGCCTCACCTGTAGTGAACAAAATCAGGTGTCTAAGTCTATTTTCCCACGGGCTGTATAATAATTCCCTTTCCTGATCTTATCTGAGTGTGGTTTGTAGCCTTTTTGCCATATGTGAGGGTAGCCATATTTTTAATATCTTGATATCTTGTTTTTTTTTTTGTCTGCGTGCAATTCAAAAATGTCTGCATTATAAAAGACATCCATCTTGCCATTATTGGCAGGAATGTCCTTTATAATTTTCGTTAATTGATCATGTATTTTAAGATTAAGTTGTGCAGCTCTTAGCTATCTGATACAGTTCAACGGGAATCAGCGTAGAGTTTAATACGATAATTTACAAATTGGTGAATGGCAAATAGACCCTAACTAAAGGTTCTGAAATTTATAAAATATAACTTTTAATGATTAAATTATAATAGGAATGATAAGATTATTATTCCTATTATAATTTAATCATTAAAAGTTATATTCTATAAATATCAGAACCTTTAGGTAGGGTCTATCATTCGACAATTTGTAAATTGAGTTGTGCTGCTCTGTCATGAAATTTTTTTCTTTTGTAGTTCTTCTGCCTGTAAACCTTCTTCTGTCACAGCTGAATTTTACGTATCTGATAAAAATAATGTAGTAGCATTATCTTACTTTATCTTCTTGTTCTTGTAAAAACAGAAGCCTTTTTTTATATCATGGTGCAATTTAGACAATAACTTTGAATATCAATTTGATCTTCCAATGGTTAAATATATTCTGACAATACCAAACAATCAAAGTAATCCCCGTTAACCTCTTGTGTGTCACCCTATTTGTCATTATGACTTGTGTCTTGTAGTGGTGAGTGAGTGTGCTCGCTACTTGGGTTTTCCGAGCATGCTCAGGTGATCTCCGAGTATTTTGAGTGTGGATTTCCTGTTTGTTAAGGAATCCCCACGTGTGTTCAGGCTGTCTAGCAGCTTCAAATCATGCAGCTGTGGGGACACAAACATAATCTCTGAGCATGCCCAAGATACTCAGAGAACACCCGAGCATACTCGGAAAACCAGAGTAACGAGCACACTCGCTCATCACTAGTGTCTTTTGTATTAGTCTGTGTGATAGCGCATTCTTTATCAGTTTGTGTTTCTGTACTTTCAAAGACTAAATTATTGTACACAAGGACTATATGCATTACATTTTGAAGCTTTCTCTCGTATTTCTTACCAATTCTAAGATTGTCAACTTGACTATTCAAACTAGACCATAATTCTGCATCTGTATGTCTTATTTGTCTTAGAATAATCATGAATAAAATCCATTTTCTCACCTGTGGAACATCTTTTCCTTTCCTGGATTGATCCAACCATCAATGGATGGTCCTCTGTAGCTTTGCCTGATTCCTTAGACATCTGTCTGGATAGGACACATGCAGTTTTTTATCTTTAGAGACACAACTCCTCATCCGTCTTTAGATTTTCTCTGATTTTTGTTACTGCAAGTAATTAATGTGGTGTAATTCCTTAAACCTGCACAACATGTGTGTTTATCATTGCTCAGCTCCCCCGTGTGCAAGGAGAAGGAATCCAGAGAAAAGCGGTACAAAACTCAAGACTGACTAGCTCACGAAAATGTTAGAAAAAAATTACACTTTCTTACTTTTTTTTAAGTAAGATCACAGTGAAGATTGAAAGGATGTTCAATGTAGAATTGTGTGGATAAAACTAATAGGATTAATGGTTATTAAAAAGTGATTAGAAAATGAAGAAAAATAAGTTCATAGCACACAAATATAAGTTTTAGGTCATAAAAGAGAAAACAAAAGTTTCTTACCAACGGTCTATGAGGCTTGATGTGGTCCATGGGGGAAATTCCCAAAGAATGAGAGAATTTTTGGGCTTGCTTAAATATTATTTTCTCCCATAATCTTACATTACTTACTATTTTTTTCTGTTTCACTGCCTCATGGTGGCATGCTTCTCTCCTGGTAGGATCTACCATATTAGAAGAACTCCACTGACTTGTTGGATATGTGTTTTAATTATTTGCATATTACTTAATTTTGTGACACTTACAAAAATAGCTATGACATTTGAGTACTGTATTGAGTCCTATAGCTATGACATACATAACAGATGTCTCAGCCAAGATTCTCAGAACAACTCAGTCAAACACTAAAACCAAAGTATTTGCTTGAGATCCTAAGCATGTTAGATTTTAATATGTATATTTTTTCTCCCCCACGTGTATTTTTGAAGCAATTGCAAGCTTTATTATTGAGAGGTGAGCAAATTTATTCAACACTAATCAAATTTTTTGGGAAAATTCAGCGAAGTCGGCAAATTTTAATTTTAAAAATTTCACTAATTTCTATTTATCTTCCCTGGAATTACAGGTTGGGGTGCTTATATCCAACTTACCCCACCTTCTTTTACCATACAGGAGAAAGCCGAAAAACCTCCATAAACATAAAATGAAATTTTCAAGTCTGTCCAACTTTGCTGTAAAGTGTATTCCATTTTAAAATAATGTAAAGTTGTGGTTTATATTTCTTTGTACTTTTTTTTACTCAATTCTTGAATACAGTTCGGATGATGCCATTACTAAGTGCATATTGCATTCCTTTCACTAGTGAAGTTTAACGGGAAAATGATGAAAATTGCACTTTCAGCAATGTGGAGTCAAGTACCTTTTGATCGGTATTGTTTTTGTTGTTGTAATGAGAGTGACATTTTGGCTTACCCAGAGTTGGGCTATACCATTGGTAAGTTGCTGTCTTCATGTGGCTCCAGGAGTTGAATTAAGGAACGACAAAATAGGTGTTATTATTTTCCGGGTCCTTTAGAAGGGAAATGGTCCAGAATTCCTCTTCATGGCTAATAGTCTCTAGAGTAAGCTTTCTGGTTACATTACTGTTGCTAGTTCTCTAATTCCATGGATCTTACCTGACTTGCTTGCCTTCACTTGACCAGACTATCTGTGAACCAACTTCTTGCCCACCCTTCTGACACTACACTTTGATACTGAACTTGGATCTTGAGAACTATCCATCTATTGCAAACTCAGATATGTCCGGACTACATCTTTAGTCTAGCTCTGTAGAGACTATTTTAGAGATAGTGATCTGGATACCGCTTTGCGGTGGTTAAAGATGAAGAATGGTGGATGCCTTAGATTTCAGATCTCTAGTTAGCATGTAGAAACCTAATAACAGTGTTCCAAACTGTGTTTTTGCCTCACTGCCGCAATGCTTATCACATCTCAAAATTTGACTTTGGATTCAAGAAAAAGGTACCATAAGACCCTGTTTTGATAAAGTACTGTATATACTCGTGTATAAGCTGAGTTTTTCAGCACTTTTTTTGTGCTGAAAATGTCCTCCTCGGCTTATACACGAGTCATTGTCCCAGAAGATGGTGGGGGAGGGGGTGCGGTGGAGCCGTGGGTCAGAGGAGGCAGGAACCAGCAGCTGCAGCTAAGTCCTGTGCCTGCTGATAAAGATAAATTAATATTCACTGCATTGGCAGTGAATATTCATTTCTCTTACAGCACACACAGTTACAGCTGCAGCCGCCGGCTTCCAGAAGCTGCCGGGCTATCACGGGTGCCCGCTACTTAAGAGTTATGAATATTTACTTCTTTCCACTCCTATAGGCGTGGAGAGAGATGAATATTCATTCCCTTAATGAGCGGGAGCATGTGATCGCTCGGCCACAGAAGCTGCTGGCACCGGAACGAGATGCTGCGAGGGTGCACAGGGAAGGTAAGTAGTAAGTCATTTTTTTATGTTTTTCTCATGAGGGCCATACATACAAGGATAGGGATGAGGAACCATGCATACAAGGATAGGGATGAGGAGCCATGCATGCAAGGATAGTGATAAGGAGCCATACAGACAAGGATGGGGATAAGGAGCCATGCAGACAAGGATAGGAATAAGGAGCCATGCATACAAGGATGGGGATAAGGAGTCATGTATGCAAGGATAGGGATGGGGAGCCATGCATACCAGGATGGAGACAAGGGTACAATGCATACCCAGCTTATACTGGAGTCAATAAGTTTTTCCAGTTTTTGGTAGCAAAATTAGGTGCCTCGACTTATACTGGGGTTGGCTTATACACTAGTATATACGGTAAACTATGAATTGGTTCAATGAATGTACATGATGTGCGTAAATAGCTAAGGTATAATAATTGGTGTCATTTGTAAGGAGCATAACTTCACTTGTGCATGTAAAATAATGAGAAAGAAAGATCTCTTGTATACAGTAATTAATAGACTTCCTAGTAAAATTATGCTACCTATACACCAGTTGTGTCTAAATATATACATATATTTTTTAGAATGAATGTGATTCTGCCATCAGCATAGGAAACTAAATTAATTTCTCCTTTACACTTCTTCAGGGTTCACATTATTAAATGTGTTTGATGGAGAACGGTGCAAAGAGTAATAATTAACTTTGAAATAAGAAAATTTACCTCCATTGTTAATACATTTAAATGTCAGCATAGCTAGTGAGTAATTGTTCATTGTTTAATAGACAGTGGGTTTACATTAAATTACAATAAAGAATTCTTACGCCAACTACACAGTTACAAGTCATGGATCTCATTTTAGGTGAAATGCCGGTTTTATGTTTTATTTGCCTTTAAGTAGGATTCATAATGCCATAATCATTTGTGAAATGCTCAAGCGAAATCCAAGTAAATGTCAATTACTGCATAAGATATGACATACGTGTAAAACTTTCTAAAGGTTACAAGGAAATAAATTTTATATGGAGTATACTGTGTAGATCATAGGCATTTGAGAAAATTTCTTAGAATCTATTAAACTTGATTTACCTTGTCTCGACAGGGCAGATATTTACCGTGCCATGTTTAGAAGGTAAACCACAGCCGTTGGAAATCATTATTATTATCTGACACTTTTTTTGTGACAAGTGGTGGGACTTTTCAGGAGTTATACACAGCTCTGGCAAAAATTAAGAGATCACCACATCAAAACTCTGTCATGGGCAGCCCAATCTCCAGACCTGAACCCCGATGAAAACCTCTGGAATGTAATCAAGAGGATGATGGATAGTCACAAGCCATCAAACAAAGAAGAACTGCTTACATTTTTGCGCCAGAAACAGTGTGAAAGACTGGTGGAAAGCATGCCAAGACGCAAGAAAGCTGTGACTAAAAATCATGGTTATTCCACAAAATATTGATTTCTGAACTCTTCCTGAGTTAAAACATTAGTATTGCTGTTTCTAAATGATTATGAACTTTTTTCTTTGCATTATTTGAGGTCTGAAAGCACTGTTGTTGTTGTTTTTTAATTTTGACCATTTCTCCTTTTCAGAAAAAAAATACAAAATGTATTGCTTGGAAATTCGGAGGCATGTTGTCAGAAGTTTATAGAATAAATGAACAATTTACATTTTACTCAAAAATATACCTATAAAGAGAAAAATCATACAAACTGAACATTTTGCAGTGGTCTCTTAATTTTTGCCAGAGCTGTATGACTTTATGGATAGTAGGCACTAGATATGAGCAAATAAATTAGAGTGGAATGGAAATCTACTAGAATTTTGCAAAAATCTGTAGTTGCCAACATTTGTATGTTTTATAATTTGTTGCTGGCCACCATTTTTCTGAACTGACAGGGGCCATCAAAAGGTTCAGAAACAATAAAAGGGGGAGCAAGGGAGCGTTGGCAGCTATTGTTGCGAATTCAACTTTAAGCTGTATCTTGACAAATAATATGTTGTTTCATGTTAAAATAATAAAAACAGTTTTAAAGAAGCAATAAAAATCCTTTTAGCCATCTTACCGCTCACCTCTTCAACCCCTCCAATCTGCAAAATTACCTGTATGCTCCTCATCACATCTTCTGATCCCCACAGCTCATACTTAATTTTACACTGACCTGAGACTTCCAGTTCTGATGGGGCCTGAGATGGTTCATTGCATACGCGCACAATTTCACGCCACAAGACATCATTACACAGAACCTTCCCAGGCCTTATCAGAGACAGAAGTCCGTATCAAGTATTTTTTCTATTTTTCACATCTTACATTTATTATGCACTGTGGTTTAGAGAGACCCACAGAGCATAATAAGGGACATTAAATTTGCAGATGATCATTTCTCCGTGAATTGAATTTCCCGGAAAAAAAAACCAGGCAAATTTGAACCTCTAGTAGACATACCTTAAAATGTGACAATGTTGGCCAAAATTTATGTAAATTCAGCAGCAAACCAAAAAACTTAATATGCTGTATATCTGATAGAACCATAGAGGACTGGGTTTATTACTGGGGCAGAAAGATATGTAGTTGAGAACTATAGCAGACTAGGAGCCAAACGATGGAGACTTAGACTTGGAGTAAGCAGTTGCCTTCTACTCTATCTCTCTGGGGTTTGTTTCCAATACTCTCTTAAATGTTTATTGCCATAAGTGTGCCATAAGATATGCCATAAATGTGTGATAAGTGTGGGAGAACGTGAATCCATGAAGCCCATTAGCCTAATGTCTCCATTAAATTCTATTAGAAATACATAAAGAACCTGAGCAAGGGTTGAGAGCTCTTGTTAGTCAAAATATTGGCGGCATAACAAAAACTTCTTTTACTGGAGCAGAATTATAGTTATATCAGCTGATGTAGCTGCTACTGAGCGCAAAATCGCAAATGCACACATATCACTGCTTGGCCCTGGTGCAGTTCTTCAGGTACACATGCACAATCCCTTACTCATTATTGCTCAGCCCTACTGGGGTCCAGGAAGGCCCAACAATGATGAAGGAGCCTTTAATTCAAAAAATGCTATGAGGCCAAGGCCAGGACCAGTGGTAGGCAGAAACCTCAAATACAGGAGAACACAAGTTAAAAACAAATATCTCTACATTTCCTGTACAACTACTCAGCCGTACATCTAAGCATCTAGTTATACTTGATTAATGGGGTGTAATGAGCATTTCCAATGCACTGCAGGAATGCACTCAGGAATTATAGACTAGTGCCTGTTACACAGATACAGTCCAGATCTGTGTGCTAGGCACCTGCTTCAGTGAATCAGAACACAGAAAGCTTAAGAGGTTGGACCACGGGCCAGCGCTGTGAGTGCAGGGAGACCGGGTTTGTAGCTATAATATCTTAAACCTTATTAAGAAAACCAAGTGAAAGAAGGATTGATACAGTAAATAAAAGATGTAAAATGATCTACCAATTTCAGCCTCTTTTGTGAGCTAATGAATCATCTATTACTGTAGCTAGTATCAAGGGGGTTGTTGCAACATGATAAATGGTTAATATTGCAAAGTGTCTGAAAAAACAAGCAACTCTGCAATTTACTTGTTATTAAAAATCTCTGATCTCAATACTGGAGAGGTTTAGTTGCTTGTTTGTTTACTGCTCAGTGCCGACTTTCCCGGCAACCTCTTTAGTCTATCAGCAGTGGTTGGTCTCCTAGGCAAGGAGCATAGCACTTGCAAGCACTTATTTATAAAGTTTGCAAGCACTGCTCCCAAGAAGTTCAGTGACTCTGCACTTTTTCGATTAGCTGCTTGCAGCAAGGGAGAGCACTTAGGTTGAGCCAATAGTTCAACTATACCACTAACCAAAACTGTCAATCTTTAAGTGCGTAGAATCACTCAAGAAGCAGAAAGCTTGGAGGCTGGAGAACGGGCATAGGCTTTTTTGGGTATGGTTTCTCAATGCCCTGCCCCATTTGTGGTCTAGTTTGTGGTATTGACGCATAGTGGGGACGTTTGTCACGTATGGCAAAGCATAGGTCTATGCCATCACACTGAATAATAGGAAAGTTGGCAACGGCACATATTGAAACCTTGACCTTGGGAGCCAAGATAGCTTGTCCCACACTTGTGTGGGCCTTGACTTTTTTATGCCCCTGTTCCTTTAGTAATGGGTAACAGATGCACCCTAACTTATCTTCTGCTTATGTCACCCCAGAGTCGTAAAATAAGGATAAATTGTTTTTATGCAGATCTATACTTCTCATAACCATCATCATTTTACATTGAAGTCCCACCCTACACAGAATGTGCAAAGTCATCAGCACGCCAACAGCGGAAACAAAATAACCATGACAGCTCTAACCTCACTGTCATTAATTTACAAAGCTTTCTAAAAATCAATTAACCGTCATTATTTATTACATGCAAGTGTTATATTTACCATATGGAAATGTAAGGGAACATAACTATTCATGGTTGTCACGATATGAAGGATGATAGTACTTACAGATGGCTAGACAGAACTAGAGACTTAAAAAATAATTATTTTCTCCCATAAGTGTAACATTATCAAAAATTGCACATTTGTTCCTAAATCGATATAAAAGGACAGTTTAATTGAACATATGTTCATGGCATTCACTTTGAGAATAATGATCCTCATTCACATCTATTAGCTCAAATTCCATATAAAGATTTTCCTCGTCCCCTGGCTTAGTATTTATAGCACCTTAATGACATGTTATCTCTGAAACTCTTTTTTTTCCTCTCTAATTTTGCCAATTTGCTTAGCATAAAAGTACTTAACGTATACTCGAAGGTCCTTCTAACAGAAGTGCATTGTATAGCGGGTAGTTTAGACATCATTTTTGTATGTGCTGCTATTCTTTTATTATATTTACTGTAAGATACAGATAAACGATATATACCCCATAGTTCAAAAAAATCACTGCACACGTACGAGTTGAAAATTATGCTTCAAGTGAGGATTTATTAATAGTGATTGCTGAAGCGACAGGCAAAATGACGTTAATAGCCTTGATCACATAGTCGCCCATTTAATGAGGCATCTTAGGTCAAAGATAGTTATTATCCATGTGGTGTCATATTTCATACAATATGATATGGTGTATCCCCACTGGTAAAGACTGGACTTGTGTTAAGGTGAGGTACCCAGAGTAATGGGTCCTAAATTGGACAGCGATCTTTTCACAGGTGCTGACAAAAGAAGGTTTCACACAGTAGGTTCTGGTGTGGAGCTGTCACAGTGGTAGAAGTGTCAGCTTCTACCACTGTGTCACCAACTGATAGCGACAGCTCTTATTTTTTTAAGAGCACAGGGCGCCAGTGGCGAATTTGTCAATCCTGGTGTTCTGTGACAAATGCCAAGAGTCCTGCATGGTGTTGGGCTATGAGCACAACCCCCATCTGTGGATGTCGAGCACTCAGACCATCCTCATGGAGTTGGTTTCTAACCATTTGTGCAGACACATGCACATTCGTGGCCTGCTGGAGGTCATTTTGCAGGGCTCTGGCAGTGCTCCTCCTGTTCCTCCTTGCACAAAGGCGGAGGTAGTGGTCCTGCTGCTGGGTTGTTGCCCTCCTACGGCCCTCTCCAAGTCTCCTGGTGTACTGGTCTGTCTCCTGGTATCGCCTCCAGCCTCTGGACACTACACTGACAGACACAGCAAACCTTCTTGCCACATCTCGCATCCTGGATGAGCTGCACTACCTGAGCCACTTGTGTGGGTTGTATACTACCACAAGTGTGAAAGCACAACCAACATTCAAAAGTGACCAAAACATCAGCCAGAAAGCATTGGTACTGAGAATGTGGTCTGTGGTCCCCACTTGCAGAACCACTCCTTTATTGAAGGTGTCTTGATAATTACCAATAAGTTCCATCTGTTGTCTACTCCATTTGAACAACAGCATGAGAAATTGATTGTCAATCAGTGTTGCTTCTTAAGTGGACAGTTTGATTTACTTGGAGTTAGATTCTGTTGTTTAAGTGTCCCCTTTATTTTTTTTTGAGCAGAGTATATTACAAAGAATAGAAAAGCAAAAATATATTTTTATTTGATAAAAGTAAATTAGGGATAAAAAAAATGTTAAAATATCCCTTTAGGAAATTCTGCTATTAATAGCTAGAGTTTAACCCCTTCATGACCTTGGGATTTTCCGTTTTTCCGTGTTCGTTTTTCGCTCCCCTCCTTCCAAGAGCCATAACTTTTTTATTTTTCCGTCAATTTGGCCATGTGAGGGCTTATTTTTTTGCGGGACGAGTTGTACTTTTGAATGACATCATTGGTTTTACCATGTCGTGTACTAGAAAATGGGAAAAAAATTCCAAGTGCGGTGAAATTGCAAAAAAAGTGCAGTCCCACACTTGTTTTTTGTTTGGCTTTGTTTGGTAGGTTCACTAAATGCTAAAACTGACCTGCCATTATGATTCTCCAGGTCACTACGAGTTCATAGATAAAAAATAACCTAGTCATGTTAGGTGTCTAAGTGGTGAAAAAAAATTCCAAACTTTGCTAAAAAAAAAAAAAAAAAAAAAAGCGCAATTTTCCGATGCCCGTAGCTTCTCCATTTTTCATGATCTGGGGTCGGTTGAGGGCTTATTTTTTGCGTGCCGAGCTGGCGTTTTTAGTGATACCATTTCAGTGCAGATACGTTCTTTTGATCACCCGTTATTGCATTTTAATGCAATGTCGCGGCGACCAAAAAAAGTAATTCTGGCGTTTCAAATTTTTTTCTCGCTACACCGTTTAGCGATCAGGTTAATGCTTTTTTTTATTGATAGATCGGGCGATTTTGAACGCGGTGATACCAAATATGTGTAGATTTGATTTTTTTTTATTGATTTATTTTGATTGGGGCGAAAGGGGGGTGATTTAAACTTTTATATTTTTTTTATTTTTTTCAAATTTTTTTTTCTTTTGCCATGCTTCTATAGCCTCCATAGGAAGCTAGAAGCTGGTGTTCGCTGCTATATAGCAGAATTGTAGGTGTGCTGTAAGCGCCGACCACAGGGTGGCGCTCACAGCTGCCGGGGATCAGTAACCATAGAGGTCTCAAGGACCTCTATGGTTACCATTCTGAAGCATTGCTGACCTCCGATCATGTGACGGGGGTCGGCGATGCCGTCATTTCCGGCCGCCCGGCCAGAAGCGGTAGTTAAATGCCGCTGTCTGCGTTTGACAGCGGCATTTAACTAGTTAATAGGCACGGGCAGATCGCGATTCTGCCCGCGCCGATTACGGGCACATGTCAGCTGTTCAAAACAGCTGACATGTCCCGGCTTTGATGCGGGCTCACCGCTGGAGCCCGCATCAAAGCGGGGCTTCTGACCTCGGACGTACTATCCCGTCCGAGGTCAGAAAGGGGTTAAGTAAATCCAATTCTATTCAGAAACCTTTCTAGGAAAACAGCCAAAAATGTTGGGTCCAATTCATTATTCATTTTTCACTTTTTTTCTTAAGTAAAAATTGCTCTACTAGCTTCTGTTTTATTGGTACCTGAATCATTTAATTTGCTCCTTTTTTTAAATTATTTATTTAATCTATTTTTGTTGAGCATTATAAGTATGCTGTTGGCTATCCAATAGAAGTTATTACAATTAATTATCGTATTTGTTACTTTTTGGAAATATCCCAACATTCTTATACCCCAATACTCAAGTGCAGTACACAATCTTTTTTTTTTTTGCACAGTTAATGGCCAGTGTGTAACATTTTAAAACGTATTGAAAAGTCTCCCAACTTTTTACTCTAAAAAGGTACAAAATGCAAAATAGCAAAAAACAAAATAGATTTACACCAATTTATCAAAAATTACAATCATTTTGATGAATTTAGATCAAAATCTACAATAGAAAAAAACAGCAAAAATTATTTAAAATAAAAATCTGCCTAAAATGAATTGAGACAGACATCTATTGACTTGGCAGACCTGTCATATCCATGAATTATGCAGACAGCGGATTGGTTTCAGTGCAAATTATTTCATGCTTTATCTCTCCAGAGGTGGTGCTTCAGTTGACCAGAACATGTACATCTAGATTCGCCCACTGATTGCAGCTGAATCCAAAGAGTCAAAGATGCAGACAAGCTAAATTCTGTTTATTATCTGTGAATCTACCTTTTAAAAATCATTACATATTTTATAATATGTAAATCTAAATTGCTGTATTTCACTCTTATTTATTAAATATAACATTGTATCAAAGTAAGGGTATTATTAGAGAAGACTAGCTTGAAGCTGTTGAATCTAGTTTCTATTGTTAGAAGCCCAGGCCGCTTTTCCCCTGTGTCCTCTAAACCACTACCAAGGCCATATTCATCACTAGGCACTAAAGGTCCAGTGCCTAGGGTGGCAGGTTGCTGTGGGCGGCTACAGCTATCAATTTTTTAAACACTGAACTGCTTTCTACATGAACAGCATCTTTGGGGTTTTGAGAGGGTCACTATCCACTTGCAGCTGCCGTTAGAGCAGAATGAAAGCATACAATGCTCCAACTCTGTACTCTGATTTGCTTATTAGTTGAACGGCTCCACAAATCAGAGCTTTCTGTAGACATAATCACCGTTCGGAAAGATTGCATTGTCAGCATCTGGCTCAGTAGAACAAGGATGTATGGTGTAAGGAAATAAGCTGGTGGTGGAGGAATAAAAAACGTTGCTGCCCTGTACATGGGTTCCATTGTTAATTTTGAGTCATAATTGCTGCTGTTCACATTTGTACCTGAACCTTCTCTCAGCCTTTTAAAAAAAGCTCTGCAACATGCTCACTGCCCCATAAAAAAGCAATCTCCCACTCCCTTCCTACACTGCCTAAATTATCGGCTCTTTAGCTACCCCACAGATTTTCAAAGAAACATGCCTGGCTGCAATTGTGCAGTCAAGCTCTGAGTCAGGTTGCCCATCTTTTGGATAGTAATCATCTAGTGGCAGGTTCTCTTCAAAGTTGAGAAATATATAACATAACCTTATCTCTGTCCCTGCTGTGCCCAGTCTGCAGTAAGACACAAAGAAAGCTATGCCACTCCCGTTTTTAAAAGGACGGAGCTTCAATCTGACACCAGTTGAAGATGGAACAGATCAGCATGAGATTAACTCAATTTTTGCTGGATTGATTATTTCAGAATCTTACTTAAAATGCTGTAGACTAACAAATAGTGAGAGCAACAATATTGATTAGTTCAAACATTTAATATATGTTAATATATGTTAACTTTACCTATAAAGCCTCATGTTGGGGGATTTTTTTGGTTTCTCTTAACTTTGATAGCAGCCAGATCATAGGATCCATATCTATTTTAAATGCTAAGTAAAGAAAGCCTCGATAAACCCCTTGAATTTCAATAACGCTTGTCCATGACCATCTGGATCTGTCTTGAAATGAATCTGTCAGGTCAGAATATGCTTAATTAATTAATTAATTAATTAATTCATTCATTCATTCATTCATTAATCAATTGGTTTCCTTTGCCTTAGCCTCAGATAATCAGATTATCCCATTATTTGTAAGCAGTGGAAACAGTTTTGTTCCCCAAAAATATTAAGTGTAAATATAACACATGGATAATCTTCCTGCAGTTTAAATAGAGTGAAGACAATTTCTACACATTTTCACTCTTGGAAATCGAAAAATTAGAAACCAACCATAAATCTTGTCCTGTTGATATTCTTTAGGGGAGGGTATAGTGGTTGCCGTGACAACCCTGGAATCCCTGGTGCCACCCACACTTTGTTCCTGGTCCTGTTCTTTTAAGGAAGTCAGACAGCATATGTATCAAAGACTCCCTTGTAATTTCAATCTTCTGAATCCGTGCTGTGCGCTGTGGTTTGGATTCATAACCACAGTGCTGTATACATTAGACATATTTGTAACCTTTCTTTGCCATTTCCTTTTAACCCTTTTTTTACTATTACATCTAATCTCCACCTTACATTACAGGGTGTAAGTAGCTGAATATTAACAAGAAACAGATTTTGTTATAATTGATTCTTTGGAAATGAAGCCATATGTTAGTTTATTATGTGGTATTTGTTGTACTGTCTGCCTTCAAAATGACATTAACATAGTAAGAGTTGGCATTCTGGATTTTAGAGGGAAATGTTTGGGATGGGATATTCTATAGAAAATTAATACTTTTTACACAGTATGGTAGTCACCTGGATTGCCAACCGTCCCGAAACTCCAGGGCAGTCTGTAAAATAGGGCACTTTTCTGCTGTCTGTCTTTATATAAGATTTTTTCACTTGAAAGAGACAGTGAAACGCGTTGTAAATACAAAGCCTTGATTTCTTGACTCCAGCAGTGCAGCCCACCTACGTGTTCGTCCAACTGGATCCTATAAAAATGTAAGGCTTTCGTGATCTTTTTGAGGCTGAATAAACTTTTAGACATTTTTCTGATTGTAATTAGCATCATTTTACAGTTTACAGTGAATTCAGCTAATGTCTTAATATCAGAATTATGGGCTGTGGACATGGATCACTTGTAATCATAATGATTTACTATAGTTTTCGAATGTGTTCGTAAAAAACTTGATCTTGTCTGTCCTTGATATTTTGATAAGCTGTCCAGAAAAAAAAAATTTAAAGTCAAGTTGGCAACACTGAGTAGTCACCTGACTGATGAACAGGATGTCTACTCAACCAATCCTACCCTCATAAAACTCTAGTGATACTCATAGCAAACAGCAGAACTTTCAGGATCTGTTTTCAGGAGACAAATATTTCCAATAAAATTCACATTCCTATTGTTTTAGTTGATTCTGTTGTTTATGCAGTGAGAAACCTTAGAAGGGGATGGGGAGAAGTGGTAGAGTTTTTTTTTTATCCTGCTGTCCCCTTGTCCATGGTCTCTTACATGTAGATCAACATAGAGATGTATCTAGGTTTTCTGGTACCCAGGGCAAGAATTAAGTTTGGTGCCTGTTACAGAACCCCCCAGTACCCAGAATATGTTATGCAGTTATATGTATGTATAATAGGTTCCATGTAAGATGCATGTCCCTAATGCATCAGCCCACAGGCTGCACCCCTGGGCACAGGGGACAAGATATCCCCCTTCTGACCTCCCCCACCTTTGTAATTCCCACAGTAAATATCGGCAGGCTCCGACCACCTGCGGCTATTGTAATGTATGTCTGGCCTGCTGCTTTTCAATTGGTCTGCCCTCTGTATCTGTGTGATATATTCTGTGTCCTGTGAGTAAAGAGTTGTCACACTGGAAATACGTGGAGAAGCAGTGATCTTTTATAAGCGCCCATGTAACCAAGCAATTCCAGCCAGCATCCTTTATTCAGACTCCAGCCAAAGCAGAGTGGACCTCCTGAAACACGGGGTGGTACTGAAAGAGGTACTCCAGCACGGTAAACCCCGTTACAGCACCCCTAAGCACATAGGCAATTTGCACACTTAGTCATGTGCCGACAAGCTGCTCTAACTAATTCTGTCAATGTAAGTGAAAAACTGAGAGAAGCAGGAAGAAAAGCTTGTTGTCATGTGATCGTAACCATGAAAATTGAATATCAGTGAAGTGGTCATGTGATAACTGCTAGAACCTACAAGCTAAATCCTGACAGTGAGTATACTACATACACACTGATAGGATTGGCATGCTACAGGGCTTCTGTCACTTTTAGGATTCTCCCTTGCTGGTGGCAAGAGTGGATGGTCATGTGAGCACAAGTATGACATTTGTATACTTCTGGCCACATTCTGACTAGAAGTGTCCGGCCTCGCTCAATTAATTTTCGTGAGGCCATGCATGTCTAGTCAGCACGTGACTGCATGTATGCAAATCGCTGGCCTCAGAGAATTCTGACAGCGTGCAGTGCGCACTGTGAGAATTCAAAAGTCTGCAGTCACATAGAATGACTACAGACTCATCACAAACTTGGACAACCCTTTTAACGCTCCTAACCTAAATAAAAATATGAGAATTCATCCGAATCACAAAAAAATGTACATCCAGGTACCTGATAGATGACTTTGTCTCTGACTGGAGGGAGTCATTCACTTTCTTTTCTTCATCTTGTCCAGATGCCATGATGACTTTTCTCATCCACAGCTTGCCTCTGCAGACTTCCATCTTCTCCGGAGTTCTGCAGCACATCCCCACACAATGCCCTTAACCCCTTTCTGACATCAGACGTACTATCCCGTCGAGTTGACCTGGGCCCGTATGACCATCGACTGGATAGTATGTCATACGCGATCAGCTGCACTCACGGGGGGAGCGCGGTCGATCGCGGCTGGGTGTCAACTGATTATCACTGCTGACATCCGGCACTATGTGCCAGGAGTGGTCACTGTGTAAAAATATATTTTTTTAAATTCCTAAATAAAGAAAAAAATAAAAAATAAATATTGTTTCAATAAATACATTTCTTTATGTAAATAAAAAAACAAGAAAAGTACACATATTTGGTATCCCCGCGTCCGCAACGATCCGACCTATGAAACTGTCCCACTAGTTAACCCCTTCAGTGAACACCGTAAAATGTACACAAAAAACGAAGCAAAAAACAATGCTTTATCATCATACCGCGGAACAAAAAGTGGAATAACACGCGATGAAAAAGATAGATATAAATAAACATGGTACTGCTGAAAATGTCATCTTGTCCCGCAAAAAACGAGCCACCATTCAGTGCCATTAGCAAAAAAATAAAAAAGTTATAGCTCTCAGAATAAAGCGATGCAAAAAAAAATTATTTTTTATATAAAATAGTTTTTATTGTATAAAAGTGCCAAAGCGTAAAAAAATGATATAAATGAGGTATCACTGTAATTGTACTGACCCAAAGAATAAAACTGCCTTATCAATTTTACCATATGTGTTATGGTATAAACGCCCCACCCAAAAGAAATTCATGAATTGCTGTTTTTTGTTCATTTTGCCTCCAAAAAATTGTAATAAAAAGCGATAAAAAAAGCCATGTGCCTGAAAAGGGTACCAATTAAAATGTCAATTTGTCCCGCAAAAAACAAGACCTAACATGACTCTGTGGGCCAAAATATGGAAAAATTATAGCTCTGAAAATGTGGTGATGCAAAAACTATTTTTGCAATAAAAAGCATCTTTTAGCGTGTGACAGCAGCCAAACATAAAAACCCGATATAAAAACCCACTTTAAATAGTAAATAAAACCCTCCTTTATCACCCCCTTAGTTAGGGAAAAATAATAAAGTTTGGGTTGGGGCTAAAGTTAGGGTTAGGGTTGGGACTAGAGTTGGGGTTCGGGATTGGATTACGTTTACGGCTGGGATTAGGATTACAGTTGGGATTAGGGTTAGGGGTGTGTAAGGGTTAGGGGTGTGGTTATGGTTAGGGTTTGGATTAGGGTTAGGGGTGTGTTGGGGTTAGAGGTGTGTGGGGGTTAGGGTTGTGGTTAGGGTTCGGATTAGGGTTAGGGGTGTGTTCAGGTTAGGGGTGTGGTTATGGTTAGGGTTGGGATTAGGGTTAGGGGTGTGTTGGGGTTAGGGTTAGAGTTAGAATTGGGGGGTTTCCACTGTTTAGGCACATCATGGGCTCTCTAAACGCGACATGGTGTCCGATCTCAATTCCAGCAAATTCTGCATTGAAAAAGTAAAATGGTGCTCCTTCCCTTCTGAGCTCTGTCGTGCTCCCAAACAGTGGTTTACCCCCACATATGGGGTATAAGCATACTGAGGACAAATTGGACAACAACTTTTTCGCTCCAATTTCTCCTGTTACCCTTGGGAAAATAAAAATTTTGGGGCTAAAAAATCATTTTTGTGGGAAAAAATTATTTTTTATTTTCACGGCTCTGCGTTATAAACTTTAGTAAAACACTTGGGGGTTCAAAGTTCACACAACACATCTAGGTAAGTTTCTTGGGGGGGTGTAGTTTTCAAAATAATGTCACTTGTGTTTCTTTACTGTTTAGTCACTCTGCAAACTGAACATGATGCCCGCAGACCATTCCATCAAAGTCTGCATTCCAAAACGTCACTACTTCACTTCCAAGCTGCGACAATGGCCCAAACAGTAGTTTTGTCCCACATATGGGGTATCAGTGTACTCAGAATAAATTGGACAACAACTTTTGGGGTCCAATTTCTCTCGTTACAATTGGAAAAATACAAAATTGGGGCCTAAAAATCATTTTTGTGGAAAAAAAAGTTTATTTTCACGGCTCTGCGTTATAAACTTTAGTGAAACACTTAGGGGTTCAAAGTTCTCACAACACATCTAGATAAGTTCTTTCGGGGGTCTAGTTTCCAATATGGTGTCACTTGTGGAGGTTTCTACTGCTTAGGTACATCAGGGGCTCTGAAAATGCAATGTGACGCCCGCAGACCATTCCATCTAAGTCTGCATTCCAAAACAGCGCTCCTTCCCTTCTGAGCTCTGCCATGCGCCCAAACGGTGGTTCCCCCACATATGGGGTATCAGCGTACTCAGGACAAATTGCATAACAACTTTTGGGGTCCAATTTCTCCTGTTACCCTTGGGAAAATAAAAAATTGGGGGCAAAAAGATCATTTTTGTGAAAAAAATATGATTTTTTATCTTTACTGCTCTACATTATAAACTTCTGTGAAGCACTTGGGGGTTCAAAGTGCTCACCACACATCTAGATAAGTTCCTTAGGGGTCTACTTTCCAAAATGGTGTCACTTGTGGGGGAGTTTCCACTGTTTAGGCACATCAGGGGCTCTCCAAATGCAACATGGCGTTCCATCTCAATTCCAGCCAATTTTGCATTGAAAAAGTCAAACGGCGCTCCTTCCTTTCCGAGCTCTGCCATCTGCCCAAACAGTGGTTTACCCCTAAATATGGGGTATCAGCATACTCAGGACAAATTGCACAACAACTTTTGGGGTTAAATTTCTCTTGGTACTCTCGTTAAAATAAAATAAATTGGATCTGAAGAAAAATTTTTTGTGAAAAAAAGTTAAACGTTCATTTTTTTAAACATTCCAAAAATTTCTGTGAAGCACCTGAAGGGTTAATAAACTTCTTGAAAGTGGGTTTGAGCACCTTGAGGGGTGCAGTTTTTAGAATGGTGTCACTTTTTGGTATTTTCTATCATATAGACCCCTCAAAGTGACTTCAAATGTAATGTGGTCCCTAAAAAAAATGGCGTAAAAATAAGAAATTGCTGGTCAACTTTTAACCCTTATAACTCCCTAACAAAAAAAAATGTTGGTTCTAAAATTGTGCAGATGTAAAGCAGACATGTGGGAAATGTTACTTATTATGTATTTTGTGTGACATATCTGTGTGATTTAAGGGCACGGAAATTCAAAGTTGGAAAATTGTAAAATTGTCAAAATTTTCACCAAATTTCCATATTTTTCACAAACAAATGCAAGTCATATCAAAATTCCTTTACCACTGTCATGAAGTACAAAATGTCATGAGAAAACATTGTCAGAATCACCAAGATCCGTTGAAGCGTTCCAGAGTTATAACCTCATAAAGGGACAGTGGTCAGAATTGTAAAAATTGGCCCGGTCATTAACGCGCAAACCACCTTCGGGAATAGAGGGGTTAAAAACAGCAGTTTCATTATAGTGCTCCTAAATAAAATGAACATCTGCCCTACTCTGATCCCCAGAATAAATAATTGTCCCTGACTAAATTCCCTGCACAAAATATGATCTCAAACTCTCCCTCTTATGGTACATGATCTCTACACTGCCCTTTCCTTTCCATACTGAGCCCCTTCTTCACACTATCCTCTCATATTGTGTACCCAATGTAGGGCCCAGTCTCTACACTATGCCCCCTCACCACACTCCCTCTCTTTTACATACTGTCCCCTCCTAGCTGTGGCCTTACAATGTCCCTACATGCAACCGCCACACAATACTCCATCTCTATTCGGGGCCCCCTCATATGTATCATATTCCACGGTGCTTTACAGACATTATGATTCATCACTGTTCCATTTGGGGCACACAATCAACGTTCCTTATCAGTATGTTTTTTGGGTGTAGGAAGAAAACAGAGAACCTGGAAACAAGGGGAGAACATACAAACTCCTTGCAAATGTTGTCTTGATGGACAGTGGATAATCATCAACGTTTTTTGATGACAGGGAGTTTATCTTTGACAAAACAAACTTTCTTATATAAAAGTGCCTCCATCTTCAGATGCTGCTAAGAGTAATACAATCTCTAAAAAATTTCTAGTTATTTGTCTAGTCTAGTTATATCCAGTGTATCTATTCAATGGTGAAACAACTGCTGGTAGAGGACGCCAAAAACAATACTTTAGCTGACAAATATCTCTCCTGACTAGTGTTGAGCGATACCGTCCGATACTTGAAAGTATCGGTATCGGAAAGTATCGGCCGATACCGGCAAAGTATCGGATCCAATCCGATACCGATACCCGATACCAATACAAGTCAATGGGACTCAAGTATCGGACGGTATTCCTGATGGTTCTCAGGGTCTGAAGGAGAGGAAACTCTCCTTCAGGCCCTGGGATCCATATTAATGTGTAAAAGAAAGAATTAAAATAAAAAATATTGCTATACTCACCTCTCCGACGCAGCCTGAACCTCAGCGAGGGAACCGGCAGCGTTGTTTGCTTAAAATTCGCGCTTTTCTTTCCTTACGTGAAGTCCCGGCTTGTGATTGGTCGTGTGCCGCCCATGTGGCGGCGACGCAACCAATCACAGCAAGCCGTGACGTAATTTCAGGTCATTCAGTATTTTAAAATTACGCTCCGGCTTTGTGATTGGTTGCGTCGCAGTCACATGGGCGACGCAACCAATCACAGCAAGCCGTGACGTAATTTCAGGTCCTTAAGGATTTTAAAATTACGTCCCGGCTTTGTGATTGGTTGCGTCGCAGTCACATGGGCGACGCAACCAATCACAAGCCGTGACGTCACGGGAGGCTGGACACGCGCGCATTTTAAAATGCGCGCGTGTCCAGCCTCCCGGCTTGTGATTGGTTGACCGCGACGCAACCAATCACAAGCCGGGACGTCACGGGAGGCTGGACACGCGCGCATTTTAAAATGCGCGCGTGTCCAGCCTCCCGGCTTGTGATTGGTTGACCGCGACGCAACCAATCACAAGCCGGGACGTCACGGGAGGCTGGACACGCGCGCATTTTAAAATGCGCGCGTGTCCAGCCTCCCGGCTTGTGATTGGTTGACCGCGACGCAACCAATCACAAGCCGGGACGTCACGGGAGGCTGGACACGCGCATTTTAAAATGCGCGCGTGTCCAGCCTCCCGTGACGTCACGGCTTGTGATTGGTTGCGTCGCCCATGTGACTGCGACGCAACCAATCACAAAGCCGGGACGTAATTTTAAAATCCTTAAGGACCTGAAATTACGTCACGGCTTGCTGTGATTGGTTGCGTCGCCCATGTGACTGCGACGCAACCAATCACAAAGCCGGAGCGTAATTTTAAAATACTGAATGACCTGAAATTACGTCACGGCTTGCTGTGATTGGTTGCGTCGCCGCCACATGGGCGGCACGCGACCAATCACAAGCCGGGACTTCACGTAAGGAAGTAAACGCGCGAATTTTAAACAAAAAACGCTGCCGCTTCCCTCGGTAAGGTCCAGGCTGCGTCGGAGAGGTGAGTATAGCAATATTTTTTATTTTAATTCTCTCTTTTACACATTTTTACATTAATGTTGTTTCGATACCGATACCCGATACCACAAAAGTATCGGATCTCGGTATCGGAATTCCGATACCCGCAAGTATCGGCCGATATCCGATACTTGCGGTATCGGAATGCTCAACACTACTCCTGACCTTTCCGCCCCCCAAACTCTGGAGTAGTCATCTTGGCCAAGCAATTCTGTGCTCCTTATGAGAAAGCCGCTGAGTGAACGTCCCCAACAAACAAAAGGGTGGGTATTCGAAATTCCAATGACCACATCCTTTTTTCCCCAATTCTGGAGACCTTAACTTTCCAGTATATAGAGTGGTATGTAAAAGTTTTGGCACCCCTGGTCAAAATTACTGTTATTGTGAACAGTTAATCAAGTTGAATATGAAATGACCTCTAAAAGGCCTAAAGTTAAAGACAATACATTTCCTTTGTATTTTAGTTAAACAAAAAAATTGTCATTTTTTTACATTTTAAAAATTACAAAAAGGAAAATGGGCTGATGCAAAAGTGTGGGCACCCTTGAAGATTTGGGTGCTCAGATAACTTTGACCAATATTTCAGACCTTAATAAGCCTTTTAGGGTTATGGTTAGGGTTGAGGGAAACGGGTCAGCCATTTTCAGAAGTCGCCGACTTTTGGCAGTTTCATGAAACCCGACCCGACCCCTGTGTGGGGTCGGCCATGAGGTCGGCGATCTTCTGAATCTGGTATCGGAATTCCGATACCGAGTTCCGATATGTTTGCGATATCGGGAATGGGTATCGGAATCCATATTTAAGTGTTAAATAAAGAATCAAAATAAAAAATATTGATATACTCACCCTCGGACGCACCCTGGTACTAACCGGCAGGCTTCCTTCCTAAGAATGAGCGCGTGAATGACCTGCGGTGACGTCGCGGCTTGTGATTGGTCGCGAGCGGTCACATGGACAAGCCGCGACGTCATCTAAGGTCCTTCACGCGCTCATTCTTAGGAAGGAAGGCTGCCGGAAAGAAGCAGGGCGCGTCCGAGGGTGAGTATATACCTAATAGGAATATACTCACCCTCGGACGCGCCCTGCTTCTTTCCGGCAGCCTTCCTTCCTAAGAATGAGCGCGTGAAGGACTTTAGATGACGTCGCGGCTTGTCCATGTGACCGCTCGCGACCAATCACAAGCCGCGACGTCACCGCAGGTCATTCACGCGCTCATTCTTAGGAAGGAAGCCTGCCGGTTAGTACCAGGGCGTGTCCGAGGGTGAGTATATCAATATTTTTTATTTTGATTCTTTATTTTACACATTAATATGGATCCCAGGGCCTGAAGGAGAGTTTCCTCTCCTTCAGACCCTGGGAACCATAGTATCCCATTGCACTGCATTGGGTTTCGTGTTTCGGCCGACCCCGACTTTTTTATAGGATCGGCCGATTTCACTCGACCCGACTTTTGAGAAAGTTGGGTTTCGTGAAACCCGACCCGATCCTATAAAAATAAAAGTCACTCAACCCTAGTTATGGTTTGTTCACTATCATTATTAGGACAGGCAGGTGATGCAAATTTCCCAGCTTTATATAAACCACTCAATTACCCCCCCATCCTCCCACCCCAACAGCATATACAGACATGCAGGTCTTTGAAATTGAAATCCATTGACACCTTTATATCTTCTATCTGATGCTGCATTTCTGACTTATTGGCATTTTCATTCATATGCGAATGAGATGTTAAGTGCTCTGGTTGTAACAGAGCACTAACAATGTAACTGTCATTTCAGGAGAATCTGCCTATATCTCCTTCTTCCTTCACTCCCTCTTCTCTCCATACAATTAAATGTGAAAGTCTGTATTCCCTAAAAACTGCTTTAACCTTTAAATTGATATTAATGAGAATTAAATATCATCCCAGGAGTATAGAAAAAGCATATTTCTCTGATAACACATATTATAAAGATTTTTATATTTATTGACACTGTTGATTTTATGGAAAAGAAAATTAAAACAACAATTGTTCTTTAAGCATCCGTTTTCTCCCAAAAGTATTTCCCCATTCTGCTCCAGCCCCTTTGGCTTGATGTCTTACAAGGCAAAGAAATCAGATGAAGAGGAATCAATTAAACTAAAAAAAGTTGGTTCTGTGGGGGTTGAACAAGCTCAAGAAGAAGAGACTTGTTAAATGCTCAATCACTGCCCAGAGCACTTAACATCTCATTTCTATGCATTTGAAAATGCTAATTACTTGGTAATGCAGCAACAGATATAAGATACAAAGACTTCCAAGGATTACATGTCCATATATGCTGTTTTTGATGGGGATGAGCTCACTATTCTTTTTACGCAGCAAGCTGAAACTAATGGCATATCCTACAACTTCAGTCCCACATCATAAGAAAAGGATCCATGACGACAACATAATTTTAATGCCGAAAAAGTATGATCATAGGTCATTGCTCTCTGCTGATTCTCCTGGATCTATCTGCCGCATTCGACACTGTGGATCACCAGCTCCTTCTCACTATGCTCCGGTCCATAGGCCTCAAGGACACAGCCCTCTCCTGTTTCTCCTCCTACCTATCTGACCGCTCCTTCACTGTATCTTTTGCCGGCTCCTCTTCCTCTCCTCATCCCCTTACTATCGGGGTTCCGCAAGGCTCAGTCCTAGGCCCCCTCCTCTTCTCTCTTTACACGTCCCCTATTGGACAAACAATCAGCAGATTTGGGTTCCAGTATCATCTCTATGCTGATGACACCCAATTATACACTTCTTCCCCTGTCATCACCCCTACCCTAATTCAAAATACCAAGGATTGTCTGTCTGCTGTCTCTAACATCATGTCCTCCCTCTACCTGAAACTAAATCTCTCCAAAACGGAACTTCTTGTGTTTCTCCCTTCTACTAACCTCACTCTACCCAACATTGAAATTACCCTGGAGGGTTCAACCATAACTCCCAAGCAGCATGCCCGCTGTCTTGGGGTCATATTCGACTCCAAACTTTCCTTTACTCCCTACATCCGATCACTCACTCGCTCTTGTCATCTGCATCTTAAAAACATCTCCAGAATCCGACCTTTTCTCACCGTTGAAACTGCTAAGACTCTTACTGTCGCTCTTATTCATTCTCGTCTGGACTACTGCAACTCTCTTCTGATCGGTCTCCCTCTTACCAAACTTTCTCCTCTCCAATCCATCTTGAATGCGGCAGCCAGGGTCATATTTCTGTCCAACCGCTTCACCGATGCCTCCATCTTGTGCCAGTCATTACACTGGCTACCCATTCGCTACAGGGTCCAGTATAAACTCATCTCTCTCACCCACAAAGCTCTCCACAGTTCTGCACAGCCTTATATCTCCTCTCTCATCTCTGTCTATCGCCCTACACGTGCCCTCCGTTCTACAAATGACCTAAGACTAACATCCCCCGTAATCCGAACCTCGCACCTCCGTCTCCAAGACTTCTCTCGTGCTGCGCCAGCTCTCTGGAATGCACTTCCTCAGAAGATCAGGCTGATACCTAGCCCCGACCTATTCAAGCGCGCTTTAAAAACCCATCTATTCTAACAAGCCTACTACACCAACTACTCAGTAAACTAACTTTGCCCTGTTCCCTCCTTCCAAATATTACTCTGAATCTGCACCCTACTATTCATCTGTCTCCACACCCTCCATGCACATGATAACTGCACTTGATACTTGACTATTGCACTTAAACACACGGGCTGATGACCGGATCATGCAGCTTTATATGAAAATCCCTATGTATTATAATTGCCAGACCTGAAATAACAAGCACTTTTCACCTATTGTGTCCCCCCATTTCCTTGTAGATTGTAAGCTTGCGAGCAGGGACCTCACTCCTAATGTCACTGTTTAAATTGTCTTAACCTGTATTGAATTTATTGTTTGTACATGTCCCCGCTTAATTGTAAAGTGCTGCGGAATATGTTGGCGCTATATAAATAAAAATTATTATTATTATTATTATAACATGTTTTTCAGATATAAATGTAATTTCATGGTTATTGTCATGAACTTCCCATATCGGCAGCATTTTTCTTGCTGCATTGATAGTCTTCCCACGCTCTTTTTGCCCATATCTGGGTGTACTATACAACCTTTATATGATATAAAAGAAATGTAATTAGATCAGTTTTGCACTTATTCTATATAAAAGTGGATTCTCTGACTTATTTATTGGTAATGAAAGGCTGTCTTTTCCTCTAATGGATGTACAATCCAAGGCTGCATTGTTCTGTCTGTCCTCAACCAAGGTCACCTTTAACATGCCTCGGGTCTGCATGTAATCCACAGGGTTATGGAAACTGGTGTCAAATGGGATCTTAATCAGAATTGGAAAAATAATAATAATTTGATTCAAAGCCGGAAATATGCGCTTCTTAGTAATACATGCTGGCTGTATAATGTGGGACACATGATACTGGTATAATGTGCTAATTATTGAAAATGGTGAAACAAACATTGAAGCTATTATATCCTGGATGGATTCTAGGACCTGTCATTTTGTAAATTTATAGCCCTCAATTAATCTTCATTATGTACCACTATTCGCATTTAGCAAACCAGAAAATAGGAATAAATTGGACATTTACACACGCCGATCTGACAACTTGATGTTACATATTTAGTAAGCTGCAATTGTCCATCAAGTTCAACCTTTCATAACTTTCGGCAAGAGAAAATCTCTTCTAAGTCACCATCTAATTTTCTTTTCAAGAACTTTCTTTCCCACCCCATGCTAGCAGTCGGACAGGTCCTAAGGTGGTACATTGCTCTGTTAATTTTATTAACCCTATAGGATCTGCTTGTTTCCAACCTTTTCTTATAAGAATCAACATTTTCTGCTTCTACCAATTCCTGCGAGATGACATCCCAGAGCTTTATTGCACCATCAAGTGACAACTGGCCTCGAGGGATGCAATAAGCGTAATAGGAATGTTCCTGTATGGAGGATTCACAGTGATATCCCTTGTGGGCACAATCTATTATTTGCCCATGGAGTGTCAAAGAAAAACAGCCCGCTGACACGCTGAAGGACATGCATGAGGAATTTGATTTCCTTGTGGCTTCTAGCAATAGCAAGTTTAAGAGAAAAAAAGATATCAGGTAATTGCAGGTAATGCAACTCCCGGGACAATTCCAAGCTGATATCCTGAGCTTTCAGGGCTTATGTGAAGACCAGAAATGAAATGTTTTGCAATTTTATAAAGTATGGGGTCTGACCCCTAGCCAGCGCTTGGCACTGGCAATATTCTCGACAAATTGGGTCACTGGAAGAAAGAAGTCTTAGCTTAGGATGGTCACATTCTTTTACTCCATACATGAATCTCTTCAAGCACCAGAAATGGTAAGGATCCAGTGATCTAAGAAAACAAGTTCTAGGCTTCTTATGTCTGGGATATAATGAGTAAATGGATCAGAAACAAAAACCTTATTGATCATTAGGAGACAGTGACGCTCTCCAGTCAGTGGCGTAACTAAAATCCAGTTTGAACCTGGGTCCCCACTTGGATGTTAGTCAAATGTTTGGGCCCTTGAACATTTTAGATCCTATAAATACATGTGTTTTTGCCCCCCATGCAATAATGTCCCGTATCCTGACTCCTTCTTTTAACCCCTTCCTGACATTTGCAGTATTTGAAGTACTTCCCGACCGATGCAGTATATATACGTCATGGTGATCTCCCCCTCACAGGTGGCTATGATTCTGACAGTGGACACCTGGTACTAAATACCAGGAGCGGTGCCCAGCACTTTAACCCGCTAAATGCTGTGATTGATATCAATCGCAGCAATTAGCAGGCATGCAGAGGGATGGAGCCGCCTCTGCCCTCCGATCGCCACCCCTCACGTGACATTATTAAGGGGGTCCTATCGTTACCATGGTGACCAAATGTCGTCATGATAACATCTGGGTCACAAGAGCTAGCAAACTTGTTACACCATGCTCAGATCATGGTGTTGGAAGTTTGTCTGTCCTGTCGGTGCAGCACTGACAGTTTGTAAAGCAAAGCTCAGACTTTACTATGCTTTATAAGCAATCAGACTGCAAAAAGTGATAGTCCCATAGTGGAACAAAATAAAAAAGTAAAAAAAAAGATACAAAGGTTGTTTATTCTGCCACCCAAAAATTGGAGTAGAAAGCGATCAAAAAATGTAACGTTGCCGAAAATGGTGCCAATAAAAGTGTCAACTCATCCCGCAAAAAAACAAGCCCTCACATAACTCTATCAGCTGAAATATGGTAAAATTAAAGCTATCAAAATATGGTGATGCAAAAACTTGTTTTTGCAAAAAAAAGTGTCTTTTAGTGTGTTACAGCAGCCAAACATAAAAGCCCGATATAAATCTGGTATCACTGCAATTGCACTGATCCAAAAAATAAAGATGCCTAATCACTTATACCACATGAGGAATGGTGTAAAAAAATAAATAACACCAATTCTTCACCTGCGGTTGATTTGTTCATTCAGCCTCCCAAAGATCGAAGTAAGGCTCGGCTCACATTTATTCTGCACTCTGCGCTTACAGCAGGGTTTCCGTGTAAATCTCTAAAATACATGATTCAGACGGAACCCCCAGCAGAAGATTCCCTCTAATGAGGCAGATGGAGGCACCATGGACACTGTCTAACCTGTGATCCGGCGGTGTCCGCCTTTTTAGGGGTGCATAAAAGTGCCATCGGCTACAGTTTTGTGCACTTCTGAAAAAAATGACAATGTTGAACAGAGGCCAGACAGAGTCCAGGGTTACTCTGCTGCCTCATTATCGTGAGTGGCTCCTTAGGGGGTTTCATCTGAATCACGTCATTTGGAGATTTAGATGGAAACCCCGATGAAAGTGCTCAGTGTAGAGTGCAGGATAAATGTGATCCTAAACATTATGTAAAATGTTCTCAATCAAAGCTTCAAATCAATCCACAAAATCGCAAGTCTCCACTCAGGTCCGTCATCTGTTAATGGAATTATAAGGGGCTTCCACATTACTTGTAGTACAAAGGCATTGAAAAAGCAAAATGGTTCCTTGCCCCAAAACAAATTCTCCAAATTCTGCAATGCCAAATTTAAATGTCCAGTTTCTTCTGGAGACCTCAGTGTGACTAAACCACTGTTTAGCATTTGGCATTTCTGTAGCAAAAAGCGTCCGCCTAATTTACACATGCATGAGCTGGGCACTACAATGTACGGGCACTACAACGTACTGGTCACTACAGCTTAGTGTTACTACAATAGCAGTTTACAATTTTAACTCAGAAACATCCACTGCTGCTTGTTTCTGGAAAACACCCATGGAGTCCAAATCATCACTACACCTGTAGATAAATTTCCAAAGGGCTATAATTTACAAAATGGGGTCACTTGAGGGGGGATTCTGCTCTTCTAACACTTAGGGGCTCTGTATATGGAGTCCACATACTATTCTAGGAAAATATACTCTTCAGGAGGCAAATAGCACTCCATCCTTCCCAAGTCTCACCGCATGGCTAAGCAGCTACATATGGGGTATTTCTACATTCATCCGAAATTGTGTGACAAGTTTTGGTGCCATTTTTACTCATTTCCCACTGTGAAAACGTAAAATCTGAGGCTAAAACAAAATTTTGGTGGTAAAAAGTAATTATCTTTTTTCTTCACTGCCCAATGGTATAAAATTCTATGACTCATCTGTGGTGTTAATATGATCACTGCCCACTAAACTCCAAAATCTATACTCCAATATGGTGCTTCCTCCCTTCTGAGCTTTGCTATGTGCCTCAAACGTAGTTTTTGACCACATATAGGTTATCGGCGTACTCAGGAGAAGTTGCACAACAAATTGTGGGGTCCAATTTTTCCTGATACCCTTGTGAAAATGCAAAATATTGGACTAAAAAATATTTTTGTGGAAAATGTGATTTATTTATTGTTATAAACTTCTGTGAAGCAAATGGGGGTTCAAGTTGCACACTACACATCTAGATACAGTTAAGTCCATATATATTTGGACAGAGACAACATTTTTCTAGTTTTGGTTATAGACATTACCACAATGAATTTTAAACAAAACAATTCAGATGCAGTTGAAGTTCAGCCTTTCAGCTTTCATTTGAGGGTATCCACATTAAAATTGAATGAAGGGTTTAGGAGTTTCAGCTCCCTAACATGTGCCACCCTGTTTTTAAAGAGACCAAAAGTAATTGGACAGATTAAATAATTTTAAATAAAATGTTCATTTCTAGTACTTGGTTGAAAACCCTTTGTTGGCAATGACTGCCTGAAGTCTTGAACTCATGGACATCACCAGGCGCTGTGTTTCCTCATTTTTGATGCTCTGCCAGGCCTTCACTGGGGTGGTTTTCAGTTGCTGTATGTTTGTGGGCCTTTCTGTCTGAAGTGTAGTCTTTAACAAGTGAAATGCATGCTCAATTGGGTTGAGATCAGGTGACTGACTTGGCCATTCAAGAATATTCCACTTCTTTGCTTTAATAAACTCCTGGGTTGCTTTGGCTTTATGTTTTGAGTCGTTGTCCATCTGTAGTATGAAATGACGACCAATCAGTTTGGCTGCATTTGGCTGGATCTGAGCACACAGTATGGCTCTGAATACCTCAGAATTCATTCGGCTGCTTCTGTCCTGTGTCCCATCATCAATAAACACTAGTGACCCAGTACCACTGGCAGCCATGCATGCCCAAGCCATCACACTGCCTCCGCCGTGTTTTACAGATGATGTGGTATGCTTTGGATCATGAGCTGTACCACGCCTTCGCCATACTTTTCTCTTTCCATCATTCTGGTAGAGGTTGATCATGGTTTCATCTGTCCAAAGAATGTTCTTCCAGAACTGTGCTGGCTTTTTTAGATGTTTTTTAGCAAAGTCCAGTCTAGCCTTTTTGTTCTTGATGCTTATGAGTGGCTTGCACCGTGTAGTGAACCCTCTGTATTTACTTTCATGCAGTCTTCTCTTTATGGTAGATTTGGATATTGATACGCCGACCTCCTGGAGAGTGTTGTTCACTTGGTTGGCTGTTGTGAAGGGGTTTCTCTTCACCATAGAGATTATTCTGCGATCATCCACCAATGTTGTCTTCCGTGGGCGCCCAGGTCTTTTTGCATTGATGAGTTCACCAGTGCTTTCTTTCTTTCTCAGGATGTACCAAACTGTAGATTTTGCCACTCCTAATATTGTAGCAATTTCTCGGATGGGTTTTTTCTGTTTCCGCAGCTTAAGGATGGCTTGTTTCACCTGCATGGAGAGCTCCTTTGACCACATGTTTACTTCACAGCAAAACCTTCCAAATGCAAGCACTACACATCAAATCAACTCCAGGCCTTTTATCTGCTTAATTGAGAATGACATAACGAAGGGATTTCCCTCACCTGTCCATGATATAGCCTTGGAGTCAATTGTCCAATTACTTTTGGTCCCTTTAAAAACAGGGTGGCACATGTTAAGGAGCTGAAACTCCTAAATCCTTCATCCAATTTTAATGTGGATACCCTCAAATGAAAGCTGAAAGGCTGAACTTCAACTGCATCTGAATTGTTTTGTTTAAAATTCATTGTGGTAATTGTGGTAACCAAAATTAGAAAAATGTTGTCTCTGTCCAAATATATATGGACTTAACTGTATGTTCCCTGATGGATCCAGTTTCCAAAATGGTGTCACTTGTGAGGAGTTTCTACTGTTTAGGCACATCAGGGGCTCTGCAAACGTGACATGGTAACCGCTAAATAGTCCAGCAAATTTTACATTCAAAAAGCCAAATGATGCTCCTTCCCTTCAGAGCCCTGCCGTGGGCTCAACCAGTGGTTTTCCCCCACATATAGGGTATCGGTGTGGTCAGGAGTAATTGCACAACAAATTTTAGGGTCCCTTTTCTCATGTCCCCCTTGTTAAAATTAAAAAATGGGTCTAAAATACAATTTTTGTGAAAAAAAGTTAAATGTTTTTCCTTCCGCATTCCATTAATTCATGTAAAGCACCCGAAGGGTCAATAAACTTCTTGAATGTGGTTTTGTGCACATTGAGGGGTGCAGTTTTTATAATGGTGTCACTTTTGTTTTTTTTCTGTCATATAGACCTCTCATAGTCACTTCAAATGCAATGTGGTCCCTAAAAAAATGGCTTTGTAAATTTTTGAGGAAAAATGAGAAATTGCTGGTCAACTTTTAACTCTTAGATTCCAAACAAAAAAAGATGTTTCAAAAATTGTGCTGATGTAAAGTAGACATGTGCAAAATTTTTTGCCAAATTTCCATTTTATTTGACAAATTTTCCACTATCGTGAACAAAAATATGTCTTGAAAATTTGATCTAAGAATCAGTGGGATCCATTGAATCGTTCCAGAGTTATTACTTCATAAAATGACATTGGTCAGAATTGTAAAATTTGACCTGGTCGAGTAGGTGAAAACAGGCTTGAGGGTGAAGGAGTTAATAATTTTCTCCCTAATGTGCCCTATTATATAACATTTTTGCCCATCCAGGGCCTTGGTATAATGTCCCCATCCTGGAATAATTCCCCCATCCAGGTATAATGTCCCCCCCGGGCCCCTCAGTTCTTCTTTAGCACATTTAAAAAAAAATGATTCTACATACCCTCCAGCACTCTCATGCCACATGTCATCCTCTTCTGTAGCCAGTGCAAAAGCTGGTAGGTGATTTTGGTGTGCTGGTACAGTCAGTCACTGACAAACTCATGTCAGGTGATGGCTTTTGATTGGCTGGCAGAGGTCTCTATGATGCAATACATTTCAACTGAATGTGCATCTGAAGATGCACATCCAGGTGAAGTTGACATTGATGGGCCCCACTCCCGCTCAGGCCCATTGATGCCCAATGGGCCTATTACACCCCTGTCACCTGGATCCAGTCTGCATTTTTTTAGTGATTGCGCAATAGCAAACAGTCAAAGTTCCTAATAAATTGCTTACTTATGGAATTGCTCTGGCCCTGAAATAGATATGACAAATAAATTCTACCTTCACATTAAATGCTTACATTATGTTCCCTGTCTGAATCTAATGACATTTAGACAATTTTTACATATACAGTACAGACCAAAAGTTTTGACACACCTTCTCATTTAAAGATTTTTCTGTATTTTCATGACTATGACAATTGTACATTCACACTGAAGGCATCAAAACTATGAATTAACACATGTGGAATTATATACTTAACAAAAAAGTGTGAAACAACTGAAAATATGTCTTATATTCTAGGTTCTTAAAAGTAGCCACCTTTTGCTTTGATGACTACTTTGCACACTCTTGGCATTCTCTTGATTAGCTTCAAGAGGTAGTCACCGGGAATGGTCTTACAGAAATGTTGAAGGAGTTGCCTGAGATGCTTAGCACTTGTTGGCCCTTTTGCCTTCACTCTGCGGTCCAGCTCACCCCAAACCATCTTGATTGGGTTCAGGTCTGGCGACTGTGGAGGCCAGGTCATCTGTTATAGCACCCCTTCACTCTCCTTCTTGGTCAAATTGCCCTTACACTGCCTGGAGGTGTGTTTGAGGTCATTGTCCTGTTGAAAAATAAATGATGGTCCAACTAAACGCAAACCGAATGGAATAGCATGCCACTGCAAGATGCTGTGGTAGCCATGCTGGTTCAGTATGCCTTTAATTTTGAATTAATCCCCAACAGTGTCACCAGCAAAGAACCCCCACGCCATCACACCTCCTCCATGCTTCACGGTGGGAACCAGACATGTAGAGTCCATCCGTTCCCCTTTTCTGCATCGCACAAAGACACGGTGGTTGGAACCAAAGATCTCAAATTTGGACTCATCAGACCAAAGCACAGATTTCCACTGGTCTAATGTCCATTCCTTGTGTTCTTTAGCCCAAACATGTCTTTTGTGCTTGTTGCCTGTCCTTAGCAGTGGTTTCCCAGCAGCTATTTTACCATGAAGGCCTGCTGCACAAAGTCTCCTCTTAACAGTTGTTGTAGAGATGTGTCTGCTGCTAGAACTCTGTGTGGCATTGACCTGGTCTCTAATCTGAGCTGCTGTTAGCCTACGATTTCTGAGGCTGGTGACTCGGATAAACTTATCCTCAGAAGCAGAGGTGACTCTTGGTCTTTCTTTCCTGGGGCGGTCCTCATGTGAGCCAGTTTCTTTGTAGCGCTTGATGGTTTTTGCCACTGTACTTGGGGACACTTTCAAAGTTTTCCCACTTTTTCTGACTGACTGACCTTCATTTCTTAAAGTAATGATGGCCACTCGTTTTTCTTTACTTGGCTGCTTTTTTCTTGCCATAATACAAATTCTAACAGTCTATTCATTAGGACTATCAGCTGTGTATCCACCAGACTTCTGCACAACACAACTGATGATCCCAACCCCATTTATAAGGCAAGAAATTCCACTTATTAAACCTGACAGTGCACACCTGTGAAGTGAAAACCATTTTCGGTGACTACCTCATCAAGAGAATGCCATGAGTGTGCAAAGCAGTCATCAAAGCAAAAGGTGGCTACTTTGAAGAACCGAGAATATAAGACATATTTTCAGTTGTTTCACACTTTTTTGTTAAGTATATAATTCCACATGTGTTAATTCGTAGTTTTGATGCCTTCAGTGTGAATGTACAATTTTCATAGTCATGAAAATACAGAAAAATCTTTAAATGAGAAGGTGTGTCCAAACTTTTGCTCTGTACTGTATATACATTTTTGTCTATTTTTCTAAGCTTTGTAATAAAACATGTATCTAGTGTAAGCTGGGCATTTTGCATAGATGTATCTGTCTGTTTGGGTCATGATGCCCTTACATCATCTGAAGAGCTGAGTTTCCTTCTGTCAAAACCCATTAAATGACTACAGAGCTCTGGCAGTGCAGCTGGCTCACCCGCTACTCTACCTTTTTCAATTGTCAATGTTGATATGATTACTGTAATAGTGACACTATTCTACATTCCAAATAAAACATTGCCGCAAAGTGAACCCAGACAAACCTAGCTAACTACACTTACAATTTTTTTTAATTTTCTTCCAGTGTAAGAGATTGTGTTCTATAATATAATATAGCACTGCTGCTTTTACCCATACTTATGCTAAAATATTGTATCACAAAAAAATCTGATGGGAAGAATGAGGCTTTCACACCAGAGACATTTATGGCATTTCCAATTTACGAACAATACATGCAAATAATCCTAGCAGATACCAAATCTACAGCAGAATTCTCATGTTACCAATCTTCGCAACAAAACTTGTGACTAGTGTTGAGCGATACCGTCCGATACTTGAAAGTATCGGTATCGGAAAGTATCGGCCGATACCGGCAAAGTATCGGATCTAATCCGATACCGATACCCGATACCAATACAAGTCAATGGGACTCAAGTATTGGACGGTATCCCTGATGGTTCCCAGGGTCTGAAGGAGAGGAAACTCTCCTTCAGGCCCTGGGATCCATATTAATGTGTAAAAGAAAGAATTAAAATAAAAAATATTGCTATACTCACCTCTCCGACGCAGCCTGCACCTTACCGAGGGAACCGGCAGCGTTCTTTGCTTAAAATGCGCACGTTTACTTCCTTCCGTGATGTCACGGCTTGTGATTGGTCGCGTGCCGCCCATGTGGCCGCGACGCGACCAATCACAGCAAGCCGTGACGTAATTTCAGGTCCTGTATGCCTAATTCTGCATTCAGGACCTGAAATTACGTCACGGCTTGCTGTGATTGGTCGCGTCGCGGTCACATGGGCGGCACGCAACCAATCACAAGCCGTGACGTAATTTTAAAATGCGCGCGTTTCCTGCCTCCCGTGACGTCACGGCTTGTGATTGGTCACGTCGCCCATGTGACCGCGACGCGACCAATCACAAGCCGGAACGTAATTTTAAAATCCTGAATGCCTAGAATTAGGCATTCAGGACCTGAAAATTACGTTACGGCTTGCTGTGATTGGTCGCGTCGCGGCCACATGGGCGGCACGCGACCAATCACAAGCCGTGACTTCACGGAAGGAAGTAAACGTGCGCATTTTAAGCAAAGAACGCTGCCGGTTCCCTCGGTGAGGTCCAGGCTGCGTCGGAGAGGTGAGTATAGCAATATTTTTTATTTTAATTCTTTATTTTACACATTAATGTTGTTTCGATACCGATACCCGATACCACAAAAGTATCGGATCTCGGTATCGGAATTCCGATACCCGCAAGTATCGGCCGATACCCGATACTTGTGGTATCGGAATGCTCAACACTACTTGTGACAAAATCCACAGAGATTTTTTTTGCCATCCCTTATGAACATACCCTAACTGAACTGTCTACTTGTGGAGAATTTCATACCGCTAAAGGGATAGAATACTGGAGGAAGATATTCATTGTAACCTTCTTTTCGACCTGTTGACCATACATTCTGTATATCAGGAATTTCTGACTATGTGATCAGAGAATGGTATAAGCTGGCCAAGGTCGAGGACTTTATGGAGAGATGGCATCAGCATTCACTGTCCAGGTCCAGCTGTGAGGCTTTATTCTGCTTCTTTCTGGATCATCTACCCGAATAATTCATCTCCTCTGCTGTGCGGTGTAGTTTATTTTTACCTAAATAGGTTGATCATAATCCGTAAAATGAATAAAACAAATAACATAAAATCAGTGGCATATTATAAAATGACATATGGTATTTATTTTACTTACAGTATATATCACTGTCATATTTCACAGCGCTCCACAAACATTATATATGATTTATTTGTTTACTAGACGAATACATTTCATGGTATATGGTGGAACATTTATAAGTCAAGATGACCCTGGACCTGTTTTCTCCTTCAAATAAATTATTATATGCACGTTTAGAGATAGATTGCCTCAAAACCAGGCATTTCAGTTTTATCTAGGATGGTTAATGGAACACATGATAATTTCCATGTGCTCCAGGCAATTCTCTATATGTATGTCTTCTTTATTTTTCTGATCAGCCGCCTAACACATGCAAGGAGAATGTGAAAAGGTGGCGAAAATGTCATATAATGCTGTGAATATCTTTATACAAATATAGAATAACCTCGAAAGGCGTTCGGTAATGGAAGAAGTTGACAACCGATATAAACATTTCGAATCCGAGCAATATGTTTTCATGTCTTAAGACGAGATTTAAAGAGACACGTCAAAAACAAGTGAAGGTTCCCATTGTTATGGAGCATATGGTGATGCTGTTGCCAATCTTGTGACATTAGGTGACGTCTTACCGCTATGGTGGCCAGTCATCCCACTCACCACTCCGCGAAGTAGACATATGTCAACCATAGATAGATTAGTTATGTATACAAGGAAAAGATCAGTTCCAACTTAACACCATGTTATTGCCTATAATATGGCGGAAGAAGATGAGAGAGTAAATAGGGAAACAAAATAAATATGATCAATGAAGAAGTACTCTGTATTAATATAAGTAGCATTGTAGGAGGTACTTATATAGAAAAAGGAATAAACAACTTTCCCCATTTATGGTGCAATTGTCCCTGGATTCAAGGAAATTTGTAAAAGTCCAGTTCTAGAGATTTGAAGGAAGTCCGGCATCACCGGATATGCTTTTGTAAAAAGTGTTGACTTTAATTCAAAGGTGCGAAAAGATAAAGGATAACAGTTACATGTATTCCAGATGGCTATAGTTTGTTCGAAACGTGCTCCCTTTTGGAATGACAATAAATTTGATGTTTTATCTTTACACTTTTGAAATAAAATCGCCACTTTTTTGCAAGCGTGTCTGCTGTTGCTGGACTTTAAATTATATTGGAACATGGGCGTAACGATGCAGGAGGGTGGCCCACTGATGAAAGAGCCTACTTCAGCTGGATGAGGGTCTGATTATGCATATGTAGCTAAAATGTATTGCGGTGTAGAGACCCGCCAGCTCCCTGTACTTCAATATACGTCACCGGCAACTCAGAAGCCGGCAGCTGACATCGACAAGCCCGTCACAGCCGGTGCAGGGCAGTGATGTTAAGCACTGACTTTATTTTGCACGCTGATGTCAGCTTCCGGTCTCTGCCCTGACTATGGAAGAGGACGCCTCACATCACGGGAGCCGCGAAAGGTGAAAAGAATCTTTTTTTTTTATGTGATAGAGCAGAAGAGCGGGGCACATTATTATAGGAAGGGCCCAGGATGGGGGAGATAATACCAAAAAGGGGCCCAGAATTGGGGACATTATGCCAGGAAGTCACCATAGATGGGGTACAATATACCAAGAAGGGTCCCAGAATGGAGGACATTATACTCAGAAGGATTCCAGGATGAAGAACATTATACCAAGAAGGGGCCCAGGATGGGGAACATTATACCAGAAAGGGACTTAAGATGGGGGACACTGTTACAGAAGGGGGCCAGGATGAAGGACATTATTACAGAAAGGGGCCCAGGATGGGGATATTATATGAAAAAGCCCAGGATGGGGGACGTTATTACAGGAAGGGGCCAAGGATGGAGGACATCAGTACATGGAAGTCAAACATGTATGTCTTTAGAGGATATAGAGCACTACCAGGGCCCATACATTTGACCAACGTGCAGGTGCAAGCTCAGGCCCAAATTTTGAACCAGGTCCACTCTCTAGTTATGCCACTGTATGGGAATTATATTTGTTATCATTTACATACCTCCTTTACAAATACACCAACAGAATATCACCAGACCAACCCCTTAATTAATTACAATTACCATAAACTCTCTATACAAAATCTCCATTGAATGAACAAATATTGGGATTTTATTAACTCAGATTACTATACTTATCTTGTTTCTATGACATGTAAGTGAAATGTATATAATTGTACATCACGTCTCAAGCTTTAAGACCAATCATTCAGTTAATTAATGTTAACATTTGAAAAATGGAGACTAGAATATATCTCTGAAACTTAGAATATTCATTAGCAGTTAAATGTGAAATATAATCCTCTTAGCAATGAATGATCTCTTAGATCTGTTAGAACAGACGGCTTTGAAACAAAAAGGAGGAAATAAAGCCAAATTGTATTATATAATTGCATATTGTAAGCTTTGTACTACTGTGCTACTCTTCATGGATGCTGTAATATTACTCATCCTTGTATGGATCCCTATGTTGGCCATACCGAACCTCATATGCCTCTGATTTCATGTAGGCATGGACCATCAAATGCCATATTTAATCCAGCAAACTAGTTATCTGGGCATATAATATTGATGCATATCCAATAGTTAGGTCCTCAATATGAGATCGGTCTGGGTCTGACACCCAGCACCGTCACCAACATCAGCCGGATGTACACAGGACAGCTGATCTGAAGCCACCAGCAGTGACCAATACATGATTAATAGAGCTGTGCCGTTCAGCTCCACAACTGCTTACATCCGGCCACCGCCGGAGCTGAGAACGGCTGATTGGTAGGGGTACTGGATGTTGGACCACCACCAATATGATGTTAATTATCTATCCCAATGTAACATACCATTAACTCATGATTTCCATTTACAGTGTGTTTCAACTTTTGCATGAATGATTTTCTTAACAGAAAATTTTAAAGGATACTGACACATTTGTCTTAGTGTAATGTCTTTAACTAGCCTACCTAGACGCAACTCTAGCATATGTAGACATTTTTCTAAGTCTCAGTTTATAGCTTTCATTCCTTCCTTTAATTTTAGACCCCTGATATATTGGTAATAGTCATATTATAAAAATTGTAAATTTGTAAAATTGTAATATCCTTCTAGTTTCAAATGTATATCTTTTATATCGCTCCCAGTCATGAATACTAGAAGTAAGGTATGTGTGTTCACAATTCTGCCATTTTCAGTAGCTCTCAGCAAAGCTTCATTTTTGGAGTGATTTCCTCATGTTCTTTTCTCCTTATCTACAACCTTTTTACTTTGCACTTGATAAACAGATACTTTCCCTACTCTCCGCACTCATCTGTGTACAACCCTCACCCATTCCTTTCTCCTGTCTCTAATACTGAGAGGAAGGAATGCACAGAGAGCTTCCTGACTAAGGGGCAGACATGTGATAGTTTTGTGTTAAAATTTGAAGAACAGCCAGCTAGGTGAGAGACTAAAGGTACCTTCACATTAAGCGACGCTGCAGCGATAGCGACAACGATGTCGATCGCTGCAGCGTCGCTGTTTGATCGCTGGAGAGCTGTCACACAGACCGCTCTCCAGCGACCAACGATGCCGAGGTCCCCGGGTAACCAGGGTAAACATCGGGTTACTAAGCGCAGGGCCGCGCTTAGTAACCTGATGTTTACCCTGGTTACCAGCGTAAAATGTAAAAAAAACAAACAGCACATACTTACATTCGCGTCCCCCGGCATCCGCTTCCTGCACTGACTGAGCTCCGGCCGTAACAGCAGAGCGGTGACTTCACCGCTGTGCTGTACTTTCACTTTCACTTTACGGCGCTCAGTCAGTGTGTGAAGCGGACGCCGGGGGACGCGAAGGTGAGCATGTACTGTTTGTTTTTTTTACATTTTACACTGGTAACCAGGGTAAACATCGGGTTACTAAGAGCGGCCCTGCGCTTAGTAACCCAATGTTTACCCTGGTTACCAGTGTAAAACATCGCTGGTATCGTTGCTTTTGGAGTCAAACACGACGATACACGCCGGTCTGACGACCAAATAAAGTTCTGAACTTTGTTCAACGACCAGCAATATCACAGCAGGATCCTGATCGCTGCTGCGTGTCAAACTAAACGATATCGCTATCCAGGACGCTGCAACGTCACGGATCGCTAGCGATATCATTTAGTGTGAAGGTACCTTAACAAAAGTTCTGCAGAAGCAGAATACTAGGACATGTTTAATGCCGATTGTTTAGAAAGTTATTTAGCTCTGCAAACCAATGTTATTGTTAGGCAAATAGTATGCTGATTAACTTGTTTGTTTTTCCAATATAAACTTACAAATCATCCTACACAGACTTAGAATTAAAAAAGGCAACCATCACGTTATCTTTAAGGCTATTTTCACATGTCCAAAAATTATCCACTAGAACAGATCAAGCAGCAATCCATTAGCAAAAAAAACCTGATTTCAATTGGATCCGTTGTTAAAATATTGAAGTCTACAGAAAAATGTAATATACTCTTTATTAATAAAAAGCACAAATTTGAAGGAACTCAGCAGGGATGTTGTTCCATCTTAGAAAGCAAACCACTGATCTTCTATGAAGGTAAGCTTGTGCAAATCCTTCTGTCTCTTCATGCCATCCTCCAAAGACTTGATGATATTGAGACCAGGGCTCTGTGGGGGCCATAACACCACATCCAGGACTTGTTTCTTCTTTTTCTCTGAAGATAATTTTTAGTTATAGTGACTGAATGTTTGGAATTTATGTCCTGCTGCAGAATAAATTTGGAGCCAATCAGATGCCTCCCTGATAGTATTGCATTATAGAGAAGCATCTACCTGTATTTATCAGCATTGTGTGGACTGGACACCAAGAAATCTGAAGATGTTCAACAGTGCCAATAGCGCAAAACTGGCACCAACCAATGGGACTCGGCTACTGTTTGGAATTGTCTCACCAGAACTGGTGCTCATGGAAGACAACCATACTTTTTACAAAGAAACAAGGCCAATGACTCAACTATGCATGAACACATAGGAACTGAGGTGCAGGAAAATGGTGGCAGGTGCTCGAGACTGATTAGTCAAAATTAAATTTTTTGTCTGTAACAGAAGGCTGATTTCGAAAGGGCTGGTGAGCAGAACAATAATAAGTGACTGCAGGCAACAGTGAAGCATGGTGGAGGTTATTTGATTGTTTTGGGCTATATTTCAGCAAATGTAATTGATAATTTTGTCAACATTTTTGATGTCTTCTATGCTGAGAAATTCGGGCAGATTTTTTTTCCATTATGCAATGCTATCAAGATAGCATCTGACTGGCTACAATTTTATACTACAGCAAGATGATGACCTTGAACATATAGCCAATGTCATTAATAAATACCTTCAGAGTAAAGAAGAACAGAAAGTCTTCCAAGTCATGATAAGGCCAGCACAGAGCCCTGATTTCGACATCATTGAGTTTGTGTGGGATTACATTAAGGTACAGAAGGATTGGCACAAGTGACATCCACAGAAGATCAGTGGTTAGTTCTTCAAGATGTTTGGGAAAAAATCTCCCTGCTAAGATCCTACAAAAACTGTGTGCAAGTGTATCTAAAAGAAATGATGCAGGTCACACCAAATATTGATTTGATTTACATTTCTCTTTTGTTTGATAATTTTACATTTTACTAATTGATAAAAAATAAACTATTGACACTTTAATTTTCTTAAAGCATTCTTACTTTGGAGCATTTTTTTCACACCTGCCTAAAACTTTTGCACAGTACTGTTTAATGGTAAATTATGTTACGATGTGACAAATGGTACAGTAGTTGCTATATAGCACTGTAGAACGTGTTGGTGCCATATAAGCAGCCTAAAATAATTGTATGGTTCTTTTTGTTAAAATATAGCTGTGGAAACCTTAGAGAGCTTTCAATGCTAGTTTAATTTTAGCAAGCAATTGAAAACGGATTATTTCCCTTTTAACACGTTCTCAAAGTTACACAGAAGACACACAGTGTTAGATAATAGTGCAGAGTATCCAGGGATAATTTATTATTGTCACATAATAGAGTTTTCTGGTCTTTTATCCTTCAGCTCATAGGATGCTGCCTCATTATCAGCCTCAAACTCTTTTTTCTAATTTTTTTTTCTAATTAAAATTAAATTTGCACCACTAAACTAAATGAGTATATAGCAAATCTAATACTTTTTTTTATCCCTAAATCCCTGACTGAGGGGAAAGAAACAGGAAATTATCAACTTGACGTGATCTTTTTTTATATTTGCAGGAATATATTTTTGTTTATATCTTTCTGGGAATTTTGCATATAGCTCCCGGGGAGTATGCTGTTTTGAGACTGTATTAAGTCACTTACAATGTGTCATATGAACATTAATTAGGAGCTAATGACTCTCTTTAAGGAAATAATTGTCAAATGGTGTTTTATGCCATCAGAAATGGATATGCAGCTGGCCTTGGAGCTATTAAATGGATGGATGTGTTTGTCCTTATGTAACAATAGCTTATGTAATGTTATAACACTGTACTGCTCAGAAGTAGACAAGATTGTAAATCTACAAAATTCTATTTGAGAAAAGAATAAAATAATAATATAAACAATAAATATATTATTGAGTATACCACTGCTGGAAATCTTAGCAACCATCTGTAATTTCTAGGGAATTTCAAAAGCAAGAGTTTAGTTTTCCTACAGTGCCTCCGCAGGGGAAAGGAAGCATTACACTGTTTTGTTTGTTATTAATGAGCTGTCTCAGTAGTAATAATAATAATCTTTATTTTTATATAGCGCTAACATATTCCGCAGCGCTTTACAGTTTGCACATATTATCATCGCTGCCCCCGATGGGGCTCACAATCTAAATTCCCTATGTAATGTACAGATGATCTGGGTTCGCCAATGTAAAAAATATTGTTGGTAGTTGTTTCTTACTAAAGCTATTTGTTGAGAATGTTAATCCGTGGATTCAGAATTTCCATAGTGAGATGTTTGAAAACTGTTTCTCTAAATTAGATTGTCCCTGTAAAGATATGTTTCCTATTACTTTGTGATCATCAAAGCATGTTACCCTGAATTAAATGTCTTCACACGTTGAAGGTCTTCAACAGTCTTACTTGGTTTTTTTATTGCAAATTTTAGTTGTCAAACTCATTAAAAAATAGCTAAAAATTATAAAAGATCAGCTCATTCACAGTTGGTTACTTTGGAAAAAGTTTTGAGATCATTATTGATAAAACAAATTTAAGAAAACCCAGTAAATATGAACTTACTTTTCCTACAACGGATAGTACTTTTCAGTGAATGCATTTTATACATAGTATTAAAGTTTACTTTGCACCTGATACATGCTGACTAGTGATAAACACAAGTGCTCGCTACTCGAGTTTGCCTAGGGTGCTCGAATATGCACCGATTATCGCAGGTGCTCGAGTGACATGTTCGAGTCCCCGCGGCTGCATGTTTCGAGGCTGTTGGACAGTGACAAAACGTGCTGGGATTGCCCAAGTTTGTCAGGCAATCACTGCATGCTTTGTGGCTGTCTATCAACCACGAAATATGCGGCAGCCGGGACTTGAACATGTCACTCGAGCACCTGCGATAATCGGTGCATATTCGAGCACCCTAGGCAAACTCGAGTAACGAGCACTGAGCACTTGCATTCATCACTAATGCTGACCAATCCATGGGCAGCATTTATCAGATACTGGCTGTAGTATCACAGCCATGCACATTTTACTCTGAAACGCTGCAGCGTTTTCAGAAAAAAAACCCATACTTTTAATAGCTGCCGGGGACCAGGCCAAGCTGTACACTAGTCAGACAGGTGGGTCCCCGGTGGCTTTTCCCCGCCTGCTGCAATGGATAGACAGGTCACTGCCTACGTACCGCAGCATTTCAGAGTAAAACATACATGGCTAACACTACTCAACCAATGCCTGATACATACTGCCCTTTGATTGAGTAGCATATACCAGGTGTTGAGTTCACTTTAAGACAGACACTGTAATTTTCATGGGTATCATTACCCCCGAAAAAAATTATGCAAAATACAGTTCAAAATTCACATTGGAAAATAGTTCAGATCTAGTGTCAAAAATTGATGATGAACCAGATCCTTTATTTAATAGCATATTTATATCTATGCTTAAATCGGGTTGGTCACCAGATCTCACAGCACAAACTGCACACGTTATGTAATAGATCTCTTAGAACTTATGATACTAATGGACTCCCCATCCATGTAGTCTGATTACAAGCATTTTAGTGTCCCTTCCACCTTCTGATCTCACATTGCTCAGTACATTCTGCAGCTGTCAAGTCAGGTTGGGTAGGCAAAGACTCAATTATCTTGGACTCATGAGTAGTGTTGAGCGATACCGTCCGATACTTGAAAGTATCGGTATCGGAAAGTATCGGCCGATACCGGCAAAGTATCGGATCCAATCCGATACCGATACCCGATACCAATACAAGTCAATGGGACTCAGGTATCGGACGGTATTCCTGATGGTTCCCAGGGTCTGAAGGAGAGGAAACTCTCCTTCAGGCCCTGGGAACCATATTAATGTGTAAAAGAAAGAATTAAAATAAAAAATATCGCTATACTCACCTGTCCGACGCAGCCTGAACCTCAGCGAGGGAACCGGCAGCGTTGTTTGTTTAAAATTCGCGCTTTTACTTGGTTACGTGAGGTCCCGGCTTGTGATTGGTCAGGGCGGCCATGTTGCCGGGACGCGGACCAATCACAGCAAGCCGTGACGAAATTACGTCACGGCTTGCTGTGATTGGTCCGCGTCCCGGCAACATGGCCGCCATTAACCAATCACAAGCCGTGACGTCACGGGAGGCTGGACATGCGCGTATTTTGAAAAGCGCGCGTGTCCAGCCTCCAGTGACGTCCCGGCTTGTGATTGGTTAATGGCGGCCATGTTGCCGGGACGTCACTGGAGGCTGGACACGCGCGCTTTTCAAAATACGCGCATGTCCAGCCTCCCGTGACGTCACGGCTTGTGATTGGTTAATGGCCCGCGTCCGCGTCCCGGCAACATGGCCGCCCTGACCAATCACAAGCCGTGACGTCACGGGAGGCTGGACACGCGCGCTTTTCAAAATACGCGCATGTCCAGCCTCCCGTGACGTCACGGCTTGTGATTGGTTAATGGCGGCCATGTTGCCGGGACGCGGACCAATCACAGCAAGCCGTGACGTAATTTCGTCACGGCTTGCTGTGATTGGTCCGCGTCCCGGCAACATGGCCGCCCTGACCAATCACAAGCCGGGACTTCACGTAACCAAGTAAAAGCGCGAAATTTAAACAAACAACGCTGCCGGTTCCCTCGCTGAGGTCCAGGCTGCGTCGGACAGGTGAGTATAGCGATATTTTTTATTTTAATTCTCTTTTTTACACATTATTACATTAATGTTGTTGCGATACCCGATACCCGATACCACAAAAGTATCGGATCTCGGTATCGGAAATTCCGATACAGCAAGTATCGGCCGATACCCGATACTTGCAGTATCGGAATGCTCAACACTACTCATGAGCTTTCTCCCTCTATAGCTGGACTCTTAAAATCATATTTTTAACATTAAGATTATGCAGCCAATGTCAAGCAGATTTCTTTTTACAACTTCTCGCAGCGATGCCAGTAACAGATGACTGTTGGGAGTGCGGGGTGTCACACTCACACTAATTAGGTATTGATGATGACTAGTGTTGAGCATTCCGATGCTGCAAGTATCGGGTATCGGCCGATACTTGCTGTATCGGAATTCCGATACCGGGATTCCGATACTCTTGTGGTATCGGGTATCGGGTATCGGAACAACATTAATGTTAAAATGTGTAAAATAGAGAATTAAAATAAAAAATATCGCTATACTCACCTGTCCGACGCAGCCGGGACCTCAGCGCAGGAACCGGCAGCGTTGTTTGTTTAAAATTCCCGCTTTTACATGGTTACGCGAAGTCCCGGCTTGTGATTGGTCAGGGCGGCCATGTTGCCGGGCCGCGGACCAATCACAGCAAGCCGTGACGAAAATACGTCACGGCTTGCTGTGATTGGTCCGCGTCCCGGCAACATGGCCGCCATTAACCAATCACAAGCCGTGACGTCACGGGAGGCTGGAAACGCGCTCATTTTAAAAAGGGCGCGTGTCCAGCCTCCCGTGACGTCACGGCTTGTGATTGGTTGCGTCGCGGTCAACCAATCACAAGCCGGGAGGCTGGACACGCGCCTATTTCAAAATGAGCGCGTCCAGCCTCCCGGCTTGTGATTGGTTGATCGCGGCGCAACCAATCACAAGCCGTGACGTCACGGGAGGCTGGACACGCGCCCATTTCAAAATGAGCGCGTCCAGCCTCCCGGCTTGTGATTGGTTGATCGCGGCGCAACCAATCACAAGCCGTGACGTCACGGGAGGCTGGACACGCGCCCATTTTAAAATGAGCGCGTGTCCAGCCTCCCGTGACGTCACGGCTTGTGATTGGTCAGGGCGGCCATATTGCCGGGACGCGGACCAATCACAGCAAGCCGTGACGTAATTTCGTCACGGCTTGCTGTGATTGGTCCGCGTCCCGGCAACATGGCCGACCTGACCAATCACAAGCCGGGAATTCACGTAACCAAGTAATAGCGCGAATTTTAAACAAACAACGCTGCCGGTTCCCTCGCTGAAGTCCCGGCTGCGTCGGACAGGTGAGTATAGCGATATTTTTTATTTTAATTCTTTCTTTTACACATTTATATGGTTCCCAGGGCCTGAAGGAGAGTTTCCTCTCCTTCAGACCCTGGGAACCATCAGGAATACCGTCCGATACCTGAGTCCCATTGACTTGTATTGGTATCGGGTATCGGTATCGGATTGGATTCCGATACTGTGACGGTATCGGCCGATACTTTCCGATACCGATACTTTCCGATATCGGAAAGTATCGCTCAACACTAATGATGACCTATCCTAAGGATGGGCCAACCTTTTTAATAATGCTAAGGATGTGTTTCCGCTAAAGAACATGAAAATAGAGTTGAAAGAATTTATTTGAGCAGAGTTGAATTCTTTATGAATTTTATAAAAACCTGTGTTGTCTAGAATGTGGACTTTTTGTAATTTGCTTCATGTAAATTCAACACAATGGAGGCAAAATTGTGACATTGCTGAGACGACGTGCAGCACGAAATTACAACTCACACTATAGGCCAGGTGACAGTGAGGTGCCGATTACTTTTTTTTGTAACATCTTACATTTATTATGCCTTCGGTCTATCCAAATCCCAGGGCAAGATTAGGTACATTAAATTCACAATTATAAGTTGTTGTTTCATCTACTGCTGTGTGTTTGGAGCTCTGTGGCTTCTACAATGACAGAATGATTGTTTTACAAATGTTTATTCACATATGCAAACAAAGTTTCTCACAAAAAATCCGTCAAGTATGAGAAAATATAGTTTAAGCTTTTAAAACTAACAGACATAATGAATGTATGAATAAAAAGCACAAAACCAACATAAATACGTAATACATCAAAGCATCGAGACCAAGCACAATTTCTTTATGTATAAGTCAAAGAGCTTAGAAAATCTAAATATTTTGAAGAACAAAAACTAGAACCTGATGCTGGCTCTGATATCATTCAACACGCTTTTGTGAACAGATTTGTTATATGGCATGTGATGGAAAATACCACTAATTCTTTGCACTTTTCTGATTTCATAGATTCAGAGGTAAAGTTTGGTCCCATAGATTTCTGTAGCGTTGTATTATATGGCCTGTTGCACGAATCCTTGCTCCAACTCTTATAATATCGGACAAATCAACACCTTGTACAGTATGTGTATCCACTATCCTTCGATGACAAAAAATTTCTACTATATAATTGTCTAAGGGGTACTTCCATCTGTCTGTCTGTCCTGGAAATCCCGCGTCGCTGATTGGTCTCGCCAGCTGCCTGTCCTGGCTGCCGCAACCAATCAGCGACGGGCACAGTCTGGCCAAGAATTAGCGTTCACACAGTGTTAATGACAGCATTAACGGACCGCGTTATGCCATGGGTAACGCACTCCGTTAACGCTGCTATTAACCCTGTGTGACCAACTTTTTACTATTGATGCTGCCTATGTAGCATAATTAGTAAAAAGATCTAATGTTAAAAATAATAAAAAAAACAAAAACCTGCTATTCTCACCTTCCGTCATCCACCGAGGCGTGTGCGGCTGCCACCAGCTTCCGTTCCCAGAGATGCATTGCCAATTTACCCAGAAGACTTAGCGGTCTCGCGAGACCGCTACATCATCTGAGTAATTTTGCAATGCATCATGGGAATGGAAGCTGGTGGCAGCCGTGCGCGCATCGACACAGCTTCGCTGGACAACGGAGGGTGAGTTTAGAACTATTATTTATTTTCATATTTTTTAACAGGGATGCCCACACTGCTATATACAACTTGCGCTGTGTTATATACTGCGTGGCTGCTATATACTACATGGCCAGTGTTCTATACTGCGTGGGCTGTGTTATATACTACGTGGGCAGTGTTATATACTGTGTGGGCAGTGTTATATACTACGTGGGCAGTGTTATATACTGCGTGGGCAGTGTTATATACTACATGGGCAGTGTTATATACTACGTGGGCTGTGTTATATACTACATGGCCAGTGTTAGATACTGCGTGGGCTGTGTTATATACTATGTGGCCTGTGTTATATACTGCGTGGGCTGTGCTATATACTATGTGGGCAGTGTTATATACTACGTGGCTGCTATATACTATGTGGGCAGTGTTATATACTGTGTGGACAGTGTTATATACTGCGTAGGCAGTGTTATATACTGCGTAGGCAGTGTTATATACTATGTGGGCAGTGTTATATACTGTGTGGGCTGTGCTATATACTACGTGGGCTGTGTTATATACTACGTGGCTGCTATATACTACGTGGGCAGTGTTATATACTGCGTGGGCAGTGTTATATACTGCGTGGGCTGTGTTATATACTACGTGGGCAGTGTTACAGTTATATGAACAAGTTTGGGCACCCCTATTAATCTTAAGCTTAATGTTTTATAAAAATTGTTTTTTTTTGCAACAGCTATTTCAGTTTCATATATCTAATAACTGTTGGACACAGTAATGTTTCTGCCTTGAAATGAGGTTTATTGTACTAACAGAAAATGTGCAATCTGCATTCAAACAAAATTTGACAGGTGCATAAGTATGGGCACCCTTATGATTTTCTTGTTTTAAATACTCCTATGTACTTTTTACTGACTTACTAAAGCACTTTTTTTGGTTTTGTAACCTCATTGAGCTTTGAACTTCATAGCTAGGTGTATGCAATCATGAGAAAAGCTACTTAAGGTGGCCACTTGCAAGTTGTTCTCCTGTTTGAATCTCCTCTGAAGAGTGGCATCATGGGCTCCTCAAAACAACTGTCAAATGATCTGAAAACAAAGATTATTCAACATAGTTGTTCAGGGGAAGGACACAAAAAGCTGTCTCAGAGATTTAACCTGTCAATTTCCATTGTGAGGAACATAGTAAGGAAATGGAAGAACACAGGTACAGTTCTTGTTAAGGCCAGAAGTGGCAGGCCAAGAAAAACATCAGAAAGGCAGAGAAGAAGAATGGTGAGATCAGTCAAGGACAATCCTCAGACCATCTCCAGAGAGCTGCAGCATCAACTTGCTGCAGATTGTGTCACTGTGCATCGGTCAACAATTTTTATAAAACATCAAGCTTAAGATTAATAGGGTGCCCAAACTTTTTCATATAACTGTATATAGTGCGTGGGCTGTACTATATACTGTTTGGTACGTGGCCTGTGCTATATACTATGTGGCTGCTATATACATACATACATATTCTAAAATACCCGATGCATTAGAATCAGGCCACCATCTAGTATACAGGTCCTTCTCAAAAAATTAGCATATAGTGTTAAATTTCATTATTTACCATAATGTAATGATTACAATTAAACTTTCATATATTATAGATTCATTATCCACCAACTGAAATTTGTCAGGTCTTTTATTGTTTTAATACTGATGATTTTGGCCTACAACTCCTGATAACCCAAAAAACCTGTCTCAATAAATTAGCATATCAAGAAAAGGTTCTCTAAACGACCTATTACCCTAATCTTCTGAATCAACTAATTAACTCTAAACACATGCAAAAGATACCTGAGGCTTTTAAAAACTCCCTGCCTGGTTCATTACTCAAAACCCCCATCATGGGTAAGACTAGCGACCTGACAGATGTCAAGAAGGCCATCATTGACACCCTCAAGCAAGAGGGTAAGACCCAGAAAGAAATTTCTCAACAAATAGGCTGTTCCCAGAGTGCTGTATCAAGGCACCTCAATGGTAAGTCTGTTGGAAGGAAACAATGTGGCAGAAAACGCTGTACAACGAGAAGAGGTGACCGGACCCTGAGGAAGATTGTGGAGAAGGACCGATTCCAGACCTTGGGGAACCTGAGGAAGCAGTGGACTGAGTCTGGTGTGGAAACATCCAGAGCCACCGTGCACAGGCGTGTGCAGGAAATGGGCTACAGGTGCCGCATTCCCCAGGTAAAGCCACTTTTGAACCATAAACAGCGGCAGAAGCGCCTGACCTGGGCTACAGAGAAGCAGCACTGGACTGTTGCTAAGTGGTCCCAAGTACTTTTTTCTGATGAAAGCAAATTTTGCATGTCATTCGGAAATCAAGGTGCCAGAGTCTGGAGGAAGACTGGGGAGAAGGAAATGCCAAAATGCCTGAAGTCCAGTGTCAAGTACCCAGTCAGTGATGGTGTGGGGTGCCATGTCAGCTGCTGGTGTTGGTCCACTGTGTTTCATCAAGGGCAGGGTCAATGCAGCTAGCTATCAGGAGATTTTGGAGCACTTCATGCTTCCTGGCACCTGCTCACAGTGCCAAAACCACTGGTAAATGGTTTACTGACCATGGTATTACTGTGCTCAATGCATAAATGAACATTATTATTTGATGTTTTTTTTGTTTGTTATTAAAAAACACTTTTATTTGATTGGACGGTTGAAATATGCTAATTTATTGAGACAGGTTTTTTGGGTTATCAGGAGCTGTAGGCCAAAATCATCAGTATTAAAACAATAAAAGACCTGACAAATTTCAGTTGGTGGATAATGAATCTATAATATATGAAAGTTTAATTGTAATCATTACATTATGGTAAATAATGAAATTTAACACTATATGCTAATTTTTTGAGAAGGACCTGTATATATATAAGACACCGAAAATGAATGGAAATTAGCATTAGTGATAAAAAACAGGATGTATATTTTGTAGAGAAATAAATCCAGAAAAATAAAACAAAATTGTAGAAAAAAAAATCATGGAACATTTCTAGGTCCTATGCCATTTATTATCAAGGCTGAATTGCTCCATTTCCTAGATCATTGTGTTATTGTGGACTCTCAATCATTCTGTTCATTTAGCCTGACATCCTTAGGTATTCATGCATGAGGTTATCTATCCACATCCCTTATCATACAGTTTGCTTGGCATGAGCTGTGCATTGTTCTAGAATAACAGGAAATTACATTAGTGATGTTACTGACTCAAACGTCGACTGATTCTTTGTTACTGTCTGAGCTGTATAATTATTACAAAGTTGTCTATAATCTTGTGCCATCTGTAATTTAGACATGGTTAAATGGGCATGTGCTGCTGTAAGATATAAAGGATGCAAATCTGGATGGTAATATGAATGTTTTTAAGACTTTTTAAAATGCAAGTGATGTACATACATTATATAGGAGAGCCAAATGTGCCAGCGTGTGAAGAGGTACTGCTATGGGCTAGTATAATTGACTCCTTAATCACCAGGGGTATTTTAGTTTTTGAATTTCTGCTTTTTTCTCCCCTTCTTTCCAGAGCCATAGCTGTTTTATATTTCGGTCAGTATGGCCATGTGAGGGCTTGTTTTTTTGCCAGACAAGTCGTACTTTTGAACAACACCATTGCTTTTAACATATCATGTACTGGAAAACAGGAAAAAAATCCAAGTGTGGTGAAATTTTAAAAAAAAGTGCAATGCCATAGTTGTTTCTTTCTTTTTTTTTACCATGTATAGTAAATGCTAAAATTGACCTGCTATTATGATTCTCCAGGTCATTACGACTTCACAGACACCAAACATGTATTGGTTACTTTATATTTAAGTGGTGAAAAAAATCCCAAAATTTGTTTAAAAAAAAAAAATGGCGCCATTTTCCTAGAACTGTAGAGTCTAAATTTTTCATGATCTGGGGCTGGCTGAGGGCTTAATTATTGCACGCTGAGCTGATGTTTTTATTGATACAATTTTGGTGTATATACGATTTTTTGATCGCCCGTTCTTGCATTTAATTGCAAAGCAGCGGTGACCAAAAAAAAAACATAATTCTGGCGTTTTTAATTTTTTTCTCATTTTGCCATTTAGCGATCAGGTTATTTATTTTTTTATATTGATAGATCGGGTGATCTCGGCGATACCAAATATGTGTATATTTGATTTTTTTTAATTGTTTTATTTTGAATTGGTCAAAAGAGGGGTGATTTGAACTTTTTTATTTTTTTAAAACATTTTTTTACTTTTTGCATGCTTCAATAGTCTCCATGGCAGACTAGAAGCTACAGTACTTCGATCGACTCTGCTACACACAGGCGATGATCAGATCGTCTTTGTGTAACAGAAATGCTCACTTGCTATAAGCGCCGACCACGGGGTGGCGCTCATAGCAATCCGGCAATGACAACTATAGAGGTCTGCTTCAGACCTCTGGTTTTCATGCCGACCCATCGGTGACCCGCAATCATGTGACAGGGTCACCTATGGGCGGGATTTACGATGCACTTCCGGTAAGCGTGGGTTAAATGCCACTGTCACTGATTGACAGCAGCATTTAACTGGTTAACAACCATGGGTGGATCACAATTCCACCTGTGGCTGTTGCGGGTACATGTCAGCTGTATAGATCAGCTGACATGTTTCCCAGAACAGTTCAGGATCAGCGCCAGAGCCCCACCAAAGAGAGGGAGTTCACTGAACACCCCCTTCTACCAGCCTGTGGTGGAACTCACAGCATCACTTCAGTGCGTCAAATCTCCGAACACCTCCTGTGATCCCACTCCACCACCACCGCCCCTCCAGGTAAGCTGAATTCGGACTGTAAGATGGACCCCCATTTGACGTATTCAATTTTTTCTCCTATTTTCCTCTTGAAAATTTGGGGTGCGTTTTATGATCCGTGCATCTTATAGTCCTCACAGTACGGTAGTTGGCTAATAATCCTATACACTCATAGTTGCCCAATAATTCCGCATATGTTCATCTGGACGAGCCTTTAAAGAGAATTGGTCCCAAGTGGAGGAGCCACCTCTTTTATATCCATATGATTTCACTGGACATTGTGGATGTAATTGCCTGTAAGGGAATCAGTCATAACAAAATTGGTCATTTTTGATGATTTTTTTTTAAACATTTGTCTTATTTTTAGTTGTATTTATAATATCTTTAAAATTCTACAATCTTTTTCCTGGTCACTAAGCCTTACATTATGCAGATACGCCCTGCTCTGTAGAGATTGCTTTTCAGCTTTTCACTATTTATCTCAATTTCATCGCAGGCAGGGATACAATGAAATCTATCATCTATATATGAGAGAAAGGATCACATAATTCACAATAGGTGACAGCCGTGGCTCATCTCCATGAGCACAATGACCATAGGTCAAAGAACATGCCCACAAAACTCTCAATAAACATCTCCAAATTTTTGCTGTCTATGGTCCGTCCATGTAGCGGCTAGAAAGCAAATCTTTAAATGCTGGTAAGAGAAGGAGTATGTTCATAAATGGAATTTTAGCGGCGCTTTTACTGTGTTTTTTATCCAGCATATTTGGTGCATAAAATCCACAGCGTTTTTTCATTGGTAGGGAGGAGTGAAATCATGTTTCTTTTAAAGTGAAATATTATTCTTGCACAGGTTTTGTCATTTACAACATCGACGTCTAGTCATTTTCACTATCCACTAGAATCATCATATAATAGAATAAATCAAAAGCCAATAAAATATAAAATCTGATAATTATTTGGTTCACTATAGCTAATACATAATGATATCATAATAAGGTATGTGGAATGACTCAAAGCGCCCATATGCCTTAGATAATGGCCGACAGCTATCTCTCCTGACACATGCATGCTTGGTTTGATGGAGTGTGCATGTGTTTTTAATGGGGAGATTGGATTAATCTATTGACAACACCACAGCAAGAACAAAATAATTTGTTGTTATACTTCAACATGCACAATCCTTCTTTCCCCCCAACATCATCAGTCAGCCGAAAGTTGGAAATCCCATTAAATAGTTTGCCATTCCTGCAGAAAATCGCTGGGTTTGGCCAACATTTGTATAGTTTTGCAGTGGTGGCCTTGACCCAGCTCTGTTACAGCTGTACTTCTCCGAAAACATAACAGGGTGTTACATTATTTTTGCTCCAAGTGAGGTAAGTTAATATTCGATGGTCACCCTGAGATTATTTTGAATGAGGATTTATTGTTATAAATTATAAATTCCTCTAATTGTTACCTCTTATATCTGGGGGGACACTTCAGAAAACAAAAAATGAATCTGTAGTGCTTCTCATATTATTGTGCATGTACACATGTAAATATACACATACTGAACATACACATGTATATACACACACTGCACATTCGGTACATATGATAATCCGAAAAAAGGAGTCATAGAGTTGTCTTTAGAAGTACAAAAAAGTAACATGTTTATTAACAACCATTAATATTAAAATGCTGATAGTAAAGTACAAAACTCAGGGTCATAACAGAATAATGCTGTGAATAATGGAAACAGGTAAACAACGTCCACAGTTCACACCTACATTATACGCCTTGAGAGCCCAGATAAGCACAGTGAGTAAGTGGCAATACCAGCTTACTAATCCCACCCAAAGTACCTGTAAGGTGAAGGACTAACAATATGTAAAAGACCGGGCCTCACCCATGTTAGACGTGGTGTGTACCAGTGGAACCGCCAGCCCCTACGCGCGTTTCGCGTAGGCTTCTTCGGGGGGCTGTCCAGCATGTGTCACTAGGTGATTATTATATATGGTCACCGCACCTGGTGTAAATCAGGAGGCTATGAAACGGCGCATGTCCGGGTGGCGTCAGCGCCGGAACTAGCATCGCCGCCCGGCCGTCCAGGCCTAGCGGTGAGACAGGGAGCCGTAACCACGGCAACCGTGTCACACACGCCAGAACCAATAGGCGCCCGCGGCGATGCACCGTCACGCCGACGTCACAGACATGCGCACAAGCCCCGAAAAGGAAGTGAAGTGAAGAGAGCGGATATCAGTATTTGCAGCCCAATTCTAATGTGAGTACAAAGTAAAAAGGTGCTAAAGTGCAGTGCATAGAAAGTGCAATCAGCAGGGCATGTGGTACATAATATGCACATAGGGAAAAATATAAAAATAAAAAAATAAAATCAAGTGCATAAACAGGAGAACAATAATTATAACAAACTCAAAAAGGTGCAACATTGTTATAAATATGGAGCCGATGTATCAAAACTTGAGGTCCTCCAGTGAAGAAGTGAACATCAATATTCATATATGCTTTTTCCGCTTTAAATCACATATCTCTAGATGCGGTGGAAATCACTACTGGTAATATTCAAATTCAGAGCACTGAAATTGAAATGCAATATAAAAACAAGAATTATTAAAATATCAAAAGACACACAAAGACAATAAAATCTAAGTCCAGAGAAACCAGACCCTCAATATCTAGAGGAAGGAGGCAAAACTATTTTGCTCGTTGAGTCCACATGGGGTTACTGTATTAAGGATAGTAATCCACCTGCATTCGCGTTGAAATAACAGGCGTTTACTGTCACCGCCTCTAATGCCAGTGTGGATCCTATCGATACCCCACACTTTTAGATCATTAGGATTGCACTTATGTTTTAACCAAAAATGTCTCGGAATAGTTTTTAAATTTCCCACCTCGCTCTCATCCTTTGCAGCTATAATCTCTCTCACATGCTCACGTGTTCTTATACGTAGCTCCCTGGATGTGAGCCCTATGTATATAAGGTTACACGTGCATTTTGCGTAATAAATAACATGCGTACTTTTACAGGTAATGTATTCTCTGATCGTAAATTCTTGTAACCCATCCGAGGACATAAAAGATTTGGCGCGCCGATGGTTTCTGCACGCCATGCAATCCATGCAGGGGAAAAAACCTGCCCGTGGTGAATTAATTCCGAGAAGAGTGGGGGATTTTGCCACATAGTGACTTTTCACTAGTATGTCACGCAAGTTCTGACTGCGTCTAGCCGTTAGTCGTGGGTTATCTGTTAGGTGCTGCTTCAGCAATGGATCTGTTCGCAGAACAGACCAGTGCTTTGATAGAATGGACCTGATTTCATCCCACTTCGCATTAAAAGTGGTGATGAACCTCGTACCCTCCTGTTGTGCGTTCTTACCCACCTTCTTTTTCCCGGACACATGGTATAATTGGTCCTGGGATAAAAGAGAGGTCCTATTTGTATGTTTAGCCCTTTTATACCCTTTTTTTTATAGATCTCTTGCTGTACCCACGTTCACTAAATCTCTCCCCAAGGTCCAACGCCTGACACTCAAAAGCCTCCTCAGAAGTACAGATTCTCCTCATCTGAAGAAATTGCCCAACAGGTACAGCTCTGATGGTTGATCCTATGTGTGCGGAGGACGCATGCAATAGTGCATTCACTGAGGTTTCCTTTCTATGTACACCCGTACCCAGTGAACCATCAGGCTGTACCTGTATTTTGAGATCCAAAAAGGAAATCTCCTTGGCATGCCATGAATATGTGAGTCTGATGTTGAAGTCGTTGCGGTTCAGCCCGGAAACAAATAAATCCAAATCGTTGACCGATCCCTTCCAAATAAAAAAGATATCGTCTATGAAGCGGTACCAGCCATAGATCTGGGGGGCGGCATGTGCGTCATCTGGGAAGATTTCTCTCTCCCAAAATCCCAAAAATAAATTTGCATATGAGGGCGCACATGCCGCCCCCATGGCGGTACCCCGCTTCTGTAGGAAGAATCGGTCCTTAAACGTAAAAAAATTATGTTCCAGGATAAACCGCAACAAGTCCAACACCAGATCTCTGACGTCCGGGTCCAGGTTGCTGGATTCTAAAAAGAAGCCAGCCGCCTTCATGCCATCCTCGTGATCTATACATGTGTACAACGTTTCTACGTCAACCGTCACGAGGAGCATGTCGGGTTCAATATGTAGGCCATCCAGACGTCTCAGGACGTCCGTAGTGTCCCTGACATAGGAGGGCAACGTCTCCACCTGTGATCTAAGATAGTAGTCAATGTATTTGCACAGTGGTTCGTTCAACCTCTTATATCTGGGGGGACACTTCAGAAAACAAAAAATGAATCTGTAGTGCTTCTCATATTATTGTGCATGTACACATGTAAATATACACATACTGAACATACACATGTATATACACACACTGCACATTCGGTACATACCAGCCTGTTTCCTGCTTATTTCCTCTAGACTCCTGCAGTTACCTTTGGAGACATTATGGTCACATGACCGTGATTTCTTCAAAAATCCTTAAGCAGTCTTAAATTCAGCATAGAAATGTTGGGGGCCCCTAGGAGAGTGGGGGCCCTGAGAAATTGTCCTTCCTGCTTATCTTTAACACAGGCCCTGTCTCCTCTTTAGTGCCTCTAGACTCCTGCAGTTAAAGGACTTTAACCTTAAGAGAGTGGGGGCTCTGGGCAATATACCAGTTTTCCCACCACTTCCCAAACACTGGTCCTTATTCTAGCTAAGGCGTATTTTTGAAGTAGGGCTTACATTTCTAGCACACTCCAAGAATCCTGTAAAATTATGCTAGGGCTTATTTTCAGGGTAGGTCTGTCGGGGAAACACAGTTGTCATGACTCTGGATGGGCTGGTTCTGGTTCCTTCCTGGTCAGGTCTGGGTTAAATTAGTCCGCCTCTCTTTGGTTCTGGGGTGGCTATTTAATGCTGGTAGTTCCTGGGTTCTGAGTCGGTTATACTTCCATCTACTCGGTCTGAGATAGCTGACCCAGGTTATTCGTCTGTAATCGTTGTGCCTCTGTGCGCGTGTGCCTTGCTCTGCATGACCTGGTTTGCCCCTGACTACTGCCCCTGTTTTCTGCTCGGTACTTCTCTGTCTGTCCTGGCTTTCTGACCCCTTGGCTTGTCTCTGACTAATCTGCTGTATTGCCCCTTGGTACCGCGCTCCCGTCTGGCTCCCGACCCTCGGCTTGTCCTTTGACTATGTCTCTGTCTTAGTACTCTGTGTCCTGCGTTTTTGGTAGACCCTCTGCTCTCGCATGGTAGCTCCGCCCCATTGCCATAGCAGTTATCACGTGACTTGCCTTTTTCAGGTCCTGTGTGCACTGTGTGCCTCATTCCTCCCTCTCCCTGCGCTCCCGCTGGCGCCCCCTTAGGCTGTCTCTCTATAACACTAGGCAGTGTCATTACAACGGCATATCCCCTTCATACAGTTGGTCGCTCTGCATCATATTTGAGAATGGGACAATATTTTCCTATAAACTTTGGGAAAGTATGAGTATAAAGTTGTATTCAAGGCAGCTGTCAATCACTCTGTGTGGGGTGGGCAAGGACTCACAAGCTTTATCATTTTTTTCTAATTTAGATGAAAATAAATATTAAGTCATACCATAGAACACTATATATCCCCAAGCTAAGAATCGTCCATTGGAGTCATCTATCAAATTGCTCAAATTAACTGCTACAATTTTTTCTTATAGATGTTTGAATATTGGCTATATTCTGACTTCAGATTTGTGATTTCTGACTGGAAGGATGCATCATTCAGAACATCACTATGATATTGTATTGGCAAAATAAATCCAAGCTTGCGTGTCTAACCATGGTTTATCTAAAAGAAATGCTCCTCAACATACAGATCATCACAGTATTCACTACACTTCAACAGTAGAATCCATTGACAGATTGGTTAATAAAAGTATAATATACTCACCTTTATGAGATCCAGTACCATCAGTTAGCCCTTTCCGTCTCTGAGCAGCATATAGTGTGGTGGTCATGATGAGTTATTGAGCAGCACCTGCAGAGAATGCACAAATACCAAACCAATCAGGTAGTAATGAGTGTGTGAAAGAGAGAATGGCTGTCACAGCTCCTGGGTAATACTGCTGCAGGGAGAGTTGCACACAGCAGCAAGGGAGCTGAGCAAAATGCCAGGTTACTATCCAGGTAACAAACAGGACCTGAACCATGTGACAGAGTAGGAGGTGGTTGGGGCGGAGCCAGATGTTGGGGTGCTGAGGAGACGATACACACAAGAGAGTAGTCAAACAAGCTAAGATCAGAACCAGGGGATCACAAAGCACCAAAGGGGTGACATGGGATTTTCAGAAGAGAAGCCAGAGCTCAGAAATCCAAAAGAACAAATGAGCAGAGTAACGCACAGAGAGTAAGGAATACAAATGCAAATCGTGCACACACTCCAGAGGTCAGGCACACAGACAAGATGTAAGTATAGCTGACAGGGAATCCTAGTCTGGCGTGAGTATAAATACCCCTCCCAGATCCAAAGGAAGGCCAGCAAAATTAACCCTGAGAGAACAGGACATTAACCATGTCCTAACCATGACAATGGCTAATGAAATCAATTATTAACCTTACATAAGCTAGTTCAGATGTGGTGTGGAAAGATGGCATCTGCATCCTGGAACAACGCCCTAGAAGGAATCCTTGGAATGTGAAGTAGATACACCGAGGAGTCGACCATATATGGAGCAGACCTAACATGGACCAATCACAGACTGACATGATGGTTGCTCGGAAGATGTGCGACACCCTCTTTTTGCCTGTTACATGATCTTTTGTGTGTACTAATAAAAATGAGTTGTGTGCCAGATTTTGCTGAGAGGAACATATATCTGACGTCTGTGTCTGATGTAATTCCTCTATGCATTCACTTGGCTCATATTTATTAGATCAGGGGCAGGCTATCACTAAGATCTCACCTTAAGAGATCACTCTCACAAGTGTATACACAATATACAGGACTGGCTCTACCCCTTATCCAAATCACAGAGGAGGAAGTCCAGAGTTACTAGTACACCAGATTTAGAACTAATAAATCTGAAGTTCGTTAATGTTGACTTGGATAAAGGGTAGCAGAATTCTTCTGTTCTTCTGCACTCACTCCATGCAAGTAAGAGCCATTTTAACCCACTTAAAACCTAGCGTCTTATTTTCTTCTATAGAATTGCTTGTTGTTGTGTCCAAAATAAACATAAATGAGCAGTATTACACCTATTAATTTCTTCTTCATTTAAATGTGTTGCTGAATTTCAGAACATCTTGATCCAGAATGATGTTTATAGTAGAAAAAGCAAACACTATTTTACTCATCATGCCCAGGTCCAGTGCTGAGTCTCCGCCGCTTCTCCCGATGTCTGGTATTGGTTACAGTGATGAAGTCATGTTCATAGTGCAGCAGCCAATCAGTGAGCTCAACGGCTTTGAGTGGGGTCTTTTTTCCATATGAGGAGAGCTACTCATCCAGTCGATATGAATTCAGTACCGCAGCCAATGCCAGAAACTGTAAGCAGCATAAAGGGCTCAGCGCTGGACCCTGGGATGATAAGTAATTTTGTGCTTTGATCATATATAAAAAACTGTGACAGGGAACCAACATTTTTTAAAAGGGGACAACCACTTTTGATGCCGCAAAGCATGAAGCATTCTCTTTCAATTTTTTGTCACTTTAGGACATCTTTATTCACTAGTGTCAGCGCCAGTTATAGTTTTTTTTCCTGGTTTATTAGTTTGCATACTGTTATTGATGTGCATTCTGAACTTCATATATTGACTACTCTTGTATACCACAGTAGCACATGCAGAGTTTTGCTAGACCACCTCTGGTTCATACTGAATGTCTCTGGAATTTCACCATAATGTACTGCAGATCAATGCCATAGTCATAGCCATATGACCCTTCTCCTGATTCTATCCCTGGTCTTGCCCTCTAATATCATTCCCAGCATACTGTTTTGTTTTTGGATATAAATTGATACAAATTATACACATTGATCATTTGAATTAACGTAAGTACTGTATATTAGGCCTAGAAAGATGATGTAATGGATCCACGCCGGGCAACTTGCAAAACCCAACGTGGAGCACAACAGAGGGCAGCGGAATCAGGGGAAGAGAGCAGAGCCTGGGATACCCGGGACAGGTGTGCAACACAAATATATTCCCACACAAATTACATGAACTGAGAGTTTGGATCTCTCTCTGACAATTTTGCTTTCTTACTTCTACTACTCTAGGCTTCCAATTCCATATTTTGGATACATCGTATACACCAGCAGAATGGACATTCAGTTGTGCCTTTAGAGCATCTCAGACTTATTCACTTTGTGCAGGGATGTGACTTGTTTCTTCTGGTTATCAGTGGTTTGGTGAGGTTGAATCCCCAATGACAAATTGATTGCTTGTCTTAAGGATTTCTTAAACACGGACCTCGTACCGAGTGTGCCACATTAGTTTTCCCAAATGTTTGCCTTGAATCAGCCTCATTGCCTCTATATCTCAAACCGAATGCCAAACATTCTTAGAAATGTATGGTAATAATAAATTAAAAAAACATGGAAAAAAGTTGAATACCCATGGTGTAAAATATTTTATACGATGAGCAGGGTAAATTAAGTATGTTAATCTTTTTTTTTACAAATTTATTTAAATATATTCTCATGAATTCACCAAGAGGCTCCCTATGCAGTTCTAGTTAAAAAAAAATATAGAAAATCATCATTTTAGCAATTTAAAGCATGTTTGTGATCATTGGATAATTCATGTGGAAAAATACATCCAGAGTAACTAGATAACTTTATAAAAGAGAGACATGTTCTTAAGAAATCTTTTCAAGCAACATCAACTTATCAAAAAATGTACAGAAATAAACTGCACTAGGTTTGCATGTAATACTTTTACATCTTCTGGTTTTACAAGAAATGAAGGAATATTAATTCTTTATGCCTTCATTAATTGAAATTTGGAGCTATTCTTCAGGGCAGATTGTACAGCAGATTCAGTATCGTTATGTTTGTTGCTTGTTTTGTGGTTTATGATGTGCTCACTGGTTGATAAAGATTTTCCTCTAAACTCTGTAAAGTTGTTGTTTTTTTGTATTTTCAATGCAATTATTTACTAGGAATGTATCATCTTCTCCACTTTTGGAAAAAATAAATTCTAAAGCTTAGATAAAGCTTCTACTTTGACTTGGATAAAGAAGCACTCCTCCTCCCATCAAAAATGTTATCCTCTTACTATATTGCAATCATCCTATTATACAGCACTGTGTACTTACAATTGCTCATTTTGATTTTCTACCCAGTTAATTCTTCTCTTTTTTCTGTTCCGTGTAGAAACAGGAAGTCTCTTTTCCCTGCATGAGTCATCCCTTTCCTCAACTCCTGACCCAGCTGCTCTGCTCCTCCACGGCCAGGGACTTTGCAGTGATAACTCATGTAGGTAAAAATTGACCACATAGCGCTTAGAAGGATTCAGCTAGTCAGTTTTTAATTATGTGATATAATAGACCTAATGGAAAAGAGAAGAATTAGCTGGGTAGAAAGGCAAAATGAGCAATTGTAAATTCACTTTTGATGGGAGGAGTGCTTTTTTATGGGGCATTTAAATGGCCACCTTTATAAAACGTATTTGCTTCAATCTATTTCAGCAACTTCTTAATAATCTTTCAATTATTTTATGTCATTCCTAAACATTCTGTGTTTACAAATCTTCTAGCTTTCGATGTAGATTCCCAGTGTGTTTGTACTTATACACAACAGACAATCTGAATGATCTGGGCAACAGTAGATGCATGAGGTTGGGCAAAGTAATATTTGCCATTAAACTGCATTCAGTGATCATCTCTTTGTCCTATTTGTAATGCATGAAATCCTTCAAACAATCAAGAATGAAGAAAGTAAAAAGCAGATATGTAGCATATAAATCGAGACCAAAACTACAATTGTAATTTAAGGTTACAGCTTACCCTTTATTTAAATATTAAACTTTATTATGACCAATTAAAAGTACCAAAACAACAAAAAAATGTGATACACCATGGATAAATAGTATAAAAATATGGATAGAACCACGGAGATTAAATATTATTATTTATTACCTATGCCTTCAAGTAAACGTGTATCTTTCCATGTAAGACCGACCCTAAAGAATTGCCCTGCCTACCCGCAGAGGTTGGAACACTAATAAATACATCAACGATGGATGACCCTGTCTTATTCTAGTACATACTCAACAAGTCTAGCTGTTAGTCACAACCCTTTGATACAATTGTGAGCGATTGCTGAAGGTTATAGTTTGTGCTCTAGCGTGTGGATCACTGTACTATGAAAATGATGGATTAATTCCCTGGAGTGTGAATGAGTTAATATTAATACTTTGAATGAGGGGGAAACACCAATCGCAATAGGGTCTTACCTGGTCTAGGTGAGACGTAAGGGAATTGCTCATCTTTTGGGGTTAAATCTTGGGATTTTCAGTTTTTTTCGCATTTTTGTTTTTTGCTCCCTTCTTCCCAGAGTCATAACTTTTTTTATTTTACCATCAATATAGTCATATTAGGGCTTGTTTTTTGCGAGACGAGTTCTGCTTTTGAATGACACCATTCATTTTACTATATTGGATACTGGAAAATGGGGAAAAAAAATTCCAACTGTGGTGAAATGTCAAAAATAGTGCAATTACACAATTGTTTTTTGTTTTTTTTACTTACCATGTTCACTAAATGCTAAAGCTAACCTGCCATTATGATTCTCAAGGTCAGTATGAGTACACTTAGACAAAACATGTATAGGATCATTTTTATTTAAGTGGTGAAAAAAAATCCGAAATTTAAGAAAAGTAAAAAAAATGTGTTTATGTCACTATTCTCCAAGACCCGTAGCGTCTGCATTTTTCATGATCTAGGGCTGGGAAAGGGCTTTATTTTTGCACCCCGAGCTGATGTTAGTGCAGCGCCCCAGAGTCCTGGTCGTTGCAGTACTGTGGCTCCGCCACTATGGGGAGCTACGGTGCGTCCGATGGCACTGAAGGAGTTAATCTGATCAGGTATCACAGACACCAATACATTTCACAGCTGGGCCTCCGGGGGGAGCTAAGGGTGCTATTCATTAGGCCACTCCCCACCATAGTGGGTAAACTGGGGGTCTGGCAGGAAGTTAGATGAGAAAGCTGACTGGATTGGACGAAGCAACACCTAGTGGCAGAGGGTGTTGTGGAGGAAGAGACAGTAGGGTCTCTGTCAGGGGTGGGATCCTGACAGAGGCTTGGCATTGAAAAGAACGTAAAGGGTCCGCGCCAGCTCCGGGAAGCGGCGGGACCCAAGAAAGGACTAGAAGCGAGATAGATTGTGCTGAGTGAGAAACGAGATCAAGCAATAGGAGAATACCAGTAGGGGTCGTGCTGTAAGACCGGAGCAACATCCTACTGAGGCGCACTACCGGTGGCCGGAACGCCGAGGGAGTATTACAATAATCAGCTTCAAGCAATACTCTAAACAGCGGCAGGACAGTCAGTTTAAGGCGGGCTGTCTAACACATATCACCTATGAAGTCTTGGGAGGCAATTGCGGGAGAGGGGCGTCTCTAGGGTCCCGGAAGAACTCCAGGCCTATCCGACAAACGGGTGCCGTTCTAACTGTAACATCAGGAAGGGACGGAAGATTAGAAGAACATCATTTAATCGAGTTGTGAGGGAACTTAAGAAACAGACACAACGGTTGTGGGGTACTTTCCGTAAGCATAGCAGGGAAGGACTACAACACATAGCACTAAGAAGGAAGGCACCGATTTCCACCTGTGAAGTGAACTCTGGAGGTGCCATTGGACCGGCCGGACTTGCGCAGCCTGGTGAACCATATTCTGGACTGAGGACTCAGAGATCTCCAGTAAAGAGGTAAAGAGACTGCAACCTGGTGTCCTCGTTATTTACCGTGACCTGCACCCCACAACTGCACCACCAACATCCACACCTAGCATTGACTGTGCGCCCCACGGCAGGGTCACGGACCGGGGCCTAGCCGCCGTGACAACCCTAGGAGCAGAGACTCAGAGGCCCGGTACCGGGTACCCCTTGGCCCTGCGGCGGTGGGGGCGCTACATTTACATTGATGAAATTTTGGGGTAGATGCAATGTTTTGATTGCATTTTATAGCATTTTATTGCAATGTTGCATTGGCCAAAATGTTTTGATTTTTTAATGTTACACTGTTTGCCAATCTGATTACCGTATATATTCGAGTATAAGCCAAGATTTCCAGCCCATTTTTTTAAGCTGAAAGTGCCCCTCTCGGCTTATACTCAAGTCACTGTCCCAGGGGGTCGGCGGGGGAGGGGGAGCGGCAGCTGTCCATTATACTAACCTGCTCCCGGCGTGTCTCTGCATGTCCCTGCTTCTCCGGTGCCTGCAGCTCTTCCTGTCTTCAGCGGTCTCGCTCATTAAAGTAATGAATATGGGCTCGACTCCACTCCAATAGGGGTGGAGCTGCATATTCATTACTTTAATGAGTGGTACCAGTGACCGCTGAACATAGGAACAAGCTGCCAGCGCCATCGCATCAGAGAAGCAGGGACCGCGCCGGAAGGGTGAATATAAAAGGGGGAGGTGAGCCATGTGATATTCACCTGTCCCCGTTCCACCACCGTGCGCCACTTCGTCTTAAGCGCCCTCTGGCTGTGACATTCAGGTCAGAGGGTGCAATGACGTGTTTAGTGTGCGCGCCGCCCTCTGCCTGAACAGTCACTGCAGAGAGACGGAAGACAGAGCGGCGTGCAGCGATGGAACGGGGACAGGTGAATATCGCAACTGCCAGTGTCCCCACCTGCTCAGGACAAGAGGTGAATATGTCATTTTTTTTTTAATTGCAGCAGCAGCATATGAGGCAAATGTTTCTATGGAGCATCTTATGGGGCCATAATCAACCTTAATACAGCATTATATGGGGCATATTTTATTATGGAGCATATGGGGCCCATCATAAACTTTATGGAGCATTATATGGGGCTCCTGATTCAATATGGATATTCAAAAACACTTAACCTACTGATGTCTCAATTAATTTTACTTTTATTGGTATCTGTTTTTATTTTTGAAATTTACCAGTAGCTGCTGCATTTCCCACCCTAGGCTTATACTCGAGTCATTAAGTTTTCCCAGTTTTTTGTGGCAAAATTATGGGTCTTGGTTTATACTCGGGTTTATATACGGTAATTTACTTTACATTTTGATCGATCGGACATTATCGAACGCACCGACACCAAATATGTGTTTTTTTTTCTTGTTTTATTTTCAATGGGGCAAAAGGAAGATGATTCAAACTTTGTTAGTTTTTTTTAATATTTTTACCTTATTTTTTTTTTTTTTACTTTAAACTGGCCTCAATAGTCCCTTTCTAAGCGCGTTGAGAATAAACCGCATGATCTAATTATATAGAATTCCTTATCTCATCTTCCGAATTTCTTGAATCTAGCACAGCAGTGCAGACGATCACTCTCTAGCCTCCGCCAATTGTTAATAATACTTTAGTACTATATGGATTTGACTTTTTGGCAGGTAACTATCAAATTTGCACCCTGATAGATCTTTCTGCTTTACAAACTTGTCTTAAATATTCATGCAAAAGTTTCACTTTAAATTGTCTCTACTTGAAGCCGAATATTTGTCATTATGACCTGAAATGTTTCTGCAGAATTGAAAGCATTGGCAACTACATAGAAGCCTTATAAATTATTAGTCACAAAACCAAAACAATCTCTGAAGCCAGCGGCTTTCCTTTAAGAAGGTTTAAATCCTCTGTACTGCAGAAACGCAAGTTATAAATCTCTCTAGAGATTCACCACTTGTAAAAAAAAAAAACTAAAAAGGAATTTAGTCACGATATTTTTTTTCCTAAACTGAAAAAAAGTGGCATCAAACTTTAATAAATTTTCTTTACCACTGCAATTTTTAACTTTATTTCAGTTTCCTAAATATCTGAGATTACAGCGGGTTTTAGATAAATGCCCCTGTATTCTGTTTCTGGGAGTCAAAAAATATTCTCATTTTCAAAAAAATCTTACATCTACCATTTTAATATTTTTTTTAATTATCCCTATAGATGTCAATTTAAAAAAAAAATGAAACGACTTTGTGCTTAGTCTTAATTAAAATTATTCTATTGTTCTTTGTCTGCAGGTTTTATGCAGACACGTTCTGCTGTTGCTACAGATTGCAGTTACTCCCTGTGTAGTCTCATCCTGCAGTTACATTCTCGTCGGTCCCCTATTATTTGTTCCATAAATATATTTGTTAAATCACAAAAAGTAGAGTAAAACTAAAGGATAAGACACATGGTTCGTTTGCGGTAACGAGCTGTAGTAGACACAAATCTCCAGGGGAGAACTAACCATGCTTAAAATTGTTTCAGTGCTAAAGAAGCCCTCCTCCTGCTCCACCCATCAAAATATTTATCCTCTTAATATTTTGTAATCATCATATTATATAGCACTGTGTACTTACAATTGCTAATTTTGCTTTTCTACCCAGTTAATTCTTCTCCTTTCCTTTAGATCTATGACATCACGTGATTGAAAACAGACTAGTTACATCCTTCTAAGCTCTATGTAGAAATAGGAGGTCAATTTTCCCTGCAAAAGTTCCTGGCAGGGAGAGAAAGGAGCAGCTGGGTCAGGAGTTGAAGATGGGAATGATTTTTATAGGGACAAGAGACTTTCTGTTTCTACATAGAGCAGAGAAAAAGAAGAATTAGCTGGGTAGAAAGGCAAAATGAGCAATTGTAAGTGATGTGAGGAGGAGTGCTTCTTTAAGATACATTTGAGTGATAAAAAATATAAAGCAGAAAGTGCAAAACTGAAAACTATATGATAATAACTGGACAACACTAGTCAAAGATTTAAACAAACAAGTGTTTTCTGGTATTATGGTATTTACATACTATCTGGCAAAATGGATTTTGTCCATTTTGTTTTTTGCAGCAAGGAAATTATTTTTGTTTTATTTTTAAAAGTCAAATCAGAAAAAAACAGAACGGTATGTTGCCAGCAGTGGATTGTTTTTGTAATATTTTGGAAATCAGTTGATTAGAACATTTGAGATTCTTTAAAAATAGAAAAAAGTTTTTTTTTACAAAAACACCTTTGAAGGGGGTTAAGTATCAAATAAGTTATACTCACCTGATTGAACCATGAAGCTACAGTTCTGATGTCTTACGTTCCTCCAATTGTCTCAATACTTCCTGCTGCAGCGTGGACATCCCAATATGGACAGGTGACTGCTGCAGATCACTGCCGAAAGTACAGAGACCATCAGGTGACTAGGAAGCTCAAGAATGGCAGCAGGGATAGGTAAGGTTATTAGGACTTCTTTGATTATTTCAACCTATTCTGAGATGATTAGAAACAAAACAACTTTTACCTAGACAACCATTTAAAAATTCCTTAAAATGCACATCTCTTCTTACAAAGTCAGTTTTGATACAGAAGCAAACGGTGATATCTGTGTTGGTGCCTGTCTTTCTATGTTTCTGTCGCCAGGCAGCGCCGCCCTCTTGTTGTGGATGACGCAAAGTGACTATTCTAGTACTTGATAAATCCAGATCCCTGTACAGGAGTTAAAGGGTGAATGCCAAGGCAACCCCTGATATCTGGAAAATGGAGTAGCTGGTGCTAATTCTGTTCATGGTAGCCATCTTTAGAACTGAAAATTATCTAGCTCTGAAATGCTCGAGTGCTTGGTACACGAATCAAGCAGGTCGGACATTCGGACATGCTCGACTCCAGTAGTGAGCGTAATGGAAGTGAACGTGAAACTCGAGCATTATTCTGGAGGATGGTCATGGTCTTTCTCTCTCATCCCCGGAGTTCTACATCTCACAAATAGTCTTGCTGACAGAGGAGTCCCTGTGCTCCCAGGTGGAGAATACCCCGCTACAGTTTGGAGAGCAGCTCAGATGATTCCAATGAGCTTCTTATGAGGACCCGAGCACTCGAGCACCACGTGATACTCGGCACTGCTCGATATTCGATTGAGCACCCTGGTGTCTGGACACGTATCGAGCATTGCCGAGCGCGCTTGCCCATCACTGATGAACGCATAAAATGAAGGATTTGGTGTGATGGATACAAAGCAGTAAGGTCTGGGATATTTTTTCCATTGTTCTACAATATACTGGATTTGCTAGAAGGATAAATCTGTATCCAGGTGGTCTTCAATGACTATTACACGCGTAACCTTTATGGCTATTAAAAGCTTTTTATAGCTCTATTGGATAGACTCTGAAAAAAAGGTAATGTGCAAAGATTTACTGTAACAGTTCAGGGAACTAACGCTCAATGTAATTAATTTGCTTAGGAAGGCAGTGCAATTTCCTTAGTTAATGTCATGTGAATTATAGACTAAGCATCTTTTAGCTAAAAAATAGCCATAATTAACAAGCAATTTATTTTAGAACTGGTAAAAAAAAAATGGTGGGTTTTTTTTTGCAATTCTTAGTAAATCATGGTGATCTACAACTATATTATATTATATCAATAATTTTATAGTACTCATATAGTAATTTACATTAACAGTTCTGTAGCTTTGCAGTCTTTGATTGCATCTCACCTTTCTAAAAGCAACTTTTCCAATTCAGAAAGCTGCTCGTTAAGGATCAGATTCTGGATCACTGAGGGAAAAAATTGAATTATGCTGCATGTTTTATCTAAAGCTTATCTTTCGTGTGGCTTTGCTTTGATTCTACAAAATTTGTTGGTTGCCATGTCTGACCCTTTTTGATCAGCTATTTTGCTTACCTTTAGTCATATATTGTACATCTAAAGAATAGCTGACATATAGTGTATAGGTAGACCACGTCCACCTGACAGAATCCACCATTACAGAGTTACTCACTGTTCTGACACATAGAGAGTATTAGAGCAGGTGACTGTCTTTTGTGACATCCATATGCAGAATGGAGGACTTGTGTTTCCTGTACTCCTCTGCTTTTCTCCTGACCACAAGACCATGACCAGGAAGAGTTGTACTGAACAGGAGATCACTGACGTGCCTATATGACGTGCTTATAGGAGCTGTGAAGATAGCCAAGCATAGCACTTATATACAGAACATTTTTTTTAATGTAATTTCTCCTACCATTCGTAAAAACGACATAATGAGAAATTCTAGGTAAGTACACATTCAAAACCCCAGCACCTGCAATGGGGCACTGTATTGGTGTGGTGGGAAAAGATGGAAAATTTAACTAGCAAAACAGATATGCAAAAAAATGTTGGTGGATCTGACCTTCTTGAGTGTCCAGCCATCTCAGGGCATCCTTGGGAGACCAAAAATAAAAAAGTTGAACCAAGCGACACCACTCTCAGTTTAGCAGGGTAAATCCTAGGGTATTGTATACCCAGTGCCTTCGTTCTCTGTTTAATGTCCAGGAACATAGAATGTTTGCGCTGGACTTCCACAAAAAAGAGAAATCTTTTGACCACCCAGCTGGATATTTTGCTTTTCGCTTTCTTCCTCAGGATAATGTCTTTATACTGAAGAATTTTAAATAGGAAAGGTCGAGGAGGTCTATCCACCGGACAAGGCCTTGTAGGCACTCAATTTTGCAAACATCAGCCCAAAAGCTGCACATGGGATGTACTTGGATGTTCCAACATGACAACGAGCCAAAACACAAGGCCAAGTCGACCTGTCATTGGCTAGAGCAGAACAAAGTGAAGGTTCTGGAGTAGCCATCTCAGTCTCCTGACCTCAATATCATTGAGCCACTCTGGGGAGATCTCAAGCGCTCAGTTCTTGCTAGACAGCCCAGGAATTTACTGGAACTGGAGTCTTTTAGCCAAGAATAGTGGGCAGCTTTACCATCTGAGAAAATAAGGAACCTCATCCACAACTACCACAAAAGACTTCAAGCTGTCATTGATGTTAGAGGGGGCAATGCATGGTATTAAGAAATGGGGTATGTAAACTTTTGATCAGAGTCATTTGGATGTTTTGGGTTGTCATTATGATTTAAAAAGAGAAAACAGTAGTTTGACAATAAATGGCTTCACCCAACCACTAACCATGAGTGGAGAAAAAATTTTGGTGTTATCATTCATATTTTCTGATAAAAAGGCCAAGAAAGCAAAAATTCTGCCGGGGTATGTAAACTTTTGAGCACAACTGTATGATCTGTAACCATATAGAGGGAAAAAACAGTAGAAGTATAGAGGGGTCAGACAAGGGTCCAGATTGCATGGTGAGATGGAAGGTGAACAGTTATAGAAGTTCAATAGAGCACAGGATTTTTTTAGTCTACGAGCTCTGCTAATATTTTATGATGTGGCTTCTGGCAAATTGTTTACTGATTCTAAAAGCAACCAGTAGATCCGTAAATGCAGTTCTGTGCAATAATACAAGCTGTATCTTATGAATTGTAACATGAAATGCATTAAACAAATCAAGGCCATCTGCAAGGTTGCTTAATGTTTTATGTAGATATTATTTTTCTATTAATTGTATTATGATGGTTGGCTTTGATCATATGCTTTATTGTTAGCTTTTAAAACCTAAGACTTATCTGTCAGGAGGTGAAGTTAATGGAAACTGTATTGTTCGCTCCTCATAACAATGCTCTACTATTGGTTAAATGATTAGAGTATGCAATAAAAAGTTAAGGTTTTCAGTCTAAAGTCAAGAAAGGTAATAAAGGAGGCTGTAGATTAAAAGAATGGCGATTACGATAGGGAAAGTTGACGTTTCTATAGCGTTGTGCTTGTTCTTTACCCTTATCATATATTGGCTAGTGCTTGTCCTATTTCATATACACAAAACATCCTCATTGTCAAAGAAGGCAACACCCTGCCTGTATTTTATTAAATTATTAGAATTGTGTCATCCATAATACATTTTGCATAATGCATTTTAAAGGAATCACAAACATTAACATAAAAATAAAAAAAAAAGTAGAAATCTTTGACAACTCATGACTCTATGGTTACTATAGCTAGAACTGGTTTGGAGGACTTTATGATTTCCTTTGGCTCTCCGTTACAGAAATGGACTTTATGGTACAACTATTATCTATGCCATATGAATTATTCCGATGTGGATTGACAAAGCTAAACGCAATGTACCCTAAAAAAAAAATAAAACTTTTTATTTTCCTTGTGTTTTTTTTTTTCTGATTTTATTTGTAACTTAGCTGCTATTTGGGCAACATTGCACCAATTTGGTAACTGAGAGAGCTTGACATAGCATGATTATAAATTGCCTGTTTATAGCAGAGTTCCATCAGCTCCTTTATTTTCTATCTGCTGCACACGCTGTGACTCATTTGGAAATAGCTGCTAACACCTTGTCTTTTGTAAGTCATACTGCATCGATTTGTTTCATCTGCTGTGAATTGGTAAAAACGAGAAGGTGTTATTTACAGCATTGTGTATATCAAATAATTAGTGACCCCGCTAATGCAAATGTGTCTCCTACATAAGGAATTTACTGTAAAGGAAACTAAAGGTTGTTCTAAAATGTTATGTTTGCCTCATTGCAGACTATTCTGCGGAGATTTGTTTCGTGCTATAAGGTCCTAATGTTCATTTGCTGCAATATGACAAACTCAATTCTAGGGAGGAAATGTACAGTGGCATGTAAAAGTTTGGGCACCCCGGTCAAAATTACTTTTATTGTGAAGAGTTAAGCAAGTTGAAAATGAAATGATGTCTAAAAGGCCTAAAGTTAAAGATGACGCAATTCCTTTCCAGGCACACTAATTGTAAAAGATGGAAAAAAATAAATAAATAATAAAAATATATATATATATTTTTTTTTTTTTGCCTAAAATACAAAGGAAACGCGTCATCTTTAACTTAAGCCCTTACTACCTGCAGAAGTTGATTGGAGATGAAGACTACAGGTGGTAAGTATCACACTAGGGGCAGGGACTTACATTAGTAGCACCACTCCAGCACTGTAATAAAAAAAATTGCTGGAATGGTGCTTTAATTTTCTAGAATAGTCACTGTTTTTATGTTCTCAGCTCCTCTTGCTTGACTGTCTGACCTGGAAGACAATATAAAAGGTTCCAGTATCAAATTAAAGGGAGTGTGTCATCAGAATATGGCCTTTGCTTAGGTCAGCAATATTTAATCTGTAGGAGTGCAACCCTGCCTATCAGCTGTTCCTGATACGGCGGCGGCCAGATGTGCTCAGTTGCAGAGTTGGAAAACAGGGAAATTATAGGGGCCCATGTGTAATACATGGTCATGGCCACTATGCAGTTGACAGATCTCTGTGGCTCCACAAATGAGCACATCTGTCCTCCTTCAGCATCGGGAATAGCCAACTAGTGGTGGTGCAGGGTATTGCACACCTACTGATCAGATATTAATGGCCTATTCTAAGGGTAAGTCATCGATATAAAATTCCTAAACAACCCCTTTAATGACTGTCCAGGACAAACCCTTTATCGACTGTCCCGGAGAACCCCTTTAATTAATGTCTCGGACATCCCCTTCAATGACTTTCCCGGACAACCCCTTCAATGGCTGTCCCAGACAACCCCTTTATTGACTACCCCGGACAACCCCATCAATGACTGTCACGGACAACCCCATCAATGACTGTCACGGACAACCCCTTTATTGACTACCCCGGACAACCCCTTCAATGACTGTCCTGGAGAACCCCTTTAATTAATGTCCTCGACATCCCTTCAATGACTGTCCCGGACAACTCTTTTAATTAATGTCTCGGACAAACCCTTCAATGACTGTCCCAGACAACCCCTTTATTGACTGTCCCGGACAACCCCTTTAATATACTGAAAAGCTTTAGACTTTCACAAGATAGACTTCAAACATGTTACTACCCTCATGTGCCATACAATGGCACATTTTGCCCATTTCATTGATCTAAAGCAAACCTCAGTCCTTTTTTGCCGGATTCCTTTGTATTTAAATGTGGAGAATATTGCCTTCCAACATAATAAAAGGAACGAATATAAGGCAGTCCCATTATATGTCTTAATATGTCCATTATATGTTATCAACATTTTCCAGTGTTACATTGAACATACACCACAAATATAATGTGAACATTGACATAACCTCGTCTTTCCCTGAAGCAATTTCTAGTGTTTACAAATAGAGTGTCATTTGTTTATTCGAAGGTCAAACCCAGACAATACACAGATAAACAAATACCCAACAATGCAAATTTATCAGAGTTTTATTTTGATGTTTTTACGGCTAAAATATTAGCCTTGAATTGGCAATCAGGACATTTCAGTCCCCTGTGTATAGGTGAGCGACGTGCTCATTTATTGATTTATGCGGAATAATCGGCAGCTTATTTGAAGCACTCGGCATTTTGTATGCAATTACATGTGATTATCTGCTTCTTCTTTTACTTTGCCTTTCTTCGTTTTTTTTTCTTCTGAAGACATTAGGTGTCGTCTAATTGTCAATTCACAGCGAAGGCATTTTGTACATTTCCCGCTGTAATATATCACTGTTTGTCCTGTCCCGGTAATCACGTTTGTGCGGTAATCTTTTTGATGTAAGCAATGCATCCGTTAAATGTAACCACTGCGCGTCCTTTGCTGTCACCGGTGCTTTATTGTGAACGAGGTTGCAGCAAACAAGTAAATTGCTCAACAATAATGTAGTCACCACTAATTACCCTAGAAAATATCATTTAGATTTCAATGTAAACGATCAAGCAAAATGCTGCTGGTTTTGAAAAATTGCAAAATTGAAGAAAACAGTTCATAAGAGGGAAATAAACTTTGATTCTAGAAATGAATAGGGGACAATATGGACTGGTAAGAAAGCTTAAAGAAAAATTGGCACCAGGTTTTTCAAATCAGAATGATGTAGAGACGGAGAACCTGATTCCAGTGATGTGTCACTTACTGTGCTGCTTGCTGTAGTTTTCATAAAATCGCTGTTTTATTATCAGCAGATTATCACAGAGGACTAGTAAACCTGCTGCCATGTAATCTTCCATATTCATGAGCTCTGTATAACCTTGCAGCTTTCTGCCTATGCACAGTCTACACAGAAAGCTTCCAATCAGTGGTGTGGGCGGGGTTATGCAAAGCTCAGCATTCAAAGAACTGCTAGATCTGCAGCAGATAAAACAGTTTCATAGTTTTTAAGATTGCAAGTAGACTGAGATGGAATCTCTCATTCTATTTAATCTGAGAGTAGGATAATGTGGGGGATGGGATGCGTCATTCTTAGGCTATATGCTATAGTTTCAATACAAACAGTGTTTTATCAGCAGGAGATTATCACTGCAGGACTACAGCGCATGTGAACACTAGTGTTGAGCATTCCGATACCGCAAGTATCAGATATCGGCCGATATTTGCTGTATCGGAATTCCGATACCGAGTTCCGATATTTTTGTGATATCGGAAATCGGAATCGGAAGTTCCCAGTGTATGGTTCCCAGGGTCTGGAGGAGAGGAGACTCTCCTTCAGGCCCTGGGATCCATATTCATGTAAAAAATAAAGAATAAAAATAAATAATATGGATATACTCACCCCTCCGGCGGACCCTGGACCTTAGCCATGTAACCGGCAGCCTCTGTTCCTAAGAATGCAGTGAGTGTAGGACCTGCGATGACGTCGCGGCTTGTGATTGGTCACGTGAGCAGTCACATGAGCGGTCACGCGACCAATCACAAGCCGCAACATCATCGAAGGTCCTTCACTCTGCATTCTTAGGAACGGAGGCTGCCGGTTACATCGCTAAGGTCCAGGGCTCATCCTAGGGTGAGTATATACATATTTTTTATTTTTATTCTTTATTTTTTACATGAATATGGATCCCAGGGCCTGAAGGAGAGGTTCCTCTCCTTCAGACCCTGGGAACCATCCAGGATACCTTCCGATATTTGTGTCCCATTGACTTATATTGGTATCGGGTATCGGTATCGGCGAGATCCGATATTTTGCCGGTATCGGCCGATCCAATCCGATACTGATACTTTCGAATATCGGAAAATATCGCTCAACACTAGTGAACACCAGTTAGGCTAATCTGTGTAACCCTAGAGAAAAGCAAAAACCCATGGGGAAAATACTAATAGGCCTATATTAGGGCCATCCGCAATGTGACAGCTGCATAGAAATATGAAGCTGTCATGCTCGGATCAGTCTGAACATTGCAATCCAATCTCCGAGTTTGATCAGAGCATGATCAGTGTAATCCAATTTTCTCGGATCAGAAGATGGAAAAAATGTCTCCATCTTCTCTGTTCTGTCAGTCCATGAAAATCGATCCACACTCAGATGTCATCTGAGTGCAGTTCGTTTTTTTTCCAGCGGGTCATTAACTTTCATGGCTGAGTGCGATCCGAATATCAGTTGCAAATCATGTATGTTGCAAATGTTTACTTGGACAGAATCTGTCTGAGGAAAAAATAAGACATGTGCACGGCCCCATAGAAAAACATTGATATGAGTGCGAACCACTGTTTTGTCAGATCGCACTCTGACCGAAAATACTATAATAAAATAAATATTATTTATACTATTAATAAAAATATATTTCAATTGGGGTGAATTGGTGAAAAATGTTTTTTTCTTGCATGTCGAGCTGACTTTTTTATTGGTGCCATTTTGTAGTACATACAATGTTTTAATTCCTTTTTATTAAATTTTTGAGGGAATTTTGACAAAGAATGATGATTCTGTTCTGGAGTTCACTGTACAGGATAAATTTTTTTTTATATGTTATTACTTTAGGCAATTATAAATATATATATATACGGTAATATAAAAATATTTTTTCATGTTTTCCTTATTTTTAAATAGTCCCCTTAGGGGACTTGAATATGTTATTCCTTTATCACCTATGAAAGTATTACAATATAATGTGAAACTGATCTATGGAACCCTGGATAGTTGACAAATGTGTACTAACTTGGTGGTCCCACTTCCAGGACTTCCACAGTTCCCACTTCTCGGACCCCCACGGTCCACAGTGATCGTATATTTATTACTGTGGAAAGAAGTTAAACGTTATTTGTGGGACATCTTATTTGAACTGATTATTTATCCTGGAAACCATGACTAAATGGAGGGGAAATATGAATATATATTTGTAGAAACCCCTAGATAACAGGGCTGGATTGATCAATAAAAAAGACTGTCCCGAGTGATGTCAGTCTACCTCTCCTTATGTTACATTTTACTAAATATTATTCCCAAAATTGAGATTTCTTACAGTTTAATGCAAATATTTAATTTATTTTTACATTTTATTATTCTTATCCCTTATAGTAATATAGTGAGTATACAACACTGTTCATCGTATTCCTAAAGTTGCAGGATGTCAGCCCACTAATTAATACCATTTCTTTTTCTCTGCAGATACTTCAAAAATGAATAATGTTCCGACGTCCCCACACCTTCCACAGATGGCACATCCACACTCCTTTCCAACCATGGGACAGATTTCAAATCCATATGAGCAGCAGCCTCCTGGAAAGGAGCTGAACAAATATGCCTCTCTGAAAGCAGTGGGTGAGTAGCGGATCACTTGAACTTGTTACAGCCATGAATGTCTGAAATATGCATTATATATCTGAAAAATTCTTAGCAAATATCTTCATAATATCTTCAAATTAATGCCAGAATATTCAGACAGTGCTATGCAAAATATATTGCTCTTTTCAAACTATTCTAAATGTATATATCACTGTTTTTGTTCTACTTCTTTTAAACCAATGTTAACAATCCACTGTTAAGCCTCAAAGAAATTGCTATATTTCGCATTGTGCAAAACCAAAAGAATTATATGGTATGTAGGGATATTAGAAATCCACTCTATTGAGAACATCTAAGTGAATCCTCTTGGAATTGTGTGATTTTATGTATCAGGATTAGGGATGAGCGGACCAGTGAAGGTTCAGGCTCATTGGGTTTGACTGAACACTGGTCCAAAGTTTGGTTTGGGTACCAGAACTCTACCCGAACTTGAACCTGAACACAACCTCATAGAATTCAATGGGAACCGAACTTTGGAAAATTTCTCTTGGAATTGTGTGATTTTATGTATCAGCACCAGGGATGAGCGGACCAGTGAAAGTTCAGGCTCATTGGGTTTGACTGAGCTTTAGTCCAAAGTTTGGTTTGGGTACCAGAACTTTACCCGAACTCGAACCTGAACACAAACCCCATAAAAATCAATGGGAAAGCGAACTTTGCAAAGTCTCTCTTGGAATCGTGTGATTTTATGTATCAGGACTAGGGATGAGCGGACCAGTGAAGGTTCAGGCTCATTGGGTTTGACTGAGCTTTAGTCCAAAGTTTGGTTTGAGTACCAGAACTCTACCTGAACTTGAACCTGAGCACAAACCCCATAGAAATCAATGGAAACCTGAACTGTGGAAAATCTCTCTTGGAATTGTGTGATTTTATGTATCAGGACTAGGGATGAGTGGACCGGTAAAAGTTCAGGCTCATTGGGTTTGACTGAACTCTAGTCCAAAGTTTGTTTTGGGTACTAGAACTCTACCCGAACTTGATCCTGAACCCAAATCACATAGAACTCAATGGGAGCCCAAACTTTGGAAAAACTTTCTATCTCCCTCCCAGAACTCTGATTACTAAAAAGCACTTCCTGGAGCAGTCTGGGTTCAGAGTTCAGCATCAGACACTAGATGTCCGGTACGAACGTCGAACTTTAAAGTTCGGGTTCACTCATCTCTAATCAGGACATAATAAACATCTGATCCTTAGTAGATTTTATAGTTAGGTAAATACAACCTTAGATGAATAACAACAACAATTATTTATTTAGCAAAAACAAGAAGAAGTGTGTAAAAAATATTAAGTACACCCTTCATGCCACTATAAAAATTAAGTGTATAAATATTAGTCAGGCACCTGTAATCAAATGTCCTTGATTTATTGTTAATCAGCAAGTGTGTCCCCCTCTTTAAAGGCTGAAGTTTTGGCAGTTTGATGGTCTGGGCATTTAGGTGTGTGTTAATAAAATGCCATAGAGAAAATATATCAGCAGTGATTTTAGAAAAGTAATTGTTGCTGTCCATCAGTCTGAGAAGGATTATAAAGCTATTTTCAAACAGTTTGAAGTTCATCTTTCTACAGTGGAAAAAATTATTCCTAAGTGGAAAACATTCAAGACAGTTGACATTTTTCCCAGGAGTGGACGTCCCAGCAAATTCACCCCAAGGTCAGACTATGAAATGCTCAGAGAAATTGCAAAAAACGCAAGAGCTACAGCTCAGGCTCTAAAGGCCTCAGCATGTTAAATATTCATATTCATGACAGTACAATTAGAAAAAAACTAAACAAGAATGGCTTGTTTGGTAGGGTTGGCAGGAGAATGCCTCTTCTTTCTAAAATTAACATGAAAGCATTGCTAAAGTTTGTGTGTGGAGAAAAAGAGGTATCCAGCTCCAGAGATAAAAGCAAAAGTCTTTATTTTGACATCTTTAAAATGAAAAGCCGCATAGAGATGATCAGTGTTTGCCTAGGAGAAATGCCATGAACCACTGAACGCGTTTCGAACACGTGTAGTGTTCTTAGTCCTCAGTAATAATTATCTCCGGAGCTGGATACCTCTTTTTCTCCTCACACAAGTTTTCAGCGTTGGGCAGAGACGCTTCTCCATGCTCGGATTTTTCCCTTAAGATTATGGGAATGTTCTTATAAGGGTGAGCTGAATTTCATTCCTGTTTTTTCATTGCTAAAGTTTACAAGATGCATCTGAACAAGCCACAAGACTTTTGGAACAATGTTCTTCAGACAGATGAGGTCATACTAGATAAATTTGACCATAATACCCTTTACCTTATTTGTTGTAAACCAAACACAGCATATCAGCACAAATACATCATACCAACCATCAAGCATGGTGTACAGAAAGAGGTAGAGGATATGGGAAACAAAATAAGCCAAATAGGGTCTTAACTAGTAAAACACGGGGTGTGCAGAGAAGAAGTACGCTCACCTGGTTTAGTTGCAACTAAGCAACATGTAAGGAACATGGATCAGCTTCTGCAGGACATGGGTCCAAAGACCAAAGACAAAAGTGAATCCAGGTAAAATGTGTCAAATTCTCTGCTGCAGATGAAGACTGATGGCAAGATGATATTCTTAAAAGCTTTATTTCAAGCAGGTTTCAAAGTCAACACGTTTCGAGGTCACACAGGACCTCTTCCTCAGGACAAAAACTTACAGCTGTAAATCAGATTTTCATGTTAAATAAATGTAAAGAAAGTTAGTATTTTTTTAATTGTTAAAATAGCAAGCAGTATTAAAATTTAGCTCTGGGGATATTCTAGAATCATATTTTCTATTATTTCAGAAAACTCACTTGTAGGGTTGAGCGACTTTTCCTTTTTTGAGGTCGAGTCGGGTTTCACGAAACCCGACTTTCTCAAAAGTCGAGTCGAGTGAAATCGGCCGATCTTCTTGAAAAGTCGGGGTCGGGGATCGGCCGAATCACGAAACCCAATGCAAGGTAATGTAAAATCTATATATTTTTATATTTACTTCAGCGCGATATATGTGAAAAGCCGGTAATTCAATTGCCGGCTTTTCATTTCTCCTGCCTAAACCCGACATGATATGAGACATGGTTTACATACAGTAAAACATGTCATATCCCCCTTTTTTTTGCATATTCCACACTACTAATGTTAGTAGTGTGTATGTGCAAAATTTCGGCGCTGTTTGTCCAAAAGCTGACAAACTGCTCACAAGACACAACAAACACTTGGAAAAGTCACAACTACACATAGTCATGCGAAAAGAAAAGAGGTGGAGGAGTAAAAGGAGGAGGAGACACAGATATAGGCATGTCATGCCCTTCTAAAGTTAAGAAAGGCTGTAGTAAAAATCTAAACTCACTCTACCAACACCCAGACGTCTTGCCAAAAAAAAAAAAAAAAAAACATCTTTAGGTAGAATGGCGGCGGGTCCATTCAGAACACTTTCCTTAGAAGACCTAGTGGTACCCCCGTTGGGAGTTGTGCCAAAAAATGAACCCAATACATTCAGACTAATCCACCATGTGTCATATCCAAGGGTCAGGTCAGTAAATGACAACATCGACACGGAACCAAGTACAGTACTATGTACTGTACCTCCTTTGACGAGGCAATCAGGTGGGTCAAGAAGTTGGGAAGGGGCACCCTAATGGCCAAAACAGACATTGAGGGGGCGTTCCGTTACTACCTGTGCCTCCGAATAGTGTCCTCCCATTGGGCTGCTTCTGTGAAGGAGCATACTACATAGATCGCTGTTTGCCCATGGGGTGCTCCATATCCTGCTCACTATTTGAGGCATTTAGTTGCTTCCTCGAATGTGTCGTCATGGACGTTTGTAAGGCGGCACATATTATCCATTACCTCGACGACTTCTTATGCCTGGGCCCAAAAGATTCACCACAGTGTGAATACACGTGGTAGTCCACCTGTGAGAAGGAGAGAGCTGGAGGGAGAGTGGACACCCCAGAGCTGAGGGGTTACATAGTTACATAGTTACATAGTTATTAAGGTTGAATGAAGACTTTAAGTCCATCTAGTTCAACCCATAGCCTAACCTAACATGCCCTAACATGTTGATCCAGAGGAAGGCAAAAAAAACCCATGTGGCAAAGAGTAAGCTCCACCTTGGGGAAAAAAATTCCTTCCCGACTCCACATACGGCAAACAGACTAGTTCCCTGGATCAACGCCCTATCAAGGAATCTAGTGTATATACCCTGTAACATTATACTTTTCCAGAAATGTATCCAGTCCCCTCTTAAATTTAAGTAATGAATCACTCATTACAACATCATACGGCAGAGAGTTCCATAGTCTCACTGCTCTTACAGTAAAGAATCCGCATCTGTTATTATGCTTAAACCTTCTTTCCTCCAGACGTAGAGGATGCCCCCTTGTCCCTGTCACCGGTCTATGATTAAAAAGATCATCAGAAAGGTCTTTGTACTGTCCCCTCATATATTTATACATTAACATAAGATCACCCCTTAGCCTTCATTTTTCCAAACTAAATAGCCCCAAGTGTAATAACCTATCTTGGTATTGCAGACCCGACAGTCCTCTAATAACCTTGGTCCCTCTTCTCTGCACCCGCTCCAGTTCAGCTGTGTCTTTCTTATACTCCGGAGACCAGAACTGTGCACAGTATTCTAAGTGTGGTCGAACTAGTGACTTGTATCGAGGTAAAATTATGTTCTCCTCATGAGCATCTATGCCTCTTTTAATGCATCCCATTATTTTATTTGCCTTTGTAGCAGCTGCCTGACACTGGCCACTGAATATGAGTTTGTCATCCACCCATACACCCAGGTCTTTTTCATTGACGGTTTTGCCCAGAGTTTTAGAATTAAGCACATAGTTATACATCTTATTACTTCTACCCAAGTGCATGACCTTACATTTATCCCCATTAAAGCTCATTTGCCATTTATCAGCCCAAGCTTCTAGTTTACATAAATCATCCTGTAATATAAAATTGTCCTCCCCTGTATTGATTACCCTGTAGAGTTTAGTGTCATCTGCAAATATTGAAATTCTTCTCTCAATGCCCCCTACAAGGTCATTAATAAATATGTTAAAAAGAAGAGGGCCCAATACTGACCCCTGTGGTACCCCACTGCTAACCGTGACCCAGTCCGAGTGTGCTCCATTAATAACCACTCTCAATCCACTTACACATATTTTCCCCTATCCCCATTGTTCTCATTTTATGTAACAACCTTTTGTGTGGCACCGTATCAAAAGCTTTTGAAAAGTCCATATACACTACATCCACTGGGCTTCCTTGGTCCAGTCCGGAACTTACCTCTTCATAGAAGCTGATCAAATTAGTCTGACATGAACGGTCCCTAGTAAACCCGTGCTGATACTCGGTCATGAGGTTATTCCTCTTCAGGGTTAGATTGAGAAAGAAAGAAGGCGGTGTAGCTTGCTTCATGGGTGGGGTACTCTCCTGAGTAGCAGAAATTGCTACTAGGCCCAAAAGGATTTCCTTGGCCAAATGCCATTAAAAAATAGTAGTTAGGTAAACAGGCAGTGTAGCTTGCTTCATGGGTGGGGTACGCTGCTGAGTTGCACAAAAATTCTACTAGGCCCAAATGGATTTCCTGGGCCAAATGCTGTTAAAAATAGTACTTAGGTAAACAGGTGGTGTAGCTTGCTTCATGGGTGGGGTACGCTGCTGAGTTGCACCAAATTCTACTAGGCCCAAAAGGATTTCCTGGGCCAGATGCTGTTAAAAATAGTACTTAGGTAAACAGGCGGTGTAGCTTGCTTCATGGGTGGGGTACGCTGCTGAGTTGCACCAAATTCTACTAGGCCCAAAAGGATTTCCTGGGCCAGATGCTGTTAAAAATAGTACTTAGGTAAACAGGCGGTGGGTGGCTGGGCTACTCTGCTGACTAGCAGACAATGCTACTAAGCCCAAAACCCCAAAACGATTTACTGGGTTAGATGCCGTAAAAATTGAGATACACAGGCGGTGTAGCTAGCTTCACAGGCGGGCTACTGTGCTGATGTGCAGACACTGCTACTAAGCCCAAAACCCCAAAACGATTTACTGGGTTAGATGCCATACAAAATTGAGATACACAGGCGGTGTAGCTAGCTTCACAGGCGGGCTACTCAGATGACTATCAGACAATGCTACTAGCCCAAAAGGATTGGCTGAGCTAGATTACACCAAATGCTGTGACTAACACTTGCACAGCACTGGCTCAGACCTGCCTGGCAAACAGTGCTATGAACTGCTGTAACCTACCCTGAAAAGGGCTGATATTACAACTAGTCCCAACTCCCGACTCCCTAAACCTATCTCTCAGAAAATTTGCTGGCAAAAAAAGACTGTTTGACTGTATAGCGCCCACAGCAGCAGCGGTGCCGTCAAACACTAAGCTGCAGCAGTGAGGAAATGGTGACAACGGGGCAAATGGCTGGTTCTCATTGGGCAAGGAGTGACATGTGACATACACAGACAATGACACATGCCCTTGCTTGTCTGCATCACATGCACATTGCTGTGTGTGTGCGCACTGCTGACAGGCTGAGAGACTGCACCGCCCCTCTGTTAATGTGGGAAAGAAAAAAAAATGGAGATCGGCGTTATTTCAGCACAGATCTATCCCCCGCCCACTATACACTGAAACAGTACATTAACAATGATAAACAGTTTAAATGTGCAAATCAAGCTAGGCTTTTGGTGAACAAACAGTTGTCGAACAGAAACTCGAACAGCAGAATTTTAAGCAAATTGTTCGGGTTCGTCGAACGACTCGAACACCGCCCAAAACAGCTCAAATTTGAAATTGGCGAACAGTTCGACTCGGACACCACTCATCTCTAGTTACCTGTCATTGTAATATTGTCTGTGTTAATAATGAGACTGCTGAAAAGTCTTCTGTAAAGTACAGGAAGTGTAAGTCTAAAATAGCCCCAGTGACCAGAATGAAAATTGCAAGTTTCATAATTATTGTTAATATCATGGCACAGCTGTCGGGTGACCCGGGACCAGGGGCTCCTCCCTGTCCCTAACACTAGGGGGAGCCCTAGCTGGCCCTGCTCCCTGCGATACTTCAGACGGCGAAGATTCTGGGGCCTCCACCTTTGCCTTATCTCCTGAGTTAGCCCCCCGCCTGTTCTCTTCCTCCACTCAGGGATAAGGGGCACTACTGTGCACCATAGTACACCAACCCGACAAACAGGTCAACACAAACAAGGGTTAACAGAAAACTCTAGACGTACAAAATATTCACTCACATGTAACAGAGGAATGCACCGGGGTGTGAAGGTAGAAGGAATAAACAAAAACAGAGAAGGATAAGGAATTACCACACATACAAACCAAACAACAGTCACTAATAACTCCAACAACTCTCCTTCTCATACGAACTCCTCTCCCTCCATTAGCCATGCAGCAAATGCTAGCTCTGACAAGGATTTGTAACAGAGTCCAGATTATAAAGGGGAAGGGAGTGGTTAACCGAGCACAGCTGAGCACAGGGATTTCCAACTTTGCAGATTAACCCCTGTTTTCTCAGAAGAAATAAACACATTTAAAATGAAGAAATGCTTCTTCTCAGTGCCGGAGTAGGAGCAATCAGAAGCTGCAATCTTCTGGCTCCACACTGCCGCAGTAACCACGTGACAGTTAATACAGATTGTGATAGAAAATTAACAATGCCAATAAACATCTAAATAATAGGTAATTTTTTCATGATATATTCCCTTTAGAAGGCTTAGTATTGGTGTACTTGACAGTCACAGACATTGAATGGGATGGAGGCTGAGATTGCGCACTTGGATGGCGCTACAGAGCCCAATTCTCTGACTCCAGGACCCTTATCTCAGGATTACTGGGAGTTCCAGCAGTTGGCCCTCACTGATCAGTACATTACCCACTGTCTTAGCGCTTGTTGGCTTGAGAATAAAACATGAAAATTATTATAAGAACACTCTCCCCCAGATTCAAAAAGAAGCAATTTCAATATTGAAACGGCATTAAGAAATTTCTATTCGCGCAACTATCTTTTATGTTTTTAATCATTAATTCTTAAAAAGTAGCAGTACTGCCCCCCTTCCTAAGGTTATTAACAAGGAGGAGTACATCCATCTTAGATGAACGGTGTTCCCGTTGCTAAAGTCGATGATTTACAGCAGATTGTAAGAAACTAGAAGCATCTTTTTCATGTTTTCTTGGAGCTTTATTCTTTTCAAACAGCCAAAATCTTCCTGCTCCTTTTATAAGGGAGACTGTAAACATTGAATAATCAAAGCAATTAACAAGTGGAAATATTCCCCTCGTCTATATCCCACAATTTGTACCTGCAAATGGAAGTAGAAAATACTGTAATTATCTATACTTAAAAGACTGTTTCCAAGGTAAAGTGACTGCCGGGCTCTTAGTATTGGTTTGCCGTTGTGGAATTTATTGATTATTCCTGCTGAATGTTTCATTATCTGGTTCTCATAAGGTAATAGAAAAACGAAGACAAGTTCTCATTCTAGAAACTGTGTTGCCCGTTTTGGATACCTTCATCAACAATCCTACCCATTGGCACGGCTTTATAGAGCAGAATGATGGCACAAGGAGCACTAGACCCTTACTGCCTTGTGATCGCCGCAGTAAAATGCGTCAGTGCTTCCCAAACCATAGGTATCTTGAATTTGATCCTGGCTGCATGATTGAAGTCAGGCATATTTTTTTTCTGAAACATTCTCATCTTTCAAGGAAAAACCACTTTAAAGATTCAGCTGGGAATTATAGATGGACTCTGTAACTGGCCAGATATTCCCAGCCTATGAGAGTCCATCCAGGAGTTGCGTTGGACTAGTCTCATCTCTGCACAGGGTCGCCAGCTGGATCTTTAAAGAAGCATTCCTCCTCCCATCAAAGTTTTATCCTCTTAATATATTGCTATTATCTTATTATATAGCACTGTATACTTACTATTGCTCATTTTGCCTTTCTACCCAGATAATTTTTCTCTTTTCTCTGCTCTATGTTGAAACAGGAAGTCTCTTTTCTCTGCATGAATTATTCCCTTCTTTGACTCCTGACCCAACTGCTTGGTGCCTCCCGTTTGGCAGAGACTTTTGCAGTGATGTTGAATTGTAGTTCTAATGATGACTCATATAGGGAAAATAGACTTCCTGTTTCCACATAGAGCTAATAGAAATGAGAAGAAGTAGCTGGGTAGAAAGGGAAAATGAGCAATTGTAAGTACACAGTGCTATATAATCTGATGATTGCAATATATTAAGAGGATAATAATTTTGATGGGTGTGATGCTTTAAAGTATATGCTCTTGCATTATAGAGAAATATAACTGGCTACAATCAAACAGCCAATTTCTATTTTTTGATGTGCACATTTTGGGCAGCATGAATCAAGTGGTAGATTCCCTTTAACCTGGTCTACATATCTTGTGGTGCAATAAGGCAGCTCTGCATCTGCTTTACTATTATCTATCTATACTATATTGCTATTTGTATTGCTATCTTCTTGTGCTACATGAACTAAATTGCCCTCTGTCTATAGTACAACATATAAACTGCTCTGCTCCCTCCATCTATTCTACCTGTACAACATGCACCGTACTGTTCTATATCTGTACTAAATGTACTGCAAAGTTCTAAATCCATAGTCACTGTATTGTATTGCTATTTATTAGTCGTACATGTACTATGCTGCTCTCTAACTTTTTGGTAAATATAGATAAAAAGGGTTTAAAACTCACAACTAGATACGTCCATACATTCAGGTCATTCTGAAGAAGTCTGCATACAAAAAAAGCAAACAATATATACACCATGTACAAACTGCTTTAACCCTTAAATATCTTCAATTTGCCAACAGAAAAATGAATTGTGTCCTGAGTATGATGGCAAGATTCATCACGACTAAATTCTGCAGAGTTCCCCTGTGCAAATCATGTAGTTTCAAGGGGAAGCAACACAAAAGTCCCAAAAAACAACAAGTTCCTTCAATGAGAATGCAGAAGAGCTTAAACAATAGAAAATAAATGGGTTAAATAGCGTATGTCACTCATGATGTAGCCTAGATTTGTGACCCCTTGGTGTTGTGCTATGCCGGATGGATGATTCCTTTAATTTGGAGGATACATTGGTTACAGTTATATCATTAATAAATGATATGGTAAAATGATGTGTCCGTTAGGTTAAACTGAGGGATGGGAAATTACTAAATTTATGGGGTATACGTACAACCATAATGCATGATCCAGACTGCCCCAAAACAGCTAATCATTCCCACCTGATCCCAATTGTTGATCCATTGAACCAAACATTCAGAAAAGAACTTTACATATTTACATAATTATCTTTTTTATTTTCTTTCTAACAAAAGCAATTAAATGGTATTCCCATCTCCAAGATCCTACCCCAATAGGTAGTAGGTATAATAATAATAGCAAATACTTCCAATTAGAAATGTAGTATAGTTCTTCTGATTCACTATGTCATTTACCCCAAGTGCAGGGCATTGTAGTAGCTTAGATATCCATGGTTATGACCACTCACTGTAACAGTCACTATGCGAATCAATATACAATCCTGGCACAATAACATCACTAAAAAGCTTCAGCAAGTAGGCAGAATTGCAGAGCGGCATTAGAAGAAAACGCACCCGCATGACAACTTCACCTCATTCAAACAAGCAACACTCACATTTAAATCAGCTCAAAAACCCAACCCCAAACAGTTGTTCAAAACTTTTAACTAATTCCTCCACCCAACACTGCCCCCTCCGACTTCCCTAATCTGTGCCGAGGACTTTGCCACGCACTTCAAAAATAATATAGACCAAACAAGGCAAGTCTTTGTTGTCCGAGCACTACAACCCCTTTGTATTCCAGACCAATGCCCTAACCCCACAACTTCTCTCTCCAAAATCACTGAGGGAGAGCTTACTCATCTCCTCTCCAAATCACATCTCACCACTTGCGCACTTGACCCCATCCCATCCCACCTCCTCCTCAACCTCATCCACTAGACTTATCCCATCTCTAACCATCTCTTCAACCTATCACTAACTTCTGCTACCTTCCCCTCTGCTTTCAAGCATGCCACAATCACACCTATCCTCAAAAAGCCACAATCACACCTATCCTCAAAAAGCCATCCTTTGAACCGAGCGCTATGTCCAGCTGTCCCGCTATCGCCCCATATCATTGCTCCCATTTGCTTCCAAACTCCTTGAGCAGCACGTCCACGCTGTACTTTCCTCTCACTTTGCATCTAACTCGCACTTCGACAACCTACAATCTGGCTTCTATCCCCACCATTCCAATGAGACTGCCCTGACCAAGCTTACTAACGGCTTACTTACAGCCAAAGCTAACAGACAATTCTCTATACTCCTCCTCCTAGACCTGCCCTCTGCCTTCAACACAGTTGACCACTGCCTCCTACTACAGATCCTCTCTTCCTTTGGTGTCAAAGACCTCGCCCTATCTTGGATCTCCTCATACCTTACCAACCACACATTTAGCATTCCCTACTCCCACACTATCTCCTCATCTCGCCCTCTCTCTGTTGGTGTCCCTCAAGGCTCTGTCCTAGGACCCCTTCTCTTCCCAATCTATACACTCGGCCTGGGACAACTCATATAGTCATATGGCTTCCAGTACCATCTATATGCTGATGACAGTCAGATCTACCTCTCTAGCCCAGATGTCACCTCTCTGCTTTCCAGAATCCCAGAGTGTCTATCAAGCATATCCTCCTGTTTCTCCTCTCGCTTCCTCAAGCTCAATGTGGACAAATCCGAACTAATTATCTTTCCTCCATCTCGCATACCTTGCCTACCTGATCTATCTATCACAATAAATAAAATCACACTTTCCCTTGTCCTGGAAATCCGCTGCCTCAGAGTAACCCTTGACTCTGCCCTGTCCTTCAAACCGCACATCCAAGCTCTCGCCACCTCCTGTCGCCTCCAGCTCAAAAATATTTCCAGAATCCATCCTTTCATCAACTCTCACTCTACCAAATTTTTTGTGCATGCCCTAATCATCTCTCTCCTCGACTACTGCACATCCTCCTCTGTGACCTACCTTCTAACACTCTTGCACCCCTCCAGTCTGTTCTTAACTCTGCTGCCCGACTAATTAATTTCTCTCCAGGCTACACTCCTGCTTCCCTTCTTTGCATATCCCTTCACTGGCTCCCAGTTTCCCAGCATATCCAGTTTAAACTACTAACACTGACCTACAAAGCCATCCACAATCTTTCTCCTCTGTATATTTCTGAACTAATCTCTCAATATCTTCCCTCACATAATCTCCAGTCCTCCCAAAACCTCCTCCTCTCCTCCACACTTATTCGCTCGTCACCCAATCGCCTCTAAGATTTCTCACAAATATCCTCCATCCTCTGGAATTCTGTGCCCCAACACGTCCGGTTATCCACCACATTTGGATCCTTCAGACAGATCCTGAAAACCCACCTCTTCAAAAAAGCTTACAACCTTGTTGTGAATTTGGATTCTGGGCTCCCCCGGTGGCTACTGGTGGAATTGAACTTGTGACATCATCTTCCCTGTTCACCTGTTCTGATTAGATCTGGGTGTCGCTATATAACCTGGCTTCTCTGTTAGATGCTTGCCGGTCAACAATGTTATCAGAAGCCTCTCTGTGCTTGTTCCTGCTCCCAGACATCTACTAGATAAGTTGGACATTCGTCCATGTTTTGTTTTTGTATTTTGGTTCCAGTTCACAGCTGCAGTTTCGTTACTGTGTCTGGAAAGCTCTTGTTGATCAGGAATTGCCACTCTGGTATTATGAGTTAATGCCAGAGTCCTAAAGTAATTTCTGGATGTGTTTTGTTAGGGTTTTCTACTGACCATGAAAGTATGCTTTCTGTCTTCTGCTATCTAGAAAGCGGACCTCAAATTTGCTAAAACTATTTTCCTGCTGCGTTTGTTGTTTCATCTCATATCACCGCCAATATATGTGGGGGGCCTCTGTCTCCTTTTTGGGCATTTCTCTAGAGGTGAGTCAGGTCTTATATTTCCCTCTGCTAGCATTATTTAGTTCTCCGGCCGGCGCTGGGCATATAGGGATAAAAAGTAGGACATGCTACCTGGCTACTTCTAGATGATGCGGTAGGTTTAGTTCATGGTCAGTATAGTTACATCTTCCAAGAGCTTGTTCCTATTGAGGCTTATGCTAGTTCTCTGGCCATGGAGATCATGACAGTTTGACCGGCCCACTAAAGGGTTAAAATCCTTGGCTGAGAAAGGAGAGAAATAAGAAGTCTGCTGAAATTTTTTTTTTTTTTTTTTTTTTCTCTAGTAGTTAGTGTGCTCTTAATTGGATCACTTGCCAGTCTGTCTATGCTGCAGTCTTTCTTTTTTTTCTCTCTCCTTCTAATCTTTGAATGGCTCTATGTTCACCTGTCTATAATGGATCTACAGAGTGTAACTGCAGGTTTGAATAATCTCGCCACGAAAGTACAAAGTTTGCAAGATTTTGTTGTTCATGCTCCGGTATCAGAGCCGAGAATTCCTTTGCCGGAATTCTTCTCAGGGAATAGATCTAGCTTTCAGAATTTTAGAAATAATTGTAAGTTATTTTTGTCCCTGAAATCTCGTTCTGCTGGAGACCCTGCACAGCAGGTTGGGATTGTGATTTCCTTGCTCCGCGGCGACCCTCAAGATTGGGCTTTTGCATTGGCACCAGGGGATCCTGCGTTGCGCAATGTGGATGCGTTTTTTCTGGCCTTGGGCTTGCTGTATGAGGAACCTCATTTGGAACTTCAGGCAGAAAAAACTTTGATGTCCCTATCGCAGGGGCAAGATGAAGCTGAAATTTACTGCCAAAAATTCCGTAAATGGTCTGTGCTTACTCAGTGGAATGAGTGTGCCTTGGCGGCTACTTTCAGAGAGGGTCTTTCTGATGCCATTAAGGATGTTATGGTGGGGTTCCCTGTGCCTGCAAGTCTGAATGAGTCCATGACAATGGCCATTCAGATCGATAGGCGTCTGCGGGAGCGCAAACCAGTGCACCATCTGGCGGTGTCCACTGAGAAGACGCCAGAAAACATGCAGTGTGATAGAATTCTGTCCAGAAGCGAGCGGCAGAATTTTAGACGGAAAAATGGGTTGTGTTTCTATTGTGGGGATTCTACTCATGTTATATCAGCATGCTTTAAGCGTACTAAAAAGCTTGATAAATCCGTTCCCATTGGCACTTTACAGTCTAAATTTATTTTGTCTGTGACCCTGATTTGCTCTTTGTCATCTATTACTACGGACGCCTATATCGACTCTGGCGCCGCTTTGAGTCTTATGGATTGGTCCTTTGCCAATCGTTGTGGGTATGATTTAGAGCCTTTGGAGACTCTTATTCCTCTGAAGGGGATTGACTCCACCCCATTGGCTAATAATAAACCACAATACTGGACACAAGTGACTATGTGTATTAATCCGGATCACCAGGAGACTATTCGTTTTCTGGTGCTGTATAATCTACATGATGATTTGGTGCTGGGATTGCCATGGCTGCAGTCTCACAACCCAGTCCTTGACTGGAGAGCTATGTCTGTGTTGAGCTGGGGATGTAAGGGGACTCATGGGGACGTACCTTTGGTGTCCATTTCATCATCTATTCCCTCTGAAATCCCTGAGTTCCTGTCTGATTATCGTGACGTCTTTGAAGAACCCAAGCTGGGTTCACTACCTCCGCACCGTGAGTGCGATTGTGCTATAGATTTAATTCCGGGTAGTAAATACCCAAAGGGTCGTTTATTTAATCTGTCTGTGCCTGAACATACTGCTATGCGAGAATATATAAAGGAGTCCTTGGAAAAGGGACATATTCGTCCATCGTCATCTCCCTTAGGAGCCGGTTTTTTCTTTGTGTCAAAAAAAGACGGCTCTTTGAGACCATGTATTGATTATCGGCTTTTGAATAAAATCACGGTTAAATATCAATACCCATTGCCGTTGCTGACTGATTTGTTTGCTCGCATAAAGGGGGCCAAGTGGTTCTCTAAGATTGATCTCCGTGGGGCGTATAATTTGGTGCGGATCAGGCAGGGGGATGAGTGGAAAACCGCATTTAATACGCCCGAGGGCCACTTTGAGTATTTGGTGATGCCTTTTGGTCTTTCTAATGCCCCTTCAGTCTTCCAGTCCTTTATGCATGATATTTTCCGCGATTTTTTGGATAAATTTATGATAGTGTATCTGGATGATATTCTGATTTTTTCGGATGATTGGGACTCTCATGTCCGGCAAGTTAAGAGGGTTTTTCAGGTTTTGCGGTCTAATTCTCTGTGTGTCAAGGGTTCTAAGTGCGTTTTTGGGGTTCAGAGAATTTCCTTTTTGGGATATATTTTTTCTCCCTCTTCCATTGAGATGGATCCTGTCAAGGTTCAAGCTATTTGTGATTGGACGCAGCCCTCTTCTCTTAAAAGTCTTCAGAAATTTTTGGGCTTTGCCAACTTTTATCGTCGATTTATTTCTGGTTTTTCGGATGTCGTTAAGCCATTGACCGATTTGACTAGACAGGGTGCTGATGTTGCTAATTGGTCCCCTGATGCTGTGGAGGCCTTTCAGGAGCTTAAGCGCCGTTTTTCTTCTGCCCCTGTGTTGCGTCAGCCTGATGTGACTCTTCCTTTTCAGGTTGAGGTCGACGCTTCTGAGATCGGGGCTGGGGCAGTGTTGTCGCAGAAAAGTTCTGACTGCGCCGTGATGAGGCCTTGTGCCTTCTTTTCCCGTAAATTTTCGCCCGCTGAGCGGAATTATGATGTTGGGAATCGGGAGCTTTTGGCCATGAAGTGGGCGTTTGAGGAGTGGCGCCATTGGCTCGAGGGGGCCAGACATCAGGTGGTGGTATTGACTGACCACAAAAATTTGATCTATCTTGAGACCGCCAGGCGCCTGAATCCTAGACAGGCGCGCTGGTCATTATTTTTCTCTCGGTTTAATTTTGTGGTATCGTACCTACCGGGTTCTAAGAATGTTAAGGCGGATGCCCTTTCTAGGAGTTTTGAGCCTGATTCACCCGGCAACTCTGACCCCACAGGTATTCTTAAGGAGGGAGTTATCTTGTCAGCCGTTTCTCCAGACCTGCGGCGGGCCTTGCAGGAGTTTCAGGCGGATAGACCGGATCGTTGTCCGCCTGATAGGTTGTTTGTTCCTGATGATTGGACCAGTAGAGTCATCTCTGAGGTACATTCTTCTGCATTGGCAGGTCATCCTGGAATTTTTGGTACCAGGGATTTGGTGGCAAGATCCTTCTGGTGGCCTTCCCTGTCACGAGATGTGCGAGGCTTTGTGCAGTCTTGTGACGTTTGTGCTCGGGCCAAGCCTTGTTGTTCTCGGGCTAGTGGATTATTGTTGCCCTTGCCTATTCCTAAGAGGCCTTGGACACACATCTCGATGGATTTTATTTCAGATCTGCCTGTTTCTCAGAAGATGTCTGTCATCTGGGTGGTGTGTGACCGTTTTTCTAAGATGGTCCATTTGGTTCCCCTGCCCAAATTGCCTTCTTCTTCCGAGTTGGTGCCCCTGTTTTTTCAAAATGTTGTTCGTTTGCATGGTATTCCTGAGAATATCGTTTCTGACAGAGGAACCCAATTTGTGTCTAGATTTTGGCGGGCATTCTGTGCTAGGATGGGCATAGATTTGTCTTTTTCGTCTGCTTTTCACCCTCAGACTAATGGCCAGACCGAGCGGACTAATCAGACCCTGGAGACATATCTGAGGTGTTTTGTGTCTGCTGACCAGGATGATTGGGTTGCTTTTTTGCCATTGGCGGAGTTCGCCCTCAATAATCGGGCCAGCTCTGCCACTTTGGTGTCCCCGTTTTTCTGTAATTCGGGGTTCCACCCTCGATTTTCCTCCGGTCAGATGGAATCCTCGGATTGTCCTGGAGTGGATGCGGTGGTGGAGAGATTGCATCATATCTGGGGGCAGGTGATGGACAATTTAAAGTTGTCCCAGGAGAAGACTCAGCTTTTTGCCAACCGTCACCGTCGTGTTGGTCCTCGGCTTTGTGTTGGAGATTTGGTGTGGTTGTCTTCTCGTTTTGTCCCTATGAGGGTCTCATCTCCTAAGTTTAAGCCTCGGTTCATCGGTCCGTATAAAATATTGGAGATTCTTAACCCTGTTTCCTTCCGTTTGGACCTCCCTGCATCCTTTTCTATTCATAACGTTTTTCATCGGTCGTTATTGCGCAGGTATGAGGCACCGATTGTGCCTTCCGTTGAGCCTCCTGCTCCGGTGTTGGTTGAGGGTGAGTTGGAGTACGTTGTGGAAAAAATCCTAGACTCCCGTGTTTCCAGACGGAGACTCCAGTATCTGGTCAAGTGGAAGGGATACGGCCAGGAGGACAATTCTTGGGTCACTGCATCTGATGTTCATGCCTCTGATCTGGTTCGTGCCTTTCATAGGGCCCATCCTGATCGCCCTGGTGGTTCTGGTGAGGGTTCGGTGCCCCCTCCTTGAGGGGGGGGTACTGTTGTGAATTTGGATTCTGGGCTCCCCCGGTGGCTACTGGTGGAATTGAACTTGTGACATCATCTTCCCTGTTCACCTGTTCTGATTAGATCTGGGTGTCGCTATATAACCTGGCTTCTCTGTTAGATGCTTGCCGGTCAACAATGTTATCAGAAGCCTCTCTGTGCTTGTTCCTGCTCCCAGACATCTACTAGATAAGTTGGACATTCGTCCATGTTTTGTTTTTGTATTTTGGTTCCAGTTCACAGCTGCAGTTTCGTTACTGTGTCTGGAAAGCTCTTGTTGATCAGGAATTGCCACTCTGGTATTATGAGTTAATGCCAGAGTCCTAAAGTAATTTCTGGATGTGTTTTGTTAGGGTTTTCTACTGACCATGAAAGTATGCTTTCTGTCTTCTGCTATCTAGAAAGCGGACCTCAAATTTGCTAAAACTATTTTCCTGCTGCGTTTGTTGTTTCATCTCATATCACCGCCAATATATGTGGGGGGCCTCTGTCTCCTTTTTGGGCATTTCTCTAGAGGTGAGTCAGGTCTTATATTTCCCTCTGCTAGCATTATTTAGTTCTCCGGCCGGCGCTGGGCATATAGGGATAAAAAGTAGGACATGCTACCTGGCTACTTCTAGATGATGCGGTAGGTTTAGTTCATGGTCAGTATAGTTACATCTTCCAAGAGCTTGTTCCTATTGAGGCTTATGCTAGTTCTCTGGCCATGGAGATCATGACACAACCTGTAATGAACACGCGGCCACCTCAACACCATCAGAGCTACTGCAACCCCCGACCTATTGTCTCCTTCCCCATAATCCTGTGAAATGTAAAGGCCCCGTCTCACATAGCGAGATCGCTAGCGAGATCGCTGCTGAGTCACAAGTTTTGTGACGCAACAGCGACCTCCATAGCGATCTCGCTATGTGTGACACGTACCAGCGATCAGGCCCCTGCTGCGAGATCGCTGGTCGTGTCGGAATGGCCTGGACCTTTTTTTGGTCGTTGAGGCCCCGCTGACATTGCTGAATCGGTGTGTGTGACACCGATCCAGCGATGTCTTCACTGGTAACCAGGGTAAACATCGGGTTACTAAGCGCAGGGCCGCGCTTAGTAACCCGATGTTTACCCTGGTTACCAGCGTAAATGTAAAAAAAAACAAACAGTACATACTCGCCTTCTGATGTCCGTCAGGTCCCTTGCCGTCTGCTTCCTGCTCTCACTGACTGCCGGCCGTACAGTGAGAAGTGAGAGCACAGCAGTGACGTCACCGCTGCGCTCTGCTCTCAGTGTACGGCGGCTCAGTCAGTCAGAGCAGGAAGCAGACGGCAAGGGACCTGGACACCGAAAGGCGAGTATGTACTGTTTGTTTTTTTTGGTAACCAGGGTAAACATCGGGTTACTAAGCGCGGCCCTGCACTTAGTAACCCGATGTTTACCCTGGTTACCGGGTGCTGCAGGGGGACTTCGGCATCGTTGAAGACAGTTTCAACGATGCCGAACTCGTTCCCCTGATCGTTGGTCGCTGGGGAGAGCGGTCTGTGTGACTGCTCCCCAGCGACCACACAGCGACTTACCAACGATCACGGCCAGGTCATATCGCTGGTCGTGATCGTTGGTAAATCGCTAAGTGAGACGGGGCCTTAAGCCCGCAAGGGCAGGGTCCTCTCCCCTCTGTACCAGTCTGTCATTGTTAGTTTGTTTACTGTAAGTGATATTTGTATTTTGAGGTAACCCCTAAATAAATAATGATAATAATCCAAGGGTAACATGTAAATCAGCATGATACACTATTCCCTAACCTTTGTGCAATTGTTGCTATCTCAGGATGTTTTTTCAAGGATAGAAGGTTTTTTTACACCTCAGCAATCATTATGTGGTCAACAAATTAATTAGAATTAATTTCTTAGAAGACGGTCAGGGTGTAATGTAATTGTCTTTAGGCTATATTTAACCTAATAGTCATTAAATAAAAAAAATGAAGTAAGTCACTTAAGTATTAATAAAACATACGGCAGCTAAGTTCCTATTGTGAAAGACAAAGTGAAGTGAAGGTACCAAGTGGAAAAAAATGGTCCTTTCCTTATGAGAAGAAGTGTGTTATTCAATTTAAATCTCTGAATGTTCTTGATTAGTAAAAGTCTACTTACTATTGTATTTTGGTATTTTATTTCCACGGCTATCAAATCTTTTACTCTGGTCTCCACAGCTGTATTTGACATTCATTCAGTGGTCAGTCAGACTAAGAATATGTGCACATGGTGTGTTTTTTCTGGCAGATCCGCTCTGAAAACTGCCTGAAGAAGTGCTAAATATATGCTAAAAAGAATGACCTCATACACTGCACTGTAAAGACGACTCGCTGTTCATATGTTCGGTCTTTTGAATTTTTTTTAACCACTTCATGTTTTCTAAGACATTAAGCGTAGTGATGAGCGAATATACTCGTTACTCGAGATTTCTCGAGCATACTCGGGGTTCCTCTGAGTATTTTTTAGTGCTCGGAGATGTCGTTTTTCTTGCCGCAGCTGAATGATTTACATCTGTTAACCAGCATAAGTACATGTGTGGGCTGCCAGGTTGCTAGGGAATCCCCACATGTAATCAAGCTGGCTAACAGATGTAAATCATTCAGCTGCGGCAAGAAAAACTAAATCTCTGAGCACTAAAAAATACTCAAGAGGACACCTGAGCGTGCTCGAGAAATCTCGAGTAACGGGTATATTTGCTCATCACTAATTAAGCGGCTAAAAGAAGCGACTGGTCCGTTAAAAAAAAAAATGATGGCTTATAGATGACCAAAGACGACCAAAAAGAATTAAATCAAAAAAGTTATTTTGGGACAAAATTACGACTGTGTCCTGAAGCGACTCCCATCTGAAAAACTCCATGGATTTGCAGAAGTTTTGTGCACATACCCTGACAGTGCCCACACCCTTCAGATAGTGATTAAGACCTTCACGCACATTAGACTAAATTTGACTAAACACTAAATGGGAGGATAATAAATACATATAAAACAAAAATTGGTATATATACAGTATATATGCATGATGGACAAATAATATAGCAACATAGTTAGCAAGGTCTAAAAAAGACATTTGTCCATCCAGTTCAGCCTATATTCCATCAGAATAAATCCCCAGATCTATGTCCTCCTAAAGAACCTAATAACTGTAAGATACAATATTGTTACGCTCCAGGAAGGCATCCAGGCCTCTCTTGAACCCCTCGAGTTTTCCATCACCATAAAATCTTTTCTATACGCATATAATTTATATATACCGTATATATATTCATGGCACTTTATGAAGGGACAAATCTTTACCTTTTACCTTTTTGTTCACTGAGTTCCAAACATTCTACAAATCCTAGCTCAGATGGATATTTTGTGTAGAGGTGAATAAATGATATGTTTAAGATGCTTATTTTTAAGGGCCTTCACAAACATGTCTCTACTGAAAGATATATCCGTTGAAGCCTTTTACCCGTAACTAAAAGCTTTGAAAATTTTCGCTAGTTTTGTATGGATTGCATAACAACTTTGGAAGTAAAAAACATTAACTAATGACTGATAGATAATGTGTATTTTCCATAGCTAGCAGAATAAAGGTAACATTCACTGCAATAATAAAATACTATACTTTTCTAACGCCTGTGGGTGGACTAACCTTTTGAATAATGTCTGGAAAGAAGCAAGATTCTGCAATCTCTCAGTGCACGCGAATGCTTTTTGTGCAAGTTACAGCACTGAAAAAATACAAGAAGTGGGAGGCAGAGACAGTGAAGGCGCATAAACAGCTGCCTATTATTCTTCTGCTAGATGTTACAAGTGCTGGATTAAAGCAGAACCTAACATGGAACTCTATTTTTTCCTGTGCCCAGACCGCACTGTTCACAAGTGCGCATACACTTTACATGCAGCAGCTCAGGGATGCATTATATTGCATTTTGATGCCTAAAGAGATGATAATTTCATTGACTAGGCATAAAATCAGCATTAATGAAAATAATATGGGTTATTGCTCTCCACAGCGCTGTGATGCTCGGGTGTATATACTGTAATTACAGATAGATGAGAAAATAATAATTAATGGAAAACAAATATTTGTAATATATTATCATCAAACTCCATAAAAATGCATATGGCATCGAAAATAACCTATGTCTCAAATTACGGAAGGGATATATATATATATATATATATATATATATATATAGTAAGATAGCGCTTACTGCGTATCTTGGGGGACAATCGCTTGGCTGCGATAGTCAGGCACACAGGAACGATCTTTCACTTAAAACAGTCTATGTGGTTTATTTTCTCCATAAACCATAGAAACATGAACAAAAGGCAAACAGTCTTACATCAGACAGACGAATCCTCAATGTCCATAGTAGAGCTCTGCTCTCTCGGGTCACTGCGCACACAGGTTGTGCCATGTCCAGCACGCAGGCTCTACAGCCTAAACACGGTCTCACTGTGTGCTGTACAGGACGTCCATCCGCACTTGGAATCGTTCAACACACAAGCCACTCAGTAGTGTCCAGCCGGGATACATGAACTCACAAACACTCACACTCACATGTGTCAAACACACCTCCAATACATGGTTGTAAACACACCCAGGTACCTATCACATGGCTAGTCAGGTGATCGTGACATCACCATAGGTCCTTAAACACATAACCATCTTAGGTGTTCAGATACACCCTTTTGGGTGGGTTTGTAGGTGACTGGACCCACCCATCTCTCCAAGTCACCTGGATGCCTTCCCAATGTAAAACAAATCCCTCAGCAGTAGATCTGCTGAGCAAAACACGCCCAGGCTTCCATCATGGGGCCACCCACCTCTGCGATACATACCGCCCATTAATCACATGACCAGTCGCCATACCACATATTCCCCCCCTCTGCCTAAAGCCATGGGGCTTGACACTTTCTATTACCTGACCAGAGATCCTTCTCGGTCATCTCTGCCAGTAAAACCGTCTGTCAAAGTTGGGCCCTCCTACTGAACCCTTTTGTAGACACCCATCATCCATTTCCATCACGTCCTTTGATAGAGATGACCCCTTGTCAGACCACCCGCATTTCCAGTGGTCAGTATATAGGCATAATTCCCTTGCACCCATATGTCTTGTCTGGTCTGACTCTGTCATTTCTTCCACTACAGGGTCTCCCGCTTAGGTCACTCAGCACTGAGCTAACTGAGGCATCACTGCTTCTACCTCTTCCATCAGGCCACCTTCTGTTATCTTTCTGCTGGCCATTTCTCCCATGGGGTTTTCTGTCCAGAGAGAAGTCCTTCCATCTGTCCCCATGTCCTCTATTAGCTCCAGCTTGAGGTTTTCCAGTCTTAAGCAAACCCCTATGCCTCTCTATCCCGCGAGATGAGGGTGGTGGCAATCTGTTTGCCATTTCCTGCAGCTCTATATTGATCTACTCCCTCTCATGTCTTAGCTGCTCGACTTCTTTTAGGTACCCCACGTGATACCCCAGGAGCATCCGGATATTCCCAAGACTCTCCATGGATCCGACAACAAGGAATGGAACCATCCCATCTTTATCCATGACCTGTACCTTATCATCAGCCGGAATCCTCAGTCTCTTCACACCGGATCTATTTACAATCTCCTGCATCATTCTCCCAAGCCTTCCGATGACTTTCCCCACCAAATTTCTAGGTATCAGAAGTCTTCCACCAAGCTGAGCCAATTTTGAGCTTCTCTCTCTAGCTCCAGATGTCGAGCGGCTTCCTCATTCTTCAGCACGATCATCTGTTTTGTGCGGAGGCATTGTAGATGCATATCCCTCAGGACAGCCACCCACTTCACTGTGACTTCCCTTGTTGACAGTATTACCAGTTGATGAGTCTCAGGCGCCCAGTGCACCCTACATGCTTCAACCGCCTTTTTAAAGGCCTCATGCACCTCCTCACTGGCACACGCTTCTCGCATGTCTTTGGGTACCTGTCATGGTTCCCAATGGCAAGGGAACGTCAGAGAACTTAAACAACAGACTAGCTCTTGGGTGATGGAATCTCGAGCTGACCGTGAGCTAAACCTACCACACAACTAACAGTGGCCGGGTGGCGTACCTACGTTTTATCCCTAGACGCCTAGCGCCAGCCGGAGGACTAACTAACCCTAATAGAGGAAAAGACAGACCTGGCTTACCTCTAGGGAAATTCCCCCAAAAAGGCGACAGAAGCCCCCCACATATATTGACGGTGAGTTCAGAGGAAAAGACATACGCAGTATGAAGGTAGGTTCAGCAAAGCGAGGTCCGCTTACTAGATAGCAAGAAGATACAATAGGGAACTTCACGGTCAGCTGAAAACCCTATTAAAATACCATCCAGAAATTACTTTAAGACTCATGTGTCAACTCATGACACCAGAGTGGCAATTTCGGCCCACAAGAGCTTCCAGCTACAGAAAAATAACATAACTGTGAACTGGAACAAAAATGCAAAACAAACTTAGGACTAAGAGTCCAACTTAGCTGATAGTAGTCTAGAAGCAGGAACATGCAACAGAAAGGCTCTGGTTACATTGATGGCCGGCACTAGAATAACTGAGCAGCAAGGCTAAATAGGATACACCCATATCCAGATGGAAACAGGTGAACAGAGAAAGTGAAGCACACAAGTCCAGTACCACCAGTGACCACCGGGGGAGCCCAAAAACCAAATTCACAACAGTACCCCCCCCTCAAGGAGGGGGCACCGAACCCTCACAAGAACCACCAGGGCGATCAGGATGAGCCCTATGAAAGGCACGGACCAAATCAGAGGCATGAACATCAGAAGCTGTCACCCAAGAATTATCCTCTTGACCGTAGCCCTTCCACTTGACCAGATACTGAAGTTTCCGTCTGGAAACACGGGAGTCCAAGATCTTCTCCACAACGTACTCCAATTCACCCTCAACCAACACCGGAGCGGGAGGCTCAACGGAAGGCACAACCGGTACCTCATACCTGCGCAATAATGACCGATGGAAGACATTATGGATAGAAAAAGATGCTGGGAGGTCCAATCGAAAGGACACGGGGTTAAGAATCTCCAAAATTTTATACGGGCCGATGAACCGAGGCTTAAACTTAGGAGAAGAAACCCTCATAGGGACAAAACGAGAAGACAACCACACCAAGTCCCCAACACGAAGACGAGGACCAACACGACGACGGCGGTTAGCAAAATGCCGAGTCTTCTCCTGGGACAACTCCAAATTGTCCACCACCTGTCCCCAAATCCGATGCAACCTATCCACCACAGTATCCACTCCAGGACAATCCGAAGACTCCACCTGACCAGAAGAAAAACGAGGATGAAACCCCGAATTGCAAAAGAAAGGAGAAACCAAAGTGGCAGAACTAGCCCGATTATTGAGGGCAAACTCCGCCAACGGCAAAAAGGCAACCCAGTCATCCTGATCCGCAGACACAAAACACCTCAAATAAGTCTCCAAGGTCTGATTAGTTCGCTCAGTCTGGCCATTAGTCTGAGGATGGAACGCAGACGAAAAAGACAAATCAATGCCCATCCTAGCACAGAACGCCCGCCAAAATCTAGACACGAACTGGGTCCCCCTGTCAGAAACGATATTCTCCGGAATACCATGCAAGCGAACCACATTTTGAAAAAACAGAGGAACCAACTCGGATGAGGAAGGCAACTTAGGCAAGGGCACCAAATGGACCATCTTTGAAAAACGGTCACACACCACCCAGATGACAGACATTTTCTGAGAAACAGGGAGATCAGAAATAAAATCCATAGAGACGTGAGTCCAAGGCCTCTTCGGAATAGGCAAAGATAACAACAATCCGCTGGCCCGAGAACAACAAGGTTTGGCCCGAGCACAAACATCACAAGAATGCACAAAAACTCGTACATCTCGAGACAGGGAAGGCCACCAGAAGGACCTAGCCACCAAATCCCTGGTACCAAAGATCCCGGGATGACCTGCCAACACAGAAGAATGAACCTCCGAGATGACTCTACTGGTCCAATCATCAGGAACAAACAGTCTACCAGGCGGGCAACGATCAGGTCTATCCGCCTGAAACTCCTGCAAAGCCCGTCGCAGGTCTGGGGAAACAGCAGATAATATCACCCCATCCTTAAGGATACCTGTAGGTTCAGAATCACCAGGGGAATCAGGCTCAAAACTCCTAGAAAGGGCATCCGCCTTCACATTTTTAGAACCTGGTAAGTATGAGACCACAAAATTAAACCGAGAGAAAAACAACGACCAGCGCGCCTGTCTAGGATTCAGGCGCCTGGCAGACTCAAGATAAATCAAATTCTTGTGATCGGTCAATACCACCACCTGATGTCTAGCCCCCTCAAGCCAATGACGCCACTCCTCAAAAGCCCACTTCATAGCCAAAAGCTCCCGATTACCAATATCATAATTTCGCTCGGCGGGCGAAAATTTTCGTGAAAAGAACGCACAAGGTCTCATCACGGAGCAGTCGGAACTTTTCTGCGACAAGACCGCCCCAGCTCCGATCTCGGAAGCATCAACCTCAAGCTGAAAAGGAAGAGTAACATCAGGCTGACGCAACACAGGGGCGGAAGAAAAGCGGCGCTTAAGCTCCCGAAAGGCCTCCACAGCAGCAGGGGACCAATCAGCAACATCAGCACCCTTTTTGGTCAAATCAGTCAAAGGTTTAGCAACATCAGAAAAACCAGTTATAAATCGACGATAAAAATTAGCAAAGCCCAAAAATTTCTGAAGGCTCTTAAGAGAAGAAGGTTGCGTCCAATCACAAATAGCCCGAACCTTAACAGGATCCATCTCAATGGAAGAGGGGGAAAAAATGTACCCCAAAAAAGAAATCTTTTGAACCCCAAAAATACACTTAGAACCCTTCACACACAAGGAATTAGCCCGCAAAACCTGAAAAACCCTCCTGACCTGTTGGACATGAGAATCCCAGTCATCCGAAAAAATCAAAATATCATCCAGATACACGATCATAAATTTATCCAAATATTCACGGAAAATGTCATGCATAAAGGACTGAAAGACTGAAGGGGCATTTGAAAGACCAAAAGGCATTACTAAATACTCAAAATGGCCCTCGGGCGTATTAAATGCGGTTTTCCACTCATCCCCCTGCTTAATTCGCACCAAATTATACGCCCCACGGAGATCAATCTTAGAGAACCACTTAGCCCCCTTTATTCGAGCAAACAAATCAGTCAGCAGTGGCAGAGGATACTGATATTTGACTGTAATTTTATTCAAGAGTCGATAATCAATACACGGCCTCAAAGAGCCATCTTTTTTAGATACAAAGAAAAAACCGGCTCCCAAGGGAGATGAAGAAGGACGAATATGTCCCTTTTCCAGGGACTCCTTAATATATTCTCGCATAGCAGCATGTTCAGGTACAGATAGATTAAATAAACGACCCTTTGGAAATTTACTGCCCGGAATCAGATCAATGGTACAATCGCAATCTCTGTGAGGAGGTAGTGAACCAAGCTTAGGCTCCTCAAAAACATCACGATAATCAGACAAAAATTCCGGAATCTCAGAGGGAATAGATGACGAAATGGAAACCAAAGGTACGTCCCCATGAGCCCCCTGACATCCCCAGCTTAACACAGACATAACTTTCCAGTCAAGGACTGGGTTATGAGATTGTAACCATGGTAATCCGAGCACCAAAACGTCATGTAGATTGTACAACACAAGGAAGCAAATCATCTCCTGATGGTCTGGATTCATACGCATAGTCACTTGTGTCCAGTATTGTGGTTTATTACTAGCCAATGGTGTAGAGTCAATACCCTTCAGAGGTATAGGAACTTCCAGAGGCTCTAGATCAAACCCACAGCGCCTGGCAAAGGACCAATCCATTAGACTCAAAGCGGCGCCAGAGTCGACATAGGCATCCGCGGTAATTGACGATAATGAACAAATCAAGGTCACAGACAGAATAAACTTAGACTGTAAAGTGCCAATTGAAATAGACTTATCAACCTTCTTTGTACGTTTAGAGCATGCTGATATAACATGAGTTGAATCACCACAATAGAAGCACAACCCATTTTTTCGCCTAAAATTCTGCCGTTCGCTTCTGGACAGAATTCTATCACATTGCATATTTTCTGGAGCCTTCTCAGAAGACACCGCCAAATGGTGCACAGGTTTGCGCTCCCGCAAACGCCGATCAATCTGAATAGCCATTGTCATGGACTCATTCAGACCTGTAGGTGCAGGGAACCCCACCATAACATCTTTAATGGCATCAGAGAGACCCTCTCTGAAATTCGCCGCCAGGGCGCACTCATTCCACTGAGTAAGCACAGACCATTTACGAAATTTTTGGCAGTATATTTAAGCTTCATCTTGCCCTTGAGATAGGGCCATCAAGGCTTTTTCAGCCTGAATCTCTAAGTTAGGTTCCTCATAAAGCAACCCCAAAGCCAGAAAAAACGCATCCACATTGAGCAACGCAGGATCCCCGGGTGCCAATGCAAATGCCCAGTTTTGAGGGTCACCCCGCAGCAAGGAAATTACTATCTTAACCTGCTGTGCGGGATCTCCAGCAGAGCGAGATCTCAGGGAAAGAAATAATTTACAATTATTTTTGAAATTCAGGAAACGAGATCTATCCCCGGAGAAAAATTCTGGTATAGGAATTCTAGGTTCAGATATAGGAGCATGAATAACAAAATCCTGTAAATTTTGAACCTTCGTAGCAAGATTATTCAAACCTGTAACCAAACTCTGAGGATCCATTTTAATCAGGTGAGATCAGAGCCATTCAAGGATTAGAAGGAGAGAGAGAGACAAAGGCTGCAATTAGAGCAGAAATGCAACTGAGTCAACTAAAAAGCAAACTCAGAAGGAAAAAAAAAAAAAAAAAATCTGCAGACTTCTTTTTCTCTCCTTTCTTCTGCCAACGGTTTTAACCCTTGGCCGGCCATACTGTCATGGTTCCCAATGGCAAGGGAACGTCAGAGAACTTAAACAACAGACTAGCTCTTGGGTGATGGAATCTCGAGCTGACCGTGAGCTAAACCTACCACACAACTAACAGTGGCCGGGTGGCGTACCTACGTTTTATCCCTAGACGCCTAGCGCCAGCCGGAGGACTAACTAACCCTAATAGAGGAAAAGACAGACCTGGCTTACCTCTAGGGAAATTCCCCCAAAAAGGCGACAGAAGCCCCCCACATATATTGACGGTGAGTTCAGAGGAAAAGACATACGCAGTATGAAGGTAGGTTCAGCAAAGCGAGGTCCGCTTACTAGATAGCAAGAAGATACAATAGGGAACTTCACGGTCAGCTGAAAACCCTATTAAAATACCATCCAGAAATTACTTTAAGACTCATGTGTCAACTCATGACACCGGAGTGGCAATTTCGGCCCACAAGAGCTTCCAGCTACAGAAAAATAACATAACTGTGAACTGGAACAAAAATGCAAAACAAACTTAGGACTAAGAGTCCAACTTAGCTGATAGTAGTCTAGAAGCAGGAACATGCAACAGAAAGGCTCTGGTTACATTGATGGCCGGCACTAGAATAACTGAGCAGCAAGGCTAAATAGGATACACCCATATCCAGATGGAAACAGGTGAACAGAGAAAGTGAAGCACACAAGTCCAGTACCACCAGTGACCACCGGGGGAGCCCAAAAACCAAATTCACAACAGGTACCTCTATCACGCACATGAAAACCAAAGTCTCACCTTCTTGGCCATACCGTTGGTACCGTTGCTCCTCGTCCTTAGCATCAGCACAGTTTTTCAAGACCTCGACGTCCTTGGAATGGCCATCTGCATGGCACTTCCCCTACTGGATTTCTTCCTACATGGAGGCCCCTTCTTTTATCAGCCTCTCCAGCTCACTCTCCTTCTTTGCAATCAGATCAGGAGAGCGCAACAGTTCAATTTCCTAGTCATCCGTGGGTTTCAGGAGTTGGGGATTAGTCTCCTTTATCTTGAGCTCTCGGAGAACTTTATCTTGCTCCTCTGCCAGGCAGCGACGCATATCCTCTCTCTGGAGAAGCTCCTGCTGATGCTTCTCTTGGGCCTCTCTGAACACCTCCATATCTTTCAATATGGCCTTGTTCATGGTTTGACATGCTGATAGGTGACCTCTGAGCTCAGATACTTCCTTCTCCAGGTCACCTACTCTGTGCTCAATCACTTGTCTCAGGACCCTTTCTCGCTCGACTGTCTCTTTAAGAAGCTCTATCTCATGGTCCTGCTCTCTTCTGGCCAGCACATGTTGCACCATCAGTTCTTTAATTAGATTTTCAAATGGGCACTCTTGTACACCCATACTCTGCCTCTTCAGTGTTCCACCTGTTTCTGTATCCGCCTCTATGGTCTCTACAGGGCACTCTGCCCGTTCAATCTTAGGTACCTCTCGACTCTTGGTCACTTCAGAAAACTCCATCTCTTCAGCATCAGGTACTCTGGAGCCTTCATCATACTGAGCCATTTCACCCTTTCTGGGCATTGCAGATGTGGGTCTACTACAGATCTGTTTTAATTCCAGTCCTACCTCTGTGCTGGGATTTGTCAGAGATAAAGTAACCTCCTTATCAAGGACAGTAACCTGATCTCTACTTGACCCTGTCTCTTCCTCCTCCTTCTTCTGAGAGGGTGTAGCCTGTCCCGCCTTTCTGCGGTCCCCGCGACAAGACAAAGATCTGTCATTTTTTCTTAGCTAGCATTACGGCACTCTCTTTCTCTTGCGCTCGAGACACAGTCTGAATAGGAGTCCCCCCCTCTCACCCTGTCATTCTGGAACAGCAAGTCCCCACTTAAACAGGTGTCGGACCCACACTTTCTTCCAGTCACCCGGACCTCTGGACTATCGACCTTAGGTGTCGCTTTCTCCTTTTTATACACCACATCACCCGGAACCACTACAGCTGTCTGTTGTGGTGGGGCTCCCTCAGAGTCATTCCAGCTCCCTTCTGAGCAATTAGACACTCCCCTTTCCTCCCACAAGTCCCAAAACCTTTCAAAATCCTTGCCTATTACTACAGGGAATGGCAAGTCTGGAACTACAGGGACATCATAGCTGGAAATAATTTTGGGCGTCTCAATGATTACCCAGGACACCGGATAATCCCTAGCGACCCCATGAATGCAGTGGACTTCCATATTCCTTCTGGGATTCCAGATAGACAGGGAGTGTGGTGCTCACCAGGGTCACCAGGCTCCCCGAGTCCAGAAGTCCAGTTACGCACTCTCCATTGATTTTTACAGAACAGCTCTGTGACATCTTGTCAGATGGAAAGTTAGTACAACATCCTGGACATGTGATGTTCAACCACTGAACCCGGCAACAGTCCATCAGCGCATTCGCCACCGCCCCTTTTTGGGCCACCACCTCTATTTGGGTTGCTGCCTTTTTTGGGACAATGGCCCCTTTTGGGCCATTTTCTCCTTTAGGGCCACCACCCTCTTTAGGGACTCCGCCACGTCTGGGCAACTACCCCCTTTTGGGATGCCGTCCCTTTTTCTGGATGCTTGGCCCCTTTTTGGCCAACCATAATTATTTAGGTCACCACTCTGTTTTGGGACTCCACCCCCTTTAGGGATACCACCCCAGTCTGGGGTACACCCCGTGGACTCCCCCACAGTACTCTCAGGCCCCAACATTTCCTCACTGCGAGGCTTCTGCGGTTGCTACTGCAGCTCATGCTGCAGAACCTCTTGCTGCAACTGCTCTGCATGGCTCTGCAAACCTCCAGACGGCTTTGCAGACCTCCAGACCACTCTTGAGACTTTGAAGCTGTTGACCACCTTTGTAACCCCACTGAGTTACCGCCAGATGCCTTCAGTCTTCGTGGCCCTGCCGAGCCAAAGCAAGTTGACTTGAAGAAAAAATAAATAAATTCCGTAACACCTTCATCTTTATAGAAAAAAAACACAGTCTCTCACTGACCACGGTCAGCATAACACAGGCTCCTGTCCGTTACACACTCGGCTTTACAGCATAAACACAGTTTCTCACTGACCCTGGTCAGCATAACACGGATTCCTGTCCATTACCTGTTGGTGTCGGCCACACAGGTTCCCGGATCCCTCTTCTCCTCAGAGGTATCCCAAAACAGTTCTCACTGACCCCGATCAGTATCACTCACGGTTGTCAGACCATCCACTCCTCTGGCTCAGACCAGCCAGCACTGCAACATGTGCTTCTTGGACCGTTGCCCGCAGTCTAGTACCAATTGTAAGGATTGCGCTCACTTGGCTGCGATAGTCAGGCACACAGGAACAATCTTTCACTTAGAACAATCTTTGTGGTTTATTTTCTCCATAAACCATAGAAACATGAACAAAAGGCAAACAGTCTCACATCAGACAAACAAATCCTCAATGTCCATACACTCCCTGACAGAAGTTATGTCGCTTATATATGCTATGTAAATAAAAGCTTATAACCTGACGTTAAATTCATCCATTGGTTGTATAAATTATTTGTTTGAAAGCTGAAATCCTCTGAAATGTGGTTTAGGTTTAGAAAATAAATTGGCATCAATGCAGAAATATTGATCAGTTAATGGACACAGAATGGTCAGATTTTGCAAGACAAAAGTTTTCTCGCCCACAGAAAGTAATGTGATATTCAAACAAATAATTAACTTAAAATACAAATATATATTGCATAACATTGGTGAATGAAGTTGTGTTGCTGTTAGAGTCATATTTAATATTTTTTGTGACTTCCATAAGATTGAAGGACTGCATTCATGTGGTTAAACAATGATTCATACAATTTATTAATGAAGTCTTCAGGAATAGCAAAGAATGCAGTCTTAGATGCCTCCCAGAGTTCATCTAGATTCTTTGGTTTTGTCTTCCAAGCTTCCTCTTTCATCCTACCCCAAACATGCTCAATGATGTTCATTTCTGGTGACTGGGCTGGCCAGTCCTTGAGCACCTTGATCTTTTTTTTGCCTGGAGGAACTTTGTTGTAGAGATGGATGTAAGAGATGGAGCACCATCCTGCTGCAGAATTTGACCCCTTTTATGATTTTGAATATAAGAGGTAGCTGATACTTCTTGATATTTTAGGCTATTGATATTGCCTTCCACCTTGCAAATATTTCGCACACCCCCATACTGAATGTAACCCCAGACCATGATCTTTCCACCACCAAATGTAACTGTTTTCTGAGTGTATTTTGGATCCATACGGGCTCCAGTAGGTAGTTACCTTGACGCAATGGGATGGCTTTTGTGCTATTTTTTAAATAAAAAACGGTATTACTAAAAACTCTGTGTTATTTAAATGCACTTTTGCTTTTTTACTTAGTTACATCAGGGTTTTTGCTTACTTTTTCTCTTGTAGGTTTTAATGTTTTGTGGCCAATGTGAACATGTGTTTAACTTCTGCATGTGTACCAACTCAAGTTAAGCTCAATTTTTGTGTTTTTTTTCTTTGTATTGTTGCATTCTGTGCAAGCCAGGGTGTGGCCTCCCTGTTTCTGAGCTAGAAATTGTATATAAGTTTTCCCCAGTCTGGTTTTCCCCTGGTTGGGCCCAGTCCTTTTGTCTGCCGTTATTCACACTGAGGTCAACATAGACACATGGTAAGGTTTTAATATTAGACAGTGTAGGACTGTGCCAATCAGAGTTACCTTGACGCGGTGGGATGGCATTTGTGCTATTTTTTTTTATCAAAAAACAGTGTTACTAAAAACTCTGTGTTATTTAAATGAACTTTTGCTTTTTTACTTAGTTACATCAGGGTTTTTGCTTATTTTTTCTCTTGTAGGTTTTAATGCTCCTGCAGTATTTGCGGTGGCTGTGATGTAATTCTACTGAAGATTCATCAGAGGAATCCACCTTCTGCCACTTTTCCAGCGTGCATCTGTTTAGCAGACTGTGGGACTTTGCAAATGCCACACGGTTTTTTATTTGCCCTTTGTTTAGTGCTGGCGTCTGGGCACTGATTTGACCATGGAGGCCATTTTGAGACAGAATCCTACAAACTGTTCTAGTTGACACAGGTGACCAGGCCTGTTGGAGCTCTGCTGCAGTGGAAGAGGGGTTTGCTTTGGATTTTCTAACCAACAAACGTTTCTCCTGAGCAGTTGTCTTGCAGGGTCTGCTGGACCTGGGCTTGTCAAACTTTCTCCAGTCTCTTCAAATCTTTTTTTAATTCTTTGTACTTGATGCTGAGACATATTAAAGGTGCCAGCCACCTCTGCAGTGGATCTGGTCTTCAGCCTCTTGATAATCCAGGCTTTGGTCGCAAGGTGGTATTTTGGCATATTGTCAGAGCTCAAGTTGCAGTTCAAGTGAAGGTCTGGGGTGCTGGGTTTCTTTTATACACACACTATTTAACCAATCATTTACTGAGCACAGGTGAAGATGTAAACTAGGATGGGGTGCATTGTATGACCAGGCAGCAAAACTTTTATCTTGCCAAAATCTGACCATTCTGTGTCCATTAACTGATCAATATTTCTGCATACTGTATATAGATAGTACCTTGAAAAAGTATTCACTTTTCCACATTTTTTTACGTTACATACACAAGCTTAAATGTATTTTATTGGGATTTTATGCGATATATCAACACAAAGTAAGGAGTATTTGTGAAATGTAAAGGAGATGATACAGAGTTTTCTAAATATTTTAAAAATATAAATATGTAAATTGTGAAGTGTATTTGTATTCAGCCACCCTGAGTCAATACTTTTTAGGATCACCTTTTCCTGCAATCACTGATGGAAGTCTTTTGGGGAATGTCTATACCAACTTTGCAGATCTAGAGGTTGAAATTTTTGCCCATTCTTCTTTGCAAACTAGCTGTAGCTAAGTGAGATTAGATGGATCTGTGATCAGCAATATTCAAGTCTTGCCACAGATTCTCAATGGGATTTAGGTTTGGACTTTGACTGGGCCATGCACACACATGAATATGCTTTAATCTAAATGATCCATTGTAGCTCTGGCAGTATGTTTAGGGCTGTTGTCCTGCTGGTAGGCAAACCTACGCCACAGTCTCAAGCCTCTAACATGTTTTCTCTGTATTTAGCTCCATCCATCTTCCCATCAACTCTTCACTACCTTCCCTGTAATTGCTGTAGAAAAGCATCCACCCAGCATGATCCTGCCACTACCATGTTTGACGGTGAAGATGGTGTTTTCAGGGAGAGGTGAAGTGTTAGTTTTTTGACACACATAGTGTATTACATTTAGTCCAAAAAGTTTTACTTTTGTCTCATCTGACGTATCTTGTTCCACTTCCTTGCTGTGTCCCTCTACATGGCTTTTTGGCAAACTGCAAGCAACACTTCTAATGGCTTGCTTTCAAAAATGGCTTTCTTCTTGCCACTCCTCCATGATCGGCAGATTTGTGGAGTATGCAACTAATGCACTGGTCCACAAAAAAAAATTTTCTTTCACAAAAAACAAAATTAACTGGATTTAAATATATTTTTGTCCAGAATTTGAATATACAGTACGTTCAGATTTTTTCCATCAGGTAGGGTTTTTTGTGACACACATTTCAAGTTTTATGTAAATATTAAAAAATAATACTTATTTGGTCAACATTAAATGAAATACAACTTACCTAGAACTTTTTTGATAATCATCTACTGGTATATTTGTTGTGGAATATCTCTTCATGGTCCAGCAATTGTCAGCCAGCATACTGGAGCTCCACTTGCATTAGTGCCTCTGTTTCATAGTAGAAATCTGCTGATCAAAAATGTGACCATGCTGGTCAATGAAAGCACCAATATTTTCTGGGAAGAAATCCAGGTGGGTGCCCCAGAAATTAAGTTTTAAGGACATGTTGCATCCAAAAGCTTGGTATGATTTCACAAGATCACTCACTATATCACCATAGTCTTCTGCTTTATGATTTCCGAGAAAAGAAGAGGAGACATTTTTGAAGGACAGCCAGGCTGTTTTCTGAAATGGATTTAACAGTTCCTGAAATTTTTCATCATCCATCAACGATCTTATTTGTAGCCCTGAAAAAATGCCTACTTTCAGTTTCGCATCACTAACTTTGGAAAATTTAGATTTCAAATGTTTAAATGCAACCGAATTTTTTATCAAATGCCTTTACAAATAGTTTCTTCAATACTAGTTGAATATGCAGTGAATGTAAATATACTATTTGATGATTCACTAAAGGTAAAGTTTACTTTTTTTTTGTTCAGGAGCAAGAGATTCTCATTTAAGCTATTTTTTAAGACTTCCTATCCCTACTACTATCCCATTCACATAAGAAACAGCAGAATTTAATGTACCCAAGTTGGAATTTAAAGCACTAAAGCAATCACCTTCAAATCTCCACAGATATTTCAGTTATATTTTTCATACTGTTTTTTTTTTTCCTAACAACAGTTTCATATTTTCGTATATTTATTTCATATCAGCAGCAGATACTGCTGGAAGTTTATTACCATTATACAAAGGAATGGCCTTCAAACTAACTATGAGTCCATGAACAATTGGCATTCATCTAGCCAGTCTTTTGAGCCTCCATAATCAAACAAATATTATTACAAAAAACTATGCCTTGTTCTTTAGAGAAATAGTTTTTGAAATCACTCTACGATACCTGCATAGTCTCACATCTTTGCACAGTAGATTCCATCTATTGCTGTTTAGACAAGTCTAAATAATGGATAAGGTCATTCAGAACCTTTTTAGATAAGAAGTGAGGTTTTGCCTAACCAAAAACCAAAAAAGACACACAGCTGACAGTAGAATGAGTGCTTAAAGGGGTGGTCCAAAGGCAAAGTCATTTTCTTTCTATGGCCTTATCTATTTGATGCCATACTCTAAACTAATTTCTAATGGACTTGCTTTGAAAATTCCCCACTGTTCCCTAACTACGCTAACTGCTATTGTATTTTTTTCCCCTACTTCCTGTCTGATGATACTTTGTTTGAGAATCCAAGTGCATGCTGGGATACTCAAACAAAGCATCATCAGGGGCAGAGTGTGTGTGGTTACTGCTACAGCCCCTACCTCCTCTCTGAAATGAAACATCATCGTTTCAGGGGCTTGTCCCTGCACTATCTCCTGTGCACTGTTCCCTGTCTCCTGCATAATGTCCCCTGTGCATTGCCACCTGTCTCCTGTGTGCTGGCCTCTGTTTCCTGGGTGCTGTGCCCTGTGCAGAGTGTCCACTATGTTGTTGGCTAATAAAACAACAGCAAAGAGGTGTCAAATTACCCAGCGTATAGAGAACAGCACCACCCACGCAGATAATGTTACTAATCACTGCCAGTTTAGTCTAAGACTAAGGGTACCGTCTCACATAACGATTTACCAACGATCACGACCAGCGATACGACCTGGCCGTGATCGTTGGTAAGTCGTTGTGTGGTCGCTGGGGAGCAGTCACACAGACCGCTCTCCAGCGACCAACGATGCCGAGGTTCGCTGGTAACCAGGGTAAACATCGGGTTACTAAGCGCAGGGCCGCGCTTAGTAACCCGATGTTTACCGTGGTTACCAGCGTAAAAGTAAAAAAAAAACAAACCGTACATACTCACCATCTGATGTCCTTCAGGTCCCTTGCCGTCTGCTTCCCGCTCTGACTGAGTGCCGCCGTAAAGTGAAAGCAGATCACAGCGGCGACGTCACCGCTGTGATCTGCTCTCACTTTCCGGCCAGCAGACAGTCAGAGCGGAAAGCAGACGGCAAGGGACCTGAAGGACACTGGAATGTGAGTATGTACGGTTTGGTTTTTTTTACTTTTACGCTGGTAACCACGGTAAACATCGGGTTACTAAACACGGCCCTGCGCTTAGTAACCCGATGTTTACCCTGGTTACCAGCGAACGCATCGCTGGATCGCTGTCACACACAACGATCCAGCGATGACAGCGGGAGATCCAGCGACGAAAGAAAGTTTCAAACGATGTGCTACGACGGTACGATTCTCAGCTGGGTGCCTGATCGCAGTAGCGTGTCAGACACTGCGAGATCGTAACGATATCGCTAGAACGTCACGAATCGTGCCGTCGTAGCGATAAAAATGCCACTGTGTGACGGTACCCTAAGTCTAAGACTGTTTTGTCTAAGAATTAGAATTGATAAACTTGCTTTCTGCAATCTAATAAGGGTGTGGTGCACAGACAGAGACCACAGGCCGGCTCCCGCATGAAAATTGTCATTTAGAAGGCAGGTAGGCATCCAGCAACTGCAATGGAAAACACTATAAAAATTATAATATTATTTATTAGTAACTATTAAAATATAAAAAGGGAAATAATAATAACAAACACACTAGTCCTACGTATTTTGAGCATGATGCTCTTAATCATGAGCCTGGAAGTAATAGCATACTGACAACATGCACTTATTTACTGTAGATTTTTCACCAAACTATTTGTCATTATCTGAGTTTGTGAAAACTAATTAATCTGCAATAATTCCACATTCACACAAGATTTTAAGTGGAGGCTTACATACAATTCCTTTTTTTATTCCATTCTAAAATGTGAATTCATGTAGAAGACAGGTCCAGCAAATCACAGATTTCCATCATGTTCAGAGAAGAGCCATCAGGATGGTGAGCGGACTGCAAAGTATGTCCTACGAGGAATGGTTAAAAAGAGACTTAATAGTCTAAAAACATCTGAAGGTATGTCACAGTGTAGAGGGATCATCATTATTCTCATTTGCACGTGGAAACACTAGAAGCAGTGGGATGAAACTGAAAGGGAGAAGATACAGATTAGATATTAGAAAAAACTTTTTGACAGTGAGGGTGATCAATGAGTGGAACAGGCTGCCACGAGAGGTGGAGAGTTCTCCTTCAATGGAAGTCTTCAAACAGAGGCTGGAAAGACAACTGTGAGATGTTTTAGTGAATGCTGCATTGAGCAGAGGGTTGGACACGATGACCCTGGAGGTCCTGTCCATCTGTAACATTCTATGATTCTGTAATACTATGTTGTCAATTGTATAAACCAAAAAATATTACCATAGCTTGATGGGCACCAAAGGTTCCTAAAGGACCCTACTGACTATGATGGCGTTATTCAGGTTTCTTTCAGAATATCTATCAATTTACTGGAAAAATGGCACCATGATGGAAACCCAACTCAAGCTGATATAATGAATTGGGTCATTGAGGTGTTATTGGTGTCTGTTACTTAATGGCTTAATCCCCTGAATAAATTCCATTTTATACTCTTAGTATGGAAAAGAAAAAGCAGAATACAGGAAAGCTAATGTGAACCTTGCCTACAATGGTGCCAGTCATGTGAATATATTTAGAATACTTCACAAACAGTGGAAATCTGCAGCACATTGTTTTCAGGGTTAGTTTCTCCAACTAGTCATGAGAGAATCTCCAGATCAGTCAGACAGATATAAATTAGGTGTTGAAAGCGTGTAAGTAATGTGTTTCATTACCATGAGGTGTCACTCCTAATTTCAGGAATAAGAGAAGCGTTCTCAACTTTCCATCGGCAATGTGTCACAGTCGAGAGCTGTATAAGTGTCATTTTGCACCACACTTTAGACAACCAGATCCAAACAGACTTACAGCAATCATCTACCCCTGGACAAATCATCAGGAACATTATCACTTACAACTCGCCAGTGTATTTTTATGACAAGTTCCATGTGTAACACCGAACCATTAACCAGCAATCATATATAACCCTTTCCATATAGTAGACATCAGAAAAAAGTCAGAGAGTATTCATATTAAAAATCTAACAAAATGTATTTAATCAAAATATATCAGAAAATAGAAATCAGAGTGACACTGAAAGCAGGAATGTCAGGGGGTTATAACGGTTACAAAATGGGAGTATCAAATACATATAGTACATAATAGTGCACTAAAGGATTCAAGACAAATGTTTTATCAAGTAAAATGGTCCCATCAGGGGTCCTAATATAATGGTAATGCAGCGCAAATACTGAGCCTAATTACTACAACAGTATGTAACATATGAGTATGTGTAAATGACCAATAAGGCCTGAAGTGAAAGGCAGTAATGCATGCTGCAGGTCTAAGCCGAAGATAAAGTGCGATAGTGCATACTATATTTATAAACTATATGTGCCCACAAGCGAATATTAGCATAATGAATAGTATAACTTACATAGTGTAGTTAGTAAAATCCCCATCTGCCGCCTCAACGCGTGTTTTGCCGATCTTCTTCAGGAGGTGTGCCACCGTGCCACCGCGCGTTGAGGCGGCAGGTGGGGATTTTACTAACTACACTGTGTAAGTTATACTATTCATTATGCTAATATTCGCTTGTGGGCACATATAGTTTATAAATATAGTATGCACTATCGCACTTTATCTTCGGCTTAGACCTGCAGCACGCATTACTGCCTTTCACTTCAGGCCTTATTGGTCATTTACACATACTCATATGTTACATACTGTTGTAGTAATTAGGCTCAGTATTTGCGCTGCATTACCATTATATTAGGAACCCTGATGGGACCATTTTACTTGATAAAACATTTGTCTTGAATCCTTTAGTGCACTATTATGTACTATATGTATTTGATACTCCCATTTTGTGACCGTTATAACCCCCTGACATTCCTGCTTTCACTGTCACTCTGATTTCTATTTTCTGATATATTTTGATTAAATACATTTTGTTAGATTTTTAATATGAATACTCTCTGACTTTGTTCTGATGTCTACTATATGGAAAGGGTTATATGTGAATAATGTATAATTGAGAAGTAATTATTCTATGCATGAATCTATTTCTGGGGATAATTTGATTTCATTAACCAGCAATGCAGCATTTATCTTTGAAAAAGGTCAAGTAGCTGGATAATTTTTAATCATGACCACATTTAGACACCTAAGAGAGGTATTCTTACAGATTATAGGATTTCTTATATGCAGCTCTGAAATACACAAAAACACAATAGATCCCATCAGTATCTCACATGTCATGCATCTAAAGAATACCTTATTTTTCGGATTATAAGATGCACTTTTTTCCCCAAAATTTAGGGGGGAAATGGGGGTGCATCTTATAATGCGGATATACCTTACCGGCCGTGATGGAGCAGGGTCCCAGGGTCGCTGTTGGAGGAGGCAAGTGTGAAGCGTTGCTGCAGGCCTCAGGCTGGGATGAGGGGGTGTTCGGATGTGCACCGCTGTGGGTGTTCGGTGATGTAGGGGCCCCTGCCGACAATTTGTGAAAGCGTAGAGCCCCTGCAGTTACATGGTTTACTATGCGGTGGACTCCGGGAAAATGGCTGCCAAGGGCAGAGATGCGCAGATGGACATCTATGGCAAACTATAGATACTTATCTACATAGTCTAATGGGATACATGCACTCTTTGCCCTTTAGTCTAGAATTAAGTCAAACCTGTAATTAAGCTGAGTGAAAAATATACATTTGCACATGCCGTGATTGGCCTCTTGCCCTTTGTAAGGTAACTTTTATGTTTTTATGAACTTTCATAAACCATACAGATGTGAGATCAGCTACAGTAATTTCAGGTCTTAAAAGGAATCCTAGTAAGTATAGCCCCCATAAAATAAAAGCCATCACACAATGTAGTAAATTAGTTCAAGAGACAATATTTGAAAAATCCAATTTCTTTCTCAAATCAACATGAAAATACACATATTCAGTTTTTAACATACAGAGTATGTTTTATTTTTCCTGTGTTTGTTTCAAGCTATTTTCATTAAAAACCATTCACATATATTTCTGTTTTCTATACAGCGGAAAAAGGAAATGAAGACTTCTATTCAAAAAGGAGACACCTTGCAGAACTTGCAGCAAAGGGGAGCCTTCCTTTACATCCTGTCCGTGTGGAACAAGAAAGATCCTACAGTCCTGAAGGTGGCACTCATGGTGGCACAATGAGTGGTACTCTTGGTGGCTCAATTGGAGGCACTCTTGGTGGCTCAATGGGAGGCACACTTGGTGGCTCAATGGGTGGCACTCTAGGTGGGTCAATGGGTGGTACCCTTGGTGGTGGCACACTGGGTGGCACCCTTAGTGGTGGTACATTAGGTGGCACACTTGGTGGCACACTTAAATTAAATGGACAGAAATCCAAAGTCACCAAAATACATAATCATCCATTGGCCTCATCATACAATCCTGACTACAAAACCTGGGACCACTCCGAGCATTCCCTGCGGAGGCAGGCCTATGCAACAAAGAAGCATTGCCCAGTGGAGTCAGTAAATGAACAGATACCATCACAAAATCAGCACTATGTTCCTCCACAGCCATACTTTGTTACAAACAGCAAAACGGAAGTAACTGTCTGAAACCTACAAAAAGTTAACCCTACTGGAATCAAACACCATTGAGGGTATAGAGGTGGGTGTCTCTGTATGCTGCAGATCTTGAAGAGCAGATTGGGTTTTTCATGACCAGCAATACAGTAAAGGAAAGCAATTAGGGACTCCATTTTCTACTTCACAGTGAAGGTTAAGAAAAAAACTTTTACCTATGCTTTTTTTTAACAAAAGGAAAACAAACAAAAAAACTAGTGATTTCAATTTTATGATATGGAGTAGCACAACAGAGCCGTCATCTCTGCAAAAAATTACCATGGTTGTTCTTAACTGCCGAAGAGGACGTGCTGAAGAGGAAGTTAGAGGGGCCAATATTTTTGTAAAAAAAAAATAAATAAATTAATAAAATGAAGGTAAAATCTTATGAGTGATTATTTTCAGTATCATCTCTTTGCACATCTGTGAAAATCCATCCGAACCAAGGCCTTTCCATCTATAAGAAGCAAAAAAAACAAACAAACAAAAACAAATGGTCAAGAACCTCATTAAGACTGTTACATAAAAAAGGGAAAGGAGCCTTTCTTATTGATGGAAAGTGCACAGTTAAAAAATGGACTATTTTACATAATAAGGTGAGAGAAACTTTCAGCAAAAAGACAAGACTCTAGGAGTTTATCTACTTGAGAAGAGATTTCGGAAGATGAAAAAAAAAATCAATATGTTCTTCCTTTCCTTGCGTTCCACATGTAAGCAGTTGGGGAAAGTATTCTGCACTGTCTGTTATAACTTCTTTATCAGTCTATGTTTGCCTATTTTCACTTGCTTATGACTGGAAAATTCAAAGTGGGCGGTGCCTTTAATGTATTTCTATCGTTCAATGAAAAAGTCTTGTTTGATCCTTTTTTTAAATTTTTTTGCTTAATTAATTACATTTTTTTTCTGAGCACTAGTCTTTTGTTTGTAACCTTGATCAAAAATGGGTTCTTCTTTACTTATGTTGTGCATATATGGTAAATATATTTAGCGTTTTAGGTTTTTGTTTCGAATATGTTTGCCTTTTATGTTTTTTTTTCTTCACTTTTGGATCAACAAAAAAAAGATTAAGAAAAAAAGTAAAAAAAAAATAAAAATAATAAGAAATATAGTTTACCTCTTTGGGTCATCATGTGAATGTTTTGCTTCAAAATGCATGGGGCTGCCACATCTGATATATTCAGTGTACAGATATCCCTTCAACTATATAATAAGAAATCAAATATGTAAATCACAGGCATAAATTATATTCCCTTCATTTGCCAAAATACTGAAAATATAGCTTTTATTATTTGTGTTGTGCTACCAAATATTACAAGTGCTTAACCCCAGTAGATGAACTTGTACCATTGACATTTTTAAACATTTGTGCAGTTGGGCATAAAAGTGCCTTAAAGAAGTCCTCCTCCTCCCATCAAAGTTTTTCTCCTCCTAATGTTTTACTATCATCACATTATATAGCACTGTGTACTTGCAATTGCTCATTTTTCCCTTCTACCCAGTTAATTCTTCTGTTTTCCATTCGGTCTGTGACATCATGTGATTAAGAACTGATTAACTGAATCCTTCTAAGCTCTATGTTAAAACGGGAGGACAATTTTCTCTGCACAAGTCACTGTAAAAGTCTATGGCAATGGTGAGTAGGGAGCAGCTGGGTCAGGAGTTGAAGAGGGGAATGATAAATGCATGGGCAAGATACTTCCTGTTTCTACACAGAGCAGTGAAAGGAGAAGAATTAGCTGGGTAAAAAGGCAAAATGAGCAATTGTAAGCACACTATAATAAAATGATGCTTGCAATGTATTAAGAGGATACAAGCTTTGATGGGAGTGCTTCTTTAAACTATGTAAAGATTAAAGGTGTTTTCCACTACTCGAACAACCCCTTCTCAATCATCATGTTGCCCCCAGTAAAATATCAACACTTATTCTCAAATCTGAGCCAGCATCTTTCCAGCAGTGTTGGCACTGGCTCTACCAAAGATTGCATAACATTGTTATGTCTTGCAGTCTCTGAGGCTAGTCAGCAATGGCTTGAGTCTCCCAGCCTTCAGACGATTCAAGAGGAAACCAAAGCTGCGACTGGTCGATCCTTTCCTCTGGATGTCTGATTCGGCCTAAGGTGGTGAGAGTGAAGCCAGCACCGATTGGCTGCAGGGATTGCATTACATAACAATGTGACGTAAACTATGGGAGAGTGAATGCCGACACCACTGGAATAGCCCCGACACTGAAGATGAGTTTAAATGTTATTTTACTGGGGGCAAACATGCTGATTGAGACTTGGTTGTCCGAGCAAACATGCTGATTGAGACTGGGTTGTCCAAGCCCTGGGCAACCCGTAAAACCCCATGCACTTAATTTTTCCATGGCAGACTTGTTGACAAAATTAACTAAGTGATGATAAAAAAACATATGCAGAAATATATAAAAACATAATTTCATAAAGACATATGTAGAGTATTACAAAACATAAAACATTTCAACACTCCCGGCTGCTTTCTATGAAGCATGTTTGAATTCACTATTTTCAAATCATTATTGTTTATTTCCATTCAATGATTTCTGGAATAAGTTGGCAGATTAACTTTTCTCTACACCTATGAGACATCAATCAAGTTTGTATCTTCATTTCGTCAGTGATGAACAATATTCTATTGTTCATTGTTGACAATTATCTGATTTGCATAAGGCAATTATCATTACTAATGATTTTACTTGTTCTTATCCGAGTGTTAGTTGCTTTATGCAAATTGATTTCTGAAAGGAAATGACAATATTGGCCTGTGAAAGGGAACATTGAATCATTTAGTAAAAAAAAGTGCCTAGAAGCAAACAAAAAGCTGGTAACCTCATAATAAAGGTCTTGTTATTAATCATAGGTCTATATGATTAAATTAGGTTGCAAACTGGACAAATTTGGGGCCAATATGGTTTAAAACAATTATCATAAACTTTAGTTTAAAAAAAAAATTAGAATTAAATAGAACTCCTTATATACTCCAGAGAGTAACTCCTTATATTGATGCCATGTGTTTGGATGAAAATGTAAAGTAGTCTATAGAAACAAAACCATGTTAATTATTAGAAAATGTAAAACTATGCATTCATACTTGTACTTTTTAATTTTACAAATTGCTCTCTAATGATAGAGCTCAAACTTGCTTAAAGTGAATGTGTCATCAATAAAAAATACCCTACGTTTTATTTTAAATATATGTTTAAATATGTTTGGTGATGGTCATTTTTTATTTAAATATTAATATTTACGTTTAAAAAAATTAAACAAATCATTATGACCACTAATTTTAAAGTGGTTGTTCACTACTTTAACAGTGATGACCTATCATTAATATCTGATTGTGGGGGTGCGACTTTCTGAACCCCGCCCATCAGCAGTTCTTAGTGCTGGCTGCTGCTGGAAGTGCTCAGTTATGTAGTTGCTCAGACTAATGATAGTGGCCGTGGTCTGGTACTGCACATCTGCCCTTTAATGATTTGAATAGGGGGCGAATGTGAAGTACCTGACCACGGCCACTATCATTAGTCAGAGCAGCTCCATAACTGAGCACTTTTGGCCGGCGGCACCATGATAGCTGATCGGTGGAGGTCCCGGGTGTTGCACCCCTACCAGACAATGATGACCTTTCCTACAAATAGGTCATCATAGGTCATCAATGTTAAAGTAGTGGACAATCTCTTTAATACTAGGCTTATGCTTCTTGTTCTGTAGAGGTCACTTTTCGGTAGTAATATTATTATCACAAGCAAGATCATACCTACACTGTCTATAGATAGCACAGGATCCACTGTGCACATTGGGGGATGGTCACAGATCATGTTCCCCCACTCCACCCATAATGACGCTCATAGTACAGAGCTTTTCTAGAATTCTCTTCCAATAGTAGTTGACTGTGAGCCTGTCTTATGAAATCTATAAGTTCCTCAAAGAAAAAAGAAAGTTTGAACCAACTGCACGTTTCAACCACTATAACACACAGTGCTATCCAGCAGGGAATCTGTTAATGTTAGGATTGATGAAATCTGGGTGCTCATTTAGAAAAAAAGTGTTATCCAATAAACGAAAAAAGCAGTAGCAGAAGAGCACTCACCATCCGTTAAAATATCCAATCTTTATTATGACATCAAGTCAACAGCAGGACGACAAATGGGGAGAACGTGTGTATCCCAAGACGACGGCCGTTTCGTGGAAGACCCGTGGAAGCGCGGTAGCGCAAAACGGCCGTCGTCTTGGGATACACACGTTCTCCCCATTTGTCTCCCTGCTGTTGACTTGATGTCATAATAAAGATTGGATATTTTAACGGATAGTGAGTGCTCTTCTGATACTGCTTTTTTTCGTCTAATGAAATCTATGGCTGCTGCAAAGCTCTAAATGACGTTAGTTTTTACTTCTCCGAGATAACTGCTCCCATAACCATGCACAGATTTTGGAGGGCAAAACTCTACAGTCATAAAAGTAAAATGATTTTAAAAAATAGATGTTTTACTTTCTGGTTTTAATCATGACAAACTAATGTAGGTGATACATTCCCTTTAGTTTCTAAAGTTATATCTAACTAACCTAATATGTTATACTCAACCTGATATTATTTTCAGATCTTCTGATATAATGTCATACTACTATGGAGCCATGAAGTTGTTTGTTTCTAACTTATTCTTTTTGAAAACATGAATTTTAAAGAAAACATATTATGTAATGCTTGTTTATGTCAATGTACTGTATTTGCAGCAAAATATAAAAATTAAATCCTACAAATGATATCCTTTCAGCTGATGATATTTTCAGCAAATTAGGAGCTAATATCCAATACACTTATACATGCTAAGAAATCTACATATATGTGAGGCTTGTGATAAATCAACATTTTTAATGGAGGCCATTTTTTTTTTAAGAAAGTGCATCTCCCATTAAACCAAGCTATTAATCAGCATATAATATTTGCCACATCTTTAATCAACCTTATGCACCCCTTTTAGATGAAGACTCCTACCACACATTATGTAAGTCTTCACATAACTACTGCTCTTCCTCAAAGGATGGATTGCCTATTCTGAATCGAATTTAGGGGGGCAAAATAAGGGCACAAAGGTAAAAAGGTTATTTTTTTCTACAGAATCCAGAATTTCGAACTTCACAATCTTGAAACATTGATTTTTCACAAGTCAACAAATATTTACAAAAACTTTGTATATTGTGCATTAAACTCCATGAATTATAACTGCTACCTAAAGGGGTGATAATAAAATACCAACAACCATGGCTGACCATAAAATACCAGGCAAGATTATACTGATAAAATATATGCCTTTATTAATACAAATAGCAGTACAGATACTAAATAAAAAACGTGCACGCAACATAGAACATATTAAAATATATTTTGGAAAAATGGCATGATTAAAATCAATAAAGAAGGTGGACCAGAAAAAATTGTATGTATATAGATATATAAACCAAAGTGACAATATGGACACTTGTAAAGCACCTCCCACAACAAAAATAAATTGATAAATATTATAATCACATAATAAAAATATAAACAAATAATTAAAAATATTAGCAAAAAGGAGAAAATTGCTACAATTGTGAATAATTAATGTGCAAAAGTGTCACACTACAAGGAAAAAGGGGGTCGTCTCCTTATAGGAGCAAAGTGCATAGTGTCTATAAGCAAAAAATGTGAAAGTGGGAGGTCTATACCTTTAAGGGTCCACCTGGTCACTATGATGGGCAAGGAGACCTCTGATTGTTATGGCGACGCTTTGCTGACCCCCGATCATGTGACGGGAGTTGGCGATGAGCCCAATTCTAGCCATGCGGCTACGTCAGAGTTTGACAGCAGCATTTAACTGGTTAATAGCAGTGGGTGGATCACAATTCCACTCGCCGCTATTTCACGCACATGTCAGCTGTTCAAAACAGCTGACATGTCGCGGCTTTGATGTAGACTCACCGCCGGAGCCTACATCAAAGCAGGGGATCTGACCTCGGACGTACTATCCCATCCGAGGTCAGAAAGGGGTTAATCATGTTATTTTTCCAAAATATATTTTAATATGTCCTACGTTGTGTGCACGTTTTTAATTTAGTATCTCTACTGTCATTTGTATTAATAAAGGCATATATTTTATCAGTATAATCTTGCCTGGTATTTTATGGTCATTCATGGTTCTTGGTATTTTATTCTCTGACTAGTTTTTTACTTTTTTGATAGTATATCGGGGTTTTTTTAAAATATATATTTCATTATTACATTGATATCGTTTAATTCTTGTTTAATTCTTTGCTGCTATCCCTGAGGTGTTACAATTGTCGTTCTACCTAAAGGGGTGGTACAGTTCCTAAAATGTCCTTTCTAACTATCTGTCTTTACACCATAACAACTTTTGTAATTAGCTTTACCATAAAACATCCTACACTTCTCCCTATCTAGCTAATTTCTAAATGTGTTTTTTTTTTACTGCACTTAGTGTGATGTTTCATTTGAGAGAAGTATCAAACAGGACAGCAAAGGAAGCTGGGGCTGCACTTACTTCCCTGCAGCATCTATCGCTCCTCCTGGAACAGGAGTGCTGCACTCACATCTCCAATGGATTCTATTGACATGACAGTGGATATGGGATATCTTCAGAGAGTAGCGATGTAAAATATTGTAGTAAGTAATTACAGCGTTACACCCTGATGGTGTCTGGTTCCAGGAGGGAAGAAAGCAAGTGCAGCCCCAGAACTTGTGATGTGATGTCGTGCTTCCTATAAAACTCCTATAAACCAAAATGTCTCAGAAAGTACAGTAAAAAACACATTTAGGAATTAGCTAAATAGGGAAAATGTCTCTATTTTCAAGATGTTTCAAGGACAGTTTTTTTAAATTCTTCACATTTATCACATAGAATGCCAAGCAAAGTACACACATATGTGTTTTGATATATAGCATGAGGATATGCCACAAATAAGTCACCTTGCTACTCAGCACCATAACCCTCTTTCAACACATTTTCCAAATTTGTAATTTTTGTTATCATTATTTCCTAAGTCAAAATTATCAACTAATAAATAAATAAAAAGCTGCAAAAAAGCTGGCAATGGATATGTATTCAAATGTCTTTTTCTTCTGATAGTATGAGATGTATAGTATTTATGAGGTAGGTCTAGCTCTAGTTGGACCCTTCCTAAAAACATTTTTGTGATCTTACATAATATTTTTAATCTCCCCAAAAAAAAGCACTCTAAAGTTAGCATACTGAAAAATAAGGAGCAGAGTAGTTGGTTATAGCCCTATACCACCCTTTTCACCTATAAATATCTACAAAGGAAAAAGAAGCCCTGATCCCTCCTGCATTGAGCAACCTTATATACCTTAGGCAGCTATTGGCAGAAATCCATACATATGAATCCTCAGCTTAGTTATGCGTTAATGTGTTTTTAATGAGGAGAGAGAAGACTGCTGATATCAGACATCACTGGCAGCACCGTATCTTCTAGAGGACGAAAGACTCGGGTATTGAAATTCAACGTGTCTGATCCTTCTTTTTTCTGACATAATCTGTCAGTAGGCCCACATAATTTAGACGATTGGCTGATTTTGTTAAAATAATATACCAAACCAGCCAACAGATAATATTATAAGTGGTGACCTTTAGAATTACGGCAGACATTAAACAAAATGGGGCTTTCCATCCTTGTTTTTTTCTAAATGCCCCATCTCCTTCAAGGGGTAAAGTTTTTCACTGCTGTAAGGAGACTTATAGGCCATGCAATGAGACATTTATGCAAATAGCCTCTGCACAGTGGAAAACAGCAGAGGTTATCGTACCATCTGTTGGAAGTAACAATTCTAATAGTCAATATCAACCCTTGCCATGTAACTTAAGATATACTACCAAACTAAAACCTCCATTTGCAGACACTTTTTTCTTGTTTCATTACCCCTCATCAGTGCAAAGCAAGATAATTAGTTGACTGTGTGAGAAGCAATTGACATAGGGTTTAAGGGGTACAGGTGCTTCTCACAAAACTAGAATATCATCAAAAAATTAATTTATTTCAGTTCTTCAATCCAAAAAGTGAAAGTCATAATATAGAGTCATTACAAACATAGTGATCTGTTTCAAGTATTTATTTCTGTTAATGTTGATGATTATGGCTTACAGCCAATGAAAACCCAAAAGTCATTTTCTCAGTAAATTAGAATAATTAACAAAAAACACCTGCAAAGGCTTCCTAAGAGTTTAAAAAGGTATCCTAATACTATCCTTAGAGTATAAATATGCAAATAGCCTCTTTATAGAGGAATCGATAAGGGACTTTAGCGACAACTAGTAGTTATGTCCCAAGAAAAAACAAAGCACTATAAACTAGGTACCACAATTATTGCATGGACCTTCAGAATAAATTTAACATGTCAATTATCTTGCACAGTAAACTCTGCAAAAAAGAGAATAAAAAAATTCAAGATGAATTGTTTTGTCGAAGCCTAATATTAAAAAAAAAAGAATTAGTGATCTAAAATTTATATGTATTCAAAAATGGCACCAGTAGAAACTACAGCTTGTTCCCAAAAACAACTTCTCATACGGTGGCGTCAAAAGAAAAATAAGAAAATTATAAGTATCAGAATATGGTGACCTAAAAAATACTATTTTAAAAAGTTATTTTTGGTGCAAAAGTAGCAAAACAAAATTATAGAACCACACAATAAAGCTCACATGTCCCTTATAACTAACAGTGAATATTAAAAAAATTAAATTACTGTTTTTCAATTAATCTTGCCTCCTAAAGACTATACCTAAAAGTGATCAAAAAGTTGCATGTACCACAACTTGATACAAGGGATAAACTACCACAAAGAATAAGCTCCCATATGGCTTCGCAAATGGAACATTGTGAAAGTTATACAGTTATATGAAAAAGTTTGGGCACCCCTATTAATCTTAAGCTTAATGTTTTATAAAAATTGTTTTTTTTGCAACAGCTATTTCAGTTTCATATATCTAATAACTGTTGGACACAGTAATGTTTCTGCCTTGAAATGAGGTTTATTGTACTAACAGAAAATGTGCAATCTGCATTCAAACAAAATTTGACAGGTGCATAAGTATGGGCACCTCACCAGAAAAGTGACATTAATATTTAGTAGATCCTCCTTTTGCAAAAATAACAGCCTCTAGTCGCTTCCTGTTACTTGTAATGAGTTCCTGGATCCTGGATGAAGGTATTTTTGACCATTCCTCTTTACAAAACAATTCCAGTTCAGTTAAGTTTGATGGTCACCGAGCATGGACAGCCCTCTTCAAATGATCCCACAGATGTTCAATGATATTCAGGTCTGGGGACTGGGATGGCCATTCCAGAACAGTGTAATTGTTCCTCTGCATGAATGCTTCAGTAGATTTGGAGCAGTGTTTTGGATCATTGTTTTGCTGAAAGATCCATCCCCTGTGTAATTTCAACTTTGTCACTGATTCATGAACATTATTGTCAAGAATCTGCTGATACTGAGAGGAATCCATGCGTCCCTCAACTTTAACAAGATTCCCGGTGCCGGCATTGGCCACACAGCCCCAAAGCATGATGGAACCTCCACCAAATTTTACTGTGGGTAGCAAGTGTTTTTCTTGGAATGCTGTGTATTTTTGCCGCCATGCATAACGCCTTTTTGTATGACCAAACAACTCAATCTTGGTTTCATCAGTCCACAGGACCTTCTTCCAAAAAGAAATTAGCTTCTCCAAATGTGCTTTTGCGTACCTCAGCCGACTCTGTTTGTGGCGTGCTTGCAGAAACGGCTTCTTTCGCATCACTCTCCCATACAGCTTCTCCTTGTGCAAAGTGCGTTGTATAGTTGACCGATGCACAGTGACACCATCTGCAGCAAGTTGATGCTGCAGCTCTCTGGAGGTGGTCTGAGGATTGTCCTTGACTGATCTCACCATTCTTCTTCTCTGCCTTTCTGATGTTTTTCTTGGCCTGCCACTTCTGGCCTTAACAAGAACTGTACCTGTGGTCGTCCATTTCCTTACTATGTTCCTCACAGTGGAAATTGACTGGTTAAATCTCTGAGACAGCTTTTTGTATCCTTCCCCTGAACAACTATGTTGAGTAATCTTTGTTTTCAGATCATTTGACAGTTGTTTTGAGGAGCCTATGATGCCACTCTTCAGAGGAGATTCAGACAGGAGAACAACTTGCAAGTGGCCACTTTAAGTAGCTTTTCTCATGATTGCACACACCTGGCTATGAAGTTCAAAGCTCAATGAGGTTACAAACCCCAAAAAAATGCTTTAGTAAGTCAGTAAAAAGTAGGTAGGAGTATTTAAAACAAGAAAATGATAAGGGTGCCCATACTTATGCACCTGTCAAATTTTGTTAGTACAATAAACCTCATTTCAAGGCAGAAACATTACTGAAAACATTACAGTGTCCAACAGTTATTAGATATATGAAACTGAAATAGCTGTTGCAAAAAAACCAATTTTTATAAAACATTAAGCTTAAGATTAATAGGGGTGCCCAAACTTTTTCATATAACTGTAGCTTTCAGAATATGGCGACACAAATAGAAATTATTTTTTTTCGAAGAGTGACTTTATTGCAATAACAATGATAAAATAAGAAATGAAACTATAGAAATGTGTGATCACAATAATTATACTGAGCTACAGAATAAAGCTAACACTCTGCTTGTGAATAACATCCAATGTAAAGCACAAAAAACAGTGTCAGAATTGCTGTTTTCTTTGTATTCCTCACTAAAAAAGTGGTAATAAAAGTTTGTTAATAAGTTATATGCACCCCAAAAAGATCAAAATAAAAAATGGAGAATCCATCTCAATGGACAGTGAAAAAAACTTTTTATTCATGAAAGACCTTGGTACTAGGGTTGAGCGACCTTTACTTTTATAGGATCGGGTTGGGTTTCACGAAACCCGACTTTTTCAAAAGTCGGGTCGAGTGAAATCGGCCGATTCTATAAAAAAGTTGGGGTCGGGGTCGGCCGAAACTCGAAACCCTATGCAGTGCATTGGGTTTCCAATGGTTCCCAGGGTCTGAAGGAGCGGAAACTCTCCTTCAGGCCCTGGGATCCATATTTAAGTGTAAAATAAAGAATTAAAATAAAGAATATCGCTATACTTACACTCTGATGCGCCCTGGTACTAAGCGGGAACCTTCCTTCCTTAGAATCAGCCTTCCAGGACCTTGCGGTGACGTCGCGGGGACGTCGCGGCTTGTGATTGGTCGCGCGGCCGCCCATGTGACCACTCGCGCGACCAATCACAAGCCGCGACGTCACCGTGACGTCACCGAAGGTCCTGGAAGGGCTGATTCTTAGGAAGGAAGGCTGCCGGAAAGAAGCCGAGGGTGAGTATATTCCTATTAGGTATATACTCACCCTCGGACATGCCCTGCTTCTTTCCGGCAGCCTTCCTTCCTAAGAATCAGCCCTTCCAGGACCTTCGGTGACGTCACGGTGACGTCGCGGCTTGTGATTGGTCGCGCGAGCGGTCACATGGGCGGCCGCGCGTCCAATCACAAGCCGCGACGTCCCCGCGACGTCACCGCAAGGTCCTGGAAGGCTGATTCTAAGGAAGGAAGGTTCCCGCTTAGTACCAGGGCGCATCAGAGTGTAAGTATAGCGATATTTTTTATTTTAATTCTTTATTTTACACTTAAATCTGAATTCCGATACCAATTCCCTATATCTTAAACATATCGGGAATCGGTATCGGAATTCCGATTCCAGATTCAGAAGATCGCCGACTTCATGGCCGACCCCACACAGGGGTCGGGTCGGGTTTCATGAAACCCGACTTTGCCAAAAGTCGGTGACTTCTGAAAATTGCCGACCCGTTTCGCTCAACCCTACTTGGTACAGGATAAAACAAAATCAGCAGTTCAGCTTACATCATATGCAACATTGACTCGTTTCAAGTGGCCACGCATCCCTAATTATGATTACGGATGCACAGCCACCTGAAATGCGTCGATCTCGCATATGATGTAAGCTGTACTGCTGATTTTGTTTATCTTCTATCAAACACTTTCATGAATAAAAGTTTGTTCACAGTCTGTTGAGCTGGATACTCCATTTTTCACTTTGATTGCCTTACTGCTTGATGTGGCTTTTTTTCGAGCTCTATCAAGATGTCTTCAACGGAGCTGGAATTAATTTTGACCCCAACATTATGCCATTGACAAATTCAAATCAGCCTGAAAATATGGTTTGAAAAATTTAAAATTGGTAATGGCAAAAATAAAAAAGGTGAAATAAAAATAAATAATTTGTCATAAAGGTTAAAATTGGCTGTGATGCCAAGGACTAGCCCATAGAAAAAAGAAGAGAAGGTTTTTCATCATTACCCTATTGCACCAAAGGTTTGCCCGGCGTTCTGTATTTGTTTCCACCCAGATCTCTGTACACCTTGTAGTTTAGTGTTTGCGTATCGGTTAATATAATACTTGGGACCTTTTAGCTGTATACATTCATTTTTGCCCTTGAAGCAGCCTACAGGGATCAAAGCTCTTAGTAATTATATTAGTTCCCATTCTGTATATGTAATTTTGTTCTATTCATATAATTAAATCAAATTAATGTTTATTTCTCACATCAAGATAAAGGTTCCATAAATTCAAAATGCTAATGTTCAATCAACTAATTAAAAAGTCATTTTCCTGGAAAGACTATGCATCTATAAATATTGCTTTCATGTAAACGGTACACGCTTGTAAAGAACATATCATCTGTATGATATATCGTATTCTGACAATGTAGAACTCTCTTCAGCTGATTTCTAATCTGCATTTTAAATCTGTGGGGCCATCTGCATTATAGTAGATTGGATTTTTTTTTCTTTCATCATTATAAATGCAAGCAGATTATACGCTAATTGTTTTAGTACCGCAGCAAGTGACAATTTTCTCATGCAAAAGAAAAAAAACAAAGATGATCTCGTTTTTTTTCTATTAGAGAGTCATCTTGCATCTATTTTATCAATATTATATTATTGCCTCCCTGAAATAAGAATTATATTAAAATTCATATATTATAATTTGTGCATCTAGTATTATGGCCTTAAAGTAACATAACACTCCAAAATGTATTTACTAAGGAAAAACAGAAAGTTTGAGCTTGATTCAAGTTGGTATACATGCAGCACATAAACGCATATTCACATTGGCCATAAAACATACAAAACCTACAAGAAACAAAATGAACAAAAACCCTGCTGTAACTAAATAAGTAGAAATCAAAAGTGCATCTAAATAACAGAGGTCTTAGTAATACTGTTTTTGATCAAAAATAGCATAAAAGCCATCCCACCATGTCAAGGTAACTCTGATCGGGACGGTCCTACACTGTCTAATATTAAAAACCTTACCATGTGTCAGAGTTGATGTCAGTGCGTGAATAAGGGCAGACAAAAGGACCGATTCCCGATCGATGTATATCAGTGTTTCCCAAACTCCTGTCCTCACGGACCCCCACAGGTCATATTTTCAGGATCTCATTAGTATTGCAAAGGCGAGAGAACATGTGGCCATTTCTGAAGCCTTGATAATAATTCGATCACCTGTGCAATACTAAGGAAATCCTAAAAACATGATCTGTTGGGGACTGTGAGGATTGGAGTTTGGGAAACACTGATGTATATACTGCCTAGTGGAGAACCTGAATAGGAAGGGCATGACTTAGGAAATCCCTATTTCACTGCCCACTCAGGCTCCACTCTGGCCATCAAGTATTGCATCCAGAGTGAAGTGTTCATATGATATATTTACACTTTATGACCAGAAGCAAATACTCTGCATGTTTAGAGAGTGAAGAAACGCAATAGTCAATGTCTGGGGCGGGCATAACCATTGTTGCAATCTGGACGGTCACACGGGGGCCAAGAGGTAAGGAGGCCCACTTCCATGTTCAAAGCATGATGAGCTAAAACTTATGATTCTCAGAGTATGGTGACACCAAAATGTATGTCTTGGTGCAATGCAAGGGGTCCTTATATTGTCCCACACAGGAGCCCTCTTCCGTCTGTGTCCGCTCCTTTTAGATCTATTCAAACTGAGTGTTGCTTGTAGTGGTAATCATGCCACTTTAGAGCCACAAAAATAAAGTAATTAATTGAAGAATTTTATTGGACAGACCACAGAAACCCAAAATCTGAAATAAGGCAACCCTTTAAAGAGATCTGTTAGACATATATTATCATTAGGTTCTTGTTTTGGCATTCTCTTTTGAAATTCAGTCTCTTGACAATTATGTTTTCACTGGTTGTTCACATAAGAAATAAGTTGTATAATATATCTTTTAATTATTTTACCATTTTTATGCTAGTTTTCTCACTTCAAAAATTGGGGGTAGATAAGGATTTTCCACGAATTTCCCAGCCCCCAAAATTTTGGGATTTGATTCGCAAGAATCCAGCAAAAAGGCAGACAGCTACCCTTTTGCTTGATTATTTATAAGTCTGAGAAAGGGATTAATTAATAATAAAGTATTATACTGACCCACTCATTGCCTGTCTTGTAGGCACCTACTTCCGTGCTCACTCCTTTGGATCCTCCTCTAGACAAAGAGCTGTTGCAACAGAACAGGCGAGGGGTGGACCTTGGACGTAGGACAGATAACTATAATCTAATATTACTTTATCTTTTCCAGGCCTTCCATTTTTGGGTTCTAGAAAGACCGCAAAGCATAATAAACACTTTTTTAATAGCACTTTATAAATTTTGACCACACTTTATTTAGGACCAAAATGAATTGGTCAATGGTCCCAAAATGAATTTTGGGAGATTTGATCATCTCTAGTGGATGAGATTTAATGTAAGATCATTCTGATTACTAATTGAACTGGACAATAGGGTTACAAGAGAACCCCAACTGTAAAAGGTTTATCAAAATAGGTTGGTGTAATGCACAGATTGATTTTTGTTTTCTATTGAATCTGGTTTCCTACTATACTTTATAGAGATGGGTCATTACAGAGATTGTAAAAGAGCCTCTTCTAGATGAATGATCTGGACACTTTAAGTATCATTTTCAGATATGACATGTAACCCCTGGAGTATATTGCCATAGACTTATAACCTATTATCAAGAGAAAGGATGCCAGGAGGAATTGAATGGTACAAGTAACACAACTGTATTTAAAGAGCTATCACTTGCTTAAAAAGTTAGGGGTTAAGTACCTTATAGAAATCCATGAACTCACCTGATTCTGGCATTTTTTTCCCATCTAGCGCTGCATCACTCCATTGCAGACATATTTACATTTGTTGCTTTTGGAGTTCAATATGTGAAATCTCTGCTTGTAGACCAACTAGAACTTTCTTCAGTGTTTTCTCTGGGGCATGCATTTTTTTCTCCCCTCCCTCCCAGATGCTGCCAATTGCAGCATCTGAAAAATCTAGACTCTTAGATCAGCTCTGAGCTGTGATTGGCAGCACCTGGGAGGGAGGAGTGAAACAGGCAGTTGGTTTGCAAAAAGAAATTTCACATACAGCGCTCCAAAGGCAAACAATGTGAATATCTTTGAATATCTCAATTAACTCAAATTTTTTAGCAAGTGATAGGTTCTCTTTAAGAGGCTTTTTATTTGAGGGTAAAAGTTATGGAAACAATGCACCCTAATCTGGACAAAATACAACTCTAGATGAGTAATCCTCTTCAGAAGATGGGTGCAATTTTTTCCCTTTACATAATGACTGCCTCCACAATATGTAAATGATTTTAGTAACAAAATATATTCACAAAATAATAAACAAATTAACACATACACCTGATACATTGTAGCAATATCTTTGTGCCTCTTAATGATTTTAGTGTAGTTATGGTATTGAAACAAATGCGAAAGAAAGCCTCTAAAATTGTATGCAAATGAGGGAATTTTATAAGATCACATTTATGTGATTATTAATTTGTTATATTGTATAGCAACCCACTTTTTCATATACCTATATCAATTGAACTGACATAATATATTACAATCTTGTAAAAAATAAAGACATTTGTCTTGAATTTTTTGTTATTCGGTAAAATAAGGAATTGGGAAACATATTCCTACTGTCTTCAGAGATAGTAGGGTAACTCTAGTCATCCTGTGATATCTATTACAAAAGTTGGGAATTTTTTTCAAAAAACATATGTAGGAAACAATAAGTATCGCAAAAATAAAACTAAGCATGAGACACTCGGTACCTTCTTTATTTACTTCCTGGTCATCAATAAGTATGGAAGGGTTAATAAAAATCTATTTGTGTACCCTGCATCCATTACTAAAACAGATATAAATAAATAGTGCAATTCCACTACGGTCAATTCACAACATAAAAAGTAAGATTTGGCTACAGCTCTGTAAATTTCATATATTTATGTTTTTTTCCTGAGATTCCAGTTAAAGGGACTCTATCAATAGGACCAACCCTCCTAAGCCGTCTATATGGTCATGCAGGTCATATGAAGCTGAATAAAATGAATATTTTTCAATATGTAAATGAGCTTTTAAGATCTATGGGCTGGATGTAGATCTCCCTGAGAATCTGCCTCTAGAAATTATTTTAAATAAAATGGGGCGTTATCATTGTGATATGTAATGGCCGCTCTCTGCTCTCCTGATCTCACTGCAGAGCTGTGTTCTATTATAACTGACAAATCTGCAGGTTCCTCTCAGCTTCAGCTTCTGGCTCACAGGCAGACAGGGTTACAATACAGCAGAGCTGTGAGAGCTTCAACTGCTAACGTATTATGAGACAAAGTTAAGTTCTACTGTTCTGAGTTAGTCACGTGACTCACTCTGGGAACTCCCCATTTTATTAAAAATTAACTCTGGAGGCAGATTCTCAGGGAGATCAGTGTCCGAACCGTAGAGTGGAAGAGCTCATTTACATATAAGAAAAACATGGATTTCTCTGGAATAAGACATCAGATCACAGATATCAAGGTATCATTTTATTCAGCTTCCTATGACCTACATGCCCATGTAGATGGATTGGAAGGGTTGACCCTACTAATTGATTCACTTTAATCCACAATAATTGGGACACATCTAGAAGTATTGGTAGATTCTATGGATACTTGAGGTGGAGGGGCATGGAACACTGATAGGAAGGAAGAAGGACATGGACTCAATTGCATTTATTGTTCAATGTTTTCAAGAGACCTGGAATATTGGCCAATGCTTTGCACCACTTTTTTTTCCCATTAAGCACTACAAATTTATATAAAGTATCTTCTGAATAGTGATACATTTTTGTCCACTTTTGAAGGTCATAGGAATGTCGTTTTGGCACATTATTGCAGATCTTAACATATTCTTTTGGACTGATACATGGAAGAGCATGAACATTTTTATTAAACCCAGTTGTATTTTTTATGTAATTGTTGAAATTCCATTTAACACTGTACTTCAAGGTATTAAAGGTGAGGTACTTTATGCAATCAAATTCACCAGTTGTCTTTCAGATATTCCATTAGCTATCACCATAACGATAATATTGATTATTTCCTAAGAACAAGTTGGGCTAATTCTATGGTTTGCAACCTGTGCCTCTTCAATGACTGTAAAACTGCAACTCTACAAGGGCGTACATACTATAGCAGCAAATCGATGCGATTACTATTAGGCACCTGGAGAGAAGATGTGAGACCACATTGGCCGCATCCTTTATTGTGATGGTGGGTACTTATGCAGCGATTGTCTCCCCATAGATCTCATAATGTTAGCAAAAAAGAGTGAGCAGAAATAACCCAAGGGTCATGGAAAAGAGATTTGGCAAAAAAAGTCTTCGTGTCCCAGAGGTTATAGTACATAAGTATTGAAAGAGAGGCCTAACTATTTTTTTCTTAAAGATCTTCTTCACGTCCATGCGTGGCCCTGACTAGCTGACGTTGTAGTTTCACAACAGATGAAGAGTTGCAGGTTACAGACAACAGAGCTAAATGAGTTTAAGTGTATTTTAGTTTCAAAAAAGCAGTAATTGCACATAAAGTATGTTTCTATTATCTGCAACGTTTGTATCTTATTGTTTTTGAGTTCATTGCCCTCTTCTAGAATGTTGCTTTGTTTTCTTATGCTTTCCTTACAAATGCCGTGGACATATTTTATGTGATAATACTTTAGTATATGTATGTTCTATAAGTAGGTCGGTGTTTACACTTGTTAACAGCAAAGTCTAGGACACCGTTCATACCTACAACTGCATATTTGTGTTTCCTTTTAATCTTTTTATATGAAGAATGTTTGTTTTGTTTACATATGTACTCGTTCTATATTATAGGAATTTCTTACCTGGCAATAAAAACGATTATATGTCACCTGATATTCTGTTTTTGTGACTCGTTGCAATGAGTGAAAATGTTTTTTTTTTTTTAGAGTGAAAACAAAAAATGCACAAAAAGCAACAAAATATAAAACACAATTTTGTTGTGGAAGAAAAAAAGTTGTTTTATCAACTTTCTCCTCTATTGATGAGCGAATGTGCTCGGATAACGTCTCATCCGGGCATACTCGGGTGTTTTCCAAGTATCTTGGACATGCGCGTATATTATGTTCGAGTCCCTATGGCTGCATAATTTGCGGCTGTTAGACAGCCTCAACACATGTGGGGATTGTCTGTTTGTTAAGGAGTAGAGTTGAGTGAATTTTTCAAACTTCGGTTCCGATTACGATTGGTGGAGAGTATTGTTTTTGCAATATTCGTCGAACACAGTGGATCGTCAATGGGAGTATAAATTACCGAATATGTACGGAACCGATCATCAAACATAAATTCGGCACGAATAGGGTACCAATATGGCACGAATATGACAAATTCAGATCGAATCCGAACAAATTCACTCAACTCTATTAGGGAATCCCCACATGTGTTGCATGGTCAAACAGCCGCAAATCATGCAGCGGCAGGGACCCGAACATAACATACGAGCACGCCCAAGATAATTGGAAAACACCTAAGTATGCTCGGATAAAACATTATCCGAGCATGTTCGCTCATCGCTATTCTGCTCCTGTTGTGTCTTGTGGTTTCGTCAGTGGACTGCCAGTTTGTCAGACCAGGTGCACAGGAAAGTCCTTGGCCTGTTTTATGAGAAATAATCACAGAAGATAATTTGTAGTTTTCCAGCACCACAGAAAAAGGTTAAAAATGCAAAAATATATTCCAATCTATTAAAATTATTAGAGTGCGCACCTATGTGATAGCACAGCTCACGTGTTCTATCTACAGGAGTGCTTTAATCACATCATAGCAATCTGTTACAAGACAAACAAATAACCAACAGAATGTGAGGAGTTTGCAGTTTCTTACAGTACGGTGCATTATTAGCACCTTCAATGGGAATATGTCAGTAGGATCAACCCTCCTAAGCCATCATGCCGCTGAGCATGCAGGCCCTAGGCAGCTTTATAAAATGATACCTTGATATCTGCAATTTGATGTCTTATTCCAAAGAAAGCCATGTTTTTCTTATATGTAAATGAACTGTTAAGATCTATGGGCTGGACACAGATCTCCCCTAGAATCTGCCTCCAGAGATTATTTTAAGTAAAAGATGGTGGAGTTACCAATGTGATGGCCGCTCTCTGCTCCCCTGATCTCACTACAGAGCTGTGGTGATTATACCTGACACATCTCACTCCTCCCAGGGCTTCAGCTTCCATCTTCCAGGCAGACAGTGGTGCAATATTGTTACAATACAGCAGAGCTGTGAGAGCTGCAGCAGTCTGTCTTAGTTATATGTCTCACACTAGTACTGTAATTCCCCCTCTTTATTAAAAATAAGCTCTTGAAGCTCTTGAGGCAGATTCTCATGCAGATCAGTGTCCTGTCCATAAATCTTAACACCTCATTTACAAATTAAGAATATGTGGAGACATCGGATTGCAGACATCAAGGTATCATCTTATTCATCTCTCTAGGACCTGCATGTCCATATAGATGGCTTAGGAAGGTAGATCCTACTAGCAGGTTCCTTTTAACCACAGACCTCACTGATCCCAAGTAGAAATGATTCTGACACCTTCCACATTCTCATGGCAAAACACAGCTCCTTGTCAGGCACTGACCTGCAGGTCAGATCCATGATATTCAATAGGGCTCAGTTGAAGAACAACAATCAGAGCAACAGTCTAATCTAGTAGAGCTACAACTCTTTTCTGTCGGAACAGCAGAATCATGTCCAAAGCTGATATTGAGAACTTGTGGCCTATTTAACCCCTTCCGGAGATACACAATAGACATAGTTTCTGCAAAGCTTGCACAGCAGGATAATGGAGCTAGCTCAACACCGATCGTGGCTTTTTAACCCTTTACATGCCTCGGTCAATATCAACTGCATCCTGAAGATGGTTGTAAGAGGAAGAGGGATCCCTGTCTCACCACATGTGCCGCTACTCCACGATCGTAGGGTGCTGATGCTAGTCATGAGTGACCAAACAATGACCTCTGCGTCTGCCAAATTTAATGGTCTGTTAGGTCTTGCCATATGTAGATTCTGAAAAGCCTTATGTCAGTGTAAAACTGACAGCTCTAATGCACTGCAATAAAATATATTACAGGTTATTAGACCAATAATACGGCTTGTGAAAGTTCTAAAAAAGCTAAAAAAAAAAAGTAAAAAAAAGGCCAGGGAAAATTTGTACTAATGTTTTCAATGTATAAATGTATACAAATTGTATACAAAATAAAGCACAAAAAAAACAGAAAAAATGTTTCACAACTGGTGGTTGTAAAATGGTGGTTTTTAATTTAAAATGCAAGTAAACAAAAAGTGCACACATATGGTATCGCCTTACCTAGCGTGTTCTATAATTTAATCCGTATTGCTTTTTCTCCATATTCACAAACAAAAATAGAAATGAAAAGTGATCAAAAACTCATATATTAAAAATTGTATAATTGAAAATATTGTCACACAAAAAACAAGTCTAAATATATTTTTTGTAGAATGAAATATTAATAAAGTTATAGCTATCAGAATATGATGATGCAAAAGAAATTATTTTTTGTAAAAAAATAGTTTTTAGTGTTCAAATGTAGCAAAACACAAAAAGCAATGTAAATGTGATATCGCTTTAATCATATAAACGCAAATAATAAAGTTATTTTAGCACTTTTACCATATAAATAAAAGGATTAGTAAGCTTTTGTTTTTTGTCAACTCAGGAAGCCTAATATAAAAAAAAAGTTATGTAGTCTAAAATAGCACTTATAAGACTTCAGTTCATGCCACATAAAAACAAGCCCTCACTTGGCTTTTTCAGTAGAAAAATAAAAAAGTTACAGCTCTCAGAATATGGAGATGCAAAAAAATATAATTTTGGAAAAAAATGTTTGAATGTGAAAAAATATCAATATATAAAAAAGTATATATGGTGTTACTATAATCAAACTGACCCAAATAATACTTTTTTTTATTTTTACTGCACGATGATCAGTATAAAAGAGGCTTAAAAAAATAAAGACAATTCCTGAATTTTTGAAATTTGTTCATTGTCTCCTAAAACATTTAATAAAAAAAATAAATAAAAAAGGTTATGTACTCCCACATGACACCAATTAAATTTTCAACTCATCTCCAAAAAACAGCCCCTACTTAGATTTGTCATCAGTCATTGGAAAGATAGAGGTTTTCCACATTACTGGTAAATCAAAGGCCCTGGGAAAGCAGCAAGGCTTCCAAAAACTAATTCAGTAATATCAATGCTCCAAAAGCCAAAACGTCCCCCTTCTGAGTCACACAGCATGCCCAAATTTAAGTTTATATAATCATATATGGTATTGTTGCATTGGAGAAAACCTACTTGAAGGGGAGGTGCTACTGGTCCAGAGAATAAGAAGTAGCGAAATCTCCAGGCTAAGGCCGGGTTCACATTAGCGTTTCTGTGCGCAGCATTTGATCAGCATAGATCTGCATGCATCCTGCGTTCATATCTTTAACATGGTGTACGCAGGGACATGCATTTGCATTCGCATGCGGATACGTACGCAGGTGTCGTTTCGCGGTGTGCAGCGAACGCAACATGTTGCATTTTTTGAGCCGTCAACTATTGCGCAATAATGCGCATGTGGATGATTGCGGATGAGTGCGTGAAAAAAAGCATTACTGTCTATGGGAACGCATTGGTACGCAAGGACATGCGTATACATGCATTCGCCTGTCCAGGAAATTATCTCACCTCAACTCCACCATGCGCATAAAAATGCAAACACATGCCAAAATACATTTAAACACATGCACATGCAGCGTTTTTATGCGCAATGCGTAAGCTGATGCGGAGGTGTAAGCATGCGTTTGCATGCATTTTGGCATGCGTTTGTGCATGCAGATGATACACTGCGCACAGAAACGCTAATGTGAACCTAGCCTAAGCAATCCTCATCAGAGATGTTGTTCCACAGGAGTCCCAACCTAATTGATCAAATGTGAAGAGCACATGTTCATATGTGAGGGTATGAAAGAGAATTTGCAGGAAGGAAAAACAAAGAAAAAATGAAAAAGGGGGAATAAAAAATATTGTTAAAATCAACCAAGACAGAAGTCGTAACAGAAAAAAGTGGGTTAAAAAAATTGCAAGAAAGGAGAAAATGAGGTGTAGTCATTGAGTCCATGTAAATTTTGCATCTTTAGTTTATGAATCCAATGAATGTCTTTCAGTGCCAGATGTTTTTTCCAATTCAGGAGGAAAAAAGAAAATGAAGGGGTGGATATGTTCCGAGCACTGCAATGGAAGAGACTATGAACCCAAAGAAAAAGCCCGAACACATGGTCAAAAAACAATAGGACAATAAAACATTATTACGGTTACAATACCTTTATTAATAGCGGTATATAGTACAACAAACACAAGAAGAAGTGCCCACACAAATAATAACAAATAAATCATGAAAATTACAGTATATCACATATCTATATATATAATTGTCTAAGGGTTTTTCTGTCTGTCCTGGAAATCCCGCGTCTCTGATTGGTCGAGGCCGCCTGGGCCTCGACCAATCAGCGACGGGCACAGTATCGACGTAGATGTCATAATGGAAATCCTGCGTCTCTGATTAGTCGAGTCCGCCAGGCCTCGACCAATCAGCGACGGGCACAGTATCGACGTAGATGTCATAATGGAAATCCTGCGTCTCTGATTAGTCGAGGCCGCCAGGCCTCGACCAATCAGCGACGGGCACAGTATCGACGTAGATGTCATAATGGAAATCCTGCGTCTCTGATTAGTCGAGTCCGCCAGGCCTCGACCAATCAGCGACGGGCACAGTATCGACGTAGATGTCATAATGGAAATCCTGCGTCTCTGATTAGTCGAGGCCGCCAGGCCTCGACCAATCAGCGACGGGCACAGTATCGACGTAGATGTCATAATGGTTGCCATAGCAATGATGATGTCATAAAGGTTGCCTTGACCAACAGCGACGGGCACAGTCTGCCGCGAATTCTGGAATCATCATTGTCCATATACTACGGGGACATGCATATTCTAGAATACCCGATGCGTTAGAATTAGGACAATAAAACATTATTACGGTTACAATACCTTTATTAATAGCGGTATATAGTACAACAAACACAAGAAGAAGTGCCCACACAAATAATAACAAATAAATCATGAAAATTACAGCATATCACATATCTACTGTATATATATAATTGTCTAAGGGTTTAATTGTCTGTCTGTCCTTGAAATCCCGCATCGCTGATTGGTCGAGATCGCCGGGCCTCGACCAATCAGCAATGGGCACAGTCTCTGATTGGTCGAGGCCAGCCGGCCTCGACCAATCAGTGACGATCATTGTCCTCCACTGCTGTCAAGTGCCGCCATTGTGTTGTCATTGTGTTGTCTGTGTATAAATTGCATTATTCTGAATATTTCTTAAATAAACTACATACATAATCTAGAATACCCGATGCGTTAGAATCGGGCTACCATCTAGTATTAAATAAAAGACCACCTCACCAGAAAAAAAATGGTAAAAATTAAATGAATTATGCTACCAATATAGCACCAATTTAGTTTGACTAAGTAGAAACCACAGAGACAGCCTGCCTTCCATAACAATGAGAATTATACAGCTCTGTCAAAAATTAAGAGACCACTGCACAGTTTTTTTTGTAAAAAAAATCAGTTTCTCTACATGTCTGACAGCCATTCCATTCCAGTGTGAGTTGAATTCCAACCAGAGTACACCTCATTCTACTTAATGTTCTTCTGATTAGGTGATCACCTGAAACAAATCTTATGTAACGAAGGAAAGTATAAAAAAAACCTGCTGTGGTGTTCACAATCCTCTTGCAATAGGACAAGCTGGATGGCAGAACAAGTGCTAGTAATATCCCAAAAGTAATAGGAATGAAAAAATAACTTTTAACCATGCCAAAGGAGTTGAAAAGAAAAGTCTTGAGCGAGGAAAAGAAGGGCTCAATTCTGGCTTTACTAGCAGAGGGATACAGTGAGTGTCATGTTGCCTCCATCTTTAAAATTTCTAAGACAGCAGTCCATTACAACAAGGTCAAGCAACAAACATTGGGGACAACAAAGCTACAGACCGGCAGAGGGCGAAAACGACTCTCCACTGACCGGGAGATGACAATCATCTTATTCGAATGTCATTCAGCAACTGCAGGATGACATCAAGTGATCTACAAAAGGAATGGCAAATGGCAGCTGGGGTGAAGTGCACAGCAAGAACAATTCATAGCAGGCTCCTAGAGGCATGGCTCAAGTTATGTAAAGCTAGAAAAAAGCCTTTTATCAATGACAAGCAAAGGAGAGACAGGCTAAAGTTTGCCAAAGACCATAAGGATTATACCATAGAGGGCTAGAGTAAGGTAATCTTCTCTGATGAGTTTAATTTTCAGCTTTGCCCAACACCTGGTCATCTAATGGTTAGACGGAGACCTGGAAAGGTGTACAAGCCACAGTGTCTTGAACTCACTGTGAAATTTGGTGGAGGATTGGTGATGATCTGGGGATGCTTCAGCAAGGCAGGAATTGGGCAGGTTAATCTTTGTGAAGGATGTATGAATCAAGCCGCATACAAGGATATCCTGGAAAACAGTTGATTCCTTCTGCTCAGGCAATGTTCCCCAACTCTGATGACTGTTTCTTCTAGCAGGACAATGTGCCATACCACACAGCAATTCCAATCAGTGTGTGGATGAAGGACCACCACATCAAATCCCTATCATGGCCAGCCCAATCTCCAAACCTGAACCCTATTGAAAACCTCTGGAATATAATCAAGAGGAAGATGGATAGGCACAAGCCATCAAACAAAGAAGAACTGCTGACATTTTTGTACCAGGAGTGGCATAAGATCACCCAAAAGCAGTGTGAAAGATTCGTGGAAAGCATGCCAAGACGCATGAAAGCTGTGATTAAAAATCATGGTTATGCCACAAAATATTGATTTATGAACTCTTCCTTAGTAAAAGCATTAGTATTGTTTCTAAATGATTATAAACTTGTTTTCTTAGCATTATTTGAGGTTTGCAAGCACTACATGTTTTTGTTATTTTGAACATTTCTCATTTTCTGAAAATAAATACAAAATTTAGTGCTTGGAATTGTGAAGACATGTTGTCAGTAGTTTATAGAATAAAAGAGCAATTTACATTTTACTCAAAAACATACCTATAAAGAGAATAATAAGACAAACTGATATATATATATATATATATATATATATATATATATATATATATATATATATATATATATATATATATACTGCTCAAAAAAGTAAAGGGAACACTTAAACAACAGAAAATAACTCCAAGTAAATCAAACTTCTGTGAAATCAGACTGTCCACTTAGGAAGCAACATTGTTTGACAATCAGTTTCACATGCTGTTGTACAAATGGAATAGACAACAGATGGAAATTATTGGCAATTATCAAGACACCCTCAATAAAGGAGTGGTTCTGCAGGTAGGGACCACAGACACATCTCAGTACCAATGCTTTCTGTCTGATGTTTTGGTCACTTTTGAATGTTAATTGTGCTTTCACACTCGTGGTAGCATGAGACGGAATATACAACCCATACAAGTGGCTCAGGTAGTGCAGCTCATCCAGAATGGCACATCAATGCGTAGTGTCCAAAGGCTGGAGGCGCTACCAGGAGACAGGCCAGTACACCAGGAGATGTGGAGGGGGCCATAGGAGGGCAACAACCCAGCAGCAGGACTGCTACCTCAGCCTTTGTGCAAGAAGGAACAGGAAGAGCACTGCCAGAGCCCTGCAAAATGATCTCCCACAGGCCACAAATGTGCATGTGTCTGCACAAATGGTTAGAAACTGACTCATGAGGATGGTTTGAGTGTCCAATGTCCACAGATGGGGGTTGTGCTCACAGCCCAACACCGTGCAGGACACTTGGCATTTGCCACAGAACACCAGATTGGCAAATTCGCCACTGGTGCCCTGTGCTCTTCACAGATGAAAGCATGTTCACACTGAGCACATGTGACAGATGTGACAGAGTCTGGAGATGCCATGGAGAGCGATCTGCTGCCTGCAACATCATTTAGCATGAGCGGTTTGGCAGTGGGTCAGTAATGGTGTGGGTTGGCATTTCTTTGGAGGGCCGCACAGCCCTCCAATGTGTTCTCCAGAGGTAGCCTGACTGCCATTAGGTACCGAGATGAGATCCTCAGACCCATTGTGAGACCATATGCTGGCCCTGGGTTCCTCCTAATGCAGGACAATGCCAGACCTCATGTGGCTGGAATGTGTCAGCAGTTCCTGCAAGATGAAGGCATTGAAGCTATGGACTGGCCCGCCCATTCCCCAGACCTCAATCCGATTGAACACATCTGGGACATCATGTCTCGCTCCATCAACCAACGTCACATTGCACCACAGACTGTCCAGGAGTTGGCGGATGCTTTTGAGCAGGTCTGGTAGGAGTTCCCTCAGGAGACCATCCACCACCTCATCAGGAGCATGCCCAGGCGTTGTACAATACAGAGGTCATACAGGCACGTGGAGGCCACACACACTACTGAGCATCTTTTCCTTGTCATGAGGCATTTCCACTGAAGCTGGATCAGCCTGTAATTTGATTTTCCACTTTGATTTTGAGTATCATTCCAAATCCAGACCTCCATGGGATATTCATTTTGATTTACATTGATAACTGTTATATTTTTTGTTCTGAACACATTCTACTATGCAATGAATAAAAATTAGCAACTGGAATATTTCATTCAGAGATATATAGGATGTGATATTTTGGTATTTTAGTGTTCCCTTTATTTTTTTGAGCAGTATATATATATATATATATATATATATATATATATATATATATATACATATACATAGCAGCAATGCAGCAGAAAAGCTGAACAATGATTTATGCAAGGCGAAAACACACAAGAGATAATTAAACCATGTGAAACAAATAATTATAAACTTTCTGTATAATATTTATGTTAACAATCATTAAACAATGGGAATTAAAAACTAAAAAAAGTGCCTGTGCAAAGTGCTGGATAAAAGGAAGAAATAATGAAGAAGAAGATTTAGTCACAATGGACTCAAAGAAAATAAGTGAAAATAAGGGATTTAAAGTTTGAATTCCATGGTTACAGTGGACCGTATCAAACAAGTAGAAAAAGTGATAATTATAATGTATACAGAGTCCTGTGGGCTGGAAATTCAAATACCTGGATATCGGTGGTCTCTAGTGCGGCACACCCCCAACACACGTTTCGGAATTGCTCCTGACAAATATGTATATATACTATATATTTATATTGTATATATATATATATATATATATATATATATATATATATATATATATATATATATATATTTATATTGTATATATATAATTCTTGTTGTTATGTGAGGCAGGTTGTCTCTGTGGTTTCTGCTTAGTCAAACTAAATTGGTGCTATATTGGTAGCATAATTAATTTAATTTTTACCAATTGTATCTGGTGAGGTGGTCTTTTATTTATTATATGTGATATACTGAAATTTTCATGATTTATGTGCTATTATTTATATGGGCACTTCTTCTTGTGTTTGTAATACTATATACCGCTATTAATAAAGGTATTTTAACCGTAATAATGTTTTATTGTCCTATTGCTTTTTGACCCTGAGTTCAGGCTTTTTTCTTTGGGTTCATACTAATTTCCGAATGGTCTGCCATTCTTTCTTATATAACAGATGTTTGTCACTAACTATATATAAATTTGCCAATTTTTTTTTAACCTCTGGTGATGAGAATCCATTGTTGTGTTCAGTACGTGTTTTAAATGGAGGAAACCAGCCTATTCACAAGATGAGATGCTTAATGGCACTTCACATTTCATGGACGGTCCGTCCTCTTCAAAGCATCATAGGAAGCAGAAAAGGATCCCATTAAGGAACAAGCTATAAAATACAATCAATATCCCAGAAATATGAGAAAAAGTAATCAAACAAATAAATGCATAATTAAAAGAAACCACATACACACATACTGTATATACAGTCATGGATGAAAGTGTTGGCACCCTTGAACTTGTACCAGAAAATTATTGCAATTACACGTCTTGTTAAACACGTGTTAATTTCCTTTATGTGTATTGGAACAACCAAAAAAAAGAGAAAAAAAGGCAAATTGGACATTATTTCACATGAAATCCCAAAATGGTCCAGAAAAAAATGTCAGCAACCTCAACTTATGACTTGATTTATTTCATTCAAATATTGATGGATAGTTTGCCCTGACACTGATGTATCATGAGACTGCAGGACGGCTTGAATTTCTTTGGAACTTGATTGGGGCTGCTTATCCACCATCAAGACTATTCTATGTTACAACCTTTCATCATTTTTCTCTGCTGTCCATATTCAGGGAGATTACCTACAGTGCTGTGAGTTGTAAATTTCTTGATTATATTGTGCACCATTGAAAATGGAACATCAAGATCTCTGGAGATGGACTTTTAACCTTGAGATTGTTGAAATTATTTAAAAATGTTAGTGTTAGGTGTTGAGTTCCTGCCTCTGCACAGGGGGAATCTCGGGCTACCTCCGCTGTGGTCTCCCATTCTTCTCCTGCCGCAGTGGAGGCTGCTCAGCGGAGACGTCGGTCCCAGTGTCTTGCTCAGTCTCACTCTGTGCAAAGGGTTACTGCTAGTGTTGAGCGATACCGTCCGATACTTGAAAGTATCGGTATCGGATAGTATCGGCCGATACCCGAAAAGTATCGGATATCGCCGATACCGATACCTGATACCAATACAAGTCAATGGGACACCAAGTGTCGGAAGGTATCCTGATGGTTCCTAGGGTCTGAAGGAGAGGAAACTCTCCTTCAGGCCCTGGGATCCATATTAATGTGTAAAATAAAGAATTAAAATAAAAAATATTGTATATACTCACCTCTCCAGAGGCCCCTGCACCTCACCGCTGTTAACCTGCAGCCTTCTTTGCTTAAAATGAGCGCGTTCAGCACCTTCCATGATGCCACGGCTTCTGATTGGTCGCGTGCCGCTCATGTGACCGCCACGCGACCAATCACAAGCCGTGACGTCATTCTCAGGTCCTAAATTCCTAGAATTAGGAATTTAGGACCTGAGAATGACGTCACGGCTTGTGATTGGTCGCGTGGCGGTCACATGAGCGGCACGCGACCAATCAGAAGCCGTGACGTCATGGAAGGTGCTGAACGCGCTCATTTTAAGCAAAGCAGGCTGCCGGTTACTACCAGGGCGCGTCAGAGGGTGAGTATATCCTGATTTTTTATTTTAATTCTTTATTTTTTACATGGATATGGATCCCAGGGCCTGAAGGAGAGTTTCCTCTCCTTCAGACCCTGGGAACCATACACTGGGAACTTCCGATTCCGATTCCCGATACCACAAAAGTATCGGATCTCGGTATCGGAATTCCGATACCGCAAGTATCGGCCGATACCCGATACTTGCGGTATCGGAATGCTCAACACTAGTTACTGCTGCTTTTCCAGCTTCTGCCATTGAAGCCAGTGTTGGGCAGCGGCGAGCAGACACTTTTGGGACTAAGTCCTGCTTTTCCTCAAGCTTCTTCCTGGTATCGCAATGTTGAGGTGTATGTATATATTTAGCTAGAAAGAAATATGTATTACTATCTATCTATCTATCTATCTATCTATCTATCTATCTATCTATCTATCTATCTAATATAGATGTTTATATATATCTATAGATATATAGATACAGTATATATCTCTCTATATATATATATTTATTTTTTTTTATATATGTATGTATGTATATATACATACATATACCAGTATAGTTGAACTATGAGCACGTGAATTATTTAAATATAAAATTGTAAAATATACAGAAACTTCAGATACATCTTCAACAAGAGAGAGAAAATTCCTTGTCACTCATTTAGTGATTTGCTACTTGCAAAAGTCAGTAGAGCAAGAAATCAGCAGGAAAGAAATTAATCTATGTCACAATAAGATCCATACATTATATTTATTCAGATAATAATTTCATTTTCTTGCACCTTGTCTAGTTTGTTGGGTATGATATTTTCCTTCCTTGCTTAGCAGAATCACTTTCACTTAAATTACAACCGGGCTTTGCTTGTTAACAGGAGTTGACATTTCATTAGGAAATCTCATTTTCTGAAGTCACACAATATGCTGCGCACATTCATAGTATTGAGTAAAACCCAGAGAGAGGGAGAAATCTGCGTTGCCGAGCCTGAGAGGCAGAGGAGCTGCAGTGACAGCATTGTCGCCACAGTAATATGCTCTTATTGAAAAAAGCAATAAAATGTTTTCCATTTTTCTTTAGTCTGCACTTTAGCTATCCAAATACAAACTAAAATTGAAGTAAACAGTGTAAAGCTAAGCTTTGATTTTTTTTTGTTCTCATTTTATTATTTTTTTTCCAAAGTGGAAGTTCAGAAAAGGCTATAAAAGAAATCATGCCGGGATGATTAGTAAAAGCTTGTTTCTGCCTTTTGTAAGTTAAATTCACTTCATCTTTAAAGGCACAAAGTCATTTTATGGTTCCACAATACAGTCAAAACTAAGTTTCATATCTCGTGTAATTCATTCTTGTATTTTTTTTTAAGAAATATAAAATTATACAGCATAGTATATTTTCTATAATATATCAGGGCGATACAGTGCTGTGCAAAAGTTTTAGGCTGCAAAGATGGAATTCTTTCAAACATGGAAGTGTTAATAGTTTAATAGCAAAATGCAAAGTGAATAAAGAAGAGAGACATCTAAATCAAATCAATATTTGGTATCAGCGCCCTTACAAAAAAAAAAAATCATAAAAAAAAGCAATTCTTCCAGGTACACTTACACACAGTTTTTGAAATACCTCAGCAGGGAAGTTGTTACCAATACAACCTTCTTTTCAATAACAGTCATAAACCTTACTTCCAAATTAATCTGTTGACGACCAACTTTTTGGGCAGCACCAACCACAGTCTCAACACTGTTCAAAAATTTTTGTTCCTTCACCATAAACCTCCTATTTAAGAAGGGCTCACAACTTATTACTAGGGTTTAGGTCAGGTGAGGAAAGGTCCATGTCGTTATTCTTTAATCTTTAAAGGGAATCTGTTACCAGGTTTTTGCTACGTAATCTGAAGACAGCATGAGTTAGGGGTTAAAACACAGATTTCAGGGTTGGATTCAGCTTCTCTTTGCCTACATCAGACTGCTCTGAGATGAGGTAGTAAAAACCTGGTGACATATTTTCTTTAAGGCATTTACTTGCTAGCAAAGCATTGTAGACTTCGAAACATGCAATGGAGAACTGTCCTGCATGAAAATCATAGTTTCTTGAAAGATACAAACTATTTACCATTGCTTGAAGAAAATGTATTTAAAAACTGGAAGGTTTGGGAGTTGATTTTGAGCCATTTTTCAACCCCCAAAAAGTCCAGCTACCTTATCTTTAATATTAGTAGCCCATAGCAGCACCCCCTTGACCTTGTTGGCTTCTGAGTTGAAGTGGAGGTTTTTGTCCATCACTGATCCAGCCACGGACCCATTCATCTGGTCCATTAAGAGTGGCTCTGATCCCATCAGTCCATGAAACATTTGAAAAATACGTCTTCAGATATTTCCTGGCCCAGTCTTGATGTTTCCCTTTTTGGGTCTTGTTCAGTGGTGGGCCGGTTTCATCCTTTCTTAGCTTGGCTGTGTCTCTGAGCACTAAACACCTTGTACTTCTAAGCATGTCAAGGATGTGCAGTTCTCGAATATGACAACACTGGAGGATAATGGCTTCTTGGTCACTTCACATTTGACTCTTCTCAAATCTTTGGCAGTTAATGTGCTTCTCTTTCTCAAAAACATAATTTGCAACCATGTTGACTATTTGCAACAAATTATAGCTCTGTGATCACGCCTCACTATCTTAGCAATTTCAAGAGTGCTGCATCCCTCTTTAAGGCTTTTAACCATTTTTCAGAGTCAGTTATATCTCTTTTCTGACCCATTTTGTCTCAGGAAAACAAGCTGTCTAATAATTCAGCACACCTTGATAACGGGTGCTGATATCCTTAGGCCACATCCTCCCTCATTACACAAATAAACATCACCTAATCTGTTTCATCCAATAAGCATTTGAGTTTTTACAGATTGGAGTAGGAAAATCTGCATAAAAATGGTCAAAACACTCACTTGCCTAATAATTGTGCACACAGCTTAAAGGTGTTTTCCAGGCATATGATATTAATGACTCATCTTCAGTTATTAACTCCATTGCTAAGTACTGCTTATTGGCTACTTAGAAACAAAATAGGAACTGTTGTGTAATACTTGATAACGACTTATACATACAGTGGAGAAAAAACGTATTTAGTCAGCCACCAATTGTGCAAGTTCTCCCACTTAAAAAAAATGAGAGAGGTCTGTAATTCACATAATAGGTAGACCACAACTATGAGAGTCAAAATTAGAAAACAAATTCAGAAAATCACCTTGTCTGATTTGGTAAGATTTATTTAGCAAATTATGGTGGAAAATAAGTATTTGGTCACCTAAAAACATGCAAGATTTCTGGCTCTCACAGACCTGTAACTTCTTCTTTAAGAGGCTCCTTTGTCCTCCACTCATTACCTGTAGTAATGGCACCTGTTTGAACTTGTTATCAGTATGAAATACACCTGTCCGCAACCTCAAACAGTCACACTTCAAACTCCACTATGGTCGAGACCAAAGAGCTGTCGAAGGACACCAGAAACAAAATTGTAACCCTGCACCAGGCTGGGAAGACTGAATCTGCAATAGGCAAGCAGCTTTATGTGATGAAATCAGCTGTGGGAGCAATAATTAGAAAATGGAAGACATACAAGACCACTGATAATCTCCCTCGATCTGGGGCTCCATGCAAGATTTCACCCCATGGGGTCAAAACGATCACAAGAACGGTGCGCAATAATCTCAGAACCACATGGGGGACCTAGTAAATGACCTGCATAGAGCTGGGACCGCCGTAACAAAGGCTACCATCAGTAACACACTACGCCGCCAGGGACTCAGGTCCTGCAATGCCAGACGTGTCCCCCTGCTTAAGCCAATACATGTCTGGGCCCATCTGAAGTTTGCTAGAGAGCATTTGGATTATCCAAAAGAGTATTGGGAGAATGTCATGTGGTCTGATGAAACCAAAGTAGAACTGTTTTGTAGAATCAAAACTTGTTGTATTTGGAGGAGACAGAAAGCTGAGTTGCATCCAAAGAACACCATACCTACTGTGAAGCTTGGGGGATGTAACATCATGCTTTGGGGCTGCTTCTCTGCAAAGGGACAAGGATGACTGATCCATGTACATGAAAGAATGAAGGGGGCCATGTATCATGAGATTTTGAGTGCAAACCTCCTTCCATCAGTAAGGACATTGAAGATGAAACGTGGATGGGTCTTTCAGCATGATAATGATCCCAAGCACACTGCCAGGGCAATGAAGGAGTGGCTTCGTAAGAAGCATATGAAGGTCCTGGAGTGGCCTAGCCAGTCTCCAGATCTCAACCCCATAGAAAACCTTTAGAGGGAGTTGAAAGTCCATGTTGCCCAGCGACAGGCCCAAAACATCACTGCTCTGGAGGAGATCTGCATGGAGGAATGGGCCAACATACCACCAACAGTGTGTGCCAACCTTGTAAAGACTTACAGAAAATGTTTAACTTCTGATTAACTTTTGTTAATGACCAAATACCATATTTTTCGGACTATAAGATGCACCGGACCATAAGATGCACCCCAAATTTTCAAAAAGAAAGTAGGTAAAAAAACAATGTGTCAAATGGGGGTCCGTCTTACAGTCTGAATTCAGCTTACCAGGGGGGGATAGGCACAGGTGAAGGAGTGGTCACAGGGGTTGTTCGGTGGTACAGGCTCATGTGGTGGCCTCTGGGAAATCCCATCCCAGGCTGGTGCAGCAGCAGTGCTTTGTGCTGGGGTGGCAGTGCTCTGTCCTGTGGCGGTGGTGCTCTGTGCTGCGGTGGCAGCGCTTTGTGCTGCCGCGGCAGTGCTTCACTGGCATTTTGTCAAAGCCCGGAGGCCCCGCAGCTCCATTGCTGAGATGCGGTGGCCTCTGGGAAAATGACCGCTGGGGGTGGCGCACGCTCAGATTCAGAGCTCGGCAATGAGATCTCGGCAATGAGATCTCAGCCCGATCTGAGCATGCGTCGCCCCAGCGGCCATTTTCCCATAGGCCACCACATCGGAGCAATCGAGCTGCGGGGACCTCCAGGCTTTGATAACATGCTGGCGGAGCCCCTCACATCACAGAGCGCCACTGCCCCAGCACAGAGCGCCACTGCTGCCCCAGCGCAGAGCACTGTTGCTGCCCCAGCACAGAGTGCTGCGGCCACACATAGCACCGCTGTCACAGCATTTGTAAGTATATTCTGGCTATAAGACGCACCCCCATTTTCCCCAAAAAATTTTTGGGAAAAAAGTGTATCTTAAAGTCCGAAAAATGCAGAATTTTCCACCATAATTTGCAAAATAAATCTTGCCAAATCAGAGAAGGTGATTTTCTGGATTTGTTTTCTCATTTTGACTCTCATAGTTTTGGTCTACCTATGATGTCAATTACAGGCCTCTCTCATCTTTTTGAGTGAGAGAACTTGTACAATTGGGGATGACTAAATACTTTTTTCCCCCGCTGTATTGATTGGAACTATGAAGAGCAGCTGTAGTTTTCCGAATCATATCGGTGTGTAATTTAAACTTTGTTAGAATTTAGCTCAGCTTCTGGTTCTAGCGATCGTCATGTTACTGCAAGTACAGGGTGGGCCATTTATATGGATACACCTAAATAAAATGGGAATGGTTGGTGATATCAACTTACTGTTTGTGGCACATTAGTATATGCAAGGGGGGAAACTTTTCAAGATGGGTGGTGACAATGGTGGCCATTTTGAAGTCAGCCATTTTGGATCCAACTTTATTTTTTCTAATGGGAAGATGGTAATGTGACACCTCAAACTTATTGAGAATTTCACAAGAAAAACAATGGTGTGCTTGGTTTGAACGTAACTTTATTCTTTCATGAGTTATTTACAAGTTTATGACCACTTATAAAATGTGGTCAAAGTGCTGCCCATTGTGTTGGATTGTCAATGCAACCCTCTTCTCCCACTCTTGACACACTGGTAGCAACACCGCAGAAGAAATGCTAGCACAGGCTTCCAGTATCCGTTGTTTCAGATGCTGCACATCTCGTATCGTAAGGCAATTGTCTATGCTGTAAAGATTCTATGTAAAAGGGAGGAAGGAGGAGGGAGGAGCTCTACCTCTTGCTCCTCCCTCCTTTCTCCCCTCTATATAAAATCTGGCTATTAGCATCTGTCATCTCCTGTCTCAGTAATGGGAAAAAAGCTGTCTTCAGTGAATACAGTGAATACAGGTTTTACCTATGAATTGAGAATTTATAAAATGAATAATCAATCCGGGAAGAGAAATAAGCAAATTTCCCTGATAAGATATTGAATTTTTGGGAACTATTTTGGGGGTTGGCAGGGGCATGACCCTATTGTGGGTCTATGTTAAGTTTTGTCTGCATCATGCAGTTTTAATTGTTTTTAACTTTTGTAGTGCAGTGTTGTGGTGTCTTTTCAATAAAACAATTTTTAATATTAACATCTACATTTTGCATGTTACTTTTTCTTGTCTTTTCTCTGATAAGATATATTACAAAATTTCTTATTTTCATGTGTACTATTGACTTATGAAATAAAAATTGAAACGATGATTAAGCTTTAGACAATGGAGAACTTTCTAATTATGATAACTTCATTTCCAGTACTAAACAACCTCTTTAATTTTCCTGCAATCCACAAAAGTAAACGGTAAGATTTGCAATATTAGAAATAAACTTACAATCTGTTGCTTCTATACCAAACAAACTGGTAATCTGGAGAAGAAAAATATTCCACAGGCCATAGACAGGGCAAAAACAATGCCACCCACCATTTATAAATATAAAATACTTTTTTGTCAGTACATGCATAAAATTAATTATTCTTTGCAAATGTACAGGGTGATTATAAAACATTCATAATGTTTTGCATTCATATTACTGCAAAGATATCAATTTCACCCTTTTGTAATAATGTATCTCAGAGTTTGCAACTTGCATGTGAAGACTCGCTTGTGACTCACCGGGTGACAGGGCGGCATTATATCCCAAAATGGCGACTGTGTTAAGACAAAGAGTTTTGTTGTTTTAGAGTATGAGAAGTGTAAATCAATTGTTACTGTGCAGTGAGCGTTCCGAAGACAGTATGAAATTTTCCCAGTTGGTCACCAGACATATTACATATTTACCTTGCTGCTTATTAATATGTACAGCACAAGGTTGTTTAATAGCAGCATAGGGATTTTCTAGCTTTATTATTGGTAGTGACAAGGGACAGCTTATTAACACATGAGAGGGAACCGAAGCAAGCAGATGGGAATCTTCCTTCTATACTATGGTATTTTCCACCAGCAGAGCACTGCATTTGTATTGCTATGCTGTCTCAGCATTGAGACGGAATGTGTTCAGTTCCTAGTAGTTCTAATTATATTTCATCAGTCAACCACTCATCATTATATATTGTTTGCCTAGAATAGCATGCTCAATAAAATTGCATAATGCTGTGGGGAATTATGATGGATCTCACTTTTACAGCAATAAGGGACCTATTGATGCATTGTCAAATTTAGGAAGGAGAGGACTTACAAAAAAGTTGGTCATGGAAACAATCAGAAAAAGAGGCCAAAGATGCAGAAGAGCTAGCATTATGAGTTTGATTTAGCATTTGTGTTTGTTTTAAGAGTTTTTTTTGTCTTGTGGTATTTGCTGCCCTTTTACTGCCAAATTTATAAAAATGGCGTCTCAGGTTTATAAACTTTATTCTAAGAAGTGTTTTTTTTTTGTCTTTTACTTTTTTCTGTGCCTTTTAAGAGCAAGAAGTCACACAATCTAGTAAAATACAAACAATAGAAAGGAACACCCTCCAGTCCAGGTGATGAAAAAGAAAAAGCCTTTATTCCGCCATGATACGACTTTTCCACAACAAGTAATGTCGTATCATGGCGGAATAAAGGCTTTTTTCTTTTTCATCACCTGGACTGGATTCTGTTCCTTTCTATTGTTTGTATCACTTGATGTCCATTTAGGTCATTGGACTTGGAACGTGCATCCTGGGACTGATGTGCTGTCAGCTGATTTTTCTTTGCTTACAATCTATTAAAATTTCACACACAGTGCTAACATTTGCATTTAAATTTCTGACATAAAAAAAAACACTCCAAGAGAGGGTACAGGAGTACGTTTGCACAAAAGTTTTCTATAACTTTTTCAAATGTCAAAGATCCAGATTAGTAAATAAGTTTGCACATCTAAACAAATTTGAACAATTTGCAACTTGCCCAAAAAATTTTTCTTCCTTTTTATACATTACAGAAGATTGCATCAGTCACAGAAGATTGCATCCATCACTACTGGAGTGACTGTTTGGACTTTCCCATAATACCATGCAATTATCACATCAAATGTTACAGAGAAGACAATCAGGAGGAACGATCATAGCCAGTATAAGAGTCGAAGCAGGGAGTGTAGCAGCCATTTCTAGGGTGATTTAGGATAGTACCGTAAGACAACATAAGAACTCACAGTTCAGCAAAACAGATAGGATGATTAAGCCCTAACTCTTTGGACAAATACTTATTACAGTAATGTGTTATACAACTGCAGGAGTGATGAAGTTGAGTGTAGTAACCTGCAAGTAATACAGAAATTCAATTGAAAATGGGAAAAAGAGATAGCAGAGGTGACAGCAGCAGTGCCAGCAAGATTGATCAATAATATGAGGTCACTGGCATTTGTTCTGTTGCATTTGGACTATAATTACACACTTTTAATAATTATTAATACACTAGAAAGCAGGAGCAAGCCACGGAAAAAAATTAGAAATCAGTGTCAGTCAAAGATACTGCATTTGTGTAGTGCCGGCGTCCCCAGGCGATAGAAAGGTGATATCAAACTGACAAATGTGAACCCCACATGCCACCTCCACAGAGCAAGTGGGAAGAGCTGGGCAAAGTGCTAGAATTGGCACCTCTAACAGATGCACCTTTCCTGGGCTGGCTTTGTGATGCAATTTTTAGGCTGGGGGGGCAATATCCATTGCCCCTTCCATCCTGAGAATACCAGCCAGCAGCTGTCAGCTTTAGCTTGGCTGGTTGTCAAAAAGGCGGGGACACACATCATTTTTTAAAATTATTAATTTAAATTAAAAAAATAATGACCCCTTTATTTTTTATAACGAGCCTTGCTGATAGCTGAGGGTTGCAGCATGCAGCTGTCAGTTTTGCCTGGCTGGTTATCAAAAATGCAGGAGAACTCCACATCATTTTTTGGGGGTCCCCCATTTTAATAACCAGGACAAGCTAAGTTACCTGACTTCAAGCCACTGGGTTTCACAGTAGCTCCAGTGCCGGACTGTTGAATACTGGAGTGCCAAGTGCAAGACCCACGGCCATTCATCAATCCAGCACTGGCACTTGCAAAACAAGATAAACAGCTGCTATGAACTCGGGTAACCTTAATTTTCTTGTAGACAACTAAAAAAGTAATTGAACAACCACACGTGGGAGGCCCCCATAAGTTTCATGATCAGCAGAGGGAAGGCCGACAGCTGTGGGCTGATGTTAATATTTTTGGGAGACAATATTCTTAAAGGTTCCTAGGGTATTAATATCAGCTCAAAGCTGTATACTCAGCCTTTCCTGGTTATTATAATGGGGGTACCCCCCAAAGAATGTCATAGGGACCCTCTATATTTAACCCCTTCATGACCTTGGGATTTTCCGTTTTTCCATGTTCGTTTTTCAATCCCCTCCTTCCCAGAGCCATAACTTTTTTATTTTTCCTTCAATTTGGCCATGTGAGGGCTTATTTTTTGCAGGACGAGTTGTACTTTTGAATTACATCATTGGTTTTAGCATGTCATGTACTAGAAAACGGGAAAAAAATTCCAAGTGCGGTGAAATTGCAAAAAAAGTGAAGTCCCACACTTGTTTTTTGTTTGGCTTTTTTGCTAGGTTCATTAAATGCTAAAGCTGACCTGCGATTATGATTCTCCAGGTCAGTATGAGTTCATAGACACCTAACATGTCTAGTTATTTTTTATCTAAGTGGTGAAAAAAAATTCCAAACTTTGCTAAAAAAAAAAAAAATGGCACCATTTTCCAATACTCGTAGCGTCTCCATTTTTCATGATCTGGGGTCAGTTGAGGGCTTCTTTTTTGCATGCCGAGCTGGCAGTTTTAATGATACCATTTTAGTGCAGATACGTTCTTTTGATCGCCCGTTATTGCATTTTAATTAACGTAATGTCGCGGCGACCAAAAAAACGTAATTCTGGCATTTCGAATTTTTTTCTCGCTACGCCGTTTAGCGATCAGGTTAATGCTTTTTTTATTGCTAGATCGGGCGATTCTGAATGCGGCGATGCCAAATATGTGTAGGTTTGATTTTTTTTATTGATTTATTTTGATTGGGGCGAAAGGGGGGTGATTCAAACTTTTATATTTTTTTCACTTTTTTTTACTTTTTTTTTACTTTTGCCATGCTTCAATAGCCTCCATGGGAGGCTAGAAGCTGGCACAATGCGATCGGCTCTGCTACATAGCAGCAATCTGATGTTCGCTGCTATGCAGCAGAAATGTAGGTGTGCTGTGAGCGCCGACCACAGGGTGGCGCTCACAGCTACCGAGGATCAGTAACCATAGAGGTCTCAACGACGATTCTGCCCACACCTTTTTTCGGGCACATGTCAGCTGTTCAAAACAGCTGACATGTCCCGGCTTTGATGCGGGCTCACCGCTGGAGCCCGCATCAAAGCGGGGCTTCTGACCTCGGACGTACTATCCCGTCCGAGGTCAGAAAGGGGTTAATAACCAGCAAAGACTAGGCAGACAGCTGCAGGCTGATATTAATAACCTAGTAAGAGGCCATGGATATTGGCACCTCCTAAACTTAAAACATCAGCTCTTAGCCACTCCAAAAATGGCACTTAGCCTTGCTCTTTCCACTTGGTGCGGTGGCTAGTTGGGTGATAGTCGGGGGTTGATTTCACTATTGTATTGTCAGGTGACATCAAACTCAGAGGTTAGTAATTGAGAGGCATCTATAATATGCCCCCATTACTAACCCTATAGTCATATTGTATAAAAAACACACACCCACAATTAAGTCCTTTAATTGAAAGAATGACACAGACTCCTTTAATGAACCTAAAATAAACCATACTCACGTCATCGCTCTGTCCACAAAAGCCAATATCTCTATAAAATCATAAACAGCAATATTCCTCATCTTGCCACCAAGAAGATAATATTGCATTTGTCATGCGACAGGTCTAGCTCTGCTACATCTAGATGGCAGACTGCATTGTTGCAAGATGCGACTATACAGACTGCCATCCAGCAGATACACTGAGCAGCGTGTGAACTCCTATGACCTGGCTGCCATTACAACATTTCCCATGGCACTCGTGCTAACGTCAGTGAGTAGATCTGAGTCCATTCACTGTGAACTTCCAGGACCTTTCTGATGACACCGTGAGCATAAACGTTTTCTCACACTCGTGGTGATGTCAGTCTGGTCATATGAGTTCACAGTCAGAGGCTGAGCAGCGGTATCTGCGGTAGCACACAAATGGACAAATGGATTATTATCTTCTCAGTGGACAGGTAAGGAAAATTGTGGTTTATTATTTTAATTCTATTACAGGAGACCATGTCTTCGTGGACTGGGCAATACACTGGACAATAAAAAGGTGGTATCAACCCCACAAATAAGAACAACACTTGCCAACTCCAAAGGGTAAGTGGGATGAGCCAGGCAAAGCACCAGAATTGACGCATCTAACAGATGAGCCTTTTCTAGGGCTGCTGTGGGCTGCTATTTTAAGGCTGGGGAGGGCAATATCCATGGCCCCTTACCAGCCTGAGAATACCAGCCCCCAGTAGTTAGTTTTAGCTTGGCTGGTTGTCAAAAATGGGGGGCTACCACAACATTTTTCTTTAAAATATTTATTTAAATATATAACAAAAAACAGCTTGGGGCCCATTTTTTCTTGATAATCAGCCTTGCTGAAGCTTACAGCTGAGGTGTATAGATTGGAGAAGGGGCTCTGATACAAGGAAAAGCCTTCAACGTGCCCAGAGAAACCCTGGACCTGTGTTCAACAGCTTGTGGTACCCCAGTAGTATCGACCCTAACTCCTGCACTTGGCTTATGACGTCCCTGCAGCTGGACACATGGGGATCAAAAATATCTGGGCCCATCTGCTGCACAGTTTTTTGGCTGAGGGTCACTCAAGAGATGCAGAAATACCGAGCCTCTTGACCATTGTGACAAAGGATGGGGTAGCACCCTGTCGTGCCCCCCTCAAATCTATGCCCTTGATAAGTGAACCATTCCATAGGGTTGCTATCGATTTAGTAGACCCCTTAGCCATCCCCAGCCATAGCCATAGTAGAAACAGGTTCATCCTCACCTTGGTCGACATTGCCATCACAAATAAATGTATCCAGGTGTTAGAATGGCCAAGTCAGAGTCCAGACCTCAATCCAATCGAGAATCTGTGGAAAGAGCTGAAAACTGCTGTTCACAAACGATCTCCATCAAACCTCACTGAGCTCGAGCTGCTTGCCAAGGAAGAATGGGCAAGAATTTCAGTCTCTCGATGTACGAAACTGATAGAGACATACCCCAAGTGACTTGCAGCTGTAATCGCAGCAAAAGGTGGTGCAACAAAGTATTAAGTTAAAGGGGCCGAATAATATTGCACGCCCTTTTCAGTTTTTGATTTTCCACAAAAATTTAGAATAACCAATAAATTTCGTTCAACTTCACAATTATGTTCCACTTGTTGATTCTTCACCAAAAATTTACATTTGGTATCTTTATGTTTGAAGCATGATATGTGGGAAAAGGTTGAAAAGTTCCAGGGAGCCGAATACTTTTGCAAGGCACTGTATTTAAGTGAGAATTAAGTGAGAATTATGTCCTAAAGGTATTTACATTGAATTGTCTCAGATTTGCATGGGTGTATTTTAACTATCTGAGAAAATTGATATATTGCTATGTGAAATGATTGGTGTTTATTTTTATTGGTGGATATTGATACACCATGCTGCATATTGATATAATGGTTGAGGTATGTCCAAAATTTGGTTATTAAATCAGCTACCTTCTCAGGCTTTCTACATATACGTTTTTCTTGAGGCACATCATTTTTATTTTGGACATAAGAAAATTTTGTGAGTCAGCCAGTTTCTGTGGATGCTGGGCCTACCTCTTGTTTATCTCTTGCAGTACATCAGCATTTTTTCTCCGAGATAAATTGACCTTCTGCAGTACACCAGCATTTATTACTCCGAGATAAATTCACAGCACATTAGCACTTTAATATTCCGAGTTAAGATTATCTTTAAGTGAGACAATATCTGTCTCCCCATTAGAGTTTTTTTCGGTCATATGTGTGTGTGTGTTTTTTCTGTGTATCCCATTTTTATGTTTGTGTAGGGTGTTCTAGGGCTTTCAGTGCTACTGACGTTGAGAGGGGGTGCCATATCATCAGCATTTAGGGTGCCAACATCCACAGCAAAGTCAGGTAGGGCCTCTGTTAGGGCCTTAAAGGGTGAGATTAGCCCCTTTTTTCTCTCTTTACTTTATTGATTACTGTATCTATGTTAATTTTTTGTGGATAGTACCTGTTTTGTCCCTAGCACCTGTTGTATTGGATATATTTTTATTGGGTATTTTTAACAAGGCAATTAAATGTTATATTTTAAGGGTTTTCGCTTCTTTTGGTTTCATATATATTGATTTCTAGACCCCATCAATTCTTTTGTGGTTTTCCTTAGAACACCCCAGGTCCAGAATCATTTCTACACAGGGGCAGCTACTCCACTCAGACAAACCGTCTGCCAGGTGACAACTCCAGTGGTGCCAATGATGAAGGCTGAGGTGCATGACATGTTGAATATGGGGTTCATAGTTCCTTCCCATAGCCCATGAGCTGCCAGTGTAGTGTTGGTGTCCAAGAAAGACAAGAGTACTCACTTCTGTGTGGACTATAGATGACTCAGTGAGGTTACCGTTTAAGACACCTACCCCATGTCTCAGGAGGATGAACTCCTGGACAGGTCATGGGTGTCTCGGATCATATCTACCCTCGATCTGAGCAAGGGATACTGACAGATCCCACTCACAGTAGAGGCTCCAGAAAAGTCTACTTTCATCACCCCTTTTGGGACGAAGAACGCCCTGGCTACCTTCCAAAGTATTTTGGACCAGTTACTAGAGGGATGTCAGGGGTATGCTTAGGCCTATCTGGATGACATCGTTATCTTCAGTGACACATGGGAAGAGCTTCTTCAGCACGTGTACCAGGTAAGCAAAGCCCAGATCACCATCTGATCTGACTGGTGCTGGGTAAAGGGGCTATAATAGGGACATCAGGTGGGAAGTGGGTGCATTCATCCAGTACTCACAAAATAAGAAGCCATTACCCAGTGGCCCCACCCAGTCTTCTAAAAACATGTTGGTGCATACTTAGAGACTGCAAATCAATATCAAAAGTTTATCCCCAATTTCAGTACAGTAGCAAAGCCCTATCACTGACCACACCATAAAAAGGTATGCCTGCAATAGCATCTGGACCCCAGAATGCTAGTCTGCATTCCTCCAGTTGAAAATCCAGCTAGCCAAGAACCCAGTTCTGACTGCTCCCGATTTCTGCTGCTGGTTCATTGTCCAAACAGATGCATCAGATACCTGACTGGGAGCAGTACTCAGCTAAGTGGGAGCCAATGGTCAGGAACACCCAATAGCCTATTTCTTCTGGAAACTGCAAGACCAGGAGAGGGCATACACCACAATAGAAAAAGAATGCCTGACCATAGTCTGGACCCTGAAAAAAAAGTAGCTGTACCAAGTAGTTCATGGTCCTAACTGACCACAATCTCTTAAATTAGCTAAATCGGACTGTCGAGGACAACATGCATTTATTGAGAGGGAGTCTGGCCTTACAGTCCAATATTTTTTCCGTCTCACATAAAAAGGGCAAAGATCATTGAAATGCCAACAGACTGTCCTGACAAGTGTAGAAGGATGATCGGAAGCCTATCAAGTCTGGCAGCCCCGACAACAGTGACCCATGACCAATTAAGAAGGGGGAGGAATGTGATGGCACAGCCTCAATGAGGAAGATCTGCCCACTTATGTGGGGTGAACTATTATTTATTATGCCAGACATACTGTTCCTTTGTTCAGTAAAGGTACCTTCACACTAAGCGACGCTGCAGCGATACAGACAACGATGCCGATCACTGCAGCGTCGCTGTTTAGTCGCTGTGTGGTCGCTGGAGAGCTGTCACACAGACGGCTCTCCAGCGACCAACGATGCCGAAGTCCCCTGGTAACCAGGGTAAACATCGGGTTACTAAGCGCAGGGCCGCGCTTAGTAACCCGATGTTTACCCTGGTTACCATTGTAAAAGTAAAAAAAAAAAACACATACTCACATTCCGGTGCCCGGCGTCCGCTTCCCTGCACTCCTCCTGCATCCTGTGCCAGCGCCGAACATCTCCGGCATCTCCCACAGAGCACAGCGGTGACGTCACCGCTCTGCTTTACGGCCGGCACTTACACAGGATGCAGGAGGAGTGCAGGGAAGCGGACACCGGGCACCGGAATGTGAGTATGTGTTTTTTTTTTTAACTTTTACAGTGGTAACCAGGGCTAACATCGGGTTACTAAGCGCGGCCCTGCGCTTAGTAACCCGATGTTTACCCTGGTTACCAGTGAAGACATCGCTGGATCGGTGTCACACACACCGATTCAGCGATATCAGCGGGAGATCCAGCGACGAAATAAAGTTCTGGACTTTCAGCAACGACCAGCGATCTCACAGCGGGATCCTGATCGCTGCTGCGTGTCAAACACAATGATATCGCTATCCAGGACGCTGCAACGTCATGGATCGCTATCGTTATCATTGTAAAGTCGCTTAGTGTGAAGGTACCTTAAGTCAAGGGACATGAGCCTTTGTTTCATGCGAGACTGTCTGGTGCCCCTTTTTGTATGCTAATTTGAGGAATGCTTTAAGATTACTGATTGCATCAGCCACCTTGAGTGTACAAGTCTGCATCATTTGGAGGACAATGATGCAGTCTAATTTAACTAGCGAACATTGAGGGATCAGCCACAATTATCGCCTCCCCAATCCTGTGGGGCACAATGCAATGAAATGGGAGCTGAGGGATATAAAAATGGCCTGCTCCTTTCACCTGTGTAATTCTACAAGCCTTCAGCCTAGGGGCCATGGTTCCAACTGGCGGATTACAGAACTCTCCACTGCCTAACACTGAGCCCACAAATTCATTTGGATAACCCAGGTTGGGACAATATGAACACCTAGCCACATACCTCTCTGTGCTCGGTCAGCTTCCTAAGCTTGCCACTACCTCCTGTCAATGGGTGCCCACTAAAAGCAGGGTGCTGCTGGTTGGGGTAGTTGGCTCTGTATGCCCTGAAGTCATGGAGGTTCTAATTCCTGGTGAGCCATTGGAAGGGTGAGACTCTGTCACATGCATCATCTCATGTCCTTGCTGGGAATGTACAAATTTAGATAAAGAAAATAATGTGTGCTAAGAAAATTGAGATCACCAAATATGACATAATACTAATTTATTAGACAAAGGAAACAAACATTGACATGTATAATTCAAAAACATTTTAAAAGCAAAAAAATCTGCTGGGTGTGTACACTGGGATAGTACTATATGCTGGTAACTGTTGATGATCCAATAAAGTCTTACTGGAATGTGGTACCCTCAACCTGTGTTGTCTGAGTATTGTTCTGCCCATAAGTAAGAAGTATTGGCGTTAAGTGGGATGACTCCCGACCCATGTGGTCTTTCTAAAGACAGCCAGGCTAGCAGATAAGAGCACCCACTGACCCTTGTGTTTCCACACGAGCAATTAAAGGCTTTGTAGTATTGACATTCATGTCAAATGTATTCACCGCAAATCTAATTTTTGGGAACAATTTGTCAAAGGTGATGAATTAGAATTTCAAAAGATTTTCTTATCTTTGGTATTTGCTGCAATAAAATCGAATTCAACAACATTTCAGTGTTGGTCTAACCTGTAAAGAAAAAGTAGCCCCAGGGTCATCAACACCAATGCTTATTGCAATCCTACTTTTGAGACACCATCTTACGGTCATGCAATATTAAAGGAGTTATCCAGGAATAGAACTATATGTATGCTTTTTCTTGTTTCCAAAGAGAACACCTGACCTTGCTTTTTCGTATTTTGTGTCTGCAATAACTCTCGGCTTCCTTTAAATCAGTGGAGATGAGCTGTAATACACATGTATTGTATAATGCTCTTTTTAGTGACCATAAATGTATTAAACCCCCCGTAATGTTAAATGAAGCTTGGCATTTGAAAATGTTTCACAATACTGACTTTCTATGTTATTAGACAGAGATAATTTTTATATCAAATAAACTAGTATTGTGAATGTAATTATTCATGATTAACATTCAGAGCAGTGATAGCAGACTGCAGAGAATATAAATGTTTATTGATGAGTAGGTTAACCGAGTCAAATGTCTCACCTCTTGCAATTATTTACTGATGTCAAATTAATTGCTTTGCTAACAACATATACAAACGACATTCATTTATGTCTCAAAAATTGAAATATTAGTAAAGTGCGAAGTGTCTGAAAGTAATACACTAAATGTTTTACCATATATCTATCCATTTAAAGGGAACCTGTCAGCAGGATTGTGCACAGTAAGCTACAGACAGTTTCAGGTCGGTGCCGTTATACTGATTAAAATAATACCTTGGTTGATGAAATCCATCTTGTGGTTGTTTTTTAATCTTTATTTTTAGCTTTGTGTTAATGATATGTTCATGCTCCGGGGCTGCCTGTGGGGGTCTTCATGTGGTGCTCTGATTAGGTATTCCTAATGCAGACTGCTGACAGGTCACTGATCCCTCACTGACCTGCCCTCTAGTTTGCATAATGAATATCTGTACATACAGTACTTAAAAATAATAATATAAAACAAACTTTTGCTTTTTAAGTACGAGGTTAGTCATGCGGGTGTCTAATAGATGCCTCTCCCTAACTAACCCCTGGGCCTGATGCCAGCTGACATTACACAGCTGACATCAACCCCAAAAACTATTACCTAGATTGTCACTGCACCATGGTTATCGAGAAGAGCCGAGGTTAAAAGCCAAAATTGGCGCATCTAATGGATGTGCCATTTTTGGAGTGGCTGAGGGCTGGTCTTATTACACTTGGAAGAGACCAATATCTATGGATCTTCCCAGCCTATCAATATCAGCACCCAGCTGTCTGCTTTACTTTAGCTGGCTATAAAAATAGAAAAATAGGGGGACCCCATTTCATTTTTATTAGGGTACCTCCATTTTTAACAACCAGCAAAGGCAAAGCAGACAGCTAGGGGCTGATATAAATAGGCTGGGAGGGTCCATGGATATTGGCCTCTTCCCAGCATAATAAGGGTACCGTTACACTAAACGAGTTACCAACGATCACGACCAGCGATGCGACCGTTGGTAAGTCATTGTGTGGTCGCTGGGGCGCTGTCACTGTCAGCTCTTTCCAGCAACCAACGATCAGGGGAACGACTTCGGCATAGTTGAAACTGTCTTCAACGATGCCGAAGTCCCCCTGCAGCACCCGGGTAACCAGGGTAAACATCGGGTTACTAAGCGCAGGGCTGCGCTTAATAACCCGATATTTACCCTGGTTACCATTGTAAAAGTAAAAAAAAACCACTACATACTCACCTTCTGATGTCTGTCACGTCCCCCGGCATCCACAGGGTTACGCGCTGCTGCCGAGAGCTTCCTGCACTGACTGAATGTGTCAGCGCCGGCAGCCGCGGTGACGTTACTGCTGTGCTCTGCTTTACGGCCGGCCGGCGCTGACACATTCAGGTCAGGGAAGCCGCCGGCGGGGGACGTGACAGACATCAGAAGGTGAGTATGTAGTGTTTTTTTTTTTTACTTTAACCCGATATTTACCCTGGTTACAAGTGAACACATCGCTGGATCGGTGTCACACACACCGATCCAGCGATGACAGCGGGTGATCAGCGACGAAATACAGTTCTGGACTTCTAGCTCCGACCAGCGATATCACAGCGGGATCCAGATCGCTGCTGCGTGTCAAACACAACAAGATCGCTATCCAGGATGCTGCAACGTCACGGATCGTCGTCGTTCTCGCTGCAAAGTCGCTTAGTGTGACGGTACCTTAAGACCAGCTCACAGCTGTCTGCTTTCCCTTGGATGGTTATTAAAAATAGGGGGGCCCACATAGTTTTTTTCATTTATTTATCTACTTATTTATTTATTAACAAGTAAAATACACATGCAATGCACTGCTCCATTCCTACACTTTGACCTACGCCTCCTGGTTCATGATTATTATTTTTTTATTCTGTTATTGTAAGTCATTTTCCTATCCACATTTGTTTGCAGGGCAATTGTCCTGCTCTTACACATATTTTGCTTCCTTTTTCAGCCCCCCCCAGCCTTAAGTACATCCATTCTACAGCACAAAAGTTTGGCATCCATTGGCTTCTATGGGGTACAAATTTTTACGAGTCCGCCCACCGCTTGTTGCCTTCAATTTCTAAATGATTAAATTTTTTTAAACTTCAACTTCTAAAATGTGTTTGTTTAGTGTGACTAAAATATGGCTATAAAAGTTTTCTAAATCATTACATTCTTGTTTTACTTACAAATTATCGCAGCATCCCAACTCTTTTAGAATTGAGGTTTTACTAACAGTAAGTAAACTGCGTACTCTATGACTGCACACTTTGGAATTGTGACAGCTTGCAATTCCCCAGTATTTCTCATGCGGGTGAGTAGTCACATGGATGCATGAATGTGATTTACATACTTGCGGGCACAAGCTGACTAGACGCTCCTCCGCTTCTCTCTATTCTATGTTATTGAGAGAAACTGGGTGAGACAAGGTGGTGCATTTGTCTATAAATTACATACTTACATGCATTCATTTGGCCATATACCAATACGGGAACTACAGTCAGGTATATTTTCCTCTGAATCATTGCAGTTTTTCAGAGAAAACATAGTTGCAAAATCCGGCCAGGGACTATAAGGAGAGAACTGACTAGCCTGACTTCTCCCTGCCTTCCTTCAGTTGACTGACGTCTCTTCCATGTGTGCTTTTTTAACTATATTTTCTATAGTGACAGCTTCCATTTAATACAATCATTTTGTCCCCATAAAATATAAGTATGATTGCAAATAGTGAAAATTCTTTATTTCTCAATCTCCATAATTAATAGACCCTGAAAAAAATAATGATTCAAAAATAAGTACAGAGACCAGACCCCAGATTAAATATAGACCCCTTAGTTCAAGAGAAATTTGGACCTCAGACTGCATTCCAAAACTACATATCTGTCATGTCGGACGCTGTTCAGACCAGGTTGTTCGACAGACAGCGGTAATTCCGCTTTTGACCACTATTTGCTCATTGGCGTCGGCTAGATTTTATCTAGCTGTTCCGGGGTTAATTTACCTGATCCTCGGATTGGAAGCTGGGCCATGCCCATTGCCTTTACATAGTTCTCCTGATTGGGCATCGCCGATTATAGCTTCTGTCTTGTGCGCTGTTATCTCGGTCTGGAGTGGAGAGCTGGTTGTTGGAGATTCGTTGCTGGTGGTGTATTTTCCTTTGTCTTATTTACTCCTTCCTATATTTGTATTTATTTTGCCCTGCACATTTATAGTGTATTCCTGAGTGACTGCGGCGTGGTGTATATTTTCCTTTATCCTTGTTTGTGCTAACTGTGGGTATTGGTGTATTACCTCTTCACAAAGTGGTGGGCCGAGGTTTCAGTCTAGGGTTGAAACAGGAGACAGGGTGAGGTTCGGGGCCTGGACATGCACACCATCAGTGTAAACTCCAGGTAGAGGGTCAGTCAGGATTTCCCTAGCCTGAGGGAAATTGCAGGGGCCCGGGTTATTAGCTCTCGCTCACCTAGTTTCCCCGTGACATAATAATCGGCCAACAAAAAAAAAAAAAAGGGGTTTCCTTTTTTTTGTTTTGTCATGGATCCCATGACTTCCATAACCCGCCAGTTGGAGGCGCTGTCCCTACAGGTCACTGAGTTGAGGGGGGCAGTGCAGCAACAGGGACTAGCAGTATCTAATGTGCAAGCTGGAGCGACAGGAAGAGTTGCTGAGCCTAAATTCCCTTTGCCTGAAAAATTTGCTGGGGAACGCAGTAAATTTGTTTCTTTTCGTGAAGCTTGCAAACTATATTTCCGTATGCGCCCGATCTCCTCGGGTAATGAGGCTCAGCGTGTGGGCCTGGTGTTGTCATTGATAAGCGGGGATCCCCAAGCATGGGCGTTTTCTTTGCCATCTGATTCTGCTGCATTTGACTCTGTGGAGAGTTTTTTTTCCTCTCTTGGAAAAATCTACGATGAACCTGACAGAATGGCTCTAGCAGAATCTAAGATACGCACTATTCGCCAGGGGGAGCGAGTTGCAGAGGATTACTGTTCTGAATTTCGTCGCTGGGCGATCGATACACAATGGAATGATCCAGCATTGCGGAGTCAGTTTATTCATGGGGTTTCTGGAAGGGTTAAAAAGGCCCTTCTGATGTACGAGACTCCTGCTTCTCTAGATTCCGCTATGAGTCTGGTTGTCCGCATTGATCGCCGTTTGCGTCAGGGGGAGCATGAGACACCGCCTATGGGAGAGGGTTTAGGTTCATGTGAGGTTGCTGCAGGTGAGCCCACGGAGCCTATGCAAATCGCAGGGGTGTCACATGTGAAGCGTCGAGCCCCTGAGCTCAGGAAGCAGGGAGCCTGTTTTTACTGTGGTAAAACTGGTCATTTTATTAACATCTGTCCTCTGCTGTGTAAGAAAAACGCAACGGCGGAAAACTTCTAAGCTCAGAGGGTGTGGAGGAGACCAATCTGAGCTTATGTATATCCTCCATGGTGGTTTCTCAATGCATGCTCCCTGCTAAGGTTTTTATCGCTGGCAGTGAGCTGCCAATTACTGTTTTTGTGGATAGTGGTTCAGCCACAAATCTCATTGATGAGGAGTTTGCACGCACAGCAGGTTTTAGGATTGAAAAACTGTCTCATCCTATCCACGTGGTCACCATCAATGCTGCTCCTCTTTCTCAGGGGGAGATTACTGAATTTGTGGCTGAGGTGAAACTCCACATTGGGGTTCTACATTCCGAGCGGGTTACATGTAAGGTGCTCATGAATCTTCCTGCTCAGGTGGTTTTGGGTTTTTTTGGTTGTCTATGCACAACCCGGTAATTGACTGGAAAACTCAAGACATAACTCAGTGGAGCGAGTTCTGCCAGGAGAATTGCCTGGCCACATGTGTGGCTGCGGTGACTTCAAGCATTCCGGAGTCACTTCTGGATTTTGTGGATGTGTTCTCTGAGAAGGGTTGTTCAGAGTTGCCGCCACATCGACCCTATGACTGTTCTATCAGGTTCAAACCAGGTGCCAAGTTGCCTAAAGCAAGGATGTTTAACATCTCTGGTCCGGAGAGACAAGCGTTAAAAGATTATATTGCTGAAAGCTTGAGCAAAGGGCACATCAGGCCGTCATCCTCGCTGGTGGCAGCTGGGTTCTTCTTCGTGAAGAAGAAAGATGGCGGATTACGCCCGTGTTTGGATTTCAGGGAGTTGAACCAGATTACGGTTCGTGATCCATACCCTATGCCACTGATACCAGATTTGTTCAACCAGGTGGCGGGTGCTAAGTGGTTTACCAAGCTTGACCTCAGGGGGGCGTACAACCTCATAAGAGTCCGTCAAGGTGATGAGTGGAAGACGGCTTTTAATACCCCTGAGGGTCATTTTGAAAATTTGGTGATGCCATTTGGGTTGACTAACGCACCAGCTATGTTCCAACATTTCATCAATGATGTGTTCTCGCATGTTTTGGGGAAATTCGTTATCGTGTACCTAGATGACATTCTCACATATTCTTGTGACCATGATGCTCATTTAGATCATGTCTGGCAGGTGTTACAGCTTCTCAGAGAGAATAAGCTGTATGCTAAACTTGAGAAATGTGTGTTTTTTGTTCAGGAGTTGCCTTTCTTGGGTTATATTGTGTCTGCTTCTGGTTTTAAAATGGACGCCGCTAAGGTGCAAGCGGTGCTGCATTGGGAACGTCCTGATAACCTGAAAGCACTTCAGCGGTTCCTTGGGTCTTCTAAGTACTATAGGAAATTTATCAAGGATTTTTCCATCATTGCTAAACCGCTAACTGACATGACTAAAAAGGAAACCAATTTCTCCGTTTGGCCTGAGGCTGCTGTGCGCGCATTTGAATTTCTTAAGAACAGTTTTGTTTCAGCCCCCACTCTTGTGCAGCCAGACGTATCAAAACCCTTTGCTGTGGAAGTCGATGTGTCTGAGGTTGGTGTGGGGGCGGTACTATCTCAAGGCTCATCTTTGAGTGGTTTGCGTCCGTGCGCCTATTTCACCAAGAAACTGTTGTCCGCCGAACGTAACTACGATATCGGCAACAGGGATTTGTTGGCAATCAAGTTGGCCTTTGAGGAATGGTGACACTTCTTGGAGGGGTCGGTACATCAGGTTACTGTTATTACTGATCATAAGAATCTGCTGTATTTGGAGTCAGCCAAGCGTCTGTCCCCCAGGCAGGCTCGCTGGGCATTGTTTTTCACGCGGTTCAATTTTGTTGTCACTTACAGACCGGGGTCTAAAAACACTAAGGCGGATGCTCTGTCCAGGTATTTTCCGGGGGTGAACCTCGGGAAGATCCAGTACCCATCCTCCAAAAGGGTGTTGTGGTTTCGGCTCTCACTACCGAGGTTGAGGCTGAGATTGCCGAGGCTCAGGAGGAGGTACCATCTGAGCTTCCCATCAACAAATCTTTTGTACCGCTTCATCTCCGCTTAAAGGTTTTGGCGGAGCATCATGATGCTGTCCTGGCTGGCCACCCAGGGGTTAGAGGTACCTTGGAGTTGGTGTCACATCGGTTTTGGTGGCCCAAGATCCGACAGGACGTGGTCTCATACGTGTCAGCTTGTACCACGTGCGCTAGGGCTAAGAAGCCCCGCTCCCATCCTGTTGGCACACTACTTCCTCTTGAAGTACCTAGTAAGCCATGGACGGAAATCTCCATGGATTTCATCACTGATTTGCCCTCATCAGCTGGGAACACGGTCATCTTGGTGATTGTTGATCTGTTTTCTAAAATGTCGCACTTTGTGTCATTGCCTTCATTGCCTAACGCTAAGACTCTGGCTCAGGTATTTGTGCAGGAGGTTGTTGTGAAATTGGATTCTGGGCTCCCCCGGTGGCCACTTGTGGAATTGAACTTGTGTGCATCATCCCCTCTGTTCACCTGCTCCTATCAGGATGTGGGAGTCGCTATATAACCTTGCTCCTCTGTCAGTTTCTTGCCGGTCAACAATGTAATCAGAAGCCTTCTGTGCTTGTTCCTGCTACTAGACAACTCCCAGCTAAGTTGGACTTTTGTCCTTTTGTGTTTTTGCATTTTGTTCCTGTTCACAGCTGCTGTTTCGTTACTGTGTCTGGAAAGCTCTTGTGATCGGAAATTGCCACTCTGGTGTTATGAGTTAATGCTAGAGTCTTAAAGGAATTTCTGGATGGTGTTTTGATAGGGTTTTCTGCTGACCATGAAAGTGTCCTTTCTGTCTTCCTGCTATCTAGAAAGCGGACCTCGATTTTGCTAAACCTATTTTCATACTACGTTTGTCATTTCATCTAAAATCACCGCCAATATATGTGGGGGCCTCTGTCTGCCTTTTGGGAAAATTTCTCTAGAGGTGAGCCAGGACTGTCTTTTCCTCTGCTAGGATTAGGTAGTTCTCCGGCTGGCGCTGGGCATCTAGGGTTAAAAAACGTAGGCATGCTACCCGGCCACTTCTAGTTGTGCGGCAGGTTTAGTTCATGGTCAGTATAGTTTCCATCTTCCAAGAGCTAGTACTCATATATGCTGGGCTATGTTCTCTCGCCATTGAGAATCATGACAGTTTGACCGGCCCAAAAAAGGGTTAAATTACTGGCTGAGAAAGGAGAGAAAAAAGAAGTCTGCTACAATTTTTTTTTTTTTTTTCCTCTAGTTCTGAGTGTGCTCTTAATTGAATCACTTGCTAGTCTGCCTATACTGCAGCCTTCCTCTCTTTCTCTCCTTCTAATCCTTGAATGGCTCTGTGTTCACCTGTTTCAAATGGATCTTCAGAGTGTAGCTACAGGTTTGAATAATCTCGCCACAAAGGTACAAAATTTGCAAGATTTTGTTGTTCATGCACCTATGTCTGAGCCTAGAATTCCTTGGCCTGAATTCTTCTCGGGGAATAGATCTCACTTTCAAAATTTTAAAAATAATTGCAAATTGTTTTTGTCCCTGAAGTCTCGCTCTGCCGGAGACCCTGCACAGCAGGTCAGGATTGTAATTTCCTTGCTCCGGGGCGACCCTCAAGACTGGGCTTTTGCATTGGCACCAGGGGATCCTGCGTTGCTCAATGTGGATGCGTTTTTTCTGGCCTTGGGGTTGCTTTATGAGGAACCTCATTTAGAGCTTCAGGCGGAAAAGGCCTTGATGTCCTTGTCTCAGGGGCAAGATGAAGCTGAAATATACTGCCAAAAATTCCGCAAATGGTCTGTGCTTACTCAGTGGAATGAGTGCGCCCTGGCGGCGATTTTCAGAGAAGGTCTCTCTGATGCCATTAAGGATGTTATGGTGGGGTTCCCTGTGCCTGCGAGTCTGAATGAGTCCATGACGATGGCTATTCAGATCGATAGGCGTCTGCGGGAGCGCAAACCTGTGCACCATTTGGCGGTGTCTACTGAGAAAACGCCAGAAAATATGCAATGTGATAGAATTCTGTCCAGAAGCGAGCGGCAGAATTTTAGACGAAAAAATGGGTTGTGCTTCTATTGTGGTGATTCAACTCATGTTATATCAGCATGCTTTAAGCGTACTAAGAAGCCTGACAAGTCTGTTTCAATTAGCACTTTACAGTCTAAGTTTATTCTATCTGTGACCCTGATTTGTTCTTTGTCATCTATTACCGCGGACGCCTATGTCGACTCTGGCGCTGCTTTGAGTCTTATGGATTGGTCCTTTGCCAAACGCTGTGGGTATGATTTGGAGCCACTGGAGGCTCCGATACCTCTGAAAGGGATTGACTCCACCCCATTGGCTAGTAATAAACCACAATACTGGACACAAGTGACTATGCGTGTTAATCCGGATCACCAGGAGGTTATTTGCTTTCTGGTGCTGTATAATCTACATGATGTTTTGGTGCTGGGATTGCCATGGCTGCAATCTCATAACCCAGTCCTCGACTGGAGAGCTATGTCTGTGTTAAGCTGGGGATGTAAAGGAACTCATGGGGACGTACCTTTGGTTTCCATTTCATCATCTATTCCCTCTGAGATTCCTGAATTCTTGTCTGACTTTCGTGACGTTTTTGAAGAACCCAAGGTTGGTTCACTACCTCCGCACCGGGAGTGCGATTGTGCCATAGACTTGATTCCGGGTAGTAAATACCCTAAGGGTCGTTTATTTAATCTGTCTGTGCCTGAACACGCTGCTATGCGAGAATATATAAAGGAGTCCTTGGAAAAGGGACATATTCGTCCTTCGTCATCTCCCTTAGGAGCCGGTTTTTTCTTTGTGTCTAAGAAAGACGGCTCTTTGAGGCCGTGTATTGATTATCGACTTTTGAATAAAATCACGGTTAAATATCAATATCCGTTACCACTGCTTACTGATTTGTTTGCTCGTATAAAGGGGGCCAAGTGGTTCTCTAAGATTGATCTCCGTGGGGCGTATAATTTGGTGCGAATCAAGCAGGGGGATGAGTGGAAAACCGCATTTAATACGCCCGAGGGCCATTTTGAGTATTTGGTGATGCCTTTTGGTCTTTCCAATGCCCCTTCAGTCTTCCAGTCCTTTATGCATGACATTTTCCGCGATTATTTGGATAAATTTATGATTGTGTATCTGGATGATATTCTGATTTTTTCGGATGACTGGGACTCTCATGTCCAGCAGGTCAGGAGGGTTTTTCAGGTTTTGCGGTCTAATTTCTTGTGTGTGAAGGGTTCTAAGTGTGTTTTTGGGGTTCAAAAGATTTCTTTCTTGGGATACATTTTTTCCCCCTCTTCCATCGAGATGGATCCTGTCAAGGTTCAGGCTATTGGTGATTGGACGCAACCCTCTTCTCTTAAGAGTCTTCAGAAATTTTTGGGCTTTGCTAACTTTTATCGTCGATTTATTGCTGGTTTTTCTGATGTTGTAAAACCATTGACTGATTTGACTAAGAAGGGTGCTGATGTTGCTGATTGGTCCCCTGATGCTGTGGAGGCCTTTCGGGAGCTCAAGCGCCGCTTTTCTTCCGCCCCAGTGTTGAGTCAGCCTGATGTTGCTCTTCCTTTTCAGGTTGAGGTCGACGCTTCTGAAATCGGAGCTGGGGCGGTGTTGTCGCAGAGAATTTCCGACTGCTCCGTGATGAGACCTTGTGCTTTTTTTTCCCGTAAATTTTCGCCCGCCGAGCGGAATTATGATATTGGGAATCGGGAGCTTTTGGCCATGAAGTGGGCTTTTGAGGAGTGGCGTCATTGGCTTGAGGGGGCTAGACATCAGGTGGTGGTATTGACTGACCACAAAAATCTAATTTATCTTGAGTCCGCCAGACGCCTGAATCCTAGACAGGCGCGCTGGTCGTTGTTTTTCTCTCGGTTTAATTTTGTGGTGTCGTACCTACCGGGTTCTAAGAATGTTAAGGCGGATGCCCTTTCTAGGAGTTTTGAGCCTGACTCCCCTGGTAATTCTGAGCCCACAGGTATCCTTAAAGATGGAGTGATATTGTCTGCCGTTTCTCCAGACCTGCGGCGGGCCTTGCAGGAGTTTCAGGCGGATAGACCTGATCGTTGCCCACCTGGTAGACTGTTTGTTCCTGATGATTGGACCAGTAAAGTCATCTCTGAGGTTCATTCTTCTGCGTTGGCAGGTCATCCTGGAATCTTTGGTACCAGGGATTTGGTGGCAAGGTCCTTCTGGTGGCCTTCCCTGTCACGAGATGTGCGAGGCTTTGTGCAGTCTTGTGACGTTTGTGCTCGGGCCAAGCCTTGTTGTTCTCGGGCTAGTGGATTGTTGTTGCCCTTGCCTATCCCGAAGAGGCCTTGGACGCACATCTCGATGGATTTTATTTCGGATCTGCCTGTTTCTCAGAAGATGTCTGTCATCTGGGTGGTGTGTGACCGTTTCTCTAAGATGGTCCATCTGGTTCCCTTGCCTAAGTTGCCTTCTTCTTCCGAGTTGGTTCCTCTGTTTTTTCAAAATGTTGTTCGTTTGCATGGTATTCCTGAGAATATCGTTTCTGACAGAGGGACCCAATTCGTGTCTAGATTTTGGCGGGCATTCTGTGCTAGGATGGGCATAGATTTGTCTTTTTCGTCTGCTTTCCATCCTCAGACTAATGGCCAGACCGAGCGGACTAATCAGACCTTGGAGACATATTTGAGGTGTTTTGTGTCTGCGGATCAGGATGATTGGGTTGCTTTTTTGCCTTTGGCGGAGTTCGCCCTCAATAATCGGGCCAGCTCTGCCACCTTGGTGTCCCCGTTTTTCTGTAATTTGGGGTTTCATCCTCGATTTTCCTCCGGTCAAGTGGAATCTTCGGATTGTCCTGGAGTGGATGCTGTGGTGGAGAGGTTGCATCAGATTTGGGGGCAGGTGGTGGACAATTTGAAGTTGTCCCAGGAGAAGACTCAGCTTTTTGCCAACCGCCGTCGTCGTGTTGGTCCTCGGCTTTGTGTTGGGGACTTGGTGTGGTTGTCTTCTCGTTTTGTCCCTATGAGGGTTTCTTCTCCTAAGTTTAAGCCTCGGTTCATCGGCCCGTACAAGATATTGGAGATTCTTAACCCTGTGTCCTTCCGTTTGGACCTCCCTGCATCCTTTTCGATTCATAATGTTTTTCATCGGTCATTGTTGCGCAGGTATGAGGTACCGGTTGTGCCTTCCGTTGAGCCTCCTGCTCCGGTGTTGGTTGAGGGTGAGTTGGAGTACGTTGTGGAAAAGATCTTAGACTCTCGTGTTTCCAGACGGAGACTCCAGTATCTGGTCAAATGGAAGGGATACGGTCAGGAGGATAATTCTTGGGTCACTGCCTCTGATGTTCATGCCTCCGATCTTGTCCGTGCCTTTCATAGGGCTCATCCTGATCGCCCTGGTGGTTCTGGTGAGGGTTCGGTGCCCCCTCCTTGAGGGGGGGGTACTGTTGTGAAATTGGATTCTGGGCTCCCCCGGTGGCCACTTGTGGAATTGAACTTGTGTGCATCATCCCCTCTGTTCACCTGCTCCTATCAGGATGTGGGAGTCGCTATATAACCTTGCTCCTCTGTCAGTTTCTTGCCGGTCAACAATGTAATCAGAAGCCTTCTGTGCTTGTTCCTGCTACTAGACAACTCCCAGCTAAGTTGGACTTTTGTCCTTTTGTGTTTTTGCATTTTGTTCCTGTTCACAGCTGCTGTTTCGTTACTGTGTCTGGAAAGCTCTTGTGATCGGAAATTGCCACTCTGGTGTTATGAGTTAATGCTAGAGTCTTAAAGGAATTTCTGGATGGTGTTTTGATAGGGTTTTCTGCTGACCATGAAAGTGTCCTTTCTGTCTTCCTGCTATCTAGAAAGCGGACCTCGATTTTGCTAAACCTATTTTCATACTACGTTTGTCATTTCATCTAAAATCACCGCCAATATATGTGGGGGCCTCTGTCTGCCTTTTGGGAAAATTTCTCTAGAGGTGAGCCAGGACTGTCTTTTCCTCTGCTAGGATTAGGTAGTTCTCCGGCTGGCGCTGGGCATCTAGGGTTAAAAAACGTAGGCATGCTACCCGGCCACTTCTAGTTGTGCGGCAGGTTTAGTTCATGGTCAGTATAGTTTCCATCTTCCAAGAGCTAGTTCTCATATATGCTGGGCTATGTTCTCTCGCCATTGAGAATCATGACAGGAGGTGGTCAGACTTCATGGGGTTCCATCTGACATCGTGTCTGATAGGGGGTCTCAGTTTGTGGCAAAATTTTGGAAAGCATTTTGCTCACAGCTGGGGATCAAGTTGTCTCATTCTTCAGCGTTCCATCCTCAGTCAAATGGTCAGACTGAGCGTATGAACCAAAATTTGGAACAGTACCTACGCTGCTTTGTCTCTGATAACCAGGAGGAGTGGTCTACCTTTCTTCCTTCGGCTGAGTTTGCCATCAATAATCACCGCCAGGAGTTGTCTGGGGAGTCTCCGTTTTTTTGTGTTTACGGGCTACATCCTCAATTTTGTACCTTGACTCAGAGGGGCTCTTCCGGCGTTCCGGAGGAGGATTAGTTAGGAGCACAATTGTCATCAGTCTGGAGGAGAGTTAAACAGTGCCTGTTGAGTGTGGGTGCTAGGTACAAACGTGTGGCTGACAGTAGGCGTGTGCCAGGTCCGGACCTGAGTGTGGATGACTGGGTGTGGTTATCCACAAAAAACATAAGACTCAAAATACCGTCTTTTAACTTGGGTCCACGGTTTATTTGTCCGTTTAGGGTCACGGCCGTCATTAACCCAGTAGCGTACCGATTGGAGCTCCCTATGGTGTATAAGATACACAATGTGTTCCACAGGTCTCTTCTAAAGAAGGTGGTGGGTTCTGTGGACGCGGCGCCTATGCCACCTCCAGTCTTGGTGGATGGTAATTTGGAGTTTGAAGTCTCCAAGGTGGTTGACTCTCGTGTTGTGCGTCGCACTTTACAGTACTTGGTACACTGGCGTGGTTATGGGCCTGAGGAGAGGTCCTGGATACCAGCCTCGGATATTCATGCGGATCGGCTGGTCAGGTTTTTTCATCGTCGCCATCCAGACAAGCTGGCTCCTATAAGCCATGAGGGCCCTGGGGTCCCTCGTAGAAGGCGGGGTACTGTCATGTCGGACGCTGTTCAGACCAGGTCGTTCGACAGACAGTGGTAATTCCGCTTTTGACCACTATTTGCTCATTGGCGTCGGCTAGATTTTATCTAGCTGTTCCGGGGTTAATTTACCTGATCCTCGGATTGGAAGCTGGGCCATGCCCATTGCCTTTAAATAGTTCTCCTGATCATTGGGCGTCGCCGATTATAGCTTCTGTCTTGTGCGTTGTTATCTCGGTCTGGAGTGGAGAGCTGGTTGTTGGAGATTCGTTGCTGGTGGTGTATTTTCCTTTGTCTTATTTACTCCTTCCTATATTTGTATTTATTTTGCCCTGCACATTTATAGTGTATTCCTGAGTGACTGCGGCGTGGTGTATATTTTCCTTTATCCTTGTCTGTGCTAACTGTGGGTATTGGTGTATTACCTCTTCACTGGGTGGTGGGCGGAGGTTTCAGCCTAGGGTTGAAACAGGAGACAGGGTGAGGTTCGAGGCCTGGACATGCACACCATCAGTGTAAACTCCAGGTAGAGGGTCAGTCAGGATTTCCCTAGTCTGAGGGAAATTGCAGGGGCCCGGGTTATTAGCTCTCGCTCACCTAGTTTCCCCGTGACAATATCGCAAATAAATAAACATCCCAGAGTGTTTAAAGAACGAACACCCTTAACTGGTGCAAGCCTCAGAACAAATACCCTAAATAAAATTCAATCAAACCCCATAAACGTAGGAAAGACATCAGACCAAACCTGCTAACTACTGACTCTACATCAGACCCTAGTCACACACTACAGGTGAAATTTTGATTCCCTCCAACTCTGAGTAGCCCTGTAACTTTGTTTCAGGATATGCATATATACATGAGACATTATCTGGGAAGGTTGCTCAACAGAAGCAGATTCTGCCTTCATGGATCATTGCACATCCCAGTTTTGCAACTATTCTTGCTGTGGTTTGCACCAAATAATGTGTGGAAAATGATAACGTGCATCAAATTTTGGACAGCACGGGGGTTCAATGCTTGGAATCCCTGTGTTACTCTACTGAAGTACTGCGTTCAAATCTCACTTAAAGGTAACATCTCCAAAGAGTTTGCTTCTCCTTAGTGCTGCAGGACCCTCCCACCTCTACAAGTTATTATCAAGTTATCCTGGTTGCGGAATTCCCCTTATTCTTCAGTGCACTCTCTGCTCCTCTACAGTTCCTTGTCTGACGAATTTCATCTTCTACCTTCTATATCAGTATATCTGCCTGTGTGTTTTTTAGATCCTTACCTGGTTATAGCAGGGTTCAATTCTCCTGTACGCTTCCAGTGCAGGTCTGTGTTTGCTTCCTGCTGCTGACATATCACTGATGTGAAACTGCAAATACCACTCTTTTGATGCATATGACATAAAGTAATGCTGGAACTAATAAGTGAAAATAGTAAAATATATACTGGGAATTTCTAACTGAAACTATACAAAATTCTCTGATGTGTTTTAATGAATCTTTAATTAAAAAAAACCTCATCAAGTATCTGCAGGTTTACAAGCAAATGTTATGCTATGCTGCTGGGTAATGTTGATCGAAGCTTGATTCAAACACTTGGAGACATAATTAGAGACCAAGCTGCAAATCTGTGTTTTTTGACGCTTTAGGCTGAATATTTATGCAATCAACATAATCATTTTTTTACTTACAGATTTCATTCTTTTTGCCATGTATCTTTCAAATATTGATCGTAGTTGTAAGGGTATGTTCACAGAGTTTTTTACATTTTTTTGGCTTGATTGTCAACATACGATATGTATATCTTGCATGACAAAAACACACCGAGCCTCACTTACTTTCTTGTCCATGTCAAGTAGTCAGAGATCAGTTTATATTTCTAAAACTGCACTGGAAAAATAAAAGCTGAGCTCTAATTGCTTGTTATGGGCAATGAGACCTATTTTTCTGAGAGACAGTTTTTATAAATAAGGTTCATTAAGAAATATTAATTAATACTGGCAAATTGTTTGCCAGTCTCTTCCCAAGCATAACTTGACCTGTTTTCACAACAGGACTCATACCCTGTTAGAAAATCTGGTTAAACTCAAAACAATGCCAGATGAAGCTCTGGTGTTGTTTTACTACCATATTTCTAATTAGAAAAGTGGTGGAGTTGTGAACCAAAGGCAATTTGATTGTTAATGTGTTCCCATGGAGCAGATATTTGGCATGCTATGCTACTTTAGGTCATGTGTGCCATACATATGTGCTGGCACAGTCTTTTGGCAGATTGTTTTTATCAGAAAATGGCTATGTGCACAAAGAGTTTTGTGCTCCGCTCCATCGGCATCAAGGACACCGTTCTCTCTTGGTTCTCCTCCTATCTCTCTGACCGATCCTTCACTGTATGTTTTGCTGGTTCCTCCTCCTCTCACCTTCCCCTTACTGTTGGGGTTCCTCAAGGATCAGTCCTAGGCCCCCTCCTCTTCTCTTTGTATACTGCCCCTATAGGACAAACAATTAGTAGATTTGGGTTCCAGTACCATCTCTATGCTGATGACACCCTATCATACACCTCTTCTTCTGCTTTCACTCCGACCTTCTTAGAAAACACCAGTGATTGTCTTACCGCTGTCTCTAACATCATGTCCTCCCTCTATCTGAAACTGAACCTGTCAAAAACTGAACTCCTCGTGTTCTCTCCCTCTACTAACCTACCTTTGCCTGACATTGCCATCTCCGTGTGCGGTTCAATCATTACTCCAAAGCAACATGCCCGCTGCCTTGGGGTCATCCTTGATTCCGAGCTTTCATTCACCCCCCACATCCGATCACTGGCTCGCTCTTCTTATCTGCATCTCAAAAACATTTCTAGAATTCGCCCTTTTCTTACTTTCGACTCTGCAAAAACTCTTACTGTTTCTCTTATTCATTCCCGTCTGGACTATTGTAACTCTCTACTAATCGGCCTCCCTCTTACCAAACTCTCCAATCTGTCCTGAATGCTGCTGCCAGGATCATATTCCTCACCAACCGTTACACCGATGCCTCTACCTTGTGCCAGTCATTACACTGGCTATCCATCCACTCCAGAATCCAGTACAAAACTACTACCCTCATCCACAAAGCACTCCATGGCTCAGCACCACCCTACATCTCCTCTCTGGTCTCAGTCTACCACCCTACCCGTGCCCTCCGCTCCGCTAATGACCTCAGGTTAGCATCCTCAATAATCAGAACCTCCCAATCCTGTCTCCAAGACTTTACACGTGCTGCGCCGATTCTTTAGAATGCACTACCTAGGTTAATACGATTAATCCCCAATCCCCACAGTTTTAAGCGTGCCCTAAAAACGCATTTGTTCAGACTGGCCTACCACCTCAACGCATTAACCTAACTATCCCTGTGTGGCCTATTAAAAATAGAAAAAAAACAAAACACATAATCAGGTTCCTTGCATCGTGTTCTCATACACTTTATGCAGTTAATAGCACTCTGTGTCTGTACTGCTACATACTTAGGCTGTTAACTGGTTCATGCAGCTTTACATGAACACCCGAGCCTTACACTATGGCTGGTCCAAATAACTAAAGCAATTGTTACCATCCACCTCTCGTGTCTCCCCTTTTCCTCATAGTTTGTAAGCTTGCGAGCAGCAGGGCCCTCATTCCTCCTGGTATCTATTTTGAACTGTGACTTCTGTTATGCTGTAATGTCTATTGTCTGTACAAGTCCCCTCTATAAGTTGTAAAGCGCTGCGGAATATGTTAGCGCTATATAAATAAAAATTATTATTATTATTATTATATTATTATTGTGTACACAGAGTTTTTCAAGGAGTTTATGGAGCAGAAATGTAGCAGAAACCCTCCAAATCTCAAAACTCCTCAAAAACCAGGAGTTTCCCCTCAGTTTCTGCTCGAAAAACTCAGCAAAAAATACTCTATGGGTACATAACCACTGAGCAGAATCTTTAAGACTTGAGGAGGATTAAAACAGCTCCGCTCAGTTTCTGCTCAGTTTCTTCTCCAAAACCTTCTAAAAAAAAACCTCTGGGTGATTGTAAAACATTCTTTAATGGATTCTCTCAGATATTTTTTCTCAAATGTATACCAGACCTGTAAAATCAATTTATGTCATTTTAAAATGCATGCTGTCTTACAGAAAAATTCTAATCTGTATTACTAATCCATTGGCACTGAATGTACAGCCATACATGATGTCACGGTTCCACCCCTCAGTGTGTCTGGGATGCAGTTACTGACAGCTCGGCCGTCCAATCCAATACAGGGGCATGCTGAAGCTGTCAGTACTTTGATTGACAGCTTGGGCATCCAATCTGGTACAGGGGTGTGCTGAGCTGTCAGTGTGTTGATTGACAGCTCGACTATCCAATCTGTGACTGGGAGGTGTCGGCTGTCTCCAAGTGTTCACTATCCCGGGTGATTGCCATGCTACTTAACTGAGCTGCTTCTCCCAGACCTCTGCAAGACGTACAGCTGAGTAAGCTATCTATCTTACTTAGATCCCCAGACAGTAATCATATTGTGCTATAAATAAAGTTACATCATAGTCTCTTAGCTAAGCTAGGCTAAAGGCACGTCTACACTAGCCAACTTGCAGTGTTAAATGACCACCAAATGGCTACATGTTTATAACCTGTTTAAAAAGATTGACCACATTTAATATATACACAGAAACATCAGTAATAGATCACTAATTTATTTTACATACTTATATAGCGCTATCATATTCTGCAGCGCTTTACAGACACCATCATCGCTGTCCCCATTGATGCTCACAATCTAAGTTCCCTATCAGTATGTCATTATATTGTAGGAGAAAACCTGAGAACCCGGAGTAAACCCACTCAAACACTCAACAGATGTTGTCCTTGGTGGGATCACTAAACGTTCTGCAGACAGAGCCTGCCCTAGTTCTCGACAGCACACATGCAACTTTTACAAGAGAGAATGTGCTGCTGAGAATATTGATCTTTAAGCCAGTCTAAAAATCATTTGCCTGATAATTGAGCTAATTTTTGCCTGATGAATGAGTGTAAATTCATCATATCAGCCTGTGATAGATGATTAGTACACGTGATCATGATTAATGGTGGGGGGAGTGCAGTGAGATTGACGAATAGTAACTGAAAATTATCATGTTAACTGGTGTGGGGGGTATGGATGATTACTGCACTAATTACAGTGATTACCAGGTGGGGGAATATGATGCCTGATTATTTTGATTGCATATATGCTTTATTCACTACAGCCTGCTGATATATATATTTATGTGTGCAGTTTAGTCATTACTGGAAGGTTGTATATATTTATGTATATCGTTTCCATATTTCTGATATACACATTAGTGTACAGTTTCTTCATGCTGATATACATTTGTTTGAAGAGTTTTTTTCATTTCTAGAAGGTTTGCTTTGATGATGGGCACCGTTTAAATTTTTGCCTCAGGCAGCAGAAAGGCTAGAATTGATCCTGGTTGCTCAAGTACTGGCACCCCACTGTAGCGAGGAGATGATCACCTTAATAGTTATTTCAAGCTACAATTACGCATGTAAATATTTGAATTTGCATGGAAGATAGGTGAATCAGTATGCCAAAATGTCAGATTTTACAACTTTATGAGAAAACATAATATTCCCTATAGCAATAGTTTTCTCAAAAGCCTGTAATAGCCGAGTGAAGCACTGCTTTTTATTGCGATCATTTCCTTCTTTCCAAAAGATGACAGTGCCATCAAAATTCCTCCACTTTTATATATTCCGATCCATATATTTCTAGTACACTTTCTCTACTGACTTGCCTGTAAATTATATTTGCATAAACATCACATTCTGATGTCAGACCCTGATCATTTTACAGAGATGAGTTGTTGCTTGCTGCACATTGAAAATGTAGCATTTTGTACCAGTAAAACCATAGATCGTTGCCACCATAGCAAGAGTTGTTCTTTATTAGCAACTCTCCATCTCGGAATCTACTCTATAATGTGCACATGCTCAAATAGGGCATTTTGGAAAGGGCACATCAACAACAAAAGATCCCCACATTTACGGTTATTGTCAAAATAACATACAGCAGGTGAAATAAGTCTTGAACACGTCACTAATTTTCTAAGTGAATATATTTCTAAAGGTGCTATTGACATGAAATTCTCACCAGATGTCAGTAACAAGCCATCAATCCAATCCACACAGGCACAGACATTAAACCATAGATGTCCACAAATGGAGTTAAGTGTAATAATGAGAAGTGACGCAGGAAATAAGTACTGAGCACTTGAAAGAGAGGTGCAAAAAGCCCTGGAATGTCATGACACCAGCTGAAATCTATCAGTAATTAGAAAGTATTCCTGCCACTTAGTGTAAAATAATATCAGATGGTTCAACTGATGGCCTATAAAAAGGTGTCTCATTACCGAGGTGCCACACAAACATCTAGTAATGAGTAAAACCAGTGAGCTGCCTCAAGATCTTTGCTGTAAACTTATTATTGCAAAATATGCTCATGGCATTGATTAGAGAAGAATTTCTAAATTCCTGAAGATCCCAATGGGCACTGTTGGGGCCATAATCTGTGAGCAGAAAGGACATAATTTAATCATAAACCGGCCACAACCAGGTGCTCCCCACAAGATTTCAGACTGAGGAATACAAAGCATTATCAGTAGAGTTGTCCAAGAGTCAATGACCACCTGTGGATGTTACGGAAAGATCTGGAATCAGCAGGTACAATTGTTTCAAAGAAAAATATAAGGACATGACTTATATGCACACTCACCAGGTAAGACTCCGTCGCTGTACAAAAAGCATGTTCAACCTCTTTTAAAATTTGCTCAACAATATTTAGACAAGCCTGTGAAATACTGGAAGAATATAGTCTGGTCAGATGAGACCAAAATTGAACTCTTCGGATGCCATAATACACATCATGTTTGGAGGCCAAAAGGCACTGCATATACCCCAAAACACTGTACCAACTGAGAAGTTTGGAGATGGGAACACCTTGGTGTGGGGCTGTTTTTCAGCATATGACATTAGTAAATTTCATATACTTGAAGAAATGATGAATGGACAAATATACCGAGACATTCTTGATAAAAATCTGCTGCCATCTACTAAGATGATGAAAATAATAATAATAATAATAGTAATTTTTATTTCTATAGCATCAACATATTGCACACCACTTTATATTTCAGAGGGAACCTGTTCAAACAATATAGAAATAATGCTGCATGAAACGGTCACCAGCCAGTATCTGTGCAAGTATAGATATAAAGTGCTATTAAGGGCATGAAGGGTGTGCAAACATATGCTACTAAGGAGACTTGAAAGAAAATTTTGGAAGGGCAAAGCTGGAATAGTTACGTAAATGAAGTGAGGCGACCAGCCAGTATAAAGAAGTGTGTTATTAGGGAACTCTTAAACTGTGGGTATTGGGAATTATTCGAATTGTCCTGGGTAATGCACTCCAGAGAAGTGGTGCAGTTTTCGAGAAATCATGGAGGTGTTGAGTGGGAGGTTTGGATTATTCAGGATGTTAATCTTAGGTTATTAGTAGTGATGAGCGAACGTGATGAGTAGTGATGAGCCACTATTCGTTGCTCGCCCGAGTATCGGGGTACTTGAGGTACTCGCCGAGCAGCGAGCATTTCTGGGATTATTCGGCGGTAACTGCAGTCTCCACCCCGTGAATGCATTTGTAGTGGTTGAAAGCAATGTTAAAGTTGAAAAACGTTTCAAAAATGCAGCATCTGAACTAAGCCTAAGTGGGAGAGGAAATTTTCTGTTTGGGGTTAAATATTTGGCCTTACAGGCAAGTCATTAAACTGCAAAGGATGTACCTTGACATATTTCCAAGCAAAACCTGTTTTGGTTTTGTTTTCATGTGTTTTTTGTGGCACCGGGAAAAATGGCATGGATCTTGGAAAAAAATGATTAAGGCTGTGAACTAGGAGTCAGGAATGCTTCCAGGGGCGATCCCCATGAGGTCCCTGTATCATTTGAGCAGTGTTTCCATCATTTTCAGACATTTTTAGACCTTAAAAGGACCCCGGGGGAGATCGCGGTAAAAATACTCGGGTCTCCCATAGACTTACATTGGGCTCGTTGTTCTGGCCGTGTACCCGAGTATTCCAATTTGCTTGACCCGAGCAACGAGCACCCGTGCATTTTAGTGCTCGCCCATCACTAGTTATTAGCGTAACAGAGGGCATGCGTATGGTGACAGATAAGGGTGAAGATGTAGGGAAGTGCAGAACTGTGGAACACTTTGTGGGTGAGAGTGATACGATTATATTGTCTGTAGCAGATAGGCAACAAGTGCAATTCCTGGTACAGGGTAGAACCATTGGTGTAGCAGAATGAAATATGATCCTGGCTGCTGCATTCAGGATGGACTGGAGTCGGGAGAATTTAATAAGAGGGAGACCGATTATAATCTCATAAGTATAGAGTTGCAGTACTCCAGATGAGAATGAATTAGAGCAACAATAAGAGTTTTTGCAGAGTCAAAGGCAAGAAAAGGTTGAATTCAAGAGATGCTTTTGAGGAGTAGGTGACATGAGCGAGCACATGATCGGAGGTGGGGAATAAAAGAAACACCTGAGTCAAATATAACCCCATGAAAGTGTGCACGCTTCAGGGGAGTAATGTGAGAACCACACATGGAAATGGCTTCATTGGGTTTGGGATGGTTAGTAGATTGAAGAAACACAAGTTGACTTTTTGACAGATTCAGTTTTAGATAGAGGGAGGACATGATTTTAAAGAAAGCAGAAAGACCATCACTGATATTTTGCAGAAATGTTAGCATATAGAAGGTACTGAAAACCAAATCTACTGATGGTTTGCCCAATAGGAGCAGTGTATGGGGAGAAGAGGAAAGGACCTAGAACTGTACCCTGTGGAACCCCGACAGTAAGCGGAAGAAGAGAGGAAGAGGAGCCAGCAAAAGATGAAGTAAAGGAGTGGTCAGAGATGTAAGAGAAGAACCAAGAGAGAGTGGTATCTTTGAGGCCGTTAGAGTGGAGCATAGTGAGGAAGAGCTGATGATCCACAGTGTTGAATACTGAAACGAGATCCATGAGAATCAGCAGGGAGTAGTGACCTTTAGTAGTGATGAGCGAGTATACTCGTTGCTCGGGTTTTCCCAAGCACACTCGGGTGATCTCCGAGTATTTGTTAGTGCTCGGAGATTTAGCTTTCGTCACCTCAGCTGCATGATTTACGGCTTATGGACAGCCTGAGTACATGTGGGAATTCCCTAACAAACAGGCATTCCTCACATGTATTCAGCCTGTCAACAGCCGTAAATCATGCAGCTGCGGCAAGGAAAACTAAATTTCTGAGCAGTCACAAATACTCGGAGACCACCCGAGCGTGCTCGGAAAAACCCGAGCAATGTGTATACTCGCTTATCACTAATCTTTAGATTCAGCTGTTAGTAAATCATTAGATACTTTAGTAAGGGCAGTTTCAGTAGAATGTAAAGAGATGAAGATGAAACGAGGATAGACATTTCGGCATGACAATGATTACAAACATGTAGAGGAAACTCTCAATCGGTTTCAGAGAAATAAAATAAAGCTGCTAGAATTGGAGAGCTAATAACTAGGGTTGAGCGAAACAGATCGGCAGTTTTCAAAAGTCGCCGACTTTTAGCAAAGTCGGGTTTCGTGAAACCCGACCCGATCCCACTCTGGGATCGGGTCGGCGGTACACGATCTGTAATCCAAAGTCGGGTTTCGTTATATATATATATATATATATATATATATATATATATATATATATATCATAGAGACACATATATATATATTTATATTTACTTCAGCGCGATAATGTTGAAAAGCCGGTAATTCAATTGCCGGCTTTTCATTTCTCCTGCCTAAACCCGACATGATATGAGACATGGGTTTACATACAGTAAACCATGTCATATCCCCCTTTTTTTTGCATATTCCACACTAATAATGTTAGTAGTGTGTATGTGCAAAATTTCGGAGCTGTAGCTATTAAATTTAAGGGTTAAATCGCGGAAAAAATTGGCGTGGGCTCCCGCGCAATTTTCTCCGCCATAGTGGTAAAGCCAGTGACTGAGGGCAGATATTAATAGCCAGGAGAGGGTCCATGGTTATTGGCCCCCCGTGGCTAAAAACATCTGCCCCCAGCCACCCCAGAAAAGGCACATCTGGAAGATGCGCCTATTCTGGCACTTGGCCACTCTCTTCCCACTCCAGTGTAGCAGTGGGATATGGGGTAATGAAGGGTTAATGCCACCTTGCTATTGTAAGGTGACATTAAGCCAGATTAATAATGGAGAGGCGTCAATTCTGACACCTACCCATTATTAATCCAATTGTATGAAGGGGTTAAAAAACACACACACACATGATTAAAAAGTATTTTAATGAAATAAACACACAGGTTGTTTTAATATTTTATTGCTCTCTCAATCCACCTGAAGACCCTCGCTTGGAAAAATAATAAACCAACAATATACATACCCTCTGATGAACTGTCACGTCCCACGATGTAAATCCATCTGAAGGGGTTAAAATAGTTTACAGGCAGGAGCTCTGCTATAATGCAGCTGTGCTCGTGCCTGTAAACCCCGGCGAATGAACTGCAGCCTGGGAACTTTTTCCCACGCTCCAGGTCATATGAGGACATCCACCAATGGGCGCATCACCGCAACTGAAGGTAACTATAGGTCATTGACCTACATTTCCTTCATTCGCCGGGGTTTACAGGCTGTGTGTTTTTTAACCAAGTGCCAGAATAGGCGCATCTTCCAGATGTGCCTATTCTGGGGTGGCTGGGGGCAGATGTTTTTAGCCACGGGGGGGCCAATAACCATGGACCCTCTCCTGGCTATTAATATCTGCCCTCAGTCACTGGCTTTACCACTCTGGCGGAGAAAATTGCGCGGGAGCCCATGCCAATTTTTTCCGCGATTTAACCCTTAAATTTAATAGCTACAGCGCCGAAATTTTGCACATACACACTACTAACATTAGTAGTGTGGAATATGCAAAAAAAGGGGGATATGACATGGTTTACTGTATGTAAACCCATGTCTCATATCATGTCGGGTGTAGGCAGGAGAAATGAAAAGCCGGCAATTGAATTACCGGCTTTTCAACATTATCGCGCTGAAGCAAATGTTAAAAAAGTATGCTTCCCCATTGAATTGCATTGGGTTTCGTGTTTTGGCCGATCCCCGACCTCGACTTTTCAATAAGATCGGCCGATTTCACTCGACCCGACTTTTGAGAAAGTCGGGTTTCGTGAAACCCGACTCGATCTCAAAATATGAAAAGTTGCTCAACCCTACTAATAACCTGATCTGAATCCAATACAAAATTTATGGACGGAACTAAAACTCACCTTTCATATAGGGAGTCCACAGAACCTTCAGGATTTGAAGAGTGTGTGGAGTAATGGGCCAAAATCACACCTAAGAAATGCAAGCGACTAGTATCTCCATACAGTAGGCATCTTGATGCTGTCTTCAGCAACAAAGGCTTTCAAGTGGATGAAATACGTATTGAAATATTGAAGTATTGGGCAGAATTCTGCCATAAAAGCTTTGAAAAGTCACAAAATCTAATCGCAATTCGAAGTTGTGTCTAAATTTTGCGACTTTCGGCATTTTCACACCAGTTGGGGAGGGACGGGGATGTAATGGGAGTGGGAAGCCAAAGCTCGTTTAATTCAAGACGAAATGTAGCGCTCCAAATTACAGAAATCTCAGTCCTGTACCTGACTGGAGTAAGATTTCTAGTGTGGCGCATGGAGGCCACACCACTCATCTGACGCTCCAAATTCATAGAGTGTTGTGCACTAGTGATGAGCGAGTTTACTCATTGCTCTAGTTTTCTCGAGCACGTTAGGGTGATCTCCAAGTATTTGTAAGTGCTCGGAGATTTAGTTTTTGTCGCCGCAGCTGCATCATTTACAGCTGCTAGACAGCTTGAATACATGTGGGGATTCCCTAGCAACCAGGCAACTGCCACATGTACTCAGGCTAACTAGCAGCTGTAAATCATGCAGTTGCGTCAACAAAAGCGAAATCTCCAAGCACTATAAATACTCGGAGACCACCCGAGCGTGCTCGGGAAAACCTGAGGAGCGAGTATACTTGCTTATCACTAATATGCACCTATTTATGAATCAGGAGCACCTGACTCAAGCACGCTCCTTCACCAAGACCAGCTTTAAATTAATCCAGGATGGGGGACCTATACCAGGAAATTAAGACATTATACCTGGAAGGGGCCCAAGATGGGGGACATTATACTAGGAAAGAGAGATATTATATCAGGAAGAAGCCCAGAATGGAGAAATTATAGTAGGACATTATTACAGGAAGGGACCATTTTACAGACTCATCACAAACTTGGACAACCTCTTTAATGCTCCCAGCTTAATTACAAATATGAGAATTAGTCAAGATCACAAAAAAAATTACATCCAGGAACGGGATAGTTCATGTTGCCTTTAATTGGAGTCATTCTTTCTTTTCTTCATCTTGTCCAGACTCCATGATGAGCTTTTGTGAGATATGAGACGGCTCACCAGGGTAATATAATTGAAGATAAATGTAATTGTACTCGAGCCTGAATAATCTTTGTACTTGTCAATAGATTTGTTTCTTTGTAATTAATGTTGTTAACTGGCCACAAAATGCCGCTGTTTTTTGAACATAGTTAAGAGATTGTGATAAGTCTGTAAGATGTGAAAGGGAGAGTTTTTATAAAAGTGAACGACAGGGACAGGAAGAGGAAGCGTGGCCATCTAGGGCAGAGTCTGCAGGAATGAGGAGTGTATGAGACTGTGCTGGAGAGAGATACAGTGACATCCCCTAATGACAACACCCAACTGAGTAAAGAGCAGCTGCAGATTAAAGCTGAACTGAACCGATATCCGAAACTGTCTGGATGCGAGGGAATTCCTGTTGGAAAAGCTGTGAAAGAACAGAAGCGGCTCGGGACCTATAAAGTGAAAGGTGCCGCATCCATCCTGTGGAAGCGTTATAGCACAAGCCTCCTCGGTATTGCTCACCAGCTGGAAGAACTCTGCATCCACCTGCATGTCCTGAATATTTCATTCAGAGCAGACCCGGTGGTAAGAAACGCTGAAACCCACTGCGACGTAGCAGTAAGTAAACATGCACGCATCACAATAAATTTTGGCAGCAAGAGACACAACGCCTTTAGTTAGTTAGGTATTTTGACTCTAAGGACCACATTTTCCTACCGGAATCAGCTGCCAGAAACCCTAGATTTGTTAGTACGTTTTTGTGCTGTTCAGTAACTAACGATTCTATGCTACATTTAGGTGCTGACACATCACACAGTGAACTCCAGGAAGGACTTGTGTTTTCCTCTCTGTTCTGCTGGAAGAGGGGTCTGTCTGTGGGACAATATAAGGTGGAGCAGTGATTCAGCTCCAGCAGACTTTGTCCATGGCAACATCTCTGATGAGTATATATATGTATATATTTGGTTAATTTTGTAATACTCTTCATATAGTCAAGGATGGACTTTTCCTCTAGTTTCTTGAGTTTATGCGGGCACGGGAGGGGATAATTTGGTAGGGAAATAGGAATAGAAATATATATATATATTTTTAAGATTGTGAACCACTGTGCTAGACCGCAGGCTAGACCGCAGGTGAGCCCGTGCTTTTGCACTCACTTAATTAAACCAGCTTTCTCTTAGGGTGTAATAAGGTAACGGTGGCCATCCGCACCAATCCCCCCACTCACCATACTGTGTCTGCACTCATCCCCCTCATACATTCATCCCTTTCTCCTCATACTGTGTCAGCACCCATCCCCCACTCATCATACTGTGCCCACACCCATCTCCCCCACTCACCCTACTATGTCTGCACACTTCCCCCATATTGTTTCCTCATACATGCCCCTCATTTCCCCCCTTGCTTCTCATAATTTGTTTTCAAATTTCTCCCACTCCCCATATTGTTTTTGCACCTGTCTCTTCCTTGCTCCCCAAACATGTGCCCTCAAATCTTCCCTACCCCTCATTACACTAAATATTCCCCACCCTAGTAATACCAAATCTTCCCCACCCGGATTACAGTAAATCTTAATCCCCCCTCCCCCCACACTAAATCTCCTCCACACACTAAATACCCGCTGCATTAGGCGGTCCGAAGGCGCCCCCTTCCCGCTGCACCCAGGGCAGATTCGCTGTCTGTCCCCTCTAAATATGCTTTTGTGTGTCCTCTTTGCCATTCAGAACACATGCACACTCGTCTCAACCAATTGAGCTTTCGTAAAGGATGTTCTTTAGAAATAGCTTATCAATCCACAGTTATTGAATGTGTATAGCCATCTTAAAGATTAACTTTCCTTTAATTTTTTCATTCATCAATAGTACATATAAAAATATGCAACTTTTAATACATATTATCAGATAAAATAGCTTCTTTCACCTCCTGAATAGATCTTTCACTCTCAATTGATGGGTAAAATCTGATAAAATCTTCCATGAAGACAAATTTTTCCATTGTTGAAATGACAGTTGGTGCCTTTAAAATCCTATGCAAAGGTGAGTGGTGGAGAAATGAGGAGTTAGAAGCATGCACAGACATTGCGCAAGTTTAGCATGTACAAGTTCTGCTAAAATTACAGCTACAGTTCTCAATACAATGTTATGAACACCAACTGTCATCCCTTATCTTAATAATGGGAACATATGTATTCAATGAAAACACATTTTCCCCGTAAACTGAAAATTCTGAGAATAAATGGACAGTCCAATAGGAAAAAGAGTGGATTTCTCTAATAAGATGCATTTCAAAATATAATTATTTTCACATGTACAATCAATTCATGAAAAAAAAAAATTTAAACAACGGTTACTCTTCAAACATATGGGATGTCAGCTTTTAAGTTGTCTTGGTACATAAACGTGCTTTTGCATTTATTTTATTCCACTATCATCATATTTACGTCAAGATCCTCCCATAAAAATGACATATGATCTAAAAATAAGGCTATTATTATTTTTGCTCTGTAATTAGCCTATATAGCTATTATGATTAGAATTTCAATAATATTGATACATTTCCTGTTGATTCAATTCATTTTCAGTTATTCCATATTACCTTAAACCGTAATAACTGTAAGACGACATGAAAAACATGTTTCTATGAATACTGTTACCCAGAGAATTTGCTACACATGATGAGGTTGTTCCATGATAGCATCTAATGATAATACATTACTACTAGGGATGAGCGAGCATTAAAATGCTTGAATGCTCATTACTCAAACCAAGCAATTCCTAAAGCCTGTATGTTTGTTTCGAGTAACAAGTATAATTGGAGTCAAAGGGAAATCCAAGCATTTTTCTGACAGACCCTACAAGGAGGACTGGGGGGGCAGTGAAAATGTTGAAATGAAGAGGAGAAAGTGCTGAATGGTAGGAGAAAAGCGTGGGGAAACCACTAGAACCTTTTCTGACTCCCAGATCGCTGCTGAGAACAATGTTGTTACACGTTTACTCCACTTTAAGGGATGACAATAAAACTTTCAACATAACAGAGAAATTGGGGTTTACGTGAAAACTAATGTTAAGAAACATTCTTTCCTGTATAACGACTTGCATATAAGCCAACATTGAAAAATTATTTAAAAATAATTTAAACAAAACAAAAATGAAATTTTTATTAAAAGTTTGGAAATTCCTGTGTAATTTATGAAGGAAGCAAGAACTGTCAAAAATGTGATGGAAGAGCGACTCAAATACACCCTTTATTAGACATAAAGGAGGGCCTCATGCACATTCTGCTCAAGGTGTGATATAGTGGCACTCCTAGACTCATAAAGGCTATGCACTAAGATAAAAATTACAAGCAGGGTCATCAATACACACTGGAAGGCACCACCTGTAGTGCCTAACTCAAATATTGTGAAAAAAGTGTAGTTGTGGTACTCCTACATTTATAAAGGCTCTGCACACAGTGCTAAGCCTGCCAAAAAATACAAGTAAGGTCTTCCATGCATACTTGAAGGTACTAACTGGAGCACATCATTCAAATATTAGGAAAGTGTGGTTGTGGAATTTCTATTGCTGTGCTTACACAGTGCAGAGAAGCTGAGACGCCGGGGGACAGACACCAGAATGTGAGTATGTAGTGTTTGTTTTTTTTTACTTTTACGCTGGTAACCAGGGTAAACATCGGGTTACTAAGCGCGGCCCTGCACTTAGTAACCCGATGTTTACCCTGGTTACCTGGGACCTCGGCATCGTTGGTCACTGGAGAGCGGTCTGTGTGACAGCTCCCCAGCGACCACACAGCGACTAAACAGCGACGCTGCAGCGATCAGCATCGTTGTCTGTATCGCTGCAGCGTCGCTGTGTGTGACGGGGCCTTTAGTGAGTGACTAAAAATATCACTAAAACAGACTTTTATGTTCTCAGTCCTGGACAGCAGCCCAATCTTGTACAGGGGCCTACCACGTGAATTCACACCAGTCAAGACCCAAAAAGCCTCATTTTAGCCAATAATGATGATGATGATGATGATGGTATTCCAGAAAGTCATGAATGTTTATTTGAAGAAAAAAAGTCACCTATTTTTTACCAGTCCAAGTGAAAAGTTATACAAGTAGAACATCTTAATTGTCTCCCAAAATTTCATGATAGTAAACTGAATTCTAGTCATGTAAGCCTTTGAATTTTTGTTTAATTTTTCTTCCCTTTTGTGCCCAGCCCTGCACAGATATACAATGATGTGTAGGGTCTTTTAAAGGGAATTCCCTGCAGTCGATTCCCACATGATACTCATTTTTATAAAAAATTAGAATTTTAGAAATTATCAGACCATCCCGCGAACTATCCCGGATGGTTGGGAGAGCAGTCACATCAGTGATGCGAACGCTCTTCATGCCAGCTGGAACACACTGAGCAGAACATGAGAAGTTCTGCCTGTGACTGGCAGTAACCTCAATGATGTCACCACCAGTCACAAGCTGGCAGCTCTTCTCACACTCTGCTCAGTGTGTTCTGGCTGGCATGGAAAGCGGTCACACTGAATATTCTTGCTGTGTCTTTATTACAATCTGACTCTGGGGTTAGTAATGGGGGCGTCTTATAGACGTCTCTCCATTTGTGACCTGTGGACTTGATGTCAGCTGCCATATAAAAGTTGACATCAACCCCACAACTATTACCCTACTTGCCACCGCACCAGGGCAACTGGGAAGAGACGGGCAAAGCTCCAGTATTTTCTGAGGCAACTACAGGATGCTATTTTTAGGCTGGGAGGGCCAATATTCATGGCACCTTACCAGTCTGAAAATACAAGCCCACAGCTGTCTGCTTTAGCTTGGCTGGTTATCAAAAATTGGGGTAACCCAAGCTGCTTTTTAAGTTATTTATTTAAATAATTTAAAAAAACAGCATGGCATCCCTTTATTTTTGATAATTAGTCAAGATAAAGTTGACAACTGGGGGCTGCAGTCTGCAGCTGTCAGTTTTGCCTTCACTGGCTGTCAAAAATAGAGGGAATTGCACAAGATATTTTACAATTATTAATATTTTTATTGCACAGGTGCCGGCTGGTGAATACTCCCATAATTATACACCTGCTCTGTACTGTAGTACTTTCATACATTGATGCCTGTGACAGGGGATAACCTTTTTATCGCCAGTCACAGCTACTGGCTCTCACAAGAATCGCAGGGCTCTTACAGGCAGTAACAAACTTACCACAGATCAGAGCTGGTGTTTCATTTGAATGGGGTCTGAGTTTGGGTATGTTGCTGGTACCCGCACAGTACTTATTTAAAATGTCAAGGCTGAACCCGCCAGACTCGAGCATCCATGGGTTTGCCCATCTCTACCACCTGGACTTCCTTGTAGGGTATGCTGGAATGCTCAGATTTCCTATTGATTCCCATTATACTCATTACTTAAAATGAGTATTTAGCATTAGGAATTGCTCAGTTCGAGTAACGAGCATCTGAGCATTTTAGTTCTCGCTTATCCCTAATCTTTATATATGATTTAGAAGAATGTTTTTGTTTCTAGCGTAAATACTTAAACTAACAGCAACAACTAACTTATGTAATAATCATTTTTTCCATGTCATAGATGTCCATTGCCTTTAATGGTCATAGCCTAAAAATACCGTTCTGAATTTGTTATTGAATTTTCACATACTGTACAAGAGCTGCAGTTATATACAGCTGTAAAATTTCACAATATATGCTTTCTTGAGACTTGTTTTTATTAATTCTTTCATGCTTGCAGAGGTTTAATGGTATTTGGAATTAACTGTAAAATTACTCTGGTTTCACACTATTAATCTGTGATGAAGCTGTGCAAACAGAGGTAGATCCCATCCTAAATATCATAGTATTTCAGATCCCTTAGGCTTTATGTTCCACCTGCAACTGCAGCCTCTGTGCACACACTCTTGAGCGAAGTGTCAATTTATACAGCATTCTTCAATAGGATCCTGTTTTTCTAAGGGTAAGGCTACTTTCACACTAGCGTCGTGCACTGCAACGACGCTAGCGTTGAAAGCGCCGCACAACGGGGGCAGCGGATGCAGTTTTTCAACACATCCGCTGCCCCATTGTAAGGTCCGGGGAGGAGGGGGCGGAGTTCCGGCCGCGCATGCGCGGTCGGAAATGGTGGACACGTTGCACAAAAAAAGTTACATGTAGCATTTTTTTGGAAAAAAAGGAGTAAGACGGAGAAAGCAAATACTACAAATAATTTATTTAATCATATAAAAGTTAATACATACAAGTATAATAGCAATGTAAAAAGGATGGTAAGAGTAGAGTGAGTCCCCACCAGTATAAGCCACCACCTGAATAGAAATATAGCTTTATCTAATAGGAATATAGAGGCAGCCGCCCATAAACATAAAGTAAGCCCTGGGAGACACAAAATCATCCCCCACACTAAGAATACTGGCAACCAGACGGGCGCTTACCGGATGCAGAGGTGGCGTATACCGGGTGGGATTCAGTCCAGCGGGACCCCCGACGCGCGTTTCGCTAGCGCGAGTGCTTGAGCTTTATCAAGGGGAATGCCCCAGACCATTGTAGGACCTCTCAAATAGTTCCGGATCTATACCACGTGAATAGTCACGTGTCAAGATTCTGCCAATCATGGCCAAGATTGCGGCGCATGCGTGGTCATGGCGCCCCGCCCCACGTCCGAAACGGCCTCAAGCATCGCGCAGACGCGGCGGGAGAAGGTCCCACCGCGCCTGCGCGAGGCAGATAGACGCCGCACGGACCGGGGAACAAGGAAGCCAGGAACCGCGCATGCGCACTCAGGCCGAGGTGCTAGGCATGAATCGAAGATAAATATCAAGTTGTGAACCGCCACACACATTGCACATATCTGAGGCAAACCAGGCCAGATGTTCATATATGTAAGTATCTGCCTATAATATAAATACCCCAAGTGCAACCAGATAAATAGCATAAACAGAATAATATGATGCTAAAATTGGCACATGATCACAGTAACAGAACGGTACAAAAAAGCTGCGCTATGTCACATATGTCTAAGAATCTATAAATAAGAGAAACATACAGTGAATATATATACACAAACATGCCAGATGGACAGAATTCTCTATCCATCAAAAATATACAAATTGGGCCAATAATTGCCATGTTGAAATGCCTTGTATGTATACTATTCAGCTAGAAGATAGCCAATGGACAAAGTTCAAAGCTGCAGAAAAAATGGTCCAATGAGGAGTCCAAGAAAGGTCAAGGGACATCAAATGCATATTATACAAACTGAAAAGAATAAGGACAAAAGAAAAATAATAAGTTAAAACCACAATAAAAATGGACAAAAATCCCACCAAGGGACCCACCCGAATAGGGGGCCAGGAGGATGCACAGGTAACGAGATTACATGACGATATGACACATACAGTTAAAATACATGGAGAACAAGGGTTAGAAATAACAAAAAGTGAAAGGATAAGAAAGTCGACAGTTTATCCCAAAAATGAGGAAAAGCTCAGAGATTCATTGAGTCCACTCGGGGTCAGAGTATTGAGGCGCACAATCCAAGCGGCCTCTCGCTGTGCCAATACCTTTTTATAATTACCACCTCTGGCCCCGAGATGGATACAATCGATGCCTCTGACCCGAAGAGTCCCTGCATCACAGTTGTGATATTTTTTGAAATGGCGAGGGAGTGTCTTCAGGTCAGATTCATCGATAACTGTACGTGCGGCATTAATGTCTCTGACGTGTTCCCGAACACGTACCCGGAGCTCTCTGGACGTAAGACCTATGTAAATCCGAGAGCATCCGCATGTGGCATAATATATGACATTAGACGTGCCACAAGATATGTGTTGTCTAATGTCATATATCTTGGAACCGTCAGAGGATTGAAAGGTCGAGATCCGTATCATATTAACACAGGCTACACAATGACCACACTTAAAAGAGCCTAACATGGGGCCCCTAGAGCCAAAGGGGTTAGCCACAGGAGGGACATAATGACTCCTCACCAATAGGTTACTCAAATTGGGAGATCTCTTGGCGGTCATAGATGGAGAATTGCCCAAAGCTGAGGTGAGTGCGGGTTCTGTTAATAGGACCGGCCAATGTTTTTTCAATATCTCCCGCATGTGTAGCCACTCGTGGTTGTATGTGGTTATAAACCGGACCTTATCACCATCTGTTTGCATTCTTTGTCTCTTGATCTTTGGGTACAATAGATCCCTCCGTGGTGTTCTCCTCGCCCTTTCAAACCCTTGCCTAATGGTCCTATGACTGTATCCACGGGACTCAAAACGTTCCCTAAGATCCTCCGCCTGTGCTAGGAATTTACTGTCGGTAGAGCAGATCCGCCTCATCCTCAGGAACTGTCCGACCGGGACGGCCCTAATTGTGCTGTAGTTATGAGATGAGCCGGCATGTAACAAAGCGTTGACAGATGTCGACTTCCTGTAAACGTCCGTCTGAATCCGGCGGGCGTCGTCAACCTCAAAGGTGACGTCCAGGAAGTCGATACGTTGATGGTGGAAATGATAAGTAAGCTTTATATTCAGCTCATTGTAATTTAGCTGGCTCATAAATTCCCCCAGCTGCTGCACCGTCCCCCCCCACAAAAAGAGAACATCGTCAATATAGCGCATCCAGCACAGCACATGGTCCACGGACCGCGCGCCCCCGTCACCAAAAATCAATCTCTCCCATGAGCCCAGGAAGAGATTGGCATACGAGGGCGCGCAGGCCGCGCCCATGGCTGTGCCGCGCTTCTGTAGGTAGTAGTTGTCTTTAAAGACGAAAAAATTGTGGGTGAGGGCAAAGCGCAGCAGACTGAGGATTAAATTGCACATAGGGCCGCCCAGGTCGGAGGTCCCGAGGAAGTGGCGGACCGCCGACAAGCCATGCTCATGGTCTATACATGTATAAAGTGTTTGGACGTCGGCGGTCACCAAAAGGACACCAGGATCAACAAGGACCCCGTCAATGCGTGATAGGGCGTCTGTTGTGTCTCTGATATATGATGGCAGGACCTCTACTAATGGTTTTAGAAAAAAGTCTATAAACTTACACACTGGGTCACACAAACCGTCAATGCCTGACACAATCGGACGCCCTGGTGGATTGACGGGATCCTTGTGGATTTTAGGTAGAAGGTAAAAAGTCGGTGTCCTTGGTGACCTAACCGTAAGTCCTTCCAACACTTTTTTATCTATTAACCCATCTTCTAGCGCCCTCCCAAGGATAATCTGCAACTCGGAGGAAAAGGAGGTCATTGGATTATATGATAGTTTGGTATAAGTGGAGGAATCCCTTAATTGGCGGAAGACCTCCCTCTCATATTTATCACATGGCCAGATGACGATGTTCCCCCCCTTGTCCGCAGGCTTAAACACTACATCTGTGTAGGACTTTAACTCATCAATAGCCACTCTTTGTTTGAACGTGAGGTTGTCAAACCTCCGTCTTGAGGAAAGCTTTTTTAAATCGTCGGTGACTAAGCGTGTAAATATCTCTACCGCTGGACATAGTGCCAAGGGGGGGAACCTCGTCGATCTGGGCATGATGGCAGGTGGAAACTTACCTTGGGGTGCAATGGTCTGCTCCTCCAGGAGCTCCTCCAGTGCCTGTAAGGCCTCCATCTCCATCCGAGTCGCAGATCCCTGAGGTAAGTAGTTTTTAGAATGCAGTTTTTTTAGAACTAGCTTCCGGGAAAATAAATGAAGATCCTTCAGAGCTACAAAGAAATCAAAGGGGTTAGTTGGAGAGAAACTCAGGCCTCGACTGAGAACCTCAATTTGATCTTTGGAAAGTATGCGTGTGGACAAGTTTAATACCTGAAGGCTACTGCTACTGCCAGCCCCTTGTTGTTTGCCTGATGAGTTCTTGCTTTTGGAGGCCTGTCGTGTAACAATTTTATTAGATTGTGACTTAGGCCCAGATTGATTTCTAGCAGGCTCAGAGCAAGACATATTGTCATCTGATGGAATATTAGAGGCAGCGGATCTGGATCTGGATCGGGAGGTGGAATAGTTCCTAAAGCGAGGGCGTGCACGATCATTGGAACCACGCCATCTGTACACATTACCAGTCTGTTTGTCCTGAACATCCCGCTTAAATTTTCTTGCTTTTGAATTTTGTATGTCATTGACCCATTTTTGTAGATCTACATCCACCTCGTCATTAAGTTTTTTAATAGCCTCTCCAGACATGTCCCTTCACAGCACTTGTTGTACCCCTTCGATTTCTTCCTCTATTGTATTAAGTTTCTGCAGATCCAGACCTTTCAATAAAGTAATAAAACCCAGAGCACAGTTTGTAGATAACTCCTCCCACTTATTTTTAAATTCATCGTCCATGATGGGAAATGATGGGAATACTTGGACTCTCAAACCACGTGGTATTAAACCCCCTTCTAGATATTTTTCAAGGTATGCGTGGTTCCAACACACCCTTGTCCTTCGTCGCAGTAACTCTTTAAATTGTGCAATCGTCTCCTGTAGATCCCTACCCGGCCCATCCGGGCCCCCATTCAAACCATCCTTAAAGGTGTCATTGATTTGGGCACGCCAAGTGGAATCCCGCGCCCGAAAATCCATTATAAGCCTGCAAAAAACTGTGATAAACACAGAAACATAAATTAGAACAGAACTAGGCAACATATTATCTGGGAGATTTAGAACACTGAATCGTGCCAGAAAAACCCAGAGTCCCAAGGACAAAGAAACTCCATAAGAATAATAGAAAAAAAGGAGTAAGACGGAGAAAGCAAATACTACAAATAATTTATTTAATCATATAAAAGTTAATACATACAAGTATAATAGCAATGTAAAAAGGATGGTAAGAGTAGAGTGAGTCCCCACCAGTATAAGCCACCACCTGAATAGAAATATAGCTTTATCTAATAGGAATATAGAGGCAGCCGCCCATAAACATAAAGTAAGCCCTGGGAGACACAAAATCATCCCCCACACTAAGAATACTGGCAACCAGACGGGCGCTTACCGGATGCAGAGGTGGCGTATACCGGGTGGGATTCAGTCCAGCGGGACCCCCGACGCGCGTTTCGCTAGCGCGAGTGCTTGAGCTTTATCAAGGGGAATGCCCCAGACCATTGTAGGACCTCTCAAATAGTTCCGGATCTATACCACGTGAATAGTCACGTGTCAAGATTCTGCCAATCATGGCCAAGATTGCGGCGCATGCGTGGTCATGGCGCCCCGCCCCACGTCCAAAACGGCCTCAAGCATCACGCAGACGCGGCGGGAGAAGGTCCCACCGCGCCTGCGCGAGGCAGATAGACGCCGCACGGACCGGGGAACAAGGAAGCCAGGAACCGCGCATGCGCACTCAGGCCGAGGTGCTAGGCATGAATCGAAGATAAATATCAAGTTGTGAACCGCCACACACATTGCACATATCTGAGGCAAACCAGGCCAGATGTAGCATTTTTTTGTGCCGACGGTCCGCCAAAACACGACGCATCCGTCGCACGACGGATGCGACGTCTGGCAATCCGTCGCAATACGTCGCTAATGCAAGTCAATGGACAAAAAACGCATCCTGCAAGCACTTTTGCAGGATGCATTTTTTCTCCAAAACGACGCATTGCGACGGAGGCCAAATGATGCTAGTGTGAAAGTAGCCTAACTCAACAGTCTACTTCATTCCACTTGCCCACTTGTGAAATTCTCCAGCCTCATGACGTCCAACTTCACTGAAAAAGCTTCTAATTGTACACTGTCATCAGAATTTTCCTGACATTGGAAGTCATCATTTAGCATTTAAGACTTCTAGTAAAGTAGTTGCTGATTTTAAAACTGTCCTCACACTTGCCTTTATGTAACAGCATAAGAATATCGTAACCTCATTTACACCTTGTCACCTGTGTTCATTATTTCTCATTATTATCACCTTCACATGCAGTGCAATGCTATAAACTTTGCAGGAAGCATTGTTCTTGCTTCAGATACAAGAAATAAAAACACTAAATGAGGTCAGCATTCTTCTTCAGCTGTGTGGATAGTACTGTATAGCTAAAAAATGGATTTTATGTATGCAATTTCCAGCATCCAAGCAGTTAGTTTAATTTGTACTACCATTCTATCATAACTCAACCAATGGGGTACCCATCAACTAGGGTCCATAGCGAAGAGGGTCTCCAGTGATTATCTGCTGCTGGCACTTAAGGAAACTTAATTTTACATAGAACTGTTCCTAACATTGTAAGACACCATAAGAGTTGAGCAAATAGTTTTGAAGGGATCTGCAGTCAGGTCGGTGGTCTATGGTAGCTGAACTAGAGCACTGTGAACTTCCTATGCCATGATGTCGCTGTCACGTGGCCAAGTAATCCAAAATATCTCTGCAGAATAGGAAATTTAGAGTACTCTACCAAGGAGTACCGATATTGCCATTAAACTATGATCCTGAGATCACACAATCTCTGTGGTTAATCGGCGCAGGCTTCACTTTCCCCACCTTCGGACAAGTCAGACATCTGGAGGAAGTGAGAGAGCCTCAGCTCTCACTTCCTCCAGATGTATTGGATTTGTCCGAAGATGAGAAGAGTGATGACAACATTGATTGACCGCAGAGATCACATGACACAACAATGCCATGCAATTCCCAGGAGAGCCAGTGTCGACACTGCTGAAACGGCACCGGAAGTGAGTACAGATGCTATAATTTTACAAGGGAGAAATAACAATTGAAAAGATGAGAAGGGATTGTCCAAAGCTGTGGACAACCCCTTTAACTCATTATCAAGGTATCAGTTATCCAATGAACACTTAACTTGCAATGTTGGGAATAATTATTTAAACACTACATGTGCTTAATTCTAGCTGGATATTTTACACCCAAAAATAGGCTACATGCCTTTTGTAGATCATCTAATAGCCTCTTTAGATATGCCAAATGTACATATAATGTGTACGTAACGATCAGTTATAAAGTTTTCCATGTGCATGGGTGCAAAAAAGTAACACAAAGTAAGCCAACCAAGAGGTGATGCAAATTTAGACAAAATGTCCATGATCCAGCAGGAGCCACTGTGATAAATGTGGAACATTGTCATACTGACTAACAGAGGTGTAACGACTGCAGTTGCGAGTTCCCCTTTGTGACCAGGCCCAGTAATGAGAGACCCACCAACATCAGTAAATTAGTGTATTGCAGCGCACAGACCAATCAGCTCTCTGCGCCACAATAACAGAGGCAAGCAACTGACATCGTCGTGCACGTGACCAGGAAGTGACGTCATGTGCTCCTGTCGCTTGTACGCTGAAGTCAGCTGCTGGCATCAGAAGAAGACACTGCTTAGCAGGAGAACACAGTGAAGGTGAGTATTTATTTTTTAAATCAGTGAGTACTAGTGTTGAGCATTCCGATACCGCAAGTATCGGGTATCGGCCGATACTTGCGGTATCGGAATTCCGATACCGGGATTCCGATACTTGCCGCGTATCGGATACCGGAATCGGAAGTTCCAAGATTCAAAATGCAGAAATTCAGCCAATGAGAATGATTCCAAGTGTGGGCACATCCTGTTTAGCATGGAGGGCATGAAACTACTGGCAAGGCTGTGATTGGCTGCTGAAATGATGTCATGATGCAGTTTAAAAGTCGCTGGCGCCATTTTGCGATCACTCTGCTGTGAATTCAGTTAGTGACAGGACGCTGTTTGCTGACTGAGGGACAGTTTAGAGATAGCGATTTGCTTCTTTGTGCTTTCCAAAGGCTAATTTAGCAACCGCTGTGTTCACCTACTATTCACCTTGCTTTTGCCTTGTAGCGCTGTTTTCACAGCGATCTGCAAGGTCTGTGTGTGTGTGTGTGTGTGTGTGTGTGTGAGTGCAGCCCACTCTCTAGTCTGAGTGCAGCCACATAGGCCATCCATAGCTGGTTGTATTCAGTTCAGGGAGGGTGGTTCATTGCCTCATACTGTTCTTTTTTTTTTTTTTTTTCAAGTAGTGTAGTCTGCTGCTAATTTATTCAAAAAAATCCTATTAGTGTCTTTCCACCCGTCTCCAGCTAATTTGTGGAAAAACACTACATAGGATAACGTAGAGGAGGGTTTTTGGGCCTTGCAGCGCCGTTTACGGCTGTCTGCACGGTCTCCGTGTGATTGCAGCTCGCCCTGTAGTCTGTGAGCAGCCATAGCCTGGTTGTCTCCAGCTCAGGGTTGTTCACTGCGTCATACCGCCAAATCAATTTTCATTTTGTTTTAAGTAGTGCAGGCTGCTGCACATTTTTTCAAAAAATTCCTATTAGTGTCTTTCCACCCGTCTCCAGCTAATTTGTGGAAAAACACTACATAGGATAACGTAGAGGAGGGTTTTTGGGCCTTGCAGCGCCGTTTACGGCTGTCTGTACGGTCTCCGTGTGACTGCAGCTCGCCATGTAGTCTGTGAGCAGCCATAGCCTGGTTGTCTCCAGCTCAGGGTTGTTCACTGCGTCATACCGCCAAATCAATTTTCATTTTGTTTTAAGTAGTGCAGGCTGCTGCACATTTTTTCAAAAAATTCCTATTAGTGTCTTTCCACCCGTCTCCAGCTAATTTGTGGAAAAACACTACATAGGATAACGTAGAGGAGGGTTTTTGGGCCTTGCAGCGCCGTTTACGGCTGTCTGCACGGTCTCCGTGTGACTGCAGCTCACCCTGTAGTCTGTGAGCAGCCATAGCCTGGTTGTCTCCAGCTCAGGGTTCTTCACTGCGTCATACCGCCAAATCAATTTTCATTTTGTTTTAAGTAGTGCAGGCTGCTGCACATTTTTTCAAAAAAATCCTATTAGTGTCTTTCCACCCGTCTCCAGCTAACTTGTGGAAAAACACTACATAGGATAACGTAGAGGAGGGTTTTTGGGCCTTGCAGCGCCGTTTACGTCTGTCTGCACGGTCTCTGTTGTGAATTTACCTTTTGGCTCCCTCTAGTGGCTACTAGTGATTTGACTCTGGGTATGTCATTCATTCCTTGTATGCTCACCTGGGTCGTTAGGTCAGGGGTGTTGCTATATAAGCTCCCTGGACCTTCAGTTCAATGCCTGGCAACGTTGATATCAGAGCTAATCTGTAGTGCTCTTGTCTACTGAACCTGGTTCCTGCTTGATTAAGCTAAGTCTGCTTCCTTGCTTTTTGCTATTTGTTTTGGTTTGCATTTTTGTCCAGCTTATATATAATCTGTTTCCTGACCTTGCTGGAAGCTCTAGGGTGGCTGGTGTTCTCCCCCCGGGCCGTTAGACGGTTCGGGGGTTCTTGAATCTCCAGCGTGGATTTTGATAGGGTTTTTGTTGACCATATAAGTTATCTTACTACATTCTGCTATTAGTAAGTGGGCCTCTCTTTGCTAAACCCTAGTTCATCTCTGTGTTTGTCATTTCCTCTTACCTCACCGTTATTATTTGTGGGGGGCTACTATCCTACTTTTGGGGTCTATTCTCTGGAGGCAAGAGAGGTCTTTGTTTTCCTCTTCTAGGGGTAGTTAGTCCTCCGGCTGGCGCGAGACATCTAGCGACCAACGTAGGCATGTTCCCCGGCTACTGCTAGTGTTGGCGTTAGGAGTAGATATATGGTCAACCCAGATACCACTGCCCTATGAGCTGGATTTTTGTACGTCGCAGACTTACTTGTTTCTCTGAGACCCTCGCCATTGGGGTCATAACAGTTTGCCAGGCCAGTATTAAATGTTAAATGCATTGCAGAAGCGGGATTATAAGAAAGAAAGTTCTGAGGTTTTTTTTTCTCTTTCTCATTTTTTTTTCTTTTCCCCTTTACCTCTGAGTGGCTTGTGTTTGCTGCAGACATGAATGTCCAGACCTTGATTACAAGTGTGGACCAGCTTGCTGCTCGTGTGCAGGGCATACAAGATTATGTTATCAGAAGTCCTATGTCAGAACCTAAGATACCGATTCCTGAACCGTTTTCCGGAGACCGATTTAAATTTAGAAATTTCAGGAATAATTGTAAATTGTTTTTGTCCCTGAAACCCTGTTCATCTGGAGACTCCGCTCAGCAAGTAAAAATTGTTATTTCTTTTTTACGGGGCGACCCTCAGGATTGGGCCTTCTCGCTGGCGCCAGGAGATCCGGCATTGGCTGACATTGATGCCTTTTTTCTGGCGCTCGGTTTGCTTTATGAGGAACCCAATCTTGAGATTCAGGCAGAAAAGGCCTCGCTGGCTATGTCTCAGGGCCAGGACGAGGCTGAAGTGTATTGCCAAAAATTTCGGAAATGGTCCGTGCTGACCCAGTGGAACGAGTGTGCATTGGCTGCTAATTTTAGAAATGGCCTTTCTGAAGCCATTAAGAATGTGATAGTGGGTTTTCCCATTCCCACAGGTCTGAATGATTCTATGGCCCTGGCTATTCAAATCGACCGGCGGTTGCGGGAGCGCAAAACCGCTAATTCCCTCATGGTGTTGTCTGAACAGACACCTGATTTAATGCAATGTGATAGAATCCTGACTAGAAATGAGCGGAAAATTCATAGACGCCAGAATGGCTTGTGTTACTACTGTGGTGATTCTACACATGTTATCTCAGCATGCTCTAAACGTCTTACTAAGGTTGTTAGTCCGGTCGCCATTGGTAATTTGCAACCTAAATTTATTCTATCTGTAACTTTGATTTGCTCACTGTCATCGTATCCTGTCATGGCGTTTGTGGACTCGGGTGCTGCCCTGAGCCTTATGGATCTGTCATTTGCCAAGCGCTGCGGATTTGTTCTTGAGCCATTGGAAAATCCTATCCCTCTTAGGGGTATTGATTCTACGCCATTGGCAAAAAATAAACCGCAGTTTTGGACACAGGTTACCATGTGCATGACTCCCGAACATCGGGAGGTAATACGTTTTCTTGTTCTGCATAAAATGCATGATTTGGTTGTTTTGGGTTTGCCATGGTTACAGACCCATAATCCAGTCTTGGACTGGAAGGCTATGTCAGTGTCAAGTTGGGGCTGCCATGGAATTCATGGAGATTCCCTGCCCTTGTCTATTGCTTCTTCTACGCCTTCGGAAGTTCCGGCGTATTTGTCTGATTATCAGGATGTCTTCAGCGAGTCTAAGTCCAGTGCACTGCCTCCTCATAGGGAATGTGACTGTGCAATAGATTTGATTCCTGGCAGTAAGTTTCCTAAGGGGAGACTGTTTAATCTGTCGGTACCTGAACATACCGCGATGCGTTCATATATCAAGGAGTCTCTTGAGAAGGGGCATATCCGTCCTTCTTCTTCCCCTCTTGGTGCGGGATTCTTTTTTGTGGCCAAAAAGGACGGATCTTTGAGGCCTTGTATTGACTATCGGCTTTTAAATAAGATCACTGTCAAATTTCAGTATCCTTTGCCGCTGTTGTCAGATTTGTTTGCCCGGATTAAAGGTGCCAAGTGGTTCACCAAGATAGACCTTCGTGGTGCGTACAACCTTGTGCGCATTAGGCAGGGCGATGAATGGAAAACCGCATTCAATACGCCCGAAGGTCATTTTGAGTACTTGGTGATGCCATTCGGTCTCTCTAATGCACCTTCAGTTTTTCAGTCCTTCATGCATGACATTTTCCGGAAGTATCTGGATAAATTTTTGATTGTTTATCTGGATGATATTCTGGTTTTTTCTGATGATTGGGACTCGCATGTGGAGCAGGTCAGGATGGTTTTTGAGATTCTGCGTGAAAATTCTTTGTTTGTAAAAGGCTCAAAGTGTCTCTTTGGTGTACAGAAGGTTCCCTTTTTGGGGTTCATTTTTTCCCCTTCTGCTGTGGAGATGGATCCAGTCAAGGTCCGAGCTATTCATGATTGGACTCAACCCTCGTCAGTTAAGAGTCTTCAGAAGTTCTTGGGTTTTGCTAACTTCTACCGTCGTTTTATCGCAAATTTCTCTAGCGTTGTTAAACCGCTGACGGATATGACCAAGAAAGGCTCTGATGTAGCTAACTGGGCTCCTGCTGCCGTGGAGGCTTTCCAGGAGTTAAAACGCCGGTTTACTTCGGCGCCTGTTTTGTGCCAGCCTGACATCTCACTTCCCTTTCAGGTTGAGGTGGATGCTTCGGAGATTGGGGCAGGGGCCGTTTTGTCGCAGAGAGGCCCTGGTTGCTCTACTATGAGACCTTGTGCCTTTTTCTCTAGGAAGTTTTCGCCGGCAGAGCGAAATTATGATGTGGGCAATCGGGAGTTGTTGGCCATGAAGTGGGCATTTGAGGAGTGGCGTCATTGGCTCGAGGGTGCTAAGCATCGTGTGGTGGTCTTGACTGATCACAAAAATCTGATGTATCTCGAGTCTGCTAAACGCCTGAATCCTAGACAGGCCCGCTGGTCATTGTTTTTCTCCCGTTTTGACTTTGTGGTCTCGTATTTACCAGGTTCTAAGAATGTGAAGGCCGATGCTCTGTCTAGGAGCTTTGTGCCTGATGCTCCTGGAGTCGCTGAACCTGTGGGTATTCTTAAGGAAGGAGTTATCGTGTCTGCTACTTCTCCAGATCTGCGACATGTGTTGCAGAGATTTCAGGCTGGTAGGCCTGACTCTTGTCCACCTGACAGATTGTTTGTGCCTGCTAGATGGACCAGCAGAGTCATTTCCGAGGTTCATTCCTCGGTGTTGGCAGGGCACCCGGGAATTTTTGGCACCAGAGATCTGGTGGCCAGGTCCTTTTGGTGGCCTTCCTTGTCAAGGGATGTGCGGTCATTTGTACAGTCCTGTGGTACTTGCGCTCGAGCTAAGCCTTGCTGCTCTCGTGCCAGCGGGTTGCTCTTGCCCTTGCCTGTCCCGAAGAGACCTTGGACACACATCTCTATGGATTTCATTTCTGATCTTCCGGTGTCTCAGGGCATGTCTGTCATCTGGGTGATATGTGATCGTTTCTCCAAGATGGTCCATTTGGTTCCTTTTCCTAAGCTGCCCTCCTCTTCTGATCTGGTTCCTGTGTTCTTCCAGAACGTGGTTCGTTTGCACGGCATTCCTGAGAATATTGTGTCGGACAGAGGATCCCAGTTTGTTTCCAGGTTCTGGCGATCCTTTTGTGGTAGGATGGGCATTGAGTTGTCGTTTTCATCCGCTTTCCATCCCCAGACTAACGGACAAACGGAGCGAACTAATCAGACTCTGGAGGCTTATTTGAGGTGTTTTGTCTCTTCTGATCAGGATGATTGGGTGACCTTCTTGCCGTTGGCTGAATTTGCCCTTAATAATCGGGCTAGTTCCGCCACCTTGGTTTCGCCATTTTTCTGCAACTATGATTTCCATCCTCGTTTTTCCTCGGGACATGTGGAGCCTTCTGACTGTCCTGGGGTGGATTCCGTGGTGGATAGGTTGCAGCGGATCTGGGGGCATGTGGTGGACAACTTGAAGTTGTCACAGGAGAAGGCTCAGCGTTTTGCCAACCGCCGCCGCGGTGTGGGTCCCCGACTTCGCGTTGGGGATTTGGTATGGCTGTCTTCTCGATTTGTTCCTATGAAGGTCTCCTCTCCCAAATTTAAGCCTCGCTTCATTGGTCCTTACAAGATATTGGAAATCATTAATCCTGTATCCTTTCGCCTGGATCTTCCGGTGTCGTTTGCCATCCACAACGTATTTCATAGGTCCTTGTTGCGGCGGTACGTTGTGCCTGTGGTTCCTTCTGCTGAGCCTCCTGCTCCGGTGTTGGTTGAGGGCGAGTTGGAGTACGTGGTGGAGAAGATCTTAGATTCTCGTCTCTCCAGGCGGAGGCTTCAGTACCTGGTCAAGTGGAAGGGCTATGGTCAGGAGGATAATTCCTGGGTGGTCGCCTCTGATGTGCATGCGGCCGATTTAGTTCGTGCCTTTCACGCCGCTCATCCTGATCGCCCTGGTGGTCTTGGTGAGGGTTCGGTGACCCCTCACTAAGGCGGGGGTACTGTTGTGAATTTACCTTTTGGCTCCCTCTAGTGGCTACTAGTGATTTGACTCTGGGTATGTCATTCATTCCTTGTATGCTCACCTGGGTCTTTAGGTCAGGGGTGTTGCTATATAAGCTCCCTGGACCTTCAGTTCAATGCCTGGCAACGTTGATATCAGAGCTAATCTGTAGTGCTCTTGTTTACTGAACCTGGTTCCTGCTTGATTAAGCTAAGTCTGCTTCCTTGCTTTTTGCTATTTGTTTTGGTTTGCATTTTTGTCCAGCTTATATATAATCTGTTTCCTGACCTTGCTGGAAGCTCTAGGGTGGCTGGTGTTCTCCCCCCGGGCCGTTAGACGGTTCGGGGGTTCTTGAATCTCCAGCGTGGATTTTGATAGGGTTTTTGTTGACCATATAAGTTATCTTACTACATTCTGCTATTAGTAAGTGGGCCTCTCTTTGCTAAAACCTAGTTCATCTCTGTGTTTGTCATTTCCTCTTACCTCACTGTTATTATTTGTGGGGGGCTACTATCCTACTTTTGGGGTCTATTCTCTGGAGGCAAGAGAGGTCTTTGTTTTCCTCTTCTAGGGGTAGTTAGTCCTCCGGCTGGCGCAAGACATCTAGCGACCAACGTAGGCATGTTCCCCGGCTACTGCTAGTGTTGGCGTTAGGAGTAGATATATGGTCAACCCAGATACCACTGCCCTATGAGCTGGATTTTTGTACGTCGCAGACTTACTTGTTTCTCTGAGACCCTCGCCATTGGGGTCATAACAGGTCTCTGTGTGACTGCAGCTCTATCCGTTGTCAGTTCAGCCCCCAAAAAATAAATAAATAATAAAGTTCACCAAACACACCAGTTACACCACTTTACATTTGTGTAGGCCACATTAGCTCATATTAAAGTCTAGTCCACACTTTAGAAAATTAGTGTTTCTTATACCTGTTAGGAGGAGTTGCTCAGGAATAAGCACACAAAGCCGTTAGTACTTTTCTGCTTATCTTTATCAGTCAACCAAGATGAAGAAGGCAGTGAGTAAGGCACATGGGCGTGGGCGTGGGCGCGGAGCAGGGAGGGGACGTGGGGATTCTGTGCCTGCTGCGGGCACCGGTGACTCATCAGCACCCACTTTCACCAGGCAACAGTCATTCATGCGCAGCTTTGTGTCAGAGCGCCGTACACCGCTGCTGCGTGAAGAACAAATTGAAGCCGTTGTCGGATGGATGGCAGCTAATGCATCAACTTCAATTAGTGCCACATCCTCTCAGACACAGAGCACTGGAGAGCAGCCATCTGTCTCTTCACCACCTGCCAAATTGCCCAGGCAGACAGAGAGCCCAGGACAGGAGCCGTCTCTACTTCTGTTCTCTGAATCTCTTGGCTTGGAAACAGGGGGCCAGCCAAGCAGCATTGGAGAAATGGAAGAAGAGGCAGGGTGCAGTGATGCCCAACAGCTTTTTCTCTCTTCCTCTGAAGAGGCGGGTGGGCCAGTGGCTCCGGTCACCACATCGCAGGCCGCATCAGCTGATGATGACACTCAGGTGCCACTTACTGGTGCGTGCTCTGCTGCTGAGACTACCCAGGAGGAGCAGTTGGGGGCAGAGGGTAGTGTAGATGATGAGGTCCTTGACCCATCTTGGCGTGAGGGACAGGAAGGTGGTGGGAGCAGCTCTGAGGAAGAGATTCCCCGTACGGCCCAAAGAGGGAGAGGGAGGGGGAAGACTGCGGATCCTGCAGCCTCCGCTTTGGCACCCGTTAGGAGCATGTCTCTTCCAAAAGCCAAAAAGGGCGCTCCCAAGACTTGCAATGCCTGGTCCTTTTTTGACACAGTTGCAGATGACATTTGCTATGTCAGATGCAAGGTGTGTCATCAAAAAGTCAAAAGAGGTCGAAATGTCAGCAACCTCAATACCTCCAACATGTGGAAACATGTGCGCAACAGGCACCCGGCGGAGTTAGAAAAACACACTGAAGAGCTAGGCCAACCAACAGCGGCAGCTACCACCTCTTCAGCTCGTGTTGCCTCTTCCTCTAGCTCACACGCAGCTGGTTCGGCTTCCTCCCAGGATCGCCGTGGAAGAACCTCTGGCCCTGTTGTCCAGAGACCCGCTGTAATTCCACCCGCAGCACCACTTTCCCAGTCATCCACACACTCCCAGCCCAGTCTACAGCCATCGGTAGTACAGGCATGGGAGAAAAGGCGGCCTTTCTCGTCAAACCACCCACGAGCACAGGCTCTGACTGCAGGCATTGCCAAACTTCTGTCACTGGAAATGCTGTCATTCAGGCTGGTGGAGACTGACAGCTTCCGTGACTTGATGTCATTGGCAGTCCCACAGTACAATGTGCCCAGCCGCTTTTACTTCAGCAGGCAAGCCGTCCCTGCCCTGCACAAGCATGTGGAGGGACACATAAAACACGCGCTACTGAACGCCGTCAGTAGCAAGGTCCACCTCACCACCGATGCGTGGACCAGTCAACATGGACAGGGGCGATACCTTTCCCTCACTGCCCATTGGGTTAATGTCGTTGAGCCGGGTACAGACCGTGCGAGTGGCGCAGGACGTGTCCTGCCCACTCCAAGGATTGCAGGAATCCATTCTGTACGCATTGACTCCTCCTCTTACACCAGTTCCTCAGAATCATCGCTGCAGGAGCCGTCACAGTCCACCTCCACATGGACCCGTGATGAACGTGTACCTGTTACGACCGACATGAGCACAGCCGTGGCCAAACGTCAACAGGCCGTCTTGAAATTAATTTTTTTGGGGAATCGTAGCCACACAGCGCAGGAGCTCTGGAATGCCATCAAGCAGGAGAGCGATGTGTGGTTTGTGCCAGCGAATCTCCAGCCAGGCATGGTAGTGTGTGATAATGGCCGAAATCTGGTGGCAGCTCTGGGCCTCGGCAACCTCACTCAAATCCCATGACTGGCACATGTGCTCAATTTGGTCGTGCAGAGCTTTTTGAGGGACTATCCGGATCTTGATGCACTGCTGCACAAGGTCCGCCTAGAGTGTGCTCACTTGCGGCGTTCCAGCACGGCAAAAGCGCGCATTGCGGCTCTGCAGCGCCGACACCGCCTGCCGGAACATCGCATCATATGTGACCTACCTACCAGGTGGAATTCCACGTTACATATGTTGGAGCGGTTGTGTGAGCAGCAGCAAGCTGTAATGGAGTACCAGCTGCTTCAGGCGCAAAGAAGTCGCAGTCAGCGCCGTACAGACTTCACAACCACAGAGTGGGCCACTATGAATGACGTCTGCCAGGTTTTGCGTCCCTTTGATTATTCCACGCGGATGGCGAGTGCAGATGATGCACTAGTCAGCATGACTGTCCCCCTTATCTGCCTGCTTGAAAAATCACTGCAAGCGCTAAGGGATGATGTTGTGGAAGAGGTGGAGGATGAGGATTCAGCATTTCCATCATCTTCTGGACAGTCAGCGCCACGTGGTTCCTCACAAACGCGTAGGCAGGGGACAGTTTGTGAGGAGGATGAGGAGGAGTCAATGGAGGAGGAAGACATCCATCCAGAGGAGGGAGTTACCGAATTGTCCAGTACTCAGTGTGTACAGCGAGGGTGGGGTGATGACGAGCGGGCAGATATCACGCCTCCAGCAGGGGACAGCGTTTCTTGGGCAGTTGGTAGTCTGCAGCACATGGTGGATTACATGCTGCAGTGCCTGAGAAACGACCGCCGCATCGCCCACATTCTCAACATGTCTGATTATTGGGTGTTCACCCTCCTCGATCCTCGCTACCGGGACAACGTAGAAAGCCTCATCACACCGTTGAACCGGGAGCGAAAAATGCGGGAGTACCAAGACACACTGGTGAATTCCATCATCTTCTTCATTCCAACTGAGAGAAGTGCTGCTAGTGCATTCCAAAGCAGCTCAGTGCGTCCAGGCAGTGGTGGAGGCTCTGCACAAAGAGGGAGCAGAAGCAGTGCCTCTGCCCAAGGCAAGACCAGTATGGCCCAACTGTGGCACAGTTTTCTGTGCCCCCCACAAAAGTCTACACCATCACAGACGGCTCCAGTCAGCAGGAGGCAACGGTTCCGTCAGATGGTGACAGACTACATGTCTTGCCCTCTTGCTGTACTCCCAGACGGCTCTTCCCCTTTCAAGTTTTGGGTCTCAAAGCTGGATACATGGCCAGAGCTAAGCCAGTATGCATTGGAGGTGCTGTCTTGCCCTGCGGCCAGTGTATTATCGGAACGTGTCTTTAGTGCTGCAGGTGGTGTACTAACTGACCGTCGCATGCGACTATCCTCCGATAACGTTGACTGGCTTACTTTCCTGAAAATGAACAAGGCCTGGATCTCGCAGGAATTTGCCACTCCTCCTCCTGATTAAATAATTAGGTCACTGTATACGTTATCCAGGTCTCCTGTTGTGTTCATCTTTCTACCACCTGAACTTAAATTCCTGGGCTCCAACACCGCCAGTTGAGGCTCAGAAGTGCCGTCTGCACAGTCAAAACATACGACCCAGTGTTAATGGGTTTCAGTAACGTCAGCTGATCCCCAGCTGTGTAGCCGGCAATGTGTCATGCGACCGCCACGCTGACACAACAACTGAAATGTAAGGGAATCTGTCCCCCCCCCCCAAGGCATTTGTTACTGAAAGAGCCTCCTTGTGCAGCAGTAATGCTCTACAAGGAAAAGGTAGCTATTTTGGTTTAGCTCCTTGCACACGCAGAACTTAACACTTATAAAATGTGTCCACTGATACCGTAAAACCGTCCCGGAGGTGGGACTTTCCTTCGTAATATGACGCAGCACAGCCATCATTCCTCCCCCCCCGGCGCCGCGCCCCGGCTCCTCAGCGTTGTTTGATTCCGTCCCGGAGCCTGCGCTGTTATGTTATCCCGTGGCCAGGCACACTTAGCGCTGCCCGTCTTCTGGCATCATTTGGTGTCAGGATGGCTGCGCCTGTACGGCCGCGCTGGCCGAGAGCCCGCCTCGCAGTGTCTTCTGATTTAATCCTACTGGGGGCCTGGGATCCATGGACATGCGCAGTGCATATCTGAACCTCCACCTCTCACTCATCTCCCTATGGCTTCTTCAGACTGTTCGGTGTCAGCTGGTCCCTAATAGCATGCCACGGCCATGACACCGCACAGTCTTAAGAAGCCGTAGGGAGGGGAGTGAGAGGCGAGGATATGCACTGCGCATGGCCATGGATCCCAGGCCCACAGTGGGATAAAATCAGAAGACACTGCGAGGCGGGCTCTCGGCCAGCGCGGCCGCACAGGCGCAGCCAGCCTGACACCAAATGATGTCAGAAGATGGGCAGCGCTAAGTGTGCCTGGCCAAGGGATAACATAACAGCGCAGGCTCCGGGACGGAATCAAACTACGATGAGGAGCCGGGGCGCGGCGCCCGGGGGGGGAGGAATGACGGCTGTGCTGCGTCATATTACGAAGGAAAGTCCCACCTTCGGGACGGTTTCACGGTTTCAGGGGACACATTTTATAAGTGTTTAGTTCTGTGTTTGCAAGGAGCATGATGAAAAGAGCCACCTTTTCCTTTTGCATCTTTTGTGCTGCACAAGCTGGCTCTTTCAGCTACAAACGCCTTGGGGGGGGGTTAAAGGTTCCCTTTCGACTTTCTCAGGCTTCGGCCTACATTGTGTTCCTCTGCTTTTCCACCTGTCCCTGGGCTCCAACACCGCTAGTTGCCGTCCAGAAGTGCTGTCCGCACAGTCCCAACAGTCGCTCCTCTGTTATTGGGGTTCAGTAACGTCAGCTGTTCCCCTGCTGTGTGTGTGGCAATCCCTCCTACCTCCTCCACCTCCTCCTCCTCCACCTGTCCCTGGGCTCCAACACCGCTAGTTGTTGCCTGGTAGTGCTGTACGCACAGTCCCGACAGTCCCTCCTCTGTTATTGGGGTTCAGTAACGTCAGCTGTTCCCCTGCTGTGTGTGTGGCAATCCCTCCTACCTCCTCCACCTCCTCCTCCTCCTCCACCTGTCCCTGGGCTCCAACACCGCTAGTTGTTGCCTGGTAGTGCTGTACGCACAGTCCCAACAGTCCCTCCTCTGTTATTGGGGTTCAGTAACGTCAGCTGTTCCCCTGCTGTGTGTGTGGCAATCCCTCCTACCTCCTCCACCTCCTCCTCCTCCTCCACCTGTCCCTGGGCTCCAACACCGCTAGTTGTTGCCTGGTAGTGCTGTACGCACAGTCCCAACAGTCCCTCCTCTGTTATTGGGGTTCAGTAACGTCAGCTGTTCCCCTGCTGTGTGTGTGGCAATCCCTCCTACCTCCTCCACCTCCTCCTCCTCCACCTGTCCCTGGGCTCCAACACCGCTAGTTGTTGCCTGGTAGTGCTGTACGCACAGTCCCAACAGTCCCTCCTCTGTTATTGGGGTTCAGTAACGTCAGCTGTTCCCCTGCTGTGTGTGTGGCAATCCCTCCTACCTCCTCCACCTCCTCCTCCTCCACCTGTCCCTGGGCTCCAACACCGCTAGTTGTTGCCTGGTAGTGCTGTACGCACAGTCCCAACAGTCCCTCCTCTGTTATTGGGGTTCAGTAACGTCAGCTGTTCCCCTGCTGTGTGTGTGGCAATCCCTCCTACCTCCTCCACCTCCTCCTCCTCCACCTGTCCCTGGGCTCCAACACCGCTAGTTGTTGCCTGGTAGTGCTGTACGCACAGTCCCAACAGTCCCTCCTCTGTTATTGGGGTTCAGTAACGTCAGCTGTTCCCCTGCTGTGTGTGTGGCAATCCCTCCTACCTCCTCCACCTCCTCCTCCTCCACCTGTCCCTGGGCTCCAACACCGCTAGTTGTTGCCTGGTAGTGCTGTACGCACAGTCCCGACAGTCCCTCCTCTGTTATTGGGGTTCAGTAACGTCAGCTGTTCCCCTGCTGTGTGTGTGGCAATCCCTCCTACCTCCTCCACCTCCTCCTCCTCCTCCACCTGTCCCTGGGCTCCAACACCGCTAGTTGTTGCCTGGTAGTGCTGTACGCACAGTCCCAACAGTCCCTCCTCTGTTATTGGGGTTCAGTAACGTCAGCTGTTCCCCTGCTGTGTGTGTGGCAATCCCTCCTACCTCCTCCACCTCCTCCTCCTCCACCTGTCCCTGGGCTCCAACACCGCTAGTTGCCGTCCAGAAGTGCTGTCCGCACAGAGCCAAACACCTCGCCAATGTGTTAGTGGGGTTCAGCACCGCCAGCTGTTCCCCTGCTGTGCAGCCGGCAACGTGTACTGCGACCGCCACGCAGGCACAACAAGTTATATTTAAGGGAACCTGCCCCCCCCCCAGGCGTTTGTTACTGAAGGAGCAACCTTGTGCAGCAGTAATGATGCAAAGGGAAAAAGTGCCTCTTTTCGTGGTGCTCCTTGCACATGCTGATCCTAACACTTATGAAAAGTGTCCCCTCCTACCGTGATACCGTACGGTTGGTGGAACTTTCCTTTGTGATGTGACGCAGCACAGCCGTCATTCTTACCCCCTTGGAGCCGTGCGCCGCCTCCTCAGCGTTGTTTGAATCAGTCCCGGAGCCTGCGCTGTTAGGTTAGCCCTTGGCCATGCACACATTTTGCGCTGCCCGTCTTCTGACATCATTTGGTGTCAGGCTGGCTGCGCCTGTCCGGCCGCGCTGGCCGAGAGCCCGCCTCGTACTGTCTTCTGATTTAATCCCACTGGGGGCCTGAGATCCATGGACATGCGCAGTGCATATCTGAACCTCCACCTCTCACTCATCTCCCTATGGCTTCTTCAGACTGTTCGGTGTCAGCTGGTCCCTAATAGCATGCCACGGCCGTGACACCGCACAGTCAGAAGAAGCTGTAGGGAGATGAGTGAGAGGTGGAGGTTCAGATATGCACTGCGCATGTCCATGGGTCTCAGGCCCCCAGTGGGATTAAATCAGAAGACAGTACGAGGCGGGCTCTCGGCCAGCGCGGCCGCACAGGCGCAGCCAGCCTGACACCAAATGATGTCAGAAGACGGGCAGCGCAAAATGTGTGCATGGCCAAGGGCTAACCTAACAGCGCAGGCTCCGGGACTGATTCAAACAACGCTGAGGAGGCGGCGCACGGCGCCAAGGGGTTAAGAATGATGGCTGTGCTGCGTCACATCACAAAGGAAAGTTCCACCTACCGGACGGTATCACGGTAGGAGGGGACACTTTTTATAAGTGTTAGGTTCAGCATGTGCAAGGACCATAATTAAAAGAGCTAAGTTTACCTTTTCCAGCATTAGTGCTGTACACGATGGCTCTTTCAGCTACAAACGCCTGGGGGGGGGGGTTAAAGTTTCCCTTTCAACTTGCTCCAGTGCAGGCTTCGGCCTACACTCTGCTCCCTCTCCTCCTCCTGCTGACCCTGGGCTCTAACACCGCCAGTTGGGGCCCAGATGTGCTAGCTGCACAGAGCCAAACACCAGCCAATGTGTCAGTGGGGTTCAGCACCGCCAGCTGTTCCCCTGCTGTGTAGCCGGCAACGTGTCCTGCAACAGCCACGCAGACACAAGAACTGAAATTGAAGGAAACCTGTCCCCCCTCCCCCAGGCGTTTTTACGTTTTACAGCCACCTTGTACGACAGTAATGCTGCATGTGTGCAAGGTGGCTCATAAACGTATTCTCGCACATGTGGAACTGAAAACACGTCTAAAATGTGTCCTCTGTGTGACCATTTAACCGTCCCGGTGGTGTGACTTTCCTTTGTAATGACACGCTGCAACCCCCTTGGTAGCGCTGCCCGTCTTCTGGCATCATTGTTTGGCTGCCTGCGCCTCTGCGGCCGCCCTGACCCACACAACGCCCCTCGGTGTCTTATTTCTTGGGACTGCGAGGGTGTGATTGATGGGCATGAGCGGTGCATCACTTCGCCTGTCCCTCATCTCCTTCCGCCTTCTTCAGACTGTGCGGCTTCATGGCCGCGGCATGCGATAAGGGATCAGCTGACGCCGCACAGTCTGAAGCGGGTGTAAGGACCCGAGTGCGAGAGGCGAACATATGTGCTGCGCCAGGCCATGAATCCCAGCCCCGCAGTGTTTTAACAATGTTAAGACACTGCGGGGCTGGGATTCATGGTCATCGCGAACCGCACCGGCCGACATTAAATGAGGTCAGAAGATGGGCAGCGCTAACAGCGCTAGGCCGGGGGATAACACGACAGCGCAGACTCCTGTACAGCAAATAACAATGCTCAGGAGGCTGCACCCAGCACCAAGGTGGGATTCTTGACATCTGTGCTGCGTCTCATTACAAAGGGAACTCGCGCCTCCAACACAGTTTGACTGTATAAAGGGCTAAATGTTATACGTGTTTCATTCAGCGTGTGCAAGGAGCAAAATTAAAAGAGCAACCTTTGACTTGTGCAGCACTACTGCTGCATAAGCTGTGGCTCTTCTACTTTGTAACCCCTGAGGGGGGGTTAAAGGTTACCTTTGAAATTGGTTCAAGTAGGCTTCGGCCTACACTCTGCTCCCCCTGCAGAGCCCGGGCTCCAACACCGCCAGTTGGGGCCCGGTACTGCTAGCTGCACAGAGCCAAACACCAGCCAATGTGTCAGTGGGGTTCAGCACCGCCAGCTGTTCCCCTGCTGTGCAGCCGGCAACGTGTCCTGCAACTGCCACGCAGGCACAACAGACCCAAAGCTGCCGCCAGTGCAGGCTTCGGCCTACACTCTGCTCCATCTCCTCCTCCTGCTGACCCCGGGCTCTAACACCGCCAGTTGGGGCCCGGTACTGCAAGCTGCACAGAGAAAAACACCAGCCAATGTGTCAGTGGGGTTCAGCACCGCCAGCTGTTCCCCTGCTGTGCAGCCGGCATCGTGTCCTGCAAAAGCCACGCAGACACAAGAACTGAAATTGAAGGGAACCTGTCCCCCCTCCCCCAGGCGTTTGTACGTTTTTAAGGCCACCTTGTACAGCGGTAATGCTGCATGTGTGCAAGGTGGCTCATAAACGTATTCTCCTCGCACATGTGGAACTGAAAACACGTCTAAAATGTGTCCTCTGTGTGACCATTTAACCGTCCCGGTGGTGTGACTTTCCTTTGTAATGACACGCTGCAACCCCCTTGGTAGCGCTGCCCGTCTTCTGGCATCATTGTTTGGCTGCCTGCGTCTCTGCGGCCGCCCTGACCCACACAACGCCCCTCGGTGTCTTATTTCTTGGGACTGCGAGGGTGTGATTGATGGGCATGAGCGGTGCATCACTTCGCCTGTCCCTCATCTCCTTCCGCCTTCTTCAGACTGTGCGGCTTCATGGCCGCGGCATGCGATAAGGGATCAGCTGACGCCGCACAGTCTGAAGCGGGTGTAAGGACCCGAGTGCGAGAGGCGAACATATGTGCTGCGCCAGGCCATGAATCCCAGCCCCGCAGTGTTTTAACAATGTTAAGACACTGCGGGGCTGGGATTCATGGTCATCGCGAACCGCACCGGCCGACATTAAATGAGGTCAGAAGATGGGCAGCGCTAACAGCGCTAGGCCGGGGGATAACACGACAGCGCAGACTCCTGTACAGCAAATAACAACGCTCAGGAGGCTGCACCCAGCACCAAGGTGGGATTCTTGACATCTGTGCTGCGTCTCATTACAAAGGAACTCGCGCCTCCAACACAGTTTGACTGTATAAAGGGCTAAATGTTATACGTGTTTCATTCAGCGTGTGCAAGGAGCAAAATTAAAAGAGCAACCTTTGACTTGTGCAGCACTACTGCTGCATAAGCTGTGGCTCTTCTACTTTGTAACCCCTGAGGGGGGGTTAAAGGTTACCTTTGAAATTGGTTCAAGTAGGCTTCGGCCTACACTCTGCTCCCCCTGCAGAGCCCGGGCTCCAACACCGCCAGTTGGGGCCCGGTACTGCTAGCTGCACAGAGCCAAACACCAGCCAATGTGTCAGTGGGGTTCAGCACCGCCAGCTGTTCCCCTGCTGTGCAGCCGGCAACGTGTCCTGCAACTGCCACGCAGGCACAACAGACCCAAAGCTGCCGCCAGTGCAGGCTTCGGCCTACACTCTGCTCCATCTCCTCCTCCTGCTGACCCCGGGCTCTAACACCGCCAGTTGGGGCCCGGTACTGCTAGCTGCACAGAGAAAAACACCAGCCAATGTGTCAGTGGGGTTCAGCACCGCCAGCTGTTCCCCTGCTGTGCAGCCGGCATCGTGTCCTGCAAAAGCCACGCAGACACTTGCTCTTGTACCTTCTGCTCCCCATCCTGGTTCCAGTACCGTCAGCTGGTTCTGGGCAGAGCCTTTGGCTTAGGTGCCTCCCTCTGGGTATCCGAGTTCCACCAACGTCAGGTGGTCCTTGGTAGTGCTTTCAGGCACGGGTACCTCCTGCTTAGTAACCGGGTTCCAGTAACGTCAGCTGGTCCTCGGTAGTTCCATTGGCTCTTGGACCTTCGGCTACCCATCCGGGTTCCAGCACCGTCAGCTGGTTCTCGGCAGTGTCTTTTGCTCTTGTACCTTCTGCTCCCCATCCTGGTTCCAGTACCGTCAGCTGGTTCCGGGCAGAGCCTTTGGCTTAGGTGCCTCCCTCTGGGTATCCGAGTTCCACCAACATCAGGTGGTCCTTGGTAGTGCTTTCAGGCACGTGTACCTCCTGCTTAGTAACCGGGTTCCAGTAACGTCAGCTGGTCCTCGGTAGTTCCATTGGCTCTTGGACCTTCGGGTAGCCATCCGAGTTCCAGTTCCATCAGCTGGTTCTCGGCATTTTCTCAGCCTTCTTGTACCTTCTGCTACATTTCCAAGTTCAAGAGACTAAACACGATGACCCGGAAGACCACCCCTAAGATGACGATGACACCAGAGACGACAACCACCGTGATGACGACGACCCTGGAGACGATGACCCTGAAGACCACCCCGATGACGACGACCCCGGAGACGACGACCCTGAAGACCACCCCGATGACGACGACCCCGGAGACGACGACCCTGGAGACGACGACGACCTGGAAGACCGAGAAGCAGAAGAACAAGAGGCTGCAGAACAAAGAGCAGAAGAACATTAAGCATAACACTAAATATCAGAGCAAAAAATATTATCTAAATTATAAGCAGAAGAAGACTAAGCAGTGTATGGGGGTGAGTCCGTTCCTCCTCGTGGTGCCCCTGGATAAAGCCTGATGCTGCAGGCCAAACTGAACGCGGACAAATGTAACTCTTTTGTGACAGGCAGAACGGAAGGTGTAATCTTCAAACTTTTATAGATAACAACTACGGGAATGCCTGTCACAAATAAGAATATGATGAAGAAGTAGAATATGATGAAGATAATAGTAAAATAAAAAGAATATGAACAATGTAACCAAAAAAATAATAGGTAGAAGATGAAGAAGAAGATGAATAAGGTGAAGAAGTTGATGTCAAAGAAGCTGATGATGAGGATAATGAAGAAGAAAGTGTGGGAGAAGTAAAAAAGAAGGTGAAGGGCGTGGAAGTAGTGAAACATCAATATCTGACAAAATAAAAAAAAAATTAACATAGTCAAAATCTTTCTACCGCCGAACGTCATAAAAAAAAACAAAATCCTGCTATTCTATTACATTGGGCTAAACCTCTGTGCCTTTAATGTCTCCGCCACGTCCCCCAATACATCCTACATTATTCTTAGTTGTTTTCCTTCATGTAGAATGAACCTACAAGTTTATAAAGGGTTTATTTTAATTCCGATATTTTCGTCCCATTGACTTGCATTGGGATCGGGTATCGGTATCGGATTAGATCCGATATTTTGACGGTATCGGCCGATACTTTCCGATACCGATACTTTCCGATATCGGAAAGTATCGCTCAACACTAGTGAGTACACAATGCCCATGGCCATACTGCTACATGTATGACTATGGGCTGTACATTATATTATATGTATGACTATGGGCTGTGCAATATACAATATGTATGACTATGGGCTGTGCATTAAATTACATGTATGACTATGGGCTGTGCATTATACTACATGTATGACTATGGGCTGTGCATTATATTACATGTATGACTATGAGCTGTGCATAATATTACATATATGACAATGGACTGCGCCTTATACTACATGTATGACTATGGGCTGTGCATCATATTGCATGTATGACTATGGACTGTGCATTATACTACATGTATAACTATGGGTTGTGCATTATATTACATGTATGACTGTGGGCTGTGCATTATGCTGCATGGATGACTATGGGCTGTACATTATACTACATGGATAACTATGGGCTGTACATTATACTACATGGATGACTATCGGCTGTGCGTTATACTACATGGATGACTATCGGCTGTGCATTATACTACATGGAGGGCTATGGGGGCCACTTAATACTGTATGGAACACTATGAAAGATGCATTATACTGTATGGAGGACTATGAGGTGTGCATTATACTATAGGGAGGACTACTGGCTTTGCATAATACTATGTGAAGGACTATGGGGAGTGCATTATATTTTTTCTATGGGGCCCCATGACTTCTATGTTAGCCACTAGTGGGTATACTGGTTTATTTTTTTCTATACATTAAAGAACAACGTCAGGAGACATATACTAGTATGAGGGATATAAAAAGCAGAATTGGACCAAGGATAAAGGACATATACCAGGATGTGGGACATGTACAGTATATCAGGATGGGGCGCAAAATAAGAGACAACTACCAGGATAGAGGATATATACCAGGATGAGGGACATGAATACCAGAATGGAGGGCATATATATATATATATATATATATATATATATATATATATATATATATATATATATATATATAATTAGGATGGGGGCCAGGCCTAAATCTTGCATCGGTGCCCATCAGACTCTAATTACACCACTGCTGTCTAGTCTAAACTTTATACTGTATAAAGTTGGACATGATTACTAGTAAGTTTGTCCCAGTGTATTAATTTTCCTTGTAGTGTTCCTTTAGGATTCAACATGTTTGCTGTAGGAAGGATGTTAAAAACACAGCAGTTCTCAAAAGAAACCATGATTCTATAAAAGGGCTCTCCAGATGCTGTCTGCCCACTATTTGCCCAGAATGTCACTTGGATCCACTGCTATCTACCAGTGAAGTAATCACCTTGCATCTTCCGCTCACATCAACAGAACGCATGACATAATTTGTATGATTATAGAAATGTATGTAATCTGTTCAAGCCTTGACATACTAATCCTCATTATTTTGCAAATAAACACAGACTGAGCTGCAGCATGACATTCTCGGCGTGATACATCAGTCGCATTTGTCTTTCAGGCCTGGAAAATCCCTGGAGCTTCTGGCCACAAAAAGCAAAGCTAGACCAAATTGGATTATGGTTTGCAGGGACTTGCCCAGAGGGTCAGAAAAATCAATTTAGTATCACTTCCTTATCATTCTGCAGGATCAATTATAATCAATTTTACATCACTGCCTGTAGTGTGTGTCATTCCTCTTTCATCCAAGGAGGCTGTCCCCATGTAGAGAAGGAAATTGCAGTCCATGTAGAAGATTTGATGTGCTTCTATTTCTGCATCTCTCACAGTTTATTTAAAGATTTGGACCAGTCATTTGTCTCATGGTTATTGCACATTTCTTACAGATCCCTCCTAATATACACTTCATTTTAATACAATTATTGATAAAATTCACGTATCAGAGATGAGTTGTGATGGTGCACAGTTTACGGTAATGTGCAATACATTTTCTATGCTTTTATTGCTTTTATTTTATGCCAAAATGAAACCTACTGAAGCATCATAAAGGGGTATTCTTATATTGCTGGGATAGAGTGTAATATTCATATCTGATGGGGGGTATAAATTGAAATATCTCCGTCAAAGAAAACTAAAATATGCAAGATGTTTTTTCATTTCTTCATTAGTTTTTACTGGAATGGAGTTGTGCAGCAATTCCTTGCACAGCACATTATAAAGGGGTCTGCGAGGCAGCTCCACTGAAGTGAAGACACCAATGAAGAAGCAGCCGTACCTAAAGAGGATGTTCCATAAAAAAACATACATCACCTATCCACATGATAATTGAGGGACCAACTAATTGGGCATGATAAAGTAGAAGAACAGGGATCTTAAAGTTCCCGGTGGACTGGAGTCGTAATGAGCATGTGCGAGTAGTGCTCCATTCATTCTCAATAAAGGAGAGGTTGCATGTGTTCACTTTATACAGGGGACTTTGGGCTCTTTGGGACCAGGGGAGGTTTCAGCAACAGAACCCCAAGCCATGATTCATTTATTATCTATCCTCTGGGTAGGTGATAAATGTTATTTGTGCGACAACCCTTTATAGAGTAACATCTCCATTTACTCACTGTGGAAGGTCAGACAGTCGAACCACAATTAATCAGTAACTATTGGTATTTAATGGTATTCGGACAAGTCCAGATACAGACTGTAACGGCCATATGTAGGACTAGTTTCTTTTATACTTTCCCTCTAGTAGTAAAGTAACGCTTCTCAGATATACCATATGCAGTCAAATTTGGCAAAAGAGTTAAATAATCCCGTTTCTACATTGAAAACATTTGGTAATAGGTTGATGGCTTCAGGACCTGAAAATCACTGATGACCAATGGTAATCTCCATTGTACTAAAGCAAGGGAATGTGTGATATATGAAATGTGAATAGCATAATGGCTCGTGAAATCTATGAAAAAACACATGAGATGCTTAGCACAAAATTTGGCCAAAAAATGTGAGCCCATCCACCAAACGTCAAGGTAAACTCATGGATCGGATGGGTCCCTGACCAGACTGCCTAGTGTGAACACTTACCCTTGGCTAATATCATGGTAAAGCCTGAATTTATAGGAAGGTCGGAACCAACTGTGTTTGGATGTAATTAAAATCACAGCATGGTGAAGGTTGGGGCGTTCAAGTCAGAAAAAAATAGTACATAGCAAGTAATGGTAAACTGACTGAACAGCGAGCTAGTCTGATCTGGTGCATAACCAAAAAACAACTTACATAGCAAATAGATGAATGGCTGCACTCAATTGTACTAAAGCAAGGGAATGTGTGATACATGAAATGTGAATAGCATAATGGCTTTACCATGATATTAGCTAGAGGTAAGTGTTCACACTAGGCAGCCAGGTCAGGGACCCATCCAATCCATGAGATTACCTTGACATTTGGTGGATGGGCTCACATTTTTTGGCCAAATTTTAAGCATCTCGTGTTTTTTCATAGATTTCATGAGCCATTATGCTATTCACATTTCATGTATCACACATTCCCTTGCTTTAGTACAATTGAGTGCAACCATTCATCTATTTGCTATGTCAGTTGTTTTTTGGTTATGCACCAGTTCAGACTAGTTCGCTGTTCAGTCAGTTTACCATTACTTGCAATGGTAATCTCCAGCAGAAACTGTAGGAAGGCAAACATTTCTCCAATCCCTGATGATCAATTGGAATCTCAAGGAGAAACTGTAGAAAACAACACATTTGTCTAAGTTATATCTTTTTAAAGTCCTTAGGGGATAATTTTTGGATTCCTTTGTATCCAAAACTGAATGAAGATCCTTGGTTCAATAATATACCATATTTTGCAGTTTAAAAGATGCACCGGGTTGTAAGACGCACCCCAAATTTTGAGGAGAAAAATAGGAAAAAAAGGTTTTTTAATATAATGATGGTGCTTCTTACAATCCATGAGTCTTATTGCTTACCGGGGGTGGTGGCTGCTGTGAAGTGGGGTCCCAGGGTCTCGGCTGGTGGAGGCAGGAGTGGGGCAATGCTGTCTCCTCCAGCAGCAACCCTGGGACCCTGCTCCACCGCAGCCAGTAAGGTATATTCGCATTATTAGACGCCCCTCCATTTTCCCAAAAAAATTTTTGGGAAAAATAGTCTGTCTTATAATCCGAAAGATATGGTAAAAGAGTGTTTTTATTCCATAATGCGTTTCCACATCGGATTGGAGTCTTTCTCAACTGGATAATCCAACTGTACCCAACCAATGGTACAGTTGGTTTTTACAGTTGAAAAAGGCACCAGTCTGCAGTGGAAACGCGTTATGGAATAAAAACTGCCCCTTTATATTATTAGATCAAGGATCTTCATTTTGGTTACAAAAAATTGTAAATTGTCTTTACCTTCAAGCATCCTGGTGAAGCTCAACCCCCAACCACGTGGCATCAGCAACAATTATTGAGCTTTCACAGGAGTTGTGCTCGTGCAACTTACTCAGGTGGATATAATTCATCTTTTTTATAAAGGTGTCACCCTATGGTCTGGTGTGCACTGTTTCCTTACTGTGTTTATTGAATATGAATTTCTTTACTTTCGACTTGGAGGAATCCAGCAAAATTACACACAGCTGGCCAACAACTTGCAACTTTCTTTTGAGGTCTGGGAAGGGTTAAAGTAAAACAAAAAAATATTATATTCATCTCTCCAAGGCTCTCACTTCACTGGTTATGCCATCTATGTCACTGCCAGAGCTCATCTCCAGTCCAACTATTATGTCTGGTAATTTGGGAACGATGCATGTTATTGAAGTCAGTGATGTGTCATCCCTGATTGCCTGGGATTCATTCTCCGGGAGAACCCTAGACCTGACTGGACAATCAGGGACGATTTGCCATGATGACAGACGACACAGGGCACATTGGTACATCATGTTTTTCTTTTTTTTAATCCCTCCTCTCTTTGTATTATAATTTGAAGTTTGAAAAATCCGCAAAGCATAATAAACATCTGTTCCAGGCAGTCGGGGCACTTTCATTTTGGACATGAATTTTGGGAGTTTCATTCATCTCTACTCCAATTTATTATGTCCATGTTGTACAATGCATTATATCAAGAGTTTTAATTCTGTTGTACTTACTTGAAGTTCCAGTGCACCAGACCACTTCTTCTGTACAGTAAGTAGGATCTTTAACCCCTTTCCGACGTTGGGCTTAATAATACCCAGATTTTGTACTCCCTCCCTTTGATGTGGGCTCCGGCGCTGAAAGAGGTCACAAAGGATAATGATAAAGTGCCAAATGCCTGAAGATAGCCAAGTGCCAGAAAAATGTATGAAATAAAGTACCATATATAAATACAAGTGTATCACAATGATAGAAAATGTTAAGACATAGGAGACTGGTAGATTGTACTAAACCAACACTCACGGGCACACGCAATCTTCAGGCATTTGGCACTTTATTGTTACCCTTTGTGACCTCTTCAGTCATTTAATATTATTATAATTGTCTTTACTAGGATTATTATGTTGTGTGTTATTATTTTTCACAAAGAAAAAAATCTTTCTTTTTTATAAGAATAATTTCACCATACTTACCTAATTTTTGCCAGTCCCGCTTTTATTATTAATTGAAATAATGGAGTTCTGATATACCTTCTCGTATCATTTTAGGCTAAAATATTATTATCTTTCATTTTTTGTATCCTGTTATTGTTATTACCTGACTTGTTTGTTTAGTGGATCATTTTATCATACACCTATTTATATGTTATATTATTCATCATGTTAAAACCCACCTTGTGTGCATTTTATCCTTTTATCTTGTTGGGTTTTTCTCATTGTGTAAATTTCTGCTCTTTTTGTTATTTAATCAATAAAATTTGTATCTTTCTTGATATTTGGTTGTATATCATGTTATAGGCTTAGACCCCTTTGATAAAGATGATAAATAATAGCACTAGATAAAAAGAACCTAGAAAAACGTAGGCTATTAAAGAGCTTGCGGATATCTATCCGATGAGTGCAGCAAAAAATCCCATTAAGTTGGCATAAAATAGATTTTTTTCAGGGGCAAATCTACTGTGTCTGAATATACCGTTATTAATAATTTTTCATAAACCCTCACTTAGGAAACATAATATACCATATATCACGGGAGACACTTGGTTTTCCAGAAGATGAATGCCCCTTGATAAATAGTGTCCAACGGCTAAATGGAAATTCTGTGATTTTTTTTTATACTACATGCAAATGAAAACATGTTTTGCATTGTGGATGTCTATATGGAGTGAGATGGACCTTTTATAGAGGACCTGTCAGCAGAAATTTACACCCTAGCTAAAAGTAGTAGTTTAAAGCCCCTTAAATGCTTATTACACTCTTACCTTTCTAGCAAAATTTTGTTTCGGCATTTTTGAGACATCAATTCTTAAAATTTAATTCTCAAGTGCAGCGGGGCGGACATTTCCCTAACCAGCTCTGCTGTACTTTTCTGCCCCCCACCGGCCTCTGGTTGTTGGTTGACATAGTAACATAGTTTTTAAGGTTGAAGGAAGACTTTAAGTCCATCTAGATCAACCCATATCCAAACCTAACATGCCCTAACATGTTGATCCAGAGGAAGGCAAAAAACCCTTGTGGCAAATAGTAAGCTCCACATTGGGGAAAAAAAATTCCTTCCTGACTCCACATACGGCAATCAGACTAGTTTCCTGGATCAACGCCCTATCAAGGAATCTAGTATATATAACATGTAACATTATACTTTTCAAGAAAGGCATCCAGTCCCTTCTTAAATATTAGTAATGAATCACTCATTACAACATCATACGGCAGAGAGTTCCATAGTCTCACTGCTCTTACAGTAAAGAATCCGTGTCTGTGATTATGATTAAACCTTCTTTCCTCCAGACGTAGAGGATGCTCCCTTGACCCCGTCTCAGGTCTACGAGCAAAAAGATCATTTGAAAGGTCTTTGTACTGTCCCCTCATGTTTTTATTCATTGTAATAAGATAACCCCTTAGCCTTCCAAACTAAATAGCCCCAAGTGTAATAACCTATCTTGGTATTGCAGACCCCCCAGTCCTCTAATAACCTTGGTCGCTCTTCTCTGCACCCGCTCTAGTTCAGCTATGTCTTTCTTATACACCGGAGACCAGAACTGTGCACAGTATTCTAAGTGTGGTCGAACTAGTGACTTGTATAGAGGTAAAATTATGTTCTCCTCATGAGCATCTATGCCTCTTTTAATGCATCCCATTATTTTATTTGCATTTGTAGCAGCTGCCTGACACTGGCCACTAAATGTGAGTTTGTCATCCACCCATACACCCAGGTCTTTTTCATTGATGGTTTTGCCCAGTGTTTTACAATTAAGCACATAGTTATGCATCTTATTACTTCCACCCAAGTGCATGACCTTACATTTATCCCCATTAAAGCTCAATTGCCATTTATCAGCCCAAGCTTCTAGTTTACATAAATCCTCCTGTAATATAAAATTGTCCTCCTCTGTATTGATTACTCTGCAGAGTTTAGGGTCATCTGCAAAAATTGAAATTCTACTCTGTATGCCCCCTACAAGGTCATTAATAAATATGTTAAAAAGAAGAGGGCCCAATACTGCCCCCTGTCGTACCCCCACTGCTAACCGCGACCAAGTCCCAGTGTGCTGCATTAATAACTACCCTTTGTTTCCTATCCCTGAGCCAGCTCTTAACCCACTTACACATATTTTCCCCTGTTCCCATTGTTCACATTTTATGTATTAAACTTTTGTGTGGCACCATATCAAAAGCTTTTGAAAAGTCCATATACACTATGTCCACTGCGTGTCCTTGGTACAGTCCGGAACTTACAGTACCTCTTCATAGAAGTTTATCACATGTGACTTACCTTAGTGGCCTGTCTCCCCTGCGCTTTACGCTTATACCTGTTTGGGGTCAAATATCATACTGACAGGTCCTCTTTAAAAGGTTTCTTTATGTCAACAAGTCAAAAAATGTTTTCATTAGCATGTAGTATGAAAAAAAATTCACAGGACTTCCATTGATGTGATTTTTTTCAAGGCACATTCATCTTCACAGAGAAAAAAAAAACGCACATTCCTACAACAGCTTAGAACAGCTTTCTTCTGTGAGAGCTATGTAAGGACAGAAATTCTGCTTTCTTCACTAGTCTCACTGCAGAGCTGTGTGTGATTATGTAAGGTTTGCAGGACGGTAGCCATGGGCAAGGTGCTGCTCCATAACGCCCTCTCACTTTACAAGAAATCATTGTCTATAGATGAGTGAACCCCTGGATATTCGGATTAAGTGGGTTCGACGAACAGTTAAAAAAGGTTCGGTTCGGGTACCAGCCCAGTACCCAAACCAAGGCCCAATTCACTTGAATATGAGGGCCAGAACATCAAGTGTTTGCCATGCTGTCATGTGCATGACATCGCAGCAAACACTGCCTCTGATCAGTGATAAAATCAGCTGGTCAAAGAGCTGCGGTTCCCACGCTGTCAGTATGAAAGCTTGAGCCCGCAGCTGTGATTGGAGGTAAAAAGCTTACCTCTGGTCACTGGCGTCAGCTGATGGGACTACTACTCTCATCAGTCGCCGCTTGCCACTAATAACAGTGAGAGCAGGCGTGGCTGATGGGAGTATTCTAGGAATTTAGGACCTGAGAATTACGTCACTGCTTGTGATTGGCAGCCTTCTTTGCTTAAAATGAGCGCGTTTAGGGCCTTCCATGATGTCACGGCTTCTGATTGGTCGCGTGCCGCTCATGTGACCGCCACGCGACCAATCAGAAGAAGGCTGCCAGTTAACAGTGGTGAAGTGCCGGGGCCTCCGGTGAGGTGTGAGTATATCAATATTTTTTATTTTAATTCTTTATTTTACACATTAATATGGATCCCAGGGCCTGAAGGAGAGTTTCCTCTCCTTCAGACCCTGGGAACCATCAGGATACCTTCCGATACTTGGTGTCCCATTGACTTGTATAGGTATCGGGTATCGGTATCGGCGATATCCGATACTTTTCGGGTATCGGCCGATACTATCCGATACCGATACTTTCAAGTATCGGACGGTATCGCTCAACACTAGGGGTGATAGCTGGGGGGGTTGATGTCGCCTTTGTATTGTCCAGTGACATCAAGCCCCGAGATTAGTAATGGAGAGGCATCTATAAGATGCCCCATTACTAACCCCATAGTCACATTGTATGAAAACACAGACACCAAGAATAAAGTCCTTTAATTCACAAAATGAAACAGACTCCTTTAATAATCTTAATTAAACCATACTTACAACCTCGCCTATTTCTTCCAAAGTCCTCGTTCTGCTGTAATAAACGAAACATAATAAAACAACAATATACAATTCTAATTTACTGAGATAATGACTTTTGGGTTTCATTGGCTGTAAGCCATAATCATCAACATTAACAGAAATAAACAATAGAAGTAGATCACTCTGTTTGTAATAACGCTATATAATATATGAAATTCACTTTTTGTATTGAATAACTGAAATAAATTAACTTTTCGATGATATTCTAATTTTGTGAGAAGCACCTGTATTATGTTACCGATCCATGTTTTAATTTATGGGGAGTGGAGGAGGAGGGTCTAGCAATGAGAGGCATAGACATAGACAGATCATGCTGTAATTTTCTAGTACAGTGGGGGAAATAAGTATTTAGTCAGCCACCAATTGTGCAAGTTCTGCCACTTAAAAAGATGAGAGAGGCCTGTAATTGACATCATAGGTAGACCACAACTATGAGAGTCAAAATGAGAAAACAAATCCAGAAAATCACCTTCTCTGATTTGGCAAGATTTATTTTGCAAATTATGGTGGAAAATAAGTATTTGGTTATTCAGAAAAGTTCATCTCAATATTTTGTTATATATCCTTTGTTGGCAATGAGATCAAACGTTTTCTGTAAGTCTTCACAAGGTTGGCTGTCATGATCTCCATGGCCAGAGAACTAGCATAAGCCTCTATAGGAACAAGCTCTTGGAAGATGTAACTATACTGACCATGAACTAAACCTACCGCATCATCTAGAAGTAGCCAGGTAGCATGTCCTACTTTTTATCCCTATATGCCCAGCGCCGGCCGGAGAACTAAATAATGCTAGCAGAGGGAAATATAAGACCTGACTCACCTCTAGAGAAATGCCCAAAAAAAAGGAGACAGAAGCCCCCCCACATATATTGGCGGTGATATGAGATGAAACAACAAACGCAGCAGGAAAATAGTTTTAGCAAATTTGAGGTCCGCTTTCTAGATAGCAGAAGACAGAAAGCACACTTTCATGGTCAGTAGAAAACCCTAACAAAACACATCCAGAAATTACTTTAGGACTCTGGCATTAACTCATAATACCAGAGTGGCAATTCCTGATCAACAAGAGCTTTCCAGACACAGTAACGAAACTGCAGCTGTGAACTGGAACCAAAATACAAAAACAAAACATGGACGAATGTCCAACTTATCTAGTAGATGTCTGGGAGCAGGAACAAGCACAGAGAGGCTTCTGATAACATTGTTGACCGGCAAGCATCTAACAGAGAAGCCAGGTTATATAGCGACACCCAGATCTAATCAGAACAGGTGAACAGGGAAGATGATGTCACAAGTTCAATTCCACCAGTAGCCACCGGGGGAGCCCAGAATCCAAATTCACAACAGTACCCCCCCCTCAAGGAGGGGGCACCGAACCCTCACCAGAACCACCAGGGCGATCAGGATGGGCCCTATGAAAGGCACGAACCAGATCAGAGGCATGAACATCAGATGCAGTGACCCAAGAATTATCCTCCTGGCCATATCCCTTCCACTTGACCAGATACTGGAGTCTCCGTCTGGAAACACGGGAGTCTAGGATTTTTTCCACAACGTACTCCAACTCACCCTCAACCAACACCGGAGCAGGAGGCTCAACGGAAGGCACAACCGGTGCCTCATACCTGCGCAATAACGACCGATGAAAAACGTTATGAATAGAAAAGGATGCAGGGAGGTCCAAACGGAAGGAAACAGGGTTAAGAATCTCCAATATTTTATACGGACCGATGAACCGAGGCTTAAACTTAGGAGATGAGACCCTCATAGGGACAAAACGAGAAGACAACCACACCAAATCTCCAACACAAAGCCGAGGACCAACACGACGGTGACGGTTGGCAAAAAGCTGAGTCTTCTCCTGGGACAACTTTAAATTGTCCATCACCTGCCCCCAGATATGATGCAATCTCTCCACCACCGCATCCACTCCAGGACAATCCGAGGATTCCATCTGACCGGAGGAAAATCGAGGATGGAACCCCGAATTACAGAAAAACGGGGAAACCAAGGTGGCAGAGCTGGCCCGATTATTGAGGGTGAACTCCGCCAATGGCAAAAAAGCAACCCAATCATCCTGGTCAGCAGACACAAAACACCTCAGATATGTCTCCAGGGTCTGATTAGTCCGCTCGGTCTGGCCATTAGTCTGAGGGTGAAAAGCAGACGAAAAAGACAAATCTATGCCCATCCTAGCACAAAATGCCCGCCAAAATCTAGACACAAATTGGGTTCCTCTGTCAGAAACGATATTCTCAGGAATACCATGAAAACGAACAACATTTTGAAAAAACAGGGGCACCAACTCGGAAGAAGAAGGCAATCTGGGCAGGGGAACCAAATGAACCATCTTAGAAAAACGGTCACACACCACCCAGATGACAGACATCTTCTGAGAAACAGGCAGATCTGAAATAAAATCCATCGAGATGTGTGTCCAAGGCCTCTTAGGAATAGGCAAGGGCAACAATAATCCACTAGCCCGAGAACAACAAGGCTTGGCCCGAGCACAAACGTCACAAGACTGCACAAAGCCTCGCACATCTCGTGACAGGGAAGGCCACCAGAAGGATCTTGCCACCAAATCCCTGGTACCAAAAATTCCAGGATGACCTGCCAACGCAGAAGAATGCACCTCAGAGATGACTTTACTGGTCCAATCATCAGGAACAAACAGCCTATCAGGCGGACAACGATCCGGTCTATCCGCCTGAAACTCCTGCAAGGCCCGCCGCAGGTCTGGAGAAACGGCTGACAAGATAACTCCCTCCTTAAGAATACCTGTGGGGTCAGAGTTGCCAGGTGAATCAGGCTCAAAACTCCTAGAAAGGGCATCCGCCTTAACATTCTTAGAACCTGGTAGGTACGATACCACAAAATTAAACCGAGAAAAAAATAATGACCAGCGCGCCTGTCTAGGATTCAGGCGCCTGGCGGTCTCAAGATAAATCAAATTTTTGTGGTCAGTCAATACCACCACCTGATGTCTGGCCCCCTCGAGCCAATGGCGCCACTCCTCAAACGCCCACTTCATGGCCAAAAGCTCCCGATTCCCAACATCATAATTCCGCTCAGCGGGCGAAAATTTACGGGAAAAGAAGGCACAAGGCCTCATCACGGCGCAGTCAGAACTTTTCTGCGACAACACTGCCCCAGCTCCGATCTCAGAAGCGTCGACCTCAACCTGAAAAGGAAGAGTCACATCAGGCTGACGCAACACAGGGGCAGAAGAAAAACAGCGCTTAAGCTCCTGAAAGGCCTCCACAGCATCAGGGGACCAATTAGCAACATCAGCACCCTGTCTAGTCAAATCGGTCAATGGCTTAACGACATCCGAAAAACCAGAAATAAATCGACGATAAAAGTTGGCAAAGCCCAAAAATTTCTGAAGACTTTTAAGAGAAGAGGGCTGCGTCCAATCACAAATAGCTTGAACCTTGACAGGATCCATCTCAATGGAAGAGGGAGAAAAAATATATCCCAAAAAGGAAATTCTCTGAACCCCAAAAACGCACTTAGAACCCTTGACACACAGAGAATTAGACCGCAAAACCTGAAAAACCCTCTTAACTTGCCGGACATGAGAGTCCCAGTCATCCGAAAAAATCAGAATATCATCCAGATACACTATCATAAATTTATCCAAAAAATCGCGGAAAATATCATGCATAAAGGACTGGAAGACTGAAGGGGCATTAGAAAGACCAAAAGGCATCACCAAATACTCAAAGTGGCCCTCGGGCGTATTAAATGCGGTTTTCCACTCATCCCCCTGCCTGATCCGCACCAAATTATACGCCCCACGGAGATCAATCTTAGAGAACCACTTGGCCCCCTTTATGCGAGCAAACAAATCAGTCAGCAACGGCAATGGGTATTGATATTTAACCGTGATTTTATTCAAAAGCCGATAATCAATACATGGTCTCAAAGAGCCGTCTTTTTTTGACACAAAGAAAAAACCGGCTCCTAAGGGAGATGACGATGGACGAATATGTCCCTTTTCCAAGGACTCCTTTATATATTCTCGCATAGCAGTATGTTCAGGCACAGACAGATTAAATAAACGACCCTTTGGGTATTTACTACCCGGAATTAAATCTATAGCACAATCGCACTCACGGTGCGGAGGTAGTGAACCCAGCTTGGGTTCTTCAAAGACGTCACGATAATCAGACAGGAACTCAGGGATTTCAGAGGGAATAGATGATGAAATGGACACCAAAGGTACGTCCCCATGAGTCCCCTTACATCCCCAGCTCAACACAGACATAGCTCTCCAGTCAAGGACTGGGTTGTGAGACTGCAGCCATGGCAATCCCAGCACCAAATCATCATGTAGATTATACAGCACCAGAAAACGAATAGTCTCCTGGTGATCCGGATTAATACACATAGTCACTTGTGTCCAGTATTGTGGTTTATTATTAGCCAATGGGGTGGAGTCAATCCCCTTCAGAGGAATAAGAGTTTCCAAAGGCTCTAAATCATACCCACAACGATTGGCAAAGGACCAATCCATAAGACTCAAAGCGGCGCCAGAGTCGATATAGGCGTCAGTAGTAATAGATGACAAAGAGCAAATCAGGGTCACAGACAAAATAAATTTAGACTGTAAAGTGCCAATGGAAACGGATTTATCAAGCTTTTTAGTACGCTTAGAGCATGCTGATATAACATGAGTAGAATCCCCACAATAGAAACACAACCCATTTTTCCGTCTAAAATTCTGCCGCTCGCTTCTGGACAGAATTCTATCACACTGCATGCTTTCTGGCGTCTTCTCAGTGGACACCGCCAGATGGTGCACTGGTTTGCGCTCCCGCAGACGCCTATCGATCTGAATGGCCATTGTCATGGACTCATTCAGACCCGCAGGCACAGGGAACCCCACCATAACATCCTTAATGGCATCAGAGAGACCCTCTCTGAAAGTAGCCGCCAAGGCACACTCATTCCACTGAGTAAGCACAGACCATTTACGGAATCTTTGGCAGTAAATTTCAGCTTCATCTTGCCCCTGCGATAGGGACATCAAAGTTTTTTCTGCCTGAAGTTCCAAATGAGGTTCCTCATACAGCAAGCCCAAGGCCAAAAAAAACGCATCCACATTGCGCAACGCAGGATCCCCTGGTGCCAATGCAAAAGCCCAGTCTTGAGGGTCGCCGCGGAGCAAGGAAATCACAATCCCAACCTGCTGTGCAGGGTCTCCAGCAGAACGAGATTTCAGGGACAAAAATAGCTTACAATTATTTCTAAAATTCTGAAAGCTAGATCTATTCCCTGAGAAGAATTCCGGCAAAGGAATTCTCGGCTCAGATACCGGAGCATGAATAATAAAATCTTGCAAATTTTGTACTTTCGTGGTGAGATTATTCAAACCTGCAGTTACACTCTGAAGATCCATTATTAACAGGTGAACACAAAGCCATTCAAAGATTATAAGGAGAGAGAAAAAAAAGAAAGACTGCAGCATAGACAGACTGGCTAGTGATCCAATTAAGAGCACAGAGAAAAAAAAAAAAAAAACTCTCAGCAGACTTCTTATTTCTCTCCTTTCTCAGCCAAGGATTTTAACCCTTTAGTGGGCCGGTCAAACTGTCATGATCTCCATGGCCAGAGAACTAGCATAAGCCTCTATAGGAACAAGCTCTTGGAAGATGTAACTATACTGACCATGAACTAAACCTACCGCATCATCTAGAAGTAGCCAGGTAGCATGTCCTACTTTTTATCCCTATATGCCCAGCGCCGGCCGGAGAACTAAATAATGCTAGCAGAGGGAAATATAAGACCTGACTCACCTCTAGAGAAATGCCCAAAAAAAAGGAGACAGAAGCCCCCCCACATATATTGGCGGTGATATGAGATGAAACAACAAACGCAGCAGGAAAATAGTTTTAGCAAATTTGAGGTCCGCTTTCTAGATAGCAGAAGACAGAAAGCACACTTTCATGGTCAGTAGAAAACCCTAACAAAACACATCCAGAAATTACTTTAGGACTCTGGCATTAACTCATAATACCAGAGTGGCAATTCCTGATCAACAAGAGCTTTCCAGACACAGTAACGAAACTGCAGCTGTGAACTGGAACCAAAATACAAAAACAAAACATGGACGAATGTCCAACTTATCTAGTAGATGTCTGGGAGCAGGAACAAGCACAGAGAGGCTTCTGATAACATTGTTGACCGGCAAGCATCTAACAGAGAAGCCAGGTTATATAGCGACACCCAGATCTAATCAGAACAGGTGAACAGGGAAGATGATGTCACAAGTTCAATTCCACCAGTAGCCACCGGGGGAGCCCAGAATCCAAATTCACAACAGTTGGCACACACTGTTGGTGGTATGTTGGCCCATTCCTCCATGCAGATCTCCTCTGGAGCAGTGATATTTTGGGCCTTTTGCTGGGCAACACGGATTTTCAACTCCCTCCAAAGGTTTTCTATGGGTTTGAGATCTGGAGACTGGCCAGGTCATTCTCACTCTAGTTCTGAATTCACAGCTACACTTCTCAGTACTGCCAGTGTCCTCCATATCAGTGCTGCTTCTGAACAAGTGCTACATACAAAAACGAGAGCAAAGCTGACAGATTGTTCTGCACAGTCGTGTGAAAAGTACTGTTCAAGTCAAAAGCTTTAACCCTTACCTGACGTATGCAATATAAAAGGAAAAAATGTAAGATGTAATTTTTACACTAGGTAAAGGTAAGGTGGCCCACACAATTGCCAATCCGCAAGCTGATTAAATGTAAAGGAATTGAATGTTACTACTATTAAATCTTTTTTTTTTTTACTATGTGTAATATATGTAACAGTTTGGTTGCTGTTTAATTAAAACAACTATTCAATCTTCATTTTACAAAAATATATTTCTATTGCACACAAAGGAGAATAGTTTCTAAAGATCCTTTCTACTATTGTAGTGCTTAGAACTAATGTTCTGTTTCATGCTTAATCTTGCCTGAAACATTGGTTTTAGAAAATCATAAATACAGTAACATTTACAATAGCCAATACATTGAATTCATTTCTGTTCTAGAAATCAACTTCTTATTCACTATGGACCAATTGCCTGTTTTTTTTTTGTATTTTCAGTTCTGCATGTTTAAGGACACTAAATCAGAATCTAACCTCAAGGACGGCACGCAGAAGCATGGATTATTAAGCTTGTGATGCATCATCTTTGCTGTATTCAAATTTTAATTGTACTATTTTAGATAAATAATTTCACAAAACATCCCATCGTATAATTACCTGTACTATAGTGTTTCAGGAAAGCCATTTAGCATTTATTTTTCTAATTATAAGCCATTTCTGTAACTTTCCTGTACATTAGCAATTCTAAATATTTATACATTTTCCAATATTTTTTAATTAATTGTTTGTGTTTTTTCTTTAGATCTGAGCATTCAGTTATTGATATGACACATACTTACAGTAAATATACAATATATACTGTAAATAAATAGAATTTCATATATCATACAAGTTACCCACGTAGAGGCGGCAGGCCAGGGGATCCGGTCACTGTACTAATAAGTGTAAGTGCTTGCCTAACACATGCACTTTATTGACACTTTACATAGCCACTGTATGCACTTTTAGCACTTGCCACTTGCACTAAGTTGTGCCCCGCCAACCATTCCCTCACTTGAGGTTATTTCCTTATACCAGGTTAATAGAGTGGCTGGTTGGAATTGCTATGGGCAGTGCAGCTGGCATTAATTTGCTCTTATTTTGTGCCATTTAAAAACCATCTATATATTTTATAATTTTGCTAATGCTTATTTGTGTGCTTCTATGGTACTTACCCCTGGACCCCTGTGGTTTCCTGCATAAAGCGGTGATACTGTTATCATTTTAATGTATTTTTGCTAATAAAATTTGTATATTTTAGTCCAATATACTCTTTAGACTCCCGTCTTTGCTTTAATCGGCCTGTTGGGGTGCTTATTGTGGTTATAGTAAATTTTGAGTTTTTCTGGCTTATTACCTATCCCGTTGTGTAGGGGATTTCAGTGTCTAATTTTTAAAAACAAGCAACAAAAGCTTTACCTCACAGAAAAAATCAGTTGTGATCCCATCCTGACCTGTCTGTCTGTATTATTATTATTATTTATTATTATAGCACCATTTATTCCATGGTGCTTTACATGTGAGGCGGGGTATACATAATAAAAACAGGTACAATAATCTTGAACAATACAAGTCATAACTGGTACAGGAGGAGAGAGGACCCTGCCCGTGAAGGCTCACAATCTACAAGGATAGGTGAGGATACAGTAGGTGAGGCTAGAGCTGGTCGTGCAGTGGTTTGGTCGATCGGTGATTACTGCAGGTTGTAGGCTTGCCGGAAGAGGTGGGTCTTCAGGTTCTTTTTGAAGGTTTCGATGGTAGGTGAGAGTCTGATATGTTGTGGTAGAGAGTTCCAGAGTAGGGGTGATGTGAGAGAGAAATCTTGTATGCGATTGTGGGAAGAGGAGATAAGAGGGGAGTAGAGAAGGAGATGTTGTGACGATCGGAGGTTGCGTGCAGGAATGTACCGGGAGACGAGGTCACAGATGTATGGAGGGGACAGGTTGTGGATGGCTTCGTATGTCATGGTTAGGCTTTTGTACTGGAGTCTCTGGGTAATGGGGAGCCAGTGAAGGGATTGACAGAGGGGAGAGGCCAGAGGAATAGCAGGGGGACAGGTGGATTAGTCGGGCAGCTGAGTTTAGAATAGATTGGAGGGGTGTGAGAGTGTTCGAGGGGAGGCCACAGAGCAGGAGGTTACAGTAGTCGAGGTGGGGGATGATGAGGGCATGGACTAGGGTTTTTGCAGATTCTTGGTTTAGGAATGTACGGATCCGTGAAATATTTTTGAGTTGAAGGCAGCAGGAAGTTGAAAGGGCTTGGATATGCGGTTTGAGGGAGAGATCAGTGACAAAGATTACCCCGAGACAGCGAGCTTGTGGGACTGGGGAGCGTGGGCAGCCGTTTATTATAATGGATAGGTTCGTTGGAGGGGTCGTGTGAGATGGGGGAAAGACAATGAATTCTGTTTTGTCCATGTTAAGTTTTAGAATTCTAGCGGAGAAGAAGGATGAAATCGCGGATAGACATTGAGGGATGCTGGTTAGTAGGGTGGTGATATATGTATACTCTTTTGCTTCGCCCCTGCCCAGAAGCTGTGGTGTAATCAGACCATGTCCCTGTACGGTCAGACACAGCCACTACACAGTACACAGCAGGGGCACATTTATAAGATTATCTCAGCACAGGAACCCATCCAATTGTAGAACTTATTTTTATTTCCAGATCTGTTAATCAAATGTACTTGTGTCAAAACCCCTTCAAACTTTACACTTATCTGTATCCTTGTGTTACTTCCATCCGTGGATTTGTGGACCGACTGTGCCACAAGAGCCTGTCCTGACCAAGAAAGGGGGTCACAAAGCAGTTGCCTGCGGTTCACTGGAGATCCTGATGATGGAGACAGACTGGGCTGCAGGTATCCGCCAGTTACCACTCCTGGGCAGAGCCCAGTACTCCAGCTGCTGACCCCAGGGGTCAGGTACGCTGACACTGATTAGGGGTAGGTCTCCATTCAGACTAGTAAGTTCTGGCACACAGAATGGCTACTGACATGAATTTGGGCTTGGTTCAGACATGCCGGTCGAGGATTCTGGTTCAGGCTCTGGCCGCTCATAGACCAGGGGACGAGGTTTAGGCTCTTGCCACTCCTGGACCAGGTGATAAGCTTCAGTCGCTGCCCATTCTGAGACCAGGAGACAAGGTTCAGGCACTGGCCACTTCAGAACCAGGGATCTTTAGATACAGGACTTGCCACACCACCACCAGTAGAATAAGGAAACAGGACTGGCCACACCCACACCAGGGGACTACAGATACAGGACTGGCCACCCCGGGAGGGGGGGACTTCAGACACAGGACTGAACATTCTGGGACCAGGGATACAGGTTTAGGACACTGACAAGACTGGGACCATGGGACCTAAAAACTCACAAGTAGTGCAACTTATTGGCTAATGATTTTACTCGCTGCTAGGTGAATCCCTAGGGGAGAGGGAGTCTTTTATACAGGATGACTCCCAGTAATTGGCTGGGAGCCATCTTGCAGGTGTACTGTTTATACTAAATGCCTCTCAGCTATAAGCTGAGGGTATTTAGTATATGCTCTTTAAGAACATGGGAGCGCGTATACGAGCTTACTAGGTGTGCCACCGGAACTGTGGCATGAACACCAGATGGATTAGGCGGGAGCATGATGGAGACTGCGCAGAGGGCAGTGAGTAAGCCGGCATTCCTGCATAGAAGGAGAACGGGACATTGTGTAGGGGCGCAGGCAGTAGCGCTACACCTTTTACTTAATTGGACTCTTTGCTCCACTCAGCAGTTCTAGCTTGTAGGTTCTGGAAATGATAGTGCAATAAACAAGCTGCCGATGCTGTAGTAATTTTCTTTACATTTTTTTTTACCTAACTAGAAACCTTCATCACACCACCGGTGAACAATGTCCCAAACAGACAAACCAATTATGCAATTTTCACAAACTATGATATTGTGTTAAACTATGTGTTTATCTACCTTCATGCACTTAAAAACAGTCCTTGCTCCACTCTGTAAGCCAAACTTGGAGTTTCTGTAATGCGTAGTGTATTGAGCTAAAAAAAACTCTAGGTGCAGTTATTAATTAATTAACACTGGGAAAATGTTTTCCTTAACTGAAAACATTTATCACAGCACACATGACCAAACAAACAATATCTCAACCAAATCAATCAACTGCACAGTTATCAGAGGATATGTTATTAAATTAAACTATGCAATTATCTGCAGTTCTCTCTACTCAGCTTGTTTCCCTTGGAGTCTATGAAAGCGGTAGTTTTAGTATTCAGTATGAAACAAACATAAGTTAGCGAGATTAATTTTGCTCAATATGACTAAAGACTTAGGAATGTGAATTTTGGCCCCATACAGGAGGTTGGGCTAACAACCAATGACAGAACAGTTTTCCTGATGACAAATGTAAGAGGGATAATTTTTAGACAGTTAAAAAAAACCCCATCAAATGTCTGTTTGTGCAGTGTGTTATTAAATGGGCTGTTGGTTAACACTGGTTACTATCCATTTACCCATAACCATGCACTCAACTTTTCTTTGCAAATAAGTCGATTTGTGGCGAATGGATTCTTTGTGAAAATAATTTCCTGAATTAATTTGGCACGTTTGGCAAATTCAAATTTCAACAGATTCAATCATCTCTGTAATACAATCATTGCACACAGTCCGTCTTAATAAAATATAGCTTTTATATCATCGCTACAACAAAAATTACTTTAATAATCTCAGATTCTCTTGCGATTCAAAAGTTTATCTGTCTTTTAATTAGTTGTTGGTTTTGTTTTTAAAAAGATGAAGAAGTTTACTGGTTAGGGCATAATTAGCAGTGAAATGTGTTTGATGTAGTGTGCCTAAACCCAATTAGAAAGACCTCATTACTGTAGTGTGGCTCTGAAAATTTGGATTTCTAAGTTGGCTTGTCATAGATCAAAAACAGTTTGAACTAATATTTATCACTGACTTGTTTGTGCATATTGAATGACTGGTTCTTGAAGTTAGCTCTACACCTGACTTGTAGATGTTTTCAAAGTTTATTTGTTTCAAATGACTTTTCTAAGTAAACTGTCAAATATCCGTATATATGTGTCTATATTAGGAATGATACCTTCTCTGGTTATTATATGACTTGTACTCAGCATTCCCAACCAGTTTTTCCCTAACATCAATCATTTTAAACTGTCTTTGAGCTCGTAGATGAAGACTAGCTGCTATGAAGTATGTCATATACTGCGCACATAGACAGAATACAGACAGATAGGCAGAAGCATGGAGGACAAGCAGGACTGAGCAGTATAGCTAATAATCCAGTGCTACGGTGAGGTAAAACACTTACAAGGAAGCCACAGTGATAGGGTCACTCTCACTCTGCTGATCCTTTCTCCCCTGCCCCCATAAACATCAATAACCTGAACCTTCTGGAGAACTAACTGCCCATTTCGTTTTCAACATGATGAATTTTATCTGTATTTGTCAATGAATAGAAAGCTCTGGAGGTAGATGAATGGAAAAGCATCTCATAAATGCAAAAAGAAACATACAGTAATATTTATCAGGTAAAATATAATACAGAGTTTCCTTTATTTGCCTATACTATTGATTTATGCAATGTTTTGAAACAACAATGACCATTTAGGTCTAGTATACATTAGGAAAGGATATATACAACTCAAAGAAATCTAATTTTTAGAACTTACAGGGGCCGTCTAGAATATTAACCCCTTCATGGCATATGAAGTGCAGTTACTTCATATGTAGTGATGGGCAAACCTGTGGATGTTCGGGTCTGGTGGGTTTGGCCAAAAAGTTTTAAAAAGTGCAGTTTAGGTACCATAACAGTACCCGAACCAAAACCTGGACCTCATTCCGATGAATGTGGGGCCCAAACATGCATTGCTTGCCACACCGTCTTCTGCATGGCAGCATGGCAAACACTGGCTCTGATCAGCAGTAAGATCATTATCACCGGTCAGAGCACTGCAGTTCCCTCACTGTCAGATGACAACATCAGCCAGCAGCTGTGACCAGAAGTATAACATTTACCTCTGGTCACAGGTGTCAGCTAATGGGACTACTACTCCCATCAGCCTAAGCCTGCTGTCGCTGAGAACAGCTAGAAGGGGCGCCGGCTGATGGGAGTATTCTTCAGCAAGTACCTGCATTATAAATAAATAAATTTAAAAAAAGGAGATTCCCCTCTATTTTTGATAACCAGCCAGGCAAAACTGGCAGCTGCAGGCTCCAAACCTCAGCAGTCAGCTGTGCTATATCTACTTACCTTGGTGGACTGTGGCTACGTGTCGCTTGTAGGACATATATTTAGGGGAGTGTCAATTTGAACCTCTTGCCAGTTTTTCTGTTTGTGGGCAATTCAGTTTGTTTGGTTGATATTGTTCTCATCCCCTTCTTTCTAGCATATGGTCTACACACCAGTTGCGTAACTTGAAGCTAATGGGCCCCAATGCAAAAGCTCCAAGGTGACCTGTTATGGTTCTCAATGGCAAGAGAACATAGCCCAGCAAACATAAGAACTAGCTCTTGGAAGGATGGAAACTAAACTGACCATGAACTAAACCTGCCGCACAACTAACAGTAGCCGGGTAGCGTAGCCTGCGTTTTATCCCTAGACGCCCAGCGCCGGCCGGAGGACTAACTAATCCTGGCAGAGGAAAATATAGTCCTGGCTCACCTCTAGAGAAATTTCCCCGAAAGGCAGACAGAGGCCCCCACAAATATTGGCGGTGATTTTAGATGAAATGACAAACGTAGTATGAAAATAGGTTTAGCAAAATTGAGGTCCGCTTACTAGATAGCAGGAAGACAGAAAGGGCACTTTCATGGTCAGCTGAAAACCCTATCAAAATACCATCCTGAAATTACTTTAAGACTCTAGTATTAACTCATAACATCAGAGTGGCAATTTCAGATCACAAGAGCTTTCCAGACACAGAAACGAAACTACAGCTGTGAACTGGAACAAAATGCAAAAACAAACAAGGACTAAGTCCAACTTAGCTGGGAGTTGTCTAGCAGCAGGAACATGCACAGAAAGGCTTCTGATTACAATGTTGACCGGCATGGAAGTGACAGAGGAGCAAGGCTAAATAGCGACTCCCACATCCTGATGGAAACAGGTGAACAGAGAGGATGATGCACACCAGTTCAATTCCACCAGTGGCCACCGGGGGAGCCCAAAATCCAATTTCACAACAGTACCCCCCCCTCAAGGAGGGGGCACCGAACCCTCACCAGAACCACCAGGGCGATCAGGATGAGCCCTATGAAAGGCACGGACCAAATCGGAGGCATGAACATCAGAGGCAGTCACCCAAGAATTATCCTCCTGACCGTATCCCTTCCATTTGACCAGATACTGGAGTTTCCGTCTGGAAACACGGGAGTCCAAGATTTTTTCCACAATGTACTCCAACTCGCCCTCAACCAACACCGGAGCAGGAGGCTCAACGGAAGGCACAACCGGTACCTCATACCTGCGCAATAATGACCGATGAAAAACATTATGAATAGAAAAAGATGCAGGGAGGTCCAAACGGAAGGACACAGGGTTAAGAATCTCCAATATCTTGTACGGGCCGATGAACCGAGGCTTAAACTTGGGAGAAGAAACCCTCATAGGGACAAAACGAGAAGACAACCACACCAAGTCCCCAACACAAAGCCGAGGACCAACCCGACGCCGGCGGTTGGCAAAAAGCTGAGTCTTCTCCTGGGACAACTTCAAATTGTCCACTACCTGCCCCCAAATCTGATGCAACCTCTCCACCACAGCATCCACTCCAGGACAATCCGAAGATTCCACCTGACCAGAAGAAAATCGAGGATGAAACCCCGAATTACAGAAAAAGGGAGACACCAAGGTGGCAGAGCTGGCCCGATTATTGAGGGCAAACTCCGCTAAAGGCAAAAAAGCAACCCAATCATCCTGATCTGCAGACACAAAACACCTCAAATATGTCTCCAAGGTCTGATTCGTCCGCTCGGTCTGGCCATTAGTCTGAGGATGGAAAGCAGACGAGAAAGACAAATCTATGCCCATCCTAGCACAAAATGCTCGCCAAAATCTAGACACGAATTGGGTACCTCTGTCAGAAACGATATTCTCCGGAATACCATGCAAACGGACCACATTTTGAAAAAACAGAGGAACCAACTCGGAAGAAGAAGGCAACTTAGGCAGGGGAACCAAATGGACCATCTTAGAGAAACGATCACACACCACCCAGATGACAGACATCTTCTGAGAAACAGGAAGATCCGAAATAAAATCCATCGAGATGTGCGTCCAGGGCCTCTTCGGGATAGGCAAGGGCAACAACAATCCACTAGCCCGAGAACAACAAGGCTTGGCCCGAGCACAAACGTCACAAGACTGCACGAAGCCTCGCACATCTCGAGACAGGGAAGGCCACCAGAAGGACCTTGCCACCAAATCCCTGGTACCAAAGATTCCAGGATGACCTGCCAACGCAGAAGAATGAACCTCAGAAATGACTTTACTGGTCCAATCATCAGGAACAAACAGTCTACCAGGTGGGCAACGATCAGGTCTATCCGCCTGAAACTCCTGCAAGGCCCGCCGCAGGTCTGGAGAAACGGCAGACAATATCACTCCATCCTTAAGGATATCTGTAGGTTCAGAATTACCAGGGGAGTCAGGCTCAAAACTCCTAGAAAGGGCATCCGCCTTAACATTCTTAGAACCCGGCAGGTAGGACACCACAAAATTAAACCGAGAGAAAAACAACGACCAGCGCGCCTGTCTAGGATTCAGGCGTCTGGCGGACTCAAGATAAATTAGATTTTTGTGGTCAGTCAATACCACCACCTGATGTCTAGCCCCCTCAAGCCAATGACGCCACTCCTCAAAAGCCCACTTCATGGCCAAAAGCTCCCGATTCCCAACATCATAATTCCGCTCGGCGGGCGAAAATTTACGCGAGAAAAAACCACAAGGTCTCATCAAGGAGCAATCGGAACTTCTCTGCGACAAAACCGCCCCAGCTCCGATTTCAGAAGCGTCGACCTCAACCTGAAAAGGAAGAGCAACATCAGGCTGACGCAACACAGGGGCGGAAGAAAAGCGGTGCTTAAGCTCCCGAAAGGCCTCCACAGCAGCAGGGGACCAATCAGCAACATCAGCACCCTTCTTAGTCAAATCAGTCAATGGTTTAACAACATCAGAAAAACCAGCAATAAATCGACGATAAAAGTTAGCAAAGCCCAAAAATTTCTGAAGACTCTTAAGAGAAGAGGGTTGCGTCCAATCACAAATAGCCTGACCCTTGACAGGATCCATCTCGATGGAAGAGGGGGAAAAAATATATCCCAAAAAGGAAATCTTTTGAACCCCAAAAACGCACTTAGAACCCTTCACACACAAGGAATTAGACCGCAAAACCTGAAAAACCCTCCTGACCTGCTGGACATGAGAGTCCCAGTCATCCGAAAAAATCAAAATATCATCCAGATACACAATCATAAATTTATCCAAATAATCACGGAAAATGTCATGCATAAAGGACTGAAAGACTGAAGGGGCATTTGAAAGACCAAAAGGCATCACCAAATACTCAAAGTGGCCCTCGGGCGTATTAAATGCGGTTTTCCACTCATCCCCCTGCTTAATTCGCACCAAATTATACGCCCCACGAAGATCTATCTTAGAGAACCACTTGGCCCCCTTTATGCGAGCAAACAAATCAGTCAGCAGTGGCAACGGATATTGATATTTAACCGTGATTTTATTCAAAAGCCGATAATCAATGCACGGCCTCAAAGAGCCATCTTTCTTAGCCACAAAGAAAAAACCGGCTCCTAAGGGAGATGACGAAGGACGAATATGTCCCTTTTCCAAGGACTCCTTTATATATTCTCGCATAGCAGCATGTTCAGGCACAGACAGATTAAATAAACGACCCTTAGGGTATTTGCTACCCGGAATCAAATCTATGGCACAATCGCACTCCCGGTGCGGAGGTAATGAACCAAGCTTAGGTTCTTCAAAAACGTCACGATATTCAGTCAAGAATTCAGGAATCTCAGAGGGAATAGATGATGAAATGGAAACCACAGGTACGTCCCCATGCGTCCCCTTACATCCCCAGCTTAACACAGACATAGCTTTCCAGTCAAGGACTGGGTTATGAGATTGCAGCCATGGCAATCCAAGCACCAACACATCATGTAGGTTATACAGCACAAGAAAGCGAATAATCTCCTGGTGATCCGGATTAATCCGCATAGTTACTTGTGTCCAGTATTGTGGTTTATTGCTAGCCAATGGGGTGGAGTCAATCCCCTTCAGGGGTATAGGAGTTTCAAGAGGCTCCAAATCATACCCACAGCGTTTGGCAAAGGACCAATCCATAAGACTCAAAGCGGCGCCAGAGTCGACATAGGCATCCGCGGTAATAGATGATAAAGAACAAATCAGGGTCACAGATAGAATAAACTTAGACTGTAAAGTGCCAATTGAAACAGACTTATCAAGCTTCTTAGTACGCTTAGAGCATGCTGATATAACATGAGTTGAATCACCGCAATAGAAGCACAACCCATTTTTTCGTCTAAAATTCTGCCGTTCGCTTCTGGACAGAATTCTATCACATTGCATATTCTCTGGCGTCTTCTCAGTAGACACCGCCAAATGGTGCACAGGTTTGCGCTCCCGCAGACGCCTATCGATCTGGATAGCCATTGTCATGGACTCATTCAGACCCGCAGGCACAGGGAACCCCACCATAACATCCTTAATGGCATCAGAGAGACCCTCTCTGAAATTCGCCGCCAGGGCGCACTCATTCCACTGAGTAAGCACAGCCCATTTACGGAATTTCTGGCAGTATATTTCAGCTTCGTCTTGCCCCTGAGATAGGGACATCAAGGCCTTTTCCGCCTGAAGTTCTAACTGAGGTTCCTCATAAAGCAACCCCAAGGCCAGAAAAAACGCATCCACATTGAGCAACGCAGGATCCCCTGGAGCCAATGCAAAAGCCCAATCCTGAGGGTCGCCCCGGAGCAAAGAAATCACAATCCTGACCTGCTGAGCAGGATCTCCAGCAGAGCGAGATTTCAGGGACAAAAACAACTTGCAATTATTTTTGAAATTTTGAAAGCAAGATCTATTCCCCGAGAAAAATTCAGGCAAAGGAATACTAGGTTCAGATATAGGAACATGAACAACAAAATCTTGTAAGTTTTGAACTTTCGTGGTGAGATTATTCAAACCTGCAGCTAAACTCTGAATATCCATTTTAAACAGGTGAACACAGAGCCATTCCAGGATTAGAAGGAGAGAGAGAGAGACAGGCTGCAATATAGGCAGACTTGCAAGAGATTCAATTTCAAGCACACTCAGAACTGAGAAAAAAAAAAAAAAAATCTTCAGCAGACTTCTCTTTTCTCTCCTTTCTCTGTCAATTAATTTAACCCTTTTAGGCCGGTCAAACTGTTATGGTTCTCAATGGCAAGAGAACATAGCCCAGCAAACATAAGAACTAGCTCTTGGAAGGATGGAAACTAAACTGACCATGAACTAAACCTGCCGCACAACTAACAGTAGCCGGGTAGCGTAGCCTGCGTTTTATCCCTAGACGCCCAGCGCCGGCCGGAGGACTAACTAATCCTGGCAGAGGAAAATATAGTCCTGGCTCACCTCTAGAGAAATTTCCCCGAAAGGCAGACAGAGGCCCCCACAAATATTGGCGGTGATTTTAGATGAAATGACAAACGTAGTATGAAAATAGGTTTAGCAAAATTGAGGTCCGCTTACTAGATAGCAGGAAGACAGAAAGGGCACTTTCATGGTCAGCTGAAAACCCTATCAAAATACCATCCTGAAATTACTTTAAGACTCTAGTATTAACTCATAACATCAGAGTGGCAATTTCAGATCACAAGAGCTTTCCAGACACAGAAACGAAACTACAGCTGTGAACTGGAACAAAATGCAAAAACAAACAAGGACTAAGTCCAACTTAGCTGGGAGTTGTCTAGCAGCAGGAACATGCACAGAAAGGCTTCTGATTACAATGTTGACCGGCATGGAAGTGACAGAGGAGCAAGGCTAAATAGCGACTCCCACATCCTGATGGAAACAGGTGAACAGAGAGGATGATGCACACCAGTTCAATTCCACCAGTGGCCACCGGGGGAGCCCAAAATCCAATTTCACAACAGTGACCCCTATTAGAATTTCTCTCAACATCTACTACGAGAATATTGCCCACTTATACATTAGATCATTGGCCAAGCCCATCCAATTCATCAAGTCAGGCAGTTTTATGTAGCAGGGCTGGGTGTCACGGGGTTACTGTGACAGTGTGGAGCCCGACGACCGCAATGTCAGATTGTGCCTACTTCATTTTAATGGTGTTTATTCCTTCTGGCAGAACAGGGGTTCATCAACCATGTTGGAAATCTCTGTGCTCACAGCTGAACTCAGGTAGCCACTCCTTTTCCCTTTATAATCTGGGCTCTATTGAAAATCCTTGTCAGAGTTAGCTTTTGCTGCAAGGCTAATAGAGGGAGAGGTGAGAAGGAGAGATAGAGGAGTTATCTGTGACTGTTGCTTGGTTTGTATGTATGGTATTTCTCTATCCTTCTCTATTTTGGTTTATTCCCCTAGCTCCAAATGCTGATGCATTGCTCTGTTATGTGTGAGTGAATATTTTGTATGCCTGGAGTTATTTGTTAACCCTTGTTTGTGTCGCCTTGTTTGTTGGGTTGGTGTACTATGTGCACAGTAGCGCCCTTCTTCCCTGGGTGGGGGAAGAGAACAGATGGAGGGCTGACTCAGGAGATAAGGCAAGGGTGGAGGCCCTGGAATCTTCACCTTCAGAAGTATCCTGGGGAATAGGATGAGCTAGGGTGCCCATTAGTGATAGGGACAGAGAAGGAGCCTCTGGTCCCTGGTCACCTGACAGCTGTGTCGTGACACTGGGAGCTTGGGAAAATTGTAGTGCTCATAAAAATAGTAGCTGTTGGGTTGAGTGAGTTCGAAAAATAAAGATTCTTTTGAGAGTTAAGATAGAAATTAAGAAAAATGTCTTATAAGTCAAAAGGACTCAACATTATCATCCAGATATTTTAGAGCCTTTCACCATATTTTTCATGTTAAACTGTGTTAGGGCTAGCGGAACGCACCAAAAAATATAAAAGGAGATATGAGGTGCGTTCGCAGCCAGGGGTCCATCGTGCAGAGATGGAACCTGCTGCTGAGTAATGGCGGATGAACACTTGCTCACATGTGGGTTAGACCTCACCCAGTGTGAATGGAAGCAAACTCTGCTTCACAGAGTCACTTAAATGAACAGAGTGCATACAGCGCGGCTCTGGCGGACCCCACTACACACCCTATCTAGGACTAGGAAAGCGCACTTGTTGCGCACGGCGCCGCACTGGCTGTGGCTGCTAATTGACGCAGTAATTCGTGTCTAGTGCTGGATGGCACAATATGCCATTAGATAGCTCAATCACCCAATTACTTTCAACAACACTAGGGATGGGAATGATTAAGGAGCTTTCACCAGTTTCAGTCATACATCCACACACACACGATTTCAGTTCTATGCTAGCGCATGGCCGAGCGGCCATGTGAGCTATTTATACAGTATATAACAAATGTTAACTATTTGGGTGCCAAATACTTTGATTGCTAACATCTCTGCAGCAACAAGGCAACATTTTAAAAAAAAAGTTTTATTCTGCTCACCAGCCACTATTTCATTGTGTGTCCATTTCAACATAAAACATTTGATGAAAGGTCCACTGTAACAGAAAAAAAAATCATGGACCAAAAGGTAAAAAAAAATACCGTATTTTCCGGCGTATAAGACGACTGGGCCTATAAGACGACCCCCCAACTTTACCAGTTAAAAAATAAAATCTTCTTAAAAGTCGGGGGTCTTCTTATACACCCTATGTCGTCTTATAGGGCCGGTGAATATGTGCCTTTTGGGGGGGGGGAGTGATCCTGATGACGACAAGGGGGCGTCTCACAGGAAAGTGAGTATCCCCCATTACCTTATCATAGCGCTGCAGCGTGGGGTCTCTGTGCTGGTAGCGGCGGCTGCTGTGCTGTGGTGCGGCGGCTCCTCTTCTGCAGTGTGGGGCCTCTGGTGCTGTGGGGCGGTGGCGGCGGCGTATCTTCATGCAGTCGGGGCTCCTCCGGCATCTCAAAGCCTGGAAGCCCCGCCGGCAACTCCATCGGTACAATGCGGTGGCCTCCGGGAAAATGGCCGCTGCTCAGATTCAGATCTCGTCCCGAGATCTCGAGAGACGAGATCTGAATCTGAGCAGCGGCCATTTTCCCGGAGGCAGCTCAATAGGTGCGATGCGGTGGCCCGGCCGCTGGGGCTGCGCATGCTCAGATTCAGATCCCATCCCGAAATCTCGGGACACGAGATCTGAATCTAAGCAGCGGCCATTTTCCCGGAGGCCACTGCATTGTACCGATGGAGTTGCCGGCGGGGCTTCCAGGCTTTGAGATGCCGGAGGAGCCCCGACTGCATGAAGATACGCCACCGCCCCACAGCACCAGAGGCCCCACACTGCAGAAGAGGAGCCGCCGCACCACAGCACAGCAGCCGCCGCTCCCAGCACAGAGACCCCACGCTGCAGCGCTATGATAAGGTAATGGGGGATACTCACTTTCCTGTGAGACGCCCCCTCGTCATCAGGACCACTCCCCCCCACCCACCATATACACCGGCGTACAAGGCGATTCCTGGCGTAAAAGACGACCCCCGACTTTTAAGAAGATTTTCAGGGGTTAAAAAGTCGTCTTGTACGCCGGAAAATACGGTACTTTAAGGATATATGACAATATGATGTGTTTTTTGCATATATGTAAAAGTTATAAAATTCCAATTACTTTTAGGTAAATGATTTAAACATTTCTCAGATTAAACATTCAGTGCCGAATATTTACAACCTTCAATGTAATTTTCATTAGCTAAGTATATAGCCCTTATTTCAGAAATATCAATATATCTGCCATTACCACTTCTTAAGGTACATAGTTCCATAGTTTAACATCTTTAACTTTAAATAACTTACTCTTATCTTAATTTCTCAAGCTCCTTTCCCTTGCACATTCTATGTTAGTTAAATGAACAAATTTGAAAAAATACTGTGTATTTTAGATTTGTACATTCAAATTTATAAAATCTGAGATTTTGTTTTCCAAATTTTTTTTCCAATACCCAACAAATCCAGCCTCTAATTGCATGAAAGCACTCTCTTTCCTTCAATGGCCCTATGTTGGGCATGGAACTCAAAAATGCATACTGTTTTTAAAAAGTCATTGTTAGGGCAAGTGCAGATAACCATGTATTCTTTCATCTGAGAGAATCCGCTCAATTATTTAAATGACATTTTGATCAAACTCTAATCAGAGTTTGATCAGAGTGTGATCAAAGTGTGACCTGATTCTCTAAGATGAGGAAAAGATGGAGAAAAAAATTCACAATCTTCTCCATTCTATCAGTTTGTGGAAATTGGACCACACTCGTCCAAGTACAGTCCAATGTTTTCTATTGTATCAAGCTTGAGGGGCTTATTTCAGCCAGGTCCATGAATACTCAAACACACAAACTCCTCGCCGGAGGTGCCAGCATTCTAGGGGTTTATTTCAGCCGGGTCCCTGAACACAATCATACATGACCACACTGGCGCAAAGTACATAACTTAGAACAATACTAGCGCATGGCCGTGCGGCCATGCGAGCCTTAAATAGTTGCAGCACGTACAGGACCTTCCTAGAAGGACCAATGAAAGGCTGCCACAGAGCATGAGCACCTACAGGACCTTCCTGAAGGGCCAATGGCCTAAGCTGCTATATCTGATCTTGTGACCTTCGATCTCCACTGAGAGATCTTACTCTGGGCATGCTCAGAACGAGAAAAGCAGGACTTAGTCCCAGAAGCGTCTGCTCGCCAGGGAAAGCAGCAGTAACTCTTTGTACAGAGTCAGACTGAGCGAGAAGCTGGGACCGACGTCTCCGCTGAGCAGGCTCCACTGCGGCAGGAGAAGAATGGAAGACCGCAGCGGAGATGGACCGAGATTCCCCCTGGGCAGAGATGGGAACTCGACCCCTAACCTAACATTACCCCCCCTCCTAGGGCCCCCCCCTCCTTGGGCCTCGCTATGTTCGAAGGCAGCAATGAGTTGCGGAGCCCGAATCTGCTCAGGACCTCCTCAGGACCGTAACCCTTCCAGTCCACCAAATAAATTTTTTTGCCACGAACCACCTTGCACCCCAAAATAGCGTTCACCTCGTAATCATCCGTAGACGAACCCGATGTCCCAGCAGATGACTCAGAAAACCGGGACATGTATACGGGCTTAAGGAGGGACACATGAAAGGTGTCGGGGATACCTAGGCGTGGAGGAAGGGCTAGATGGTAGACCACAGGATTAACCTGTTCGAGGACCTTGAAGGGACCCAAGTAGCGAGGTGCAAACTTAGTGGACTCAACACGCAGCCTGATGTTACGAGCGGAGAGCCACACTAAGCCGCCAGGAACAAAGGTCGGGGCAGGGCGCCGATGTGCATCGGCGGAGGACCTCATTCTCTCCTTGGAGGCCCGGATAGCATCCTGAGTGCGGTCCCAAATGTCTCGTGCCTCCACTGCCCAGTCTGCCACCCTGGAATCAGCAGAGGACACGAGCATGGGCACAGGAACCCGCGGATGTTGGCCGTAATTAAGGAGGAAAGGAGTCTGACCGGTGGAGTCGGCTACAGCATTGTTAAGAGCAAACTCGGCCAACCCATTCGTCTCGGGATGATAAGCCGAGGAGAGATTTAACTCAATACTGAGTAGACGACAAAGCTCCCTCCAGAATCGAGATACAAACTGGGGACCCCGGTCACTGACAATCTTATCCGGCATACCGTGTAAGCGAAAGATATGCTTGATGAACAAGGCTGCCAGAGCCCGCGCAGAAGGTAGCCGTGGAAGAGGCACTAAATGAACCATTTTGGAAAAAATGGTCGGTGATCACCCAGATAATGGTGCAGTTACGAGACTTGGGTAAGCCCACCACAAAGTCCATCCCGACCATCTCCCAGGGCCTGTCTGCCACCGGCAGAGTGTAAAGCAACCCAGCTGGCCGTTGCCGAGGGGACTTGTTCTTGGCGCACGAGACACACGCCCGAACATAGTCTGTGACATCACGAGCCATATGCGGCCACCAGTATGTCCTCGCCAGTAACTCAGATGTCCTTTTGGAACCAAAATGTCCACCCACCCTGGACGAGTGTGCCCAGGAGAGAACCTCCGGTCGCAAACTGGATGGTACAAAAGTCTTGCCCGGAGGCACAGACTCTAGCGAAACCGGGGCCACAGTTCTCAGGCTCTCAGTGGGGACAATAAGCCGAGGCTCCTCTTCCTCCTCAACAGATGACACAACGGAGCGAGAGAGAGCGTCGGCACGAATGTTCTTCTCCCCAGAAAGAAAATGGAGGGTGAAATGGAACCGGGAGAAGAACAAGGACCATCTGGCCTGGCGAGAATTTAACCGCTGGGCTGTCTGCAGGTACACCAAATTTTTATGATCTGTGAAGACTTGGAAGGGAAAACGAGCTCCCTCCAAGAGATGTCTCCACTACGAGAAAGCCAACTTCATGGCTAGCAACTCCCTGTCCCCGATGGAATAATTCCTCTCTGCTGGTGAGAAGGTCTTAGAAAAGAAGAAGCAAGGATGCTTCCGACCTTGAGCATCTTTTTGGAAGAGGACTGCTCCAGCACCAACAGATGAGGCATCCACCTCCATGATAAATGGCTTATCAACATTGGGGTGATGTAGGATGGGAGCGCTAGCGAAGTGTGACTTAATGAAGTTAAAGGCCTTGGAGACCTCCTCAGACCACAATTTGGGATTTGCTCCCTTCTTGGTGAGGGGAACCAAGGGAGCTACCAAAGTTGAGAAGTGCGGAATGAACTGGCGATAATAATTAATGAACCCCATAAAGCGCTGCACCGCTTTAAGAGAATGGGGTTCCTAACAGTCCATCACAGCCTGTAGTTTGGCAGGATCCATAGCCAATCCCTGGGTGGAGATGATATAGCCAAGGAAAGGTAAGGACTCCTGCTCAAACACACACTTCTCCAACTTGGCATAGAGGGAGTTTGCCCGTAGGAGATCGAAGACTTTGCAAACATCTCTCCGGTGGGAGTCAATATCTGGAGAGTAGATGAGAATATCATCCAGATAGACTACGACCGAGGTGGAGAGCATATCCCGGAAGATGTCGTTCACAAAGTCTTGGAAAACGGCTGGGGCATTGCAGAGCCCGAAGGGCATCACCAGATATTCATAGTGCTCATCCCTGGTGTTAAAAGCCGTCTTCCATTCGTCCCACTCACGGATGCGAATCAGGTTGTAAGCACCCCGCAGATCTAATTTAGTAAATACCCTTGCTCCCCGAAGCCTATCGAAGAGCTCAGATATCAGGGGCAAAGGATACTTATTCTTAACGGTGATTGTTATGGTTCTGGTGGTAAGAACACATGAACTGACCTGATAGGTAAACCAAAAAATAGGACAAGCTCTGGGGATGTGGGAACTTTACTGACCACAATCCTGATCCTATCAACACACAATATAGGCATCCGTGGAGCGTTCCTAACTAGGCCTAGACACCTCTGCACAGCCTGAGAAACTAGCTACCCCTAGAGAGAAACAAAGCCTCACTTGCCTCAGAGAAATTTTCCCCAAAGTGAGAGCAGCCCCCACAAATAATGACGGTGAGTTAAGAGGAAAACACAAACATAGAAATGAAAATAGGTTTTAGCAAATGAGGCCCGCTAATAACTAAATAGTCAGAGGATAGCAAGGAATCTGTGCGGTCAGTATAAAATACTACAAAAATAATCCACGCAGAGAATACAAAAAGAACCCCACACCGACTCACGATGTGAGGGGCGCAACTCCGCACCCCAGAGCTTCCAGCTAGCAATCAAAATAGCATATAAGCAAGCTGGACTGAACTCATCATATACTGAGAAACATTTTCACATAGCAATGAGTAAAAATAGACTAGCATGAACTTAGCTTCTCCACGAGGAGACAGATCACAAGGGAAGTCACAGAGAGATCTGAACCAGTACTGAATACGACAGCAGGCAACAAGTAAAGGTCCAGGTGGAGTTAAATAGGCAGCAAGCCTAGCAGGAAACGAGGCAGCTGGAGTCCAGCTACAGACCAGCCGTAACACTCAAAGCCACCAGAGGGAGCCCAAGAACAGAACTCACAAAATACCACTCATGACCACAGGAGGGAGCCCGAGAACGGAATTCACAACAGTACCCCCCCCTTGAGGAGGGGTCACCGCACCCTCACCAGAGCCCCCAGGCCGATCAGGATGAGCCAAATGAAAGGCACGAACCAAATCGGCAGCATGGACATCAGAGGCAACAACCCAGGAATTATCCTCCTGACCATAGCCCTTCCATTTAACCAAGTACTGAAGCTTCCGTCTCGAAATATGAGAATCCAAGATCTTCTCCACCACATACTCCAATTCTCCCTCGACCAACACCGGAGCAGGAGGATCAACAGAAGGAACCACAGGCACCACATACCTCCGCAACAATGACCTATGGAACACATTATGAATGGCAAAAGATGCTGGGAGGTCCAAACGAAATGACACTGGATTGAGGATTTCTGAAATCTTATAAGGACCGATGAAACAAGGTTTAAACTTAGGAGAGGAAACCTTCATAGGAACGTAACGAGATGACAACCATACCAAATCCCCCACACGAAGTCGGGGACCCACACAGCGACGGCGATTAGCAAAGCGCTGAGCCTTCTCCTGTGACAACGTCAAATTGTCCACTACGTGGTTCCAAATCTGCTGCAACCTATCCACCACTGTTATGATTCTCAATGGCAAGAGAACATAGCCCAGCAAACATACGAACTAGCTCTTGGAAGGATGGAAACTAAACTGACCATGAACTAAACCTGCCGCACAACTAACAGTAGCCGGGTAGCGTAGCCTGCGTTTTATCCCTTGATGCCCAGCGCCGGCCGGAGGACTAACTAATCCTGGCAGAGGAAAATATAGTCCTGGCTCACCTCTAGAGAAATTTCCCCGAAAGGCAGACAGAGGCCCCCACAAATATTGGCGGTGATTTTAGATGAAATGACAAACGTAGTATGAAAATAGGTTTAGCAAAATTGAGGTCCACTTACTAGATAGCAGGAAGACAGAAAGGGCACTTTCATGGTCAGCTGAAAACCCTATCAAAATACCATCCTGAAATTACTTTAAGACTCTAGTATTAACTCATAACATCAGAGTGGCAATTTCAGATCACAAGAGCTTTCCAGACACAGAAACGAAACTACAGCTGTGAACTGGAACAAAATGCAAAAACAAACAAGGACTAAGTCCAACTTAGCTGGGAGTTGTCTAGCAGCAGGAACATGCACAGAAAGGCTTCTGATTACAATGTTGACCGGCATGGAAGTGACAGAGGAGCAAGGCTAAATAGCGACTCCCACATCCTGATGGAAACAGGTGAACAGAGAGGATGATGCACACCAGTTCAATTCCACCAGTGGCCACCGGGGGAGCCCAAAATCCAATTTCACAACAGTACCCCCCCCTCAAGGAGGGGGCACCGAACCCTCACCAGAACCACCAGGGCGATCAGGATGAGCCCTATGAAAGGCACGGACCAAATCGGAGGCATGAACATCAGAGGCAGTCACCCAAGAATTATCCTCCTGACCGTATCCCTTCCATTTGACCAGATACTGGAGTTTCCGTCTGGAAACACGGGAGTCCAAGATTTTTTCCACAACGTACTCCAACTCGCCCTCAACCAACACCGGAGCAGGAGGCTCAACGGAAGGCACAACCGGTACCTCATACCTGCGCAATAATGACCGATGAAAAACATTATGAATAGAAAAAGATGCAGGGAGGTCCAAACGGAAGGACACAGGGTTAAGAATCTCCAATATCTTGTACGGGCCGATGAACCGAGGCTTAAACTTGGGAGAAGAAACCCTCATAGGGACAAAACGAGAAGACAACCACACCAAGTCCCCAACACAAAGCCGAGGACCAACCCGACGCCGGCGGTTGGCAAAAAGCTGAGTCTTCTCCTGGGACAACTTCAAATTGTCCACTACCTGCCCCCAAATCTGATGCAACCTCTCTCTCCACCACAGCATCCACTCCAGGACAATCCGAAGATTCCACCTGACCAGAAGAAAATCGAGGATGAAACCCCGAATTACAGAAAAAGGGAGACACCAAGGTGGCAGAACTGGCCCGATTATTGAGGGCAAACTCCGCTAAAGGCAAAAAAGCAACCCAATCATCCTGATCTGCAGACACAAAACACCTCAAATATGTCTCCAAGGTCTGATTCGTCCGCTCGGTCTGGCCATTAGTCTGAGGATGGAAAGCAGACGAGAAAGACAAATCTATGCCCATCCTAGCACAGAATGCTCGCCAAAATCTAGACACGAATTGGGTACCTCTGTCAGAAACGATATTCTCCGGAATACCATGCAAACGGACCACATTTTGAAAAAACAGAGGAACCAACTCGGAAGAAGAAGGCAACTTAGGCAGGGGAACCAAATGGACCATCTTAGAGAAACGATCACACACCACCCAGATGACAGACATCTTCTGAGAAACAGGAAGATCCGAAATAAAATCCATCGAGATGTGCGTCCAGGGCCTCTTCGGGATAGGCAAGGGCAACAACAATCCACTAGCCCGAGAACAACAAGGCTTGGCCCGAGCACAAACGTCACAAGACTGCACGAAGCCTCGCACATCTCGAGACAGGGAAGGCCACCAGAAGGACCTTGCCACCAAATCCCTGGTGCCAAAGATTCCAGGATGACCTGCCAACGCAGAAGAATGAACCTCAGAAATGACTTTACTGGTCCAATCATCAGGAACAAACAGTCTACCAGGTGGGCAACGATCAGGTCTATCCACCTGAAACTCCTGCAAGGCCCGCCGCAGGTCTGGAGAAACGGCAGACAATATCACTCCATCCTTAAGGATACCTGTAGGTTCAGAATTACCAGGGGAGTCAGGCTCAAAACTCCTAGAAAGGGCATCCGCCTTAACATTCTTAGAACCCGGCAGGTAGGACACCACAAAATTAAACCGAGAGAAAAACAACGACCAGCGCGCCTGTCTAGGATTCAGGCGTCTGGCGGACTCAAGATAAATTAGATTTTTGTGGTCAGTCAATACCACCACCTGATGTCTAGCCCCCTCAAGCCAATGACGCCACTCCTCAAAAGCCCACTTCATGGCCAAAAGCTCCCGATTCCCAACATCATAATTCCGCTCGGCGGGCGAAAATTTACGCGAGAAAAAACCACAAGGTCTCATCACGGAGCAATCAGAACTTCTCTGCGACAAAACCGCCCCAGCTCCGATTTCAGAAGCGTCGACCTCAACCTGAAAAGGAAGAGCAACATCAGGCTGACGCAACACAGGGGCGGAAGAAAAGCGGCGCTTAAGCTCCCGAAAGGCCTCCACAGCAGCAGGGGACCAATCAGCAACATCAGCACCCTTCTTAGTCAAATCAGTCAATGGTTTAACAACATCAGAAAAACCAGCAATAAATCGACGATAAAAGTTAGCAAAGCCCAAAAATTTCTGAAGACTCTTAAGAGAAGAGGGTTGCGTCCAATCACAAATAGCCTGAACCTTGACAGGATCCATCTCGATGGAAGAGGGGGAAAAAATATATCCCAAAAAGGAAATCTTTTGAACCCCAAAAACGCACTTAGAACCCTTCACACACAAGGAATTAGACCGCAAAACCTGAAAAACCCTCCTGACCTGCTGGACATGAGAGTCCCAGTCATCCGAAAAAATCAAAATATCATCCAGATACACAATCATAAATTTATCCAAATAATCACGGAAAATGTCATGCATAAAGGACTGAAAGACTGAAGGGGCATTTGAAAGACCAAAAGGCATCACCAAATACTCAAAGTGGCCCTCGGGCGTATTAAATGCGGTTTTCCACTCATCCCCCTGCTTAATTCGCACCAAATTATACGCCCCACGAAGATCTATCTTAGAGAACCACTTGGCCCCCTTTATGCGAGCAAACAAATCAGTCAGCAGTGGCAACGGATATTGATATTTAACCGTGATTTTATTCAAAAGCCGATAATCAATGCACGGCCTCAAAGAGCCATCTTTCTTAGCCACAAAGAAAAAACCGGCTCCTAAGGGAGATGACGAAGGACGAATATGTCCCTTTTCCAAGGACTCCTTTATATATTCTCGCATAGCAGCATGTTCAGGCACAGACAGATTAAATAAACGACCCTTAGGGTATTTACTACCCGGAATAAAATCTATGGCACAATCGCACTCCCGGTGCGGAGGTAATGAACCAAGCTTAGGTTCTTCAAAAACGTCACGATATTCAGTCAAGAATTCAGGAATCTCAGAGGGAATAGATGATGAAATGGAAACCACAGGTACGTCCCCATGCGTCCCCTTACATCCCCAGCTTAACACAGACATAGCTTTCCAGTCAAGGACTGGGTTATGAGATTGCAGCCATGGCAATCCAAGCACCAACACATCATGTAGGTTATACAGCACAAGAAAGCGAATAATCTCCTGGTGATCCGGATTAATCCGCATAGTTACTTGTGTCCAGTATTGTGGTTTATTGCTAGCCAATGGGGTGGAGTCAATCCCCTTCAGGGGTATAGGAGTTTCAAGAGGCTCCAAATCATACCCACAGCGTTTGGCAAAGGACCAATCCATAAGACTCAAAGCGGCGCCAGAGTCGACATAGGCATCCACGGTAATAGATGATAAAGAACAAATCAGGGTCACAGATAGAATAAACTTAGACTGTAAAGTGCCAATTGAAACAGACTTATCAAGCTTCTTAGTACGCTTAGAGCATGCTGATATAACATGAGTTGAATCACCGCAATAGAAGCACAACCCATTTTTTCGTCTAAAATTCTGCCGTTCACTTCTGGACAGAATTCTATCACATTGCATATTCTCTGGCGTCTTCTCAGTAGACACCGCCAAATGGTGCACAGGTTTGCGCTCCCGCAGATGCCTATCGATCTGGATAGCCATTGTCATGGACTCATTCAGACCCGCAGGCACAGGGAACCCCACCATAACATCCTTAATGGCATCAGAGAGACCCTCTCTGAAATTCGCCGCCAGGGCGCACTCATTCCACTGAGTAAGCACAGCCCATTTACGGAATTTCTGGCAGTATATTTCAGCTTCGTCTTGCCCCTGAGATAGGGACATCAAGGCCTTTTCCGCCTGAAGTTCTAACTGAGGTTTCTCATAAAGCAACCCCAAGGCCAGAAAAAACGCATCCACATTGAGCAACGCAGGATCCCCTGGAGCCAATGCAAAAGCCCAATCCTGAGGGTCGCCCCGGAGCAAAGAAATCACAATCCTGACCTGCTGAGCAGGATCTCCAGCAGAGCGAGATTTCAGGGACAAAAACAACTTGCAATTATTTTTGAAATTTTGAAAGCAAGATCTATTCCCCGAGAAAAATTCAGGCAAAGGAATTCTAGGTTCAGATATAGGAACATGAACAACAAAATCTTGTAAGTTTTGAACTTTCGTGGTGAGATTATTCAAACCTGCAGCTAAACTCTGAATATCCATTTTAAACAGGTGAACACAGAGCCATTCCAGGATTAGAAGGAGAGAGAGAGAGAAAGGCTGCAATATAGGCAGACTTGCAAGAGATTCAATTACAAGCACACTCAGAACTGAGAAAAAAAAAAAAAAAAAAAATCTTCAGCAGACTTCTCTTTTCTCTCCTTTCTCTGTCAATTAATTTAACCCTTTCCGGCCGGTCAAACTGTTATGATTCTCAATGGCAAGAGAACATAGCCCAGCAAACATACGAACTAGCTCTTGGAAGGATGGAAACTAAACTGACCATGAACTAAACCTGCCGCACAACTAACAGTAGCCGGGTAGCGTAGCCTGCGTTTTATCCCTAGACGCCCAGCGCCGGCCGGAGGACTAACTAATCCTGGCAGAGGAAAATATAGTCCTGGCTCACCTCTAGAGAAATTTCCCCGAAAGGCAGACAGAGGCCCCCACAAATATTGGCGGTGATTTTAGATGAAATGACAAACGTAGTATGAAAATAGGTTTAGCAAAATTGAGGTCCGCTTACTAGATAGCAGGAAGACAGAAAGGGCACTTTCATGGTCAGCTGAAAACCCTATCAAAATACCATCCTGAAATTACTTTAAGACTCTAGTATTAACTCATAACATCAGAGTGGCAATTTCAGATCACAAGAGCTTTCCAGACACAGAAACGAAACTACAGCTGTGAACTGGAACAAAATGCAAAAACAAACAAGGACTAAGTCCAACTTAGCTGGGAGTTGTCTAGCAGCAGGAACATGCACAGAAAGGCTTCTGATTACAATGTTGACCGGCATGGAAGTGACAGAGGAGCAAGGCTAAATAGCGACTCCCACATCCTGATGGAAACAGGTGAACAGAGAGGATGATGCACACCAGTTCAATTCCACCAGTGGCCACCGGGGGAGCCCAAAATCCAATTTCACAACACACCACAGAATCCACCCCAGGACAGTCAGAAGGCTCAACCTGACCTGAGGAAAAACGAGGATGAAAAGCAGAATTACAAAAAAAATGCGAAACCAAAGTAGCAGAACTAGCCCGATTATTGAGGGCAAACTCAGCCAATGGCAAAAAAGTCACCCAATCATCCTGATCAGCAGAAACAAAACATCTCAGATAAGCTTCCAAGGTCTGTTTAGTTCGTTCTGTTTGGCCATTTGTCTGAGGATGGAAGGCCGAAGAAAAAGACAAATCAATGCCCATCTTAGCACAAAAGGACCGCCAAAATCTGGACACAAACTGGGATCCTCTGTCAGACACAATTTTCTCCGGAATACCATGCAAACGAACCACATTCTGAAAAAACAGCGGAACCAAATCAGAAGAGGAGGGCAACTTAGGCAAGGGCACCAAATGGACCATTTTAGTAAAACGATCACAAACCACCCAGATGACAGACATCCTCTGAGAGACTGGAAGATCCGAAATAAAATCCATGGAAATATGCGTCCAAGGCCTCTTCGGGACAGGCAAAGGCAAAAGCAATCCACTGGCACGAGAACAGCAAGGCTTGGCCTGAGCACAAATCCCACAGGACTGCACAAAGGAACGCACATCCCGCGACAAGGAAGGCCACCAAAAGAACCTGGCCACCAGATCCCTGGTACCAAAAATCCCAGGATGACCTGCCAACACCGAAGAATGAACCTCGGAAATAACTCTACTGGTCCATCTATCCGGGACAAACAGTCTCTCCGGTGGACAACGGTCAGGTCTATCGGCCTGAAATTCCTGCAGCACCCGCCGCAAATCAGGGGAGATGGCAGACAAAATCACCCCCTCTCTGAGGATACCAGCCGGCTCAGAAACTTCCGGAGAGTCAGGCACAAAACTCCTAGAAAGGGCATCAGCCTTCACATTCTTTGAGCCCGGAAGGTACGAAACCACGAAATCAAAACGGGAGAAAAACAGCGACCAACGAGCTTGTCTAGGATTTAACTGCTTGGCAGACTCGAGATAAATCAAATTCTTGTGATCCGTCAAGACCACTACGCGATGCTTGGCTCCCTCAAGCCAATGTCGCCACTCCACGAATGCCCACTTCATTGCCAACAACTCCCGCTTACCAACATCATAATTCCGCTCGGCAGGCGAAAACTTTCTAGAAAAGAAAGCACATGGTCTCATCACCGAGCCATCAGAGCTTCTCTGTGACAAGACAGCCCCTGCTCCAATCTCAGAAGCATCAACCTCGACCTGAAAGGGAAGAGAGACATCAGGCTGACGCAAGACAGGAGCCGAAGAAAACCGACGTTTCAGCTCCTGAAAGGCCTCAACGGCCGCAGAAGACCAATTCGTCACATCAGCACCCTTTCTAGTCAAATCCGTCAAAGGTTTAACCACACTAGAAAAATTAGTGATGAAGCGACGGTAAAAATTAGCAAAGCCCAAGAACTTCTGAAGACTCTTCACAGATGTAGGTTGAGTCCAGTCATAGATGGCCTGGACTTTAACTGGATCTATCTCGATAGTAGAAGGGGAAAAAATGAAGCCCAAAAAGGAAACCTTCTGGACTCCAAAGAGACATTTAGAGCCCTTCACAAACAAGGCATTGGCACGCAGGACCTGAAATACCATCCTGACCTGCTTCACATGAGACTCCCAATCATCAGAAAAGACCAAAATATCATCCAGGTACACAATCATAAATCTATCCAGATACTCTCGGAAGATGTCGTGCATGAAGGACTGAAACACGGAAGGGGCATTAGAAAGCCCAAAAGGCATCACCAAGTACTCAAAATGACCTTCGGGCATATTAAATGCTGTTTTCCATTCATCGCCCTGCTTTATACGCACAAGATTATAAGCTCCTTGAAGATCTATCTTGGTGAACCAACTAGCCCCCCTAATCCGAGCAAACAGATCGGACAGCAGAGGCAAAGGGTACTGAAATTTGACCGTGATTTTATTTAGAAGGCGATAATCTATACAGGGTCTCACAGAACCATCCTTCTTGGCCACAAAAAAGAACCCTGCACCCAAAGGTGACGAGGACGGACGAATATGCCCTTTCTCCAAAGACTCCTTTATATAAGTCCGCATAGCGGTATGTTCTGGTACAGATAAATTAAAAAGTCGACCCTTAGGGAACTTACTACCAGGAATCAAATTTATAGCACAATCACAATCCCTATAAGGAGGTAGGGCACTGGATTTGGGCTCATCAAATACATCCTGGTAATCCGACAAAAATTCAGGGACTTCAGAAGGAGTAGAAGAAGCAATTGACACCAAAGGAACATCGCCATGTACCCCTTGACAACCCCAACTTGACACAGACATTGCTTTCCAATCCAGGACTGGATTATGAACCTGCAGCCATGGCAGACCCAACACGACAACATCATGCAAATTATGTAACACCAGAAAGCGAATAACCTCCTGATGTGCAGGAGTCATGCACATAGTCACTTGAGTCCAGTACTGAGGCTTATTCTTGGCCAATGGCGTAGCATCAATTCCCTTTAGTGGAATAGGGAATTGCAATTGCTCCAAGATAAAACCACAGCGCCTGGCAAATGACAAATCCATCAAATTCATGGCAGCACCTGAATCCACAAAAGCCATAACAGAGTAGGATGACAGAGAGCAAATCAAAGTAACAGACAAAATGAATTTAGGCTGTACAGTACCAATGGTGACAGACTTAGCGAACCTTTTTGTGCGCTTAGAACAGTCATAAATAACATGAGTGGAGTCACCACAGTAAAAGCACAACCCATTCTGACGTCTGTGATTTTGCCGTTCAATTCTGGTCAGAATCCTGTCACATTGCATAGACTCAGGCTTCTGTTCAGAAAACACCGCCAGATGGTGCACAGGTTTGTGCTCCCGCAAACGCCGATCAATCTGAATGGCCAAAGACATTGACTCATTCAGACCCGCAGGCGTGGGGAACCCCACTGTTGTGAATTCCGTTCTCGGGCTCCCTCCTGTGGACATGAGTGGTACTGTGTGAGTTTGTTCTTGGGCTCCCTCTGGTGGCCTCTAGCGATATGGCTGGGCTCAGCTGCTTCATTTCCTTCTATGCTGGGCCTATTTAACTCACCTGGACCTTCATTTGTTGCCTGCTGTCGGTGTATTCAGTCCTGATTCTGAGCTCTCCTGAATATTCCTTGTGACCAGTCTCCTGCTGGAGAAGCTAAGTTTGCTTGTTCATTTTGCTCATTATTTCCTTGAAAATGTTTCTCAGTATATGATGAGTTCAGTCCAGCTCGCCTTTATGTGATTTTTTGCTTGCTGGTTAGTTCTGGGGTGCAGAGTGCGCTCCTCACATCGTGAGTCGGTGTGGGGGTTCTTGTATTCTCTGCGTGGTTTATTTTTGATAGTTTTGTACTGACCGCACAGATTCCTATCTATTTTCTGTCTATCTAGTGTTAGCGGGCCTCATTTGCTAAACCTGTTTCATTTCTACGTTTGTAATTTCCCCTTAACTCACCGTTATTATTTGTGGGGGGCTGTCTATAACTTTGGGGTTATTTCTCTGAGGCAAGTGAGGTCTTTGCTTTCTCTCTAGGGGCAGTCAGTTTCTCAGGCTGTGAAGAGGCATCTAGGTTTTTAGGTAACGCTCCACGGCTGCCTTTAGTGTGTTGGATAGGATCAGGACTGCGGTCAGTATAGCTTCCACATCCCCAGAACTTGTCCTATAATTCTGGTTATATGTGTCAGGTCAGTTTTGAGATCCTACCACCGGATCATAACAGTACAGCAGGCCACAAAGTGTTAATGCAGCAGAAGAGGGAGAAGAGAAATCCTGAAGCCATTTTATTTTTTTTCCTCTGCTCTGTGTTTAATCTCTCCTCCCCTTAATCTCTGCGTGGTTCTGAACTCAGCTGCAGATATGGACATTCAGAGTCTGTCTTCTAGTGTGGATCATCTCACTGCAAGGGTACAGGGCATTCAGGATTATGTAGTCCGCAGTCCTATGTCAGAGCCTAAAATACCAATTCCTGAGCTGTTCTCCGGAGATAGATCTAGGTTTTTGAACTTTAACCCCTTCACCCCCGGAGCTTTTTCCGTTTTTCCATTTTCGTTTTTCGCTACCCTCCTTCCCAGAGCCATAACTTTTTTATTTTTCCGTCAATTTGGCCATGTGAGGGCTTATTTTTTGCGGGACGAGTTGTACTTTTGAACGACATCATTGGTTTTAGCATGTCGTGTACTAGAAAACGGGAAAAAAATTCCAAGTGCAGTGAAATTGCAAAAAAAGTGCAATCCCACACTTGTTTTTTGCTTGCCTATTTTGCTAGGTTCACTAAATGCTAAAACTGACCTGCCATTATGATTCTCCAGGTCACTACGAGTTTATAGACACCTAACATGACTAGGTTATTTTTCACCTAAGTGGTGAAAAAAAATTCCAAACTTTGCAAAAAACAAAACAAAACAAAATTGCGCCATTTTCCGATACTCGTAGCGTCTCCATTTTTCGTGATCTGGGGTCAGGTGAGGGCTTATTTTTTGCGTGCCGAGCTGGCGTTTTTAATGATAGCATTTTGGTGTAGATACGTTCTTTTGATCGCCCGTTATTGCATTTTAATGCAATGTCGTGGCGACCAAAAAAACGTAAATCTGGCGTTTCGAATTTTTTTCTCATTACGCCATTTAGCGATCAGGTTAATGCTTTTTTTTAATTGATAGATCGGGCGATTCTGAACGCGGCGATACCAAATATGTGTAGGTTGGGTTTTTTTTTTATTGATTTATTTTGATTGGGGCGAAAGGGGGGTGATTTAAACTTTTATATTTTTTTTATTTTTTTCACATTTTTAAAAACTTTTTTTTTTTACTTTTGCCATGCTTCTATAGCCTCCATGGGAGGCTAGAAGCAGGCACAGCCCGATCGGCTCTGCTATGCAGCAGTGATCATAAGATCGCTGCTACACAGCAGATTTGCAGGTGTGCTGTGAGCGCCGACCACAGGGGGGCGCTCACAGCCACCGGCAATCAGTAACCATAGAGGTCTCAAGGACCTCTATGGTTACCTTCCTGACACATCGCCGACCCCCGATCATGTGACGGGGGTCGGCGATGCGCTCATATCCGGCCGCACGGCCGGATGCGGTAGTTAAATGCCGCTGTCTGAGTTTGACAGCGGCATTTAACTAGTTAATAGCGGCGGGTGATCGCGATTTCACCCGCCGCTATTGCGCGCACATGTCAGCTGTAAAAAACAGCTGACATGTCGCGACTTTGATGTGCGCTCACCGCCGGAGCGCACATCAAAGCGGGGGTCCCGACATGTGACGTACTATACCGTCACATGTCGGGAAGGGGTTAAGAATAATTGTAAGTTATTCCTTTCTCTGAGACCTCACTCCTCTGGTGATTCTGTTCAGCAAGTTAAAATTGTTATTTCTTTGTTACGTGGTGACCCTCAAGATTGGGCATTCTCTCTGGCGCCAGGAGATCCTGCATTGCTAAATGTGGATGCGTTTTTTCTGGCGCTTGGGGTGCTTTATGAGGAACCTAATCTGGTAGACCAAGCAGAGAAGGTTTTGCTGGCTCTCTCTCAGGGTCAAGATGAAGCAGAGGTTTACTGTCAGAAGTTTAGGAAGTGGTCTGTGCTCACTCAATGGAATGAGTGCGCCCTAGTGGCGATTTTCAGAAAGGGTCTTTCTGAAGCCCTTAAAGATGTTATGGTGGGGTTCCCCACGCCTGTGGGTCTGAATGAGTCTATGTCTTTGGCCATTCAGATATTTCAGCGTCTGCGGGAGCGCAAACCTGTGCACCATCTGGCGGTATTTTCTGAGCAGAAACCTGAGCCTATGCAATGCGACAGGATTCTGACCAGAGTTGAACGGCAAAACCACAGACGTCAGAATGGGTTGTGCTTTTACTGTGGTGATTCTACTCATGTTATCTCAGAGTGTTCTAAGCGCACAAAAAGGTTCGCCAAGTCTGTCACCATTGGTACTGTACAACCTAAATTCATTTTGTCTGTTACTTTGATTTGCTCTGTCATCCTACTCAGTTATGGCTTTTGTGGATTCAGGTGCCGCCCTGAATTTGATGGATTTGTCATTTGCCAGGCGCTGTGGTTTTATCTTGGAGCCTTTACAGTTCCCTATCACACTAAAGGGAATTGATGCTACGCCATTGGCCAAGAATAAACCTCAGTACTGGACCCAAGTGACCATGTGCATGGCTCCTGCACATCAGGAGGTGATTCGCTTTCTTGTGCTACATAATTTGCATGATGTTGTCGTGTTGGGTCTGCCATGGCTGCAGGCTCATAATCCAGTCCTGGATTGGAAAGCAATGTCTGTGTCAAGTTGGGGATGCCAGGGAATTCGTGGCGATGCTCCTTTGGTGTCAATTGCTTCTTCTACTCCTTCTGAAGTCCCTGAATTTTTGTCGGACTACCAGGATGTATTTGATGAGCCCAAATCTAGTGCTCTACCTCCTCATAGGGATTGTGATTGTGCTATAAATCTGATTCCTGGTAGTAAGTTCCCTAAGGGACGACTTTTTAATTTATCTGTACCAGAACATGCCGCTATGCGGAGTTATATAAAGGAGTCCTTGAAGAAGGGGCATATTCGCCCGTCCTCGTCCCCTTTGGGTGCGGGGTTCTTTTTTCTGGCCAAGAAGGATCGTTCTCCGAGACCCTGTATAGATTATCGCCTTCTAAATAACATCACGGTCAAATTTCAGTACCCCTTGCCACTGTTGTCCGATCTGTTTGCCCGGATTAGGGGGGCCAGTTAGTTTACCAAGATAGATCTTCGAGGAGCGTATAATCTTGTGCGCATAAAGCAGGGCGATGAATGGAAAACAGCATTTAATACGCCCGAAGGCCATTTTGAGTACTTGGTGATGCCTTTTGGGCTTTCTAATGCCCCCTCTGTGATTCAGTCCTTCATGCATGACATCTTCCGAGAGTATCTGGATAGATTTATGATTGTGTACCTGGATGATATTTTGGTCTTTTCTGATGATTGGGAGTCTCATGTGAAGCAGGTCAGGATGGTATTTCAGGTCCTGCGTGCCAATGCCTTGTTTGTGAAGGGCTCTAAATGTCTCTTCGGAGTCCAGAAGGTTTCCTTTTTGGGCTTTATTTTTTCTCCTTCTACTATTGAGATGGATCCAGTCAAGGTCCAGGCTATTTATGACCGGACTCAACCTACATCTGTGAAGAGTCTTCAGAAGTTCTTGGGTTTTGCTAATTTTTACCGTCGCTTCATCACTAATTTTTCTAGTGTGGTTAAGCCTTTGACGGATTTGACCAAGAAGGGTTCTGATGTGACGAATTGGTCTCCTGTGGCCGTGGAGGCCTTTCAGGAGCTGAAACGTCAATTTTCTTCGGCTCCTGTCTTGCGCCAGCCCGATGTCTCTCTTCCCTTTCAGGTCGAGGTTGATGCTTCTGAGATTGGAGCAGGGGCTGTCTTGTTGCAGAGAAGCTCTGATGGCTCTGTGATGAGACCACGTGCTTTCTTTTCAAGAAAGTTTTCGCCTGCCGAGCGTAATTATGATGTTGGTAATTGTGAGTGGTTGGCAATGAAGTGGGCATTTGAGGAGTGGCGACATTGGCTTGAGGGAGCCAAGCATCGTGTGGTGGTCTTGACGGATCACAAGAATTTGACTTATCTCGAGTCTGCCAAACAGTTGAATCCGAGACAGGCTCGAAGGTCGCTGTTTTTCTCTCGTTTCAATTTCGTGGTTTCATATCTTCCGGGTTCGAAAAACGTGAAGGCTGATGCCCTTTCTAGGAGTTTTGTACCTGACTCCCCGGAAGTTTCTGAACCGACTGGTGTCCTCAAAGAGGGGGTGATTTTGTCTGCCATCTCTCCTGATCTGCGACGGGTGTTGCAGGAGTTTCAGGCCAATAGACCTGACCGTTGTCCACCGGAGAGACTGTTTGTCCAGGACAGATGGACCAGTAGAGTTATTTCCGAGGTTCATTCTTCGGTGTTGGCAGGTCATCCTGGGATTTTTGGTACCAGGGATTTGGTGGCGAGGTCCTTTTGGTGGCCTTCCTTGTCGCGGGATGTGCGTTCCTTTGTGCAGTCCTGTGGGATTTGTGCTCGGGCCAAGCCTTGCTGTTCTCGTGCCAGTGGATTGCTTTTGCCTTTGCCTGTCCCGAAGAGGCCTTGGACGCATATTTCCATGGATTTTATTTCGGATCTTCCAGTCTCTCAGAGGATGTCTGTCATCTGGGTGGTTTGTGATCGTTTTTCTAAAATGGTCCATTTGGTACCTTTGCCTAAGCTGCCTTCCTCCTCCGATTTGGTGCCACTGTTTTTTCAGAATATGGTTCGTTTACATGGTATTCCGGAGAACATTGTGTCTGACAGAGGATCCCAGTTTGTGTCCAGATTTTGGCGGTCCTTTTGTGCTAAGATGGGCATTGAATTGTCTTTTTCGTCGGCCTTCCATCCTCAGACGAATGGCCAAACCGAACGAACTAATCAGACCTTGGAAACTTATTTGAGATGTTTTGTTTCTGCTGATCAGGATGATTGGGTGACTTTTTTGCCATTGGCTGAGTTCGCCCTCAATAATCGGGCTAGTTCTGCTACTTTGGTTTCGCCTTTCTTTTGCAATTCTGGTTTTCATCCTCATTTTTCCTCGGGTCAGGTTGAACCCTCTGACTGTCCTGGGGTGGATTCTGTGGTGGATAGGTTGCAGCAAATTTGGAACCATGTGGTGGACAATTTGACGTTGTCCCAAGAGAAGGCTCAGCGCTTTGCTAACCGCCATCGCTGTGTGGGTCCCCGACTTCGTGTGGGGGATTTGGTGTGGTTGTCTTCTCATTATGTCCCGATGAAGGTTTCCTCTCCTAAGTTCAAGCCTCGTTTCATCGGTCCTTATAAGATTTTGGAAATCCTCAACCCTGTGTCATTTCGTTTGGACCTCCCAACATCGTTTGCCATTCATAATGTGTTCCATAGGTCATTGTTGCGGAGATATGTAGTGCCTGTGGTCCCTTCTGTTGATCCTCCTGCTCCTGTCTTGGTCGAGGGGGAGTTGGAGTATGTGGTGGAGAAGATCTTGGATTCTCGTGTTTCGAGACGGAAGCTTCAGTACTTGGTTAAATGGAAGGGCTATGGTCAGGAGGATAATTCCTGTGTTGTCGCCTCCGATGTCCATGCGGCCGATTTGGTTCGTGCCTTTCATTCGGCTCGTCCTGATCGGCCTGGGAGCTCTGGTGAGGGTTTGGTGACCCCTCCTCAAGGGGGGGGTACTGTTGTGAATTCCGTTCTCGGGCTCCCTCCTGTGGTCATGAGTGGTACTGTGTGAGCTTGTTCTTGGGCTCCCTCTGGTGGCCTCTAGCGATATGGCTGGGCTCAGCTGCTTCATTTCCTTCTATGCTGGGCCTATTTAACTCACCTGGACCTTCATTTGTTGCCTGCTGTCGGTGTATTCAGTCCTGATTCTGAGCTCTCCTGAATATTCCTTGTGACCAGTCTCCTGCTGGAGAAGCTAAGTTTGCTTGTTCATTTTGCTCATTATTTCCTTGAAAACATTTCTCAGTATATGATGAGTTCAGTCCAGCTCGCTTTTATGTGATTTTTTGCTTGCTGGTTAGTTCTGGGGTGCAGAGTGCGCCCCTCACATCGTGAGTCGGTGTGGGGGTTCTTGTATTCTCTGCGTGGTTTATTTTTGATAGTTTTGTACTGACCGCACAGATTCCTATCTATTTTCTGTCTATCTAGTGTTAGCGGGCCTCATTTACTAAAGCTGTTTCATTTCTACGTTTGTAATTTCCCCTTAACTCACCGTTATTATTTGTGGGGGGCTGTCTATAACTTTGGGGTTATTTCTCTGAGGCAAGTGAGGTCTTTGCTTTCTCTCTAGGGGCAGTCAGTTTCTCAGGCTGTGAAGAGGCGTCTAGGTTTTTAGGTAACGCTCCACGGCTGCCTTTAGTGTGTTGGATAGGATCAGGATTGCGGTCAGTATAGCTTTCACATCCCCAGAACTTGTCCTATCATTCTGGTTATATGTGTCAGGTCAGTTTTGAGATCCTACCACCGGATCATAACACCCCACCATAACATCCTTAAGGGCTTCAGAAAGACCCTTCCTGAAAATCGCTGCCAGGGCACACTCATTCCACTGAGTGAGCACAGACCACTTCCTAAACTTCTGACAGTAAACCTCTGCTTCATCCTGACCCTGAGAGAGAGCCAGCAAAATCTTTTCTGCCTGGTCCACTAGATTAGGTTCCTCATAAAGCAATCCAAGCACCAGAAAAAACGCATCCACATTTAGCAATGCAGGATAATGCAGGATCTCCTGGCGCCAAGGAGAATGCCCAATCTTGAGGGTCACCACGTAACAAAGAAATAATAATTTTAACTTGCTGAGCAGGGTCACCAGAGGAACGAGGTCTCAGAGAAAGAAACAATTTGCAATTATTTTTGAAATTCAAAAGCCTAGACCTATCTCCAGAGAACAGCTCAGGAATTGGTATTTTAGGTTCTGACATAGGACTGTGAATTACATAATCCTGAATGCTTTGTATCCTTGTAGCGAGCTGATCCACACAAGAGGACAGACCTTGAATGTCCATATCTGCAGCTGAGTCCTGAACCACCCAGAGATTAAGGGGAGGAGAGAGGCTAAACACACTGCAGAGGAAAAAAAAAAACCTCAGATCTTCTCTTATCCTTCTTTTGCGATGCATTAACACTTTACGGGCCTGCTGTACTCTTATGGTTCTGGTGGTAAGAACACATGAACTGACCTGATAGGTAAACCAAAAAATAGGACAGGCTCTGGGGATGTGGGAACTTTACTGACCGCAATCCTGATCCTATCAACACACACTATAGGCAGCCGTGGAGCGTTCCTAACTAGGCCTAGACGCCTCTGCACAGCCTGAGAAACTAGCTACGCCTAGAGAGAAACAAAGCCTCACTTGCCTCAGAGAAATTTTCCCCAAAGTGAGAGCAGCCCCCACAAATAATGACGGTGAGTTAAGAGGAAAACACAAACATAGAAATGAAAATAGGTTTTAGCAAATGAGGCCCGCTAATAACTAAATAGTCAGAGGATAGCAAGGAATCTGTGCGGTCAGTATAAAATACTACAAAAATAATCCACGCAGAGAATACAAAAAGACCCCCACATCGACTCACGATGTGAGGGGCGCAACTCCGCACCCCAGAGCTTCCAGCTAGCAATCAAAATAGCATATAAGCAAGCTGGACTGAACTCATCATATACTGAGAAACATTTTCAAATAGCAATGAGCAAAAATAGACTAGCATGAACTTAGCTTCTCCACGAGGAGACAGGTCACAAGGGAAGTCCCAGAGAGATCTGAACCAGTACTGAATACAACGACAGCAGGCAACAAGTAAAGGTCCAGGTGGAGTTAAATAGGCAGCAAGCCTAGCAGGAAACGAGGCAGCTGGAGTCCAGCTACAGACCAGCTGTAACACTCAAAGCCACCAGAGGGAGCCGAAGAACAGAACTCACAAAGTACCACTCATGACCACAGGAGGGAGCCCGAGAACGGAATTCACAACAGGTGATGGCGTTAAGACCCCTGTAATCTATGCATGGACGCAGTTCCCCATTCTTCTTCTGCATGAAGAAGAACCCACCCCCAGCAGGTGACACTGACTTCCTGATGAACCCTCTTGCCAGATTCTCTTGAATGTACTGAGACATTGCCTCCATCTCCGGGAGAGATAATGGATAGATTCGACCCCGGGGAGGCTCAGCACCAGGCAAGAGGTCAATGGGACAGTCATAGGGGCGATGGGGCGGAAGGGTCTCTGCCGCCTTTTTGGAGAACACGTCCGCATAAGACCAATATTGCTTGGGGAGAGAGGATAGATCTGCGAGTACCTCTGTAGTAGCAACCTGAACGCACTCCCTCTGACACCTACCCCACAAGATTCACCCCAACCCAAAATTCTGCCTGAGGACCACTCGATATGAGGAGAGTGGTACCGTAGCCATGGTATCCCCAACAGGACCTCATCTATTGCCTCAGGAATGACGAGCAGAGATATAATCTCCTGATGGGATGGCGACATGGAAAGAGTTAAAGGGATGGTCTGGTGTGTTATCTGTGAGGGCAGTGTCGACCCATTCACCACTCGTACCGTTACAGGTTGAGCTAGCATAACCAGGGGTATTGCGTGACGTTGGGCGAAGGCTGAAGACATAAAATTGCCCTCCGCCCCAGAATCCACGCAGAGCTCTACCGAGTGGGAGGATGAGCCTATAATAATTGTCCCCTTAAAGGACAATTTGGAGGCAAACGTCGCCGTGTCTAGTGTACCTCCACCTACTACCACTAGACTGTTGTGAACTGTGTTTCTGGGCTCCCTCTGGTGGTCACTAACGGTATTGTGTTAGGTATGTCTTGTTGCAGGCCTGAGCTCCAGCTGTGTCGTTAAGCAGCGGGTGTTTCCTATTTGAGTCTCCTCTGGACTCAGTCTCTTGCCTGGCATCGTTGTATCCAGACCTATTTGGTCTCCTCCGGATTCCTTTCAGTCTGCCTCATGCAAGAAAAGCTAAGTCTGTTTTGTACAATTTGGATCGTTTGCATTATTTAGTGTTTTTGTCCAGCTTGCTTTACATTTGATTTTTGACTCGCTGGAAGCTCTAGGGGGCTGATATTTTCCCTCCACACCGTCAGTCGGTGTGGGGGTTCTTGAATGTTCAGCGTGGATGTTTTGTAGGGTTTTCTGCTAACCGCATAGTCCACTATCTATTTTCTGCTATCTAGACTATTGGGCCTCACTTTGCTGAATCTAGTTCATCTCTACGTTTGTGTTTTCCTCTTGCCTCACCGTTATTATTTGTTCGGGGCTTTCTATATCTTTGGGGTTCAATTTCTCTGGAGGCAATCGAGGTCTTATTTTTTCCCTCTAGGGGTAGTCAGTTCTCCGGCTGGCTCGAGACGTCTAGAACCAACGTAGGCACGTTCACCGGCTACTTTTAGTTGTTTGTGTCAGGATCAGGTATGCGGTTAGCCCAGTTCCCACCTCCCTAGAGCAGTATTTATATTTTTGCTATCTTGCCGGAATATCAGAGATCCTCTGCCATTGGGATCATAACAGAATGCCAGGCCAAAAGAAAATGTTTAATGCATAGCAGAAGCGGGATTAAAAAGAAGTTCTGAGTTTATTTATTTTATTTATTTATTTTTTTTTTTGCTGCAGTTTGCCTAGCTTCTTCCATCCCCTTTTTCTCTGAGTGGCTGAAACTCTGCTGCAGATATGAATGTCCAGACTCTGACTTCTAGTGTGGATCAGCTTGCTGCTAGGGTGCAAAGCATTCAGGATTTTGTTATCCATAGCCCTATGTCTGAACCAAAAATACCTATTCCTGAGCCGTTTTTTGGAGATAGATCTAAATTCCTGAATTTTAGGAATAATTGTAAATTGTTTCTGTCTCTGAAACCTCGTTCCTCTGGTGATTCCGCTCAGCAAGTTAAGATTGTTATTTCCTTCTTGCGCGGCGACCCTCAGGATTGGGCCTTCTCTCTGGCGCCAGGAGATCCTGCATTGGTGAATGTTGATGCGTTTTTCCTGGCGCTTGGTTTGCTTTATGAGGAGCCTAATCTTGAAAATCAGGCTGAAAAAATGTTGCTGGTTATCTCTCAGGGTCAGGACGAAGCTGAGGTATATTGCCAAAAATTTCGGAAATGGTCCGTGCTTACTCAATGGAATGAGTGTGCACTGGCCGCAAATTTCAGAAATGGTCTTTCTGAAGCCATTAAAGATGTGATGGTGGGGTTTCCTATCCCTACAGGTCTAAATGATTCAATGGCTCTAGCCATTCAAATTGATCGACGTTTGCGGGAGCGCAAATCTGATAATCCTTTGGCGGTGCTGTCTGAACGGTCACCTGATTCTATGCAATGTGACAGAATTCTGACCAGAGCCGAGCGACAAAATCATAGACGTCAAAATGGGTTGTGTTTCTACTGTGGTGATTCAACACATGTTATCTCAGCATGCTCTAAACGTTTAAAGAAAAAAGTTAATCCTGTCGCCATTGGTACTTTTCAGCCTAAGTTTATTTTGTCTGTGACTTTAATTTGTTCATTATCTTCTTACTCAGTTATGGCTTTTGTGGATTCTGGTGCTGCTTTGAGTCTGATGGATTTTTTGTTTGCCAAGCGCTGCGGTTTTGTCCTGGAGCCTTTGGAAAATCCTATTCCTCTTAGAGGAATTGATTCTACGCCATTGGCAGAGAATAAACCTCAGTATTGGATGCAGGTGACCATGTGCATGACTCCTGTACATCAGGCGGTGATTCGTTTTCTGGTACTGCATAAAATGCATGATGTTGTCGTTTTGGGTCTGCCATGGTTACAGGCCCATAATCCAATTTTAGATTGGAAAGCTATGACTGTGTCTAGTTGGGGGTGTCAGGGGATTCATGGCGATTCTCCATTGGTGTCTATTGCTTCTTCTACTCCTTCTGAGATCCCTGAGTTTTTGTCAGACTTTCAGGATGTATTTAATGAGGCCAGGTCCAGTGCCCTTCCTCCTCATAGGGACTGTGATTGTGCTATAGATTTGATTCCTGGTAGTAAGTTTCCTAAGGGACGACTCTTTAATTTATCTGTGCCAGAGCATGCCGCGATGCGGAGTTATATAAAGGAGTCTTTGGAGAAGGGACATATTCGCCCATCCTCGTCCCCTCTTGGTGCAGGATTCTTTTTTGTGGGCAAGAAAGACGGGTCTCTGAGACCTTGTATTGATTATCGTCTTCTGAATAAGATCACTGTTAAATTTCAGTATCCTTTGCCATTGTTGTCTGATTTGTTTGCTCGGATTAAGGGATCCAGTTGGTTCACCAAGATAGATCTTCGTGGTGCGTATAACCTTGTGCGCATAAAGCAGGGAGATGAATGGAAAATGGCATTTAATACGCCTGAGGGTCATTTTGAGTACCTGGTGATGCCTTTCGGATTATCTAATGCTCCTTCTGTGTTTCAGTCCTTCATGCATGACATATTCCGGAAATATCTGGATAAATTTATGATTATTTATCTGGATGATATTTTGTTTTTTTCTGATGATTGGGAGTCCCATGTGAACCAGGTCAGGATGGTGTTTCAGGTTTTGCGGGAGAATGCTCTATTTGTGAAGGGCTCAAAATGTATCTTTGGGGTACAGAAGGTTTCTTTTTTGGGTTTTATTTTTTCCCCTTCTACTGTGGAGATGGACCCAGTTAAGGTCCGTGCCATTCATGACTGGACTCAGCCCACGTCTGTTAAGAGCCTGCAGAAGTTCTTGGGCTTTGCTAATTTTTACCGTCGTTTTATCGCTAATTTCTCCAGCGTGGTTAAACCTTTGACGGATATGACCAAGAAGGGTTCTGATGTTGCGAATTGGTCTCCTGCGGCCGTGGAGGCCTTTCGGGAGCTGAAGCGTCGGTTTACTTCAGCGCCAGTCTTGTACCAGCCGGATGTCTCTCTTCCCTTCCAGGTTGAAGTTGATGCTTCTGAAATTGGTGCAGGGGCTGTTTTGTCGCAAAAAAGTTCTGATGGCTCCGTGATGAAGCCATGCGCCTTCTTTTCAAGGAAATTTTCGTCTGCTGAGCGGAACTACGATGTTGGTAATCACTTTGTTGGTAAAAACTTTTTTTTTTGCTGATGATGCTGTATGGCGGCTCGTTTTTTGTGAGACAAGATGACGTTTTCAGCGGTACCATTTTTTTTATATCCCTCTTTTTGATTGCGTGTTATTTCACTTTTTGTTCGGCGGTATGATAATAAAGCGTTGCTTTTTGCCTCGGTTTTTTTTTTATGGTGATCACTGAAGGGGTTAACTAGTGGGACAATTTTATTGGTCGGGTCGTTACGGAGGCGGCGATACTAAATATATGTACTTTTATTGTTATTTTTTTATTTAGACAAAGAAATGTATTTATTGGAACAATATATATATTTTTTTCTTTATTTAGGATTTTTTTTTTTTACACCTGTAAATATTTTTTTTTTACTTCTTTACATTGCCCCAGGGGGAGACATGACTGTATAGTGTCAGATCTCTGATCTGACACTTTGCAGTGCTCTGTGTCAGATCAGCGATATAACAGCAATATACAATATACAATGCAATAATCAGCTGACACTCGGCGGCAATCGCCCGCACTCCCCCCATGAGCGCGGCTGATCGCATATGACTTACTATCCCGTAGAGGGTCAGATAGGCCCAGGTCACCTCGATGGGATAGTACGTCTAAGGTCAGAGAGGGGTTAAAACACAACGCGTTTCGACTAACCGGCCTTCTTCAGGTGAATCACTCCATTATTGAATCACAAATCTAAAAAAAATTTCGACTGCATTTTTTATAATCTTGGCATCTTGGAATCGAATGGAAGTGTGCATATCCTGTTTTTTTCCCTTTGTTTAACTATCCTATGTTGGAACCTTTCTAAGGACTCTCCCACGGTTCACCACGCTGCCCGCAAGCCACTACAAAGGGCAACCACAGGATTTATGCCATCATAGAGTTGTGCCTGATTGCACTACTCTATAAGGTGAGTAACATTCTTCTCTCACCTTTTCATTGGTTATGACACTATTACTACGCTTAGATAGCGCTCCCTTATTTCCTCTATATTTCAGGTAACACTTTGCAGAAATCTCTGCATAAGAAAGACAACCACTATCCATAAGCCAATTTAGGAGAAAAATAAAGTCATAGCAGGGCTTACCTATGAGATATCTACTGATAACGAGAAACTAGGCCACACAGTACCCTGAAAGAGTGTTCATACCACATAAACTTTTTCACATTTCCATGAGATGTTCAGAGGTTGGCCTATTTTTTTTTATAACCTAACCCTGTTTTACTTTTCTCCACAACTTTAATGCTGACTTGTCTGGTGTGTTTCTGATGCTTTTTGATCCCTAATGTTCTAAAAAAAACTCTGATGCCTTTATAGAACAGCTGTAGTAAGAATAAATTGCACACATTTACTAATTATGTGACTTCTGGAGGCCGTGGAAGCTTTTATTCAGGGATATCAGACTACAGGGGTTTCAATAGAAATGCACACACACAAAATTGCTGTCCACCCAGTTAGCGTAGGGCATTAACATTAATTACGATTTGCCAATGAACGCAACTGATCCCTTTCTAAAAATTAACTTTTAATGGACTATTTAAAGAATAAGATTAAAAGACACGACAGCCATTGTGTATAAGGGGACATCGGGATTTAACCCCTTTTCCGGTATGCTCACAATATATTAATTCCCTATATCCCACACTAGTGAATTATGATAAATATTAGCTTGGTGCGGCTGCTACCAACTGCTCTCTAATATTGTTGCCAATAACACAGACTGACTGAAGCTAGTAAAACATAAAGCCTCCCCATGTTTCACCAGAAATCTGGTGTCATCAGGGGACAGAGGCTCATTGAGTGTACGTCTCCATGGGTCGTATTGTCGGAAACCCTGCTCCGTCCAAAGCGCAGCCCCCTTCCATACGCGTGATGATTCCGGATGTGTTCATTGAACACATCTGGAATCGCCCTACCCTATACATAAGACTGTGTTATTTACCTTGCGGAGACGAAACGTCGCCGCAAGGTAAACAGACTTGCTGCGGTCTAAAAAGATGTGCCGCATGTCCAGAAATGCAGGGCCGGGGATGCGTGTTCGCACACATAGTGGAGATGAGATTTCATAAAATCCCCTCTACTATGCTGTAGCATCTGGATGCTGCGGATTGAATGCTGAGGCTGTAAGCAGCGTTCAATCCGCAGCTAGTCTGGATGTAATCCGGCCTGTGGAAACATAGCCTAAGAAGAAATGTTGCCATAACCATGTACATGAAATCTCTCTCAATGCCATCTGTAAGTACTATCCTGTCTGATGCCAATTCTCTGTTACGTCTTTATGAGTTTTCAAATTCAATTACCTCAGTGAAAGACTTTCTGTTTTTAATGATGATGGCCTCTCCTTCTTGTTGATTACCTTCACCACACTACATCACAGGCCATTGCCACTGGACTTCAATGGAGCAGAAAAGATAGTATGAGGGTAGTAATAGTCACCCCATTATGTTTGGCACTTGTGTTTAGGGTTTCGAAATCACACTCGGCTAAATGAACCCTTACAATAGGGTAGATATGTCGGCTGTCAATCACGCCTAAGAAGGCGTCATAAGCAGACCCAAAGGAGGGCTAGTCTGTGAAAAAGTTCCTCCACCTGACTAGTCCGGATTTATTTTCGTTTCTGACACTACAGGATTATATGTGACACTTTCCACACTGCTGCAGAGTACATAAAACACATCAACAGAATACAGAAGTCCCCATGTATACCGCTATATTAGCAGATGGGGGCACTCAGGGGACCTGACAAATTCAATTAAAGATGTTTAAAGTGTTTCCTTATGTTGCCGAAGGGTCTATGGGCTATCATCGTTACTTCGGACTCCATACCACCGGTTATATGTCTAATATTCTGTATCTGAGTTTGTGTGTAAAGTACGTGATTTTATAGGAATTTTACAAATCAATGTCAGGAGTACAGCAATTCTCCAGTGGAGTTTAAATAATTTAATCAAATGATGGAAAGGCAAGCGATATGACTACATGTATAGCTAGCCCTGTATTAACTGTGCTGCCACAGGCAGAAAAATACATTTTCATGCTCTAGTAGTTGGAAGAAAATTAGAACTGTTTTGTGCCCTTCTATCAAAACTACCTTCAGAGACCTAATGCCACTTGCAATGTAAATAGTTGGGATGTTGCCTGGAGATCTTTCTGCTGCAATGTCTTTCTGCTGTGCTGGTAAAACTAATGGTTCAAAGCCTAGGTCACGTTTTACTTTGCTACTTAAAATGTAATAGGTACTGAATCTAGTCCAAGGACATGCATACAGCTGCTGATTCAGTATGAAGCATTTTGCTTTCATAGTTTAATGGGCTGAGGACAGGTAAGGGGAGTAGATAGATAGATAGATAGATAGATAGATAGATAGATAGATAGATAGATAGATAGATAGATAGATAGATAAATAGAAAAAAAGAGTAAAAAGCAGCATCATTAGGCATAGGGTGAAGTGCCTCATAGATACACACCAGTCCTTCAATTCAGTCCAAAGAATTGAGGCAGAACACCATATAAAGATATACATCGAGGTGCCATTTATTAGCCCATGTGACGATGTTTCGGTCCAGAAGTAATTTCTGTTACTGCCGCTTTTGGGCCTTCAACAGTGTTTCTGCTATTGTTGGATCTGTTGCTGCTGCTATTGCGGTATCTGCTGCTGTTCCTGGAGCTGTTGCATAAACTGCTTATTTGTCTCCTTTTGTGCCAGGTGTTGTTGTTGCTGATGCACCAGGTGTTTAATGCAAACTTATTTATTTTGGAACATTCACTATACTCTTCAACTACTTTTTTTCAAATACCCCTTTAGCACACTAACTGACCTATGACATACATTTTCATTTAAAAAAAAGCATGAATCGGTATGTATGAAACTGAGCCTGCTTTATACCAGGCAAATGCTGACTGTAACACACGTCCGGCACAATTGCTGTGTAAGAGGGTGGTGCTGTTATGGACAGTAAGGAACACGCTGTCACTTTAAGAGACTACACCCCCTTGTCTGGCATGATGGAATGTTCTGCTTCTCCCCTGCAATAGACTGTGTGAATGAAAGGTGGTGGTGGGGGTGGAGCCTGGTCATCGTGTGAGAACTGAAACTGCTGCAGAGAGAACTTTGTGCTGATAGCTGCAAGAGAGAACCCACAGCCTGTAATGGAGTGGACTTGTGAAGTTTGACAGACTTTTCCGGGTGCAGCAAGAGTGGATGTTCTATGTGAGTTTGAAAAGCCACAAAGATACCGAGAAAGGGATTTACAGTTTCCAGGAGCACCTCCAGGACCCCTACGCAAGGATAAGACCACGTTTCATGGAGCCGGCAGAAAGCCATGCACACCACCATACTAGACTGCTGGGGGCCCCCCGGGACTGGATCTGAGTCCCCAACATCACCGTGAGTTTGTTCCTGTTTTGTGCACATGTCAGGGCCTAGTGTAGGCTTCAGTAGTCAGTACACGGCAGCCGTGGGGCCTGCTTATTAAAGGCCAGGGAGGTTATACGTAGAGTAGCATTATTCTTTGTTCATTGTTGGCATTTACTTGTGTGACATATATTGAGTCTGTAACAGTTGGAGCACTGTGCTATTTTATGGACAAGCTAAAGAATATAACTCTTGTAAATTATCTTTTGCCATTGCATACCCCTGTTTGCATCTTCCTCATCCACTTCATTGCTTGCCTTCCAATAAATCTACCCTTTGTTGTTTGCACCTCATCTTGTGTATGGTAGTCTTCCTGCACCGTGGTGGTCCACGGCCATCGCTTCAGCTGGTGTGCCCTACACCACTATACCTACCACTATAACTGCATTTAAATGATTTAGTATTACAGTATGAAATAAAAGCAATAAGGTATTGCAAGTTCGGCTCTAGGGAGACGCAAAAATAAAAATAAAAATGTAAATAAAATATATATACTGTATATAGATAACATTTGAATCACGTATTCTTTTTTCCCCATTTAAGTAAAGTAAAATTAGAAATAAATATACTTGGTATTGCTGAGTCCCAATAAGTCTGATCTTTCAAAATAATTTTTTTTTTAAAGTCATACGTTAAATGCTAAAAAGAAAAAAAAAATAGAAATGCAATTTTTCAGTCTCTGCACTTCTAAAAAAAACAAACAGCGATTAAAATGTTGTATGTACCTAAAAATGGTATCAATTAAAAGAATAGCTCAATGTGCAAAAAACAAACCCTCATACAGCAATACAGCACTATGAATTGAAAAATTAAAAGGTACAGTGTCAGAAAATGGCAGCAGAAACAAAATGTTTTCTTCTAAAATTCTGAATGTTTTTCATAATTAAAATAACAAAAAACTAAATAGTTTTGATGATGCCGTAATTGCACTAACCTAAACAATCAGGTTTCCTGGTCGTTTTTACTGCACAATGCATGGCATAAAAACAAAACTTGAAAAACAATGGCAGAATAATGTGTTTTTTTTTGCTATTTCACTACAACAGAATTTTTTTCCCAAAATTTCAGTACATTATATGGTACAGTGTCAATCATAATTGCAGCCCGTCCTACAAACAATGACAACACAGACGGCTATGTTGGCGGAAAAATAATAAAGTTATGACTCTTGGGAGAAAGGGAAAAAATGAAAACGCAGAAACACTAAATTCTTGAGTAGTTAGAGGATTAAGGAGGTCAGAATCTGACAATATCTGTATATATATATATATATATATATATATATATATATATATATATATATATATATATATATATATATATATATATATATATATAGTACAGACCAAAAGTTTGGACACACCTTCTCATTTAAAGATTTTTCTGTATTTTCATGACTATGAAAATTGTACATTCACACTGAAGGCATCAAAACTATGAATTAACACATGTGGAATTATATACTTAGCAAAAAAGTGCGAAATAACTGAAATTATGTCTTATATTCTAGGTTCTTCAGAGTAGCCACCTTTTGCTTTGATGACTGCTTTTCACACTCTTGGTATTCTCTTGATGAGCTTCAAGAGGTAGTCACCGGGAATGTTTTTCACTTCACAGGTGTGCCCTGTCAGGTTTAATAAGTGGGATTTCTTGCCTTATAAATGGTGTTGGGACCATCAGTTGTGTTGTGCAGAAGTCTGGTGGGTACACAGCTGATAGTCCTACTGAATAGTCACCTCTGCTTCTGAGGATAAGTTTATCCACCAGGCTCAGAATTTCGCAAGTTAACAGCAGCTCAGATTAGAGACCAGGTCAATGCCACACAGAGTTCTAGCAGCAGACACATCTCTACACCAACTGATAAGAGGAGACTTTGTGCAGCAGGCCTTAATGGTAAAATAGCTGCTAGGAAACCACTGCTAAGGACAGGCAACAAGCAGAAGAGACTTGCTTGGGCTAAAGAACACAAGAAATGGACATTAGACCAGTGGAAATCTGTGCTTTGGTCTGATGAGTCCAAATTTGAGATCTTTGGTTCCAACCACCGTGTCTTTGTGCGACGCAGAAAAGGTGAACGGATGGACTCTACATGCCTGGTTCCCACTGTGAAGCATGGAGGAGGAGGTGTGATGGTGTGGGGGTGCTTTGCTGGTGACACTGTTGGGGATTTATTCAAAATTGAAGGCATACTGAACTAGCATGGCTACCACAGCATCTTGCAGCGGTATGCTATTCCATCCGATTTGCATTTAGTTGGACCATCATTTATTTTTCAACAGGACAATGACCCCAAACACACCTCCAGGCAGTGTAAGGGCTATTTGACCAAGAAGGAGAGTGATGGGGTGCCACGCCAGATGACCTGGCCTCCACAGTCACCAGACCTGAACCCAATCGAGATGGTTTGGGGTGAGCTGGGCCGCAGAGTGAAGGCAAAAGGGCCAACAAGTGCTAAGCATCTCTGGGAACTCCTTCAAGATTGTTGGAAGACTATTCCCGGTGACTACCTCTTGAAGCTCATCAAGAGAATGTCAAAAGTGTGCAAAGCAGTCATCAAAGCAAAAGGTGGCTACTTTGAAGAACCTAGAATATAAGATATAATTCCAGCTGTTTCACACTTTTTTGTTAAGTATATAATTCTACATGTGTTAATTCATAGTTTTGATGCCTTCAGCGTGAATGTACAATTTTCATAGTCATGAAAATGCAGAAAAATGTTTAAATGAGAATGTGTGTCCAAACTTTTGGTCTGTGCTGTATATATATATATATATATATATATATATATATATATATATATATATATATATATATATATACAGTATATATATTATATATATATATATATATATATACAGTATATATATTATATATATATATATATATATATATATATATATATGTATATATATATATATATATATATATATATATATATATATATATATACAGTGGGTATGGAAAGTATTCAGGTCCCTTTAAATTTTTCACTCTTTGTTTCATTGCAGCCATTTGGTAACTTCAAAAAAGTTCATTTTTTTCTCTTTAATGTACACTCTACACCCTATCTTGACTGAAGAAAAACAGAAATGTAGAAATTTTTACAAATTTACTAAAATGGAAAACTGAAATATTACATGGTCATAAGTTTTCAGACCCTTTGCTCAGACAGTCATATTTAAGTCAAATGCTGTCTGTCCATTTCCTTGTGATCCTACTTGAGATAGTTATACTCCTTCTTTGGAGACCAGCTGTGTTTAATTAAACTGATAGGACTTGATTTGGAAATGCACACACATCTATATAAGACATCACAGCTCATAGTACATGTCAGACCAAATGAGAATCATTAGGTCAAAGGAACTGGCAAGGAGCTCAGAGACAGAATTTTGGCAAGGCACAGATCTGGCCAAGGTTACAACAGAATTTCTGCAGTACTCAAGGTTCCTAAGAGCACAGTGGCCTCCATAATCTTTAATTGGAAGAAGTTTGGGACCACCAGAAGTCTTCCTAGACCTGGCCGTCCTGCCAAACTGAGCAATCATGGGAGAAGAGCCTTGGTCACAAAGGTAAAGAAGAACCCCAAGATCACTGCGGCTGAGCTCCAGAGATGCAGTAGGGAGATGTAAGAAAGTTCCCCAAAGTCAACTATCACTGCAGCCCTCCACCAGCTGGGCCTTTATGGCAGACTGGCTCGAAGGAAGCCTCTCCTCAGTGTAAGACATATGAAAGCCTACATAGAGTTTGCTAAAAAAAAAAAAACCACGAAGGAATCCCAGGCTATGAGAAATAAGATTCTCTGGTCTGATGAGATGAGGATAGACCTTTTGGTTATAATTCTAAGCGGTATGTGTGGAGAAAACCAGGCACTGCTCATCACCTGCCCAATACAATCACAACAGTGAAACATGGTGGTGGCAGCATCATAATATTGGGTTGTTTTTCAGCTGCAGGGACAGGACGACTGGTTGCCATTGAAGGGAACATGAATGCGGACAAATACAGAGATATCCTGGGTGAAAACCTCTTCCAGAGTGCTCTGGACCTCAGACTTGGCCGAAGGTTCACCTTCCAACAAGACAATGACCCTAAGCACACAGCTAAAATAACAAAGGAGTGGCAGAACAACTCTGTGACCATTCCTGACTGGTCCAGCCAGACCCCTTTCCTAAACTCAATTGAGCATCTCTGGAGAGACCTGAAAATGGCTGTCCACCAACGTTCACCATCCAACCTGACGGAACTGGAGAGGATCTGCAAAGAAGAACGGCAGAGGATCCCCAAATCCTGGTGTGAAAAACTTGTTGCATCATTCCCGAGAAGACTCATGGCTGTACTAGCTCAAAAGGTGCTTCTACTCAATACTGAGCAAAGGGTCTGAATGTTTATGACCATGTGATATTTCAGTTTTTCTTTTTTAATACATTTGCAAAAATTGCTACATTTCTTTTTTTTCAGTCAAGATGGGGTGCAGAGAGTACATTAATGAGAAAAAATAAACTTTTTTGAATTTACCAAATGGCTGCCGTGAAGCAATGAGTGAAAATTTTAAAGAGGTATGAATACTTTCCGTACTCACTGTATATACAGGTGCATCTCACCAAATTAGAATATCATCAAAACGTTAATTTATTTTAGTTATTCAATACAAAAAGTGAAACTCATATATTATATAGAGTCATTACAAACAGAGTGATCTAGTGTATTTCAAGTGTTTGTTTCTGTTAGTGTTGAAGATTATGGCTTACCGCCAATGAACATCCAAAAGTCTTTATCTCAGTAAATTAGAATACTTTATTGCACCAGCTTGAAAAAATGATTTTAAAATCTGAAATGTTGGCCTACTGAAATGTATATTCAGTGAATGCACTCAATACTTGGTCAGGGCTCCTTTGGCATCAATTACTTCATCAATGCGGCATGGCATGGAGGTGATCAGCCTGTGGCACTGCTGAGGTGTTATGGAAGCCCAGGTTGCTTTGATAGCAGCCTTCAGCTTGTCTGCATTGTTGGGTCTGGTGTCTCTCATCTTCCTCTTGACAGTATCCCATAGATTCTCTATGGGGTTAAGGTCAGGTGAGTTTGCTGGCCAATCAAGCACAGTGACACTGTTGTTTTTAAACCAGGTATTGGTATTTTTGGCAGTGTGGACAGTGCAGCTGTCTACCTGGAAATTTTAGAGCACTTCATGCTTCCCTCTGCCGACAAGCTATTTGGAGATAGACATTTCATTCTCTAGCAGGACTTGGCACCTGTCCACACTGCCGAAAGTACCAATATCTGGTGTTACACACCTGAATATAAATAATTTTTTTTTTAACAAAGCTGTATCAAAAATATATTTGCATTAGTATATATGCCTGAAGAAATAAACTGCTATTATATTGTTAGTGTTTCGCAAATTACAGCATGCTGATTTACTAGTAAGCGCAGCATGATGCTGAGAGTACAATAGGAATCTTTAATGCTTTTCTTGTCACTGTAAAAATAAACATTTCATTATTAAAATTGGACTCATGAAGAGCAGCTACAATTAATTGTCATTTTCCAGGGTTTTTAACAATGGACTTCAATTTTAGCAAAAGCTGCACAGCTTTTTTCTTCTCTGTTACAGAGATGTGAATTGTAAAACAGCTGAGATGGGGGTCAAATAATCTAGTGATAATTTGTAAGTAAAGTTTGGATTCCAGCAGGGCTATAGACTATGTATTGTCCTTCTTCACTAATTGTACTGTCGCTATTTCCAGTCTTTTCTGGATAGAATATTGACAATATACATGGTAGTGTTAGTTGGCGATTAGTTTCCATAAAATACGAAGAGAGAAAGCCCCAGCGCTTTTTTCCCCCCATAACCTATTAATGAAGAAAAACAGTCGACATCCTTTTTATTAACAACTTAAAGAATACCTATTACGTGTCCAAAAATAGTTAAAGAAGCACTCCCATCAAAATTTGAATCCTCTTGATATATTGCTATCATCATATTACCAAGCACTGTGTACTTACAATTGCTGATTTTACCTTTCTACCCAGTTGATTGTTCTCTTTTCTCTGCTCTATGTAGAAACAAGTCTCTTGTCCCTCCATGGCTTCAACTCCTGACCCATCTGCTCCCTCCTCACCCCATCGGAAACAAAAAATAGTCCGACCCGTTAAAGCCAAACTGTATAAAATTTTAATTGGCAATGCTTCATAGGAAAAGCATGACACTTATTTATCTCCCAAGATTAAAGTGTCGCTAGCTGCCGCTTGAAGTGGTCTCTCCATATAAAGTTGAATGTTGATATGACATCTCCAATTTATAGAGTAGGTTTCTTTATAAGAGAGCCCCTTTAATGGCTCTATCAAAATTTTTATGCCTAAGCATAAATAAAATAATAAAACTTGAGTCTAATCCAGGCCCGGTTGCTCTGATATCTCTAAAACAGGCCTCTCAAAGATACTTACCAAAGTATAAAATCCATTACAATGCAATTAATCTGCTTTTTAGGATCGATCCCCATTCACAGCATATCAGCAAACTGAGTGATTTCTTATAATGTCATACAAACTACAACAGTATCTCCAGATAAAACCCGAGCAATTGCAGCTCTTTGATAACCTAGTATTTTAATTCTTTCTGTAATGCCCTCATTTTATTCCTTTGTGCGACTGAATGATGTTGCTAGGGAAACATGCATTAAAAAAACTTTTAATCTCATTTTTGTCTTGCTTTAACATAGAAATGAGCTATTATGTGAAAACACAGTGGAATTAAACATCCCGTAGAGAAGGGTAATTTGTGGAATAAGGAAACCCCAAAGTTGGCAAAAAGTGTAAAAACTAATTTCATTATATATCATTATATGAATGAAATATGTTTCATTCATTTCATTACTGGAGCTTTACAGCTATAATAAATGTATATCAGGTATTCAATAACCGGCTAGATTAGAGTTTTACAGAATAATGATTTTACTATATGAGCAATTATGGCTTGTTGCATCTGAAATCTATTAACCCCTTCACGCTAGAGACTGTTTTCACCTTCCTGACCAGGCCAATTTTTACAATTCTGACAAGTGTCACTTTACGTGGTTATATCTCTGGAACACTTCAAAGTATCCCACTGATTCTGAGAATGGCTTTTCGTGACATATTGTGCTTCATGATGGTGGTAAAATTTGTTCGATATGACTTGCATTTATTTGTGAAAATTATCAGAAATTTGGCAAAAATTTTAAAAAGTTGCAATTTTCAACATTTTTTATTTTTATGCCCTTAAATCAGAGAGCAATGTCACACAAAATAATTAATAAATAACATTTCATACATGTCTACTTTACATCAGCACCATTTTTGAAACTTAATTTTTTTTTTTGTTAGGAAGTTATAAGTAGGGTTGAGCGAAACGGATCGTTCATTTTCATAAGTCGCTGACTTTTGGCAAAGTCGGCGTCTCATGAAACCGAGCCGATCCCTGTGTGGGGTCGGCCATGCGGTACGCGACTTTTGCGCCAAAGTCGCGTTTCAATGACGCTAAAAGCGCCATTTCTCAGCCAATGAAGGTGGACGCAGAGTGTGGGCAGCGTGATGACATAGATCTCAGTCCCCACCATCTTAGAGAAGGGCATTGCAGTGATCGGCTTGCTTTCTGCGGCGTCACAGGGGCTATAAAGGGGCGTTCCCGCCGACCGCCATCTTACTGCTGCTGATCTGAGCGTAGGGAGAGGTTGCTGCAGCTTCTTCGGAAGCAGGGATAGTGATAGGCAGGGTACATAAAGCCACAAACCGCTTGTGCTGTAGCGATTTCCACTGTCCAATACCACCTTTTGTTTGCAGGACAGTGGAAGCTACATTTTTTTTTCCTCAGCGCTGTAACTCATTGGGCTGCCCTAGAAGGCTCCCTGATAGCTGCGTTGCTGTGTGTACGCCGCTGTGTAAACCAACTGCTTTTTTCAAAGCACAAATCCTGTTGTTCCTTTCTTTCTGCACAGCTATCTTGTGTGTTTGTCCACACTTTTGTGTGCAGCAGTCCTTATTACAGCTGCCTGCCATACTTTTCTGAGATAACTGCAGGGAGATAAATATTGGCAAGTCTGCCCCCGTGCCATTGCTGTGTGTGGCATCTCTCTCTCATTGTGTGGCACCGAAAACACTGTGTAATACTTGGCCCTTTTTTTTTTCTTTTTCTAAATTCTCCCTTTTCCAAAAAAAAAATTAGTGGGAGATAAATATTGGCAAGTCTGCCTCCGTGCCATTGCTGTGTGTGGCATCTCTCTCTCCTTGTGTGGCACTGAAAACACTGTGTAATAGTTGGCCATTTTTTTTTGGGGGGGGGTACATTCTCCCTTTTAAAAAAAAAAAAAATTATTGGGAGATAAATATTGGCAAGTCTGCCTCCGTGCCATTGCTGTGTGTGGCATCTCTCTCTCATTGTGTGGCACTGAAAACACTGTGTAATAGTTGTCCATTTTTTGGGAGGGGGGGTACATTCCCCCTTTAAAAAAAAAAAATATATTGGGAGATAAATATTGGCAAGTCTGCCTCCGTGCCATTGCTGTGTGTGGCATCTCTCTCTCATTGTGTGGCACCGAAAACACTGTGTAATACTTGGCCTTTTTTTTTTTTTTTCTAAATTCTCCCTTTTCCAAAAAAAAAATTAGTGGGAGATAAATATTGGCAAGTCTGCTTCCATGCCATTGCTGTGTGTGGCATCTCTCTCTCATTGTGTGGCACCGAAAACACTGTGTAATACTTGGCCATTTTTTTTTTTTTCTAAATTCTCCCTTTTCCAAAAAAAAAATTAGTGGGAGATAAATATTGTCAAGTCTGCCTCCGTGCCATTGCTGTGTGTGGCATCTCTCTCTCATTGTGTGGCACTGAAAACACTGTGTAATAGTTGGCCATTTTTTTGGGGGAGGGTACATTCTCCCTTTTAAAAAAAAAAAAAATTATTGGGAGATAAATATTGTCAAGTCTGCCTTTGTGCCATTGCTGTGTGTGGCATCTCTCTCTCATTGTGTGCCACTGAAAACACTGTGTAATGCTGGGCCTTTTTTTTTTTTTTTTAGGGTAAATTCTCCCAGAAAAAAAAAAAAATAGTGGGAGATTAAGATTGGCATTTCTGCTTGAGTGCTGGGCCTGTGTGTGCCATCTGTCTCAAATTATTGGGCCACAGAAAACCTAGTGTGTAACATTGGGCCTGATTTTCCTTTCAGTGTCAGGCACCTATAAAGGTATATATAAATCCTACAGAAGTTTGAGTTCACCTTATAAGTAGTGTTGAGCATTCCGATACTGCAAGTATCGGGTATCGGCCGATATTTGCTGTATCGGAATTTCCGATACCGAGATCCGATACTTTTGTGGTATCGGGTATCGGGTATCGCAACAACATTAATGTAATAATGTGTAAAAGAGAGAATTAAAATAAAAAATATTGCTATACTCACCTCTCCGACGCAGCCTGGACCTCAGCGAGGGAACCGGCAGCGTTGTTTGTTTAAATTTCGCGCTTTTACTTGGTTACGTGAAGTCCCGGCTTGTGATTGGTCAGGGCGGCCATGTTGCCGGGACGCGGACCAATCATAGCAAGCCGTGACGAAATTACGTCACGGCTTGCTGTGATTGGTCCGCGTCCCGGCAACATGGCCGCCATTAACCAATCACAAGCCGTGACGTCACGGGAGGCTGGATGTCATGATCTCCATGGCCAGAGAACTAGCATAAGCCTCAATAGGAACAAGCTCTTGGAAGATGTAACTATACTGACCATGAACTAAACCTACCGCATCATCTAGAAGTAGCCAGGTAGCATGTCCTACTTTTTATCCCTATATGCCCAGCGCCGGCCGGAGAACTAAATAATGCTAGCAGAGGGAAATATAAGACCTGACTCACCTCTAGAGAAATGCCCAAAAAGGAGACAGAGGCCCCCCACATATATTGGCGGTGATATGAGATGAAACAACAAACGCAGCAGGAAAATAGTTTTAGCAAATTTGAGGTCCGCTTTCTAGATAGCAGAAGACAGAAAGCATACTTTCATGGTCAGTAGAAAACCCTAACAAAACACATCCAGAAATTACTTTAGGACTCTGGCATTAACTCATAATACCAGAGTGGCAATTCCTGATCAACAAGAGCTTTCCAGACACAGTAACGAAACTGCAGCTGTGAACTGGAACCAAAATACAAAAACAAAACATGGACGAATGTCCAACTTATCTAGTAGATGTCTGGGAGCAGGAACAAGCACAGAGAGGCTTCTGATAACATTGTTGACCGGCAAGCATCTAACAGAGAAGCCAGGTTATATAGCGACACCCAGATCTAATCAGAACAGGTGAACAGGGAAGATGATGTCACAAGTTCAATTCCACCAGTAGCCACCGGGGGAGCCCAGAATCCAAATTCACAACAGTACCCCCCCCTCAAGGAGGGGGCACCGAACCCTCACCAGAACCACCAGGGCGATCAGGATGGGCCCTATGAAAGGCACGAACCAGATCAGAGGCATGAACATCAGATGCAGTGACCCAAGAATTATCCTCCTGGCCGTATCCCTTCCACTTGACCAGATACTGGAGTCTCCGTCTGGAAACACGGGAGTCTAGGATTTTTTCCACAACGTACTCCAACTCACCCTCAACCAACACCGGAGCAGGAGGCTCAACGGAAGGCACAACCGGTGCCTCATACCTGCGCAATAACGACCGATGAAAAACGTTATGAATAGAAAAGGATGCAGGGAGGTCCAAACGGAAGGAAACAGGGTTAAGAATCTCCAATATTTTATACGGACCGATGAACCGAGGCTTAAACTTAGGAGATGAGACCCTCATAGGGACAAAACGAGAAGACAACCACACCAAATCTCCAACACAAAGCCGAGGACCAACACGACGGTGACGGTTGGCAAAAAGCTGAGTCTTCTCCTGGGACAACTTTAAATTGTCCATCACCTGCCCCCAGATATGATGCAATCTCTCCACCACCGCATCCACTCCAGGACAATCCGAGGATTCCATCTGACCGGAGGAAAATCGAGGGTGGAACCCCGAATTACAGAAAAACGGGGACACCAAAGTGGCAGAGCTGGCCCGATTATTGAGGGCGAACTCCGCCAATGGCAAAAAAGCAACCCAATCATCCTGGTCAGCAGACACAAAACACCTCAGATATGTCTCCAGGGTCTGATTAGTCCGCTCGGTCTGGCCATTAGTCTGAGGGTGAAAAGCAGACGAAAAAGACAAATCTATGCCCATCCTAGCACAGAATGCCCGCCAAAATCTAGACACAAATTGGGTTCCTCTGTCAGAAACGATATTCTCAGGAATACCATGCAAACGAACAACATTTTGAAAAAACAGGGGCACCAACTCGGAAGAAGAAGGCAATTTGGGCAGGGGAACCAAATGGACCATCTTAGAAAAACGGTCACACACCACCCAGATGACAGACATCTTCTGAGAAACAGGCAGATCTGAAATAAAATCCATCGAGATGTGTGTCCAAGGCCTCTTAGGAATAGGCAAGGGCAACAATAATCCACTAGCCCGAGAACAACAAGGCTTGGCCCGAGCACAAACGTCACAAGACTGCACAAAGCCTCGCACATCTCGTGACAGGGAAGGCCACCAGAAGGATCTTGCCACCAAATCCCTGGTACCAAAAATTCCAGGATGACCTGCCAATGCAGAAGAATGTACCTCAGAGATGACTCTACTGGTCCAATCATCAGGAACAAACAACCTATCAGGCGGACAACGATCCGGTCTATCCGCCTGAAACTCCTGCAAGGCCCGCCGCAGGTCTGGAGAAACGGCTGACAAGATAACTCCCTCCTTAAGAATACCTGTGGGGTCAGAGTTGCCGGGTGAATCAGGCTCAAAACTCCTAGAAAGGGCATCCGCCTTAACATTCTTAGAACCCGGTAGGTACGATACCACAAAATTAAACCGAGAGAAAAATAATGACCAGCGCGCCTGTCTAGGATTCAGGCGCCTGGCGGTCTCAAGATAGATCAAATTTTTGTGGTCAGTCAATACCACCACCTGATGTCTGGCCCCCTCGAGCCAATGGCGCCACTCCTCAAACGCCCACTTCATGGCCAAAAGCTCCCGATTCCCAACATCATAATTCCGCTCAGCGGGCGAAAATTTACGGGAAAAGAAGGCACAAGGCCTCATCACGGCGCAGTCAGAACTTTTCTGCGACAACACTGCCCCAGCCCCGATCTCAGAAGCGTCGACCTCAACCTGAAAAGGAAGAGTCACATCAGGCTGACGCAACACAGGTGCAGAAGAAAAACGGCGCTTAAGCTCCTGAAAGGCCTCCACAGCATCAGGGGACCAATTAGCAAAATCAGCACCCTGTCTAGTCAAATCGGTCAATGGCTTAACGACATCCGAAAAACCAGAAATAAATCGACGATAAAAGTTGGCAAAGCCCAAAAATTTCTGAAGACTTTTAAGAGAAGAGGGCTGCGTCCAATCACAAATAGCTTGAACCTTGACAGGATCCATCTCAATGGAAGAGGGAGAAAAAATATATCCCAAAAAGGAAATTCTCTGAACCCCAAAAACGCACTTAGAACCCTTGACACACAGAGAATTAGACCGCAAAACCTGAAAAACCCTCTTAACTTGCCGGACATGAGAGTCCCAATCATCCGAAAAAATCAGAATATCATCCAGATACACTATCATAAATTTATCCAAAAAATTGCGGAAAATATCATGCATAAAGGACTGGAAGACTGAAGGGGCATTAGAAAGACCAAAAGGCATCACCAAATACTCAAAGTGGCCCTCGGGCGTATTAAATGCGGTTTTCCACTCATCCCCCTGCCTGATCCGCACCAAATTATACGCCCCACGGAGATCAATCTTAGAGAACCACTTGGCCCCCTTTATGCAAGCAAACAAATCAGTCAGCAACGGCAATGGGTATTGATATTTAACCGTGATTTTATTCAAAAGCCGATAATCAATACATGGTCTCAAAGAGCCGTCTTTTTTTGACACAAAGAAAAAACCGGCTCCTAAGGGAGATGACGATGGACGAATATGTCCCTTTTCCAAGGACTCCTTTATATATTCTCGCATAGCAGTATGTTCAGGCACAGACAGATTAAATAAACGACCCTTTGGGTATTTACTACCCGGAATTAAATCTATAGCACAATCGCACTCACGGTGCGGAGGTAGTGAACCCAGCTTGGGTTCTTCAAAGACGTCACGATAATCAGACAGGAACTCAGGGATTTCAGAGGGAATAGATGATGAAATGGACACCAAAGGTACGTCCCCATGAGTCCCCTTACATCCCCAGCTCAACACAGACATAGCTCTCCAGTCAAGGACTGGGTTGTGAGACTGCAGCCATGGCAATCCCAGCACCAAATCATCATGTAGATTATACAGCACCAGAAAACGAATAGTCTCCTGGTGATCCGGATTAATACACATAGTCACTTGTGTCCAGTATTGTGGTTTATTATTAGCCAATGGGGTGGAGTCAATCCCCTTCAGAGGAATAAGAGTCTCCAAAGGCTCTAAATCATACCCACAACGATTGGCAAAGGACCAATCCATAAGACTCAAAGCGGCGCCAGAGTCGATATAGGCGTCCGTAGTAATAGATGACAAAGAGCAAATCAGGGTCACAGACAAAATAAATTTAGACTGTAAAGTGCCAATGGGAACGGATTTATCAAGCTTTTTAGTACGCTTAAAGCATGCTGATATAACATGAGTAGAATCCCCACAATAGAAACACAACCCATTTTTCCGTCTAAAATTCTGCCGCTCGCTTCTGGACAGAATTCTATCACACTGCATGTTTTCTGGCGTCTTCTCAGTGGACACCGCCAGATGGTGCACTGGTTTGCGCTCCCGCAGACGCCTATCGATCTGAATGGCCATTGTCATGGACTCATTCAGACTTGCAGGCACAGGGAACCCCACCATAACATCCTTAATGGCATCAGAAAGACCCTCTCTGAAAGTAGCCGCCAAGGCACACTCATTCCACTGAGTAAGCACAGACCATTTACGGAATTTTTGGCAGTAAATTTCAGCTTCATCTTGCCCCTGCGATAGGGACATCAAAGTTTTTTCTGCCTGAAGTTCCAAATGAGGTTCCTCATACAGCAAGCCCAAGGCCAGAAAAAACGCATCCACATTGCGCAACGCAGGATCCCCTGGTGCCAATGCAAAAGCCCAATCTTGAGGGTCGCCGCGGAGCAAGGAAATCACAATCCCAACCTGCTGTGCAGGGTCTCCAGCAGAACGAGATTTCAGGGACAAAAATAACTTACAATTATTTCTAAAATTCTGAAAGCTAGATCTATTCCCTGAGAAGAATTCCGGCAAAGGAATTCTCGGCTCTGATACCGGAGCATGAACAACAAAATCTTGCAAACTTTGTACTTTCGTGGCGAGATTATTCAAACCTGCAGTTACACTCTGTAGATCCATTATAGACAGGTGAACATAGAGCCATTCAAAGATTAGAAGGAGAGAGAAAAAAAAGAAAGACTGCAGCATAGACAGACTGGCAAGTGATCCAATTAAGAGCACACTAACTACTAGAGAAAAAAAAAAAAAAAAAAAAAAAAAAATTTTCAGCAGACTTCTTATTTCTCTCCTTTCTCAGCCAAGGATTTTAACCCTTTAGTGGGCCGGTCAAACTGTCATGATCTCCATGGCCAGAGAACTAGCATAAGCCTCAATAGGAACAAGCTCTTGGAAGATGTAACTATACTGACCATGAACTAAACCTACCGCATCATCTAGAAGTAGCCAGGTAGCATGTCCTACTTTTTATCCCTATATGCCCAGCGCCGGCCGGAGAACTAAATAATGCTAGCAGAGGGAAATATAAGACCTGACTCACCTCTAGAGAAATGCCCAAAAAGGAGACAGAGGCCCCCCACATATATTGGCGGTGATATGAGATGAAACAACAAACGCAGCAGGAAAATAGTTTTAGCAAATTTGAGGTCCGCTTTCTAGATAGCAGAAGACAGAAAGCATACTTTCATGGTCAGTAGAAAACCCTAACAAAACACATCCAGAAATTACTTTAGGACTCTGGCATTAACTCATAATACCAGAGTGGCAATTCCTGATCAACAAGAGCTTTCCAGACACAGTAACGAAACTGCAGCTGTGAACTGGAACCAAAATACAAAAACAAAACATGGACGAATGTCCAACTTATCTAGTAGATGTCTGGGAGCAGGAACAAGCACAGAGAGGCTTCTGATAACATTGTTGACCGGCAAGCATCTAACAGAGAAGCCAGGTTATATAGCGACACCCAGATCTAATCAGAACAGGTGAACAGGGAAGATGATGTCACAAGTTCAATTCCACCAGTAGCCACCGGGGGAGCCCAGAATCCAAATTCACAACAGCTGGACATGCGCGTATTTTAAAAAGCGCGCGTGTCCAGCCTCCAGTGACGTCCCGGCTTATGATTGGTCACGGCGCCATGTTGCCGGGACGCGGACCAATCACAGCAAGCCGTGACGAAATTACGTCACGGCTTGCTGTGATTGGTCCGCGTCCCGGCAACATGGCCGCCATTAACCAATCACAAGCCGTGACGTCACGGGAGGCTGGACATGCGCGTATTTTAAAAAGCGCGCGTGTCCAGCCTCCAGTGACGTCCCGGCTTATGATTGGTCACGGCGCCATGTTGCCGGGACGCGGACCAACCACAGCAAGCCGTGACGAAATTACGTCACGGCTTGCTGTGATTGGTCCGCGTCCCGGCAACATGGCCGCCATTAACCAATCACAAGCCGTGACGTCACGGGAGGCTGGACATGCGCGTTTTTTAAAAAGCGCGCGTGTCCAGCCTCCCGTGACGTCACGGCTTGTGATTGGTTAATGGCGGCCATGTTGCCGGGACGCGGACCAATCACAGCAAGCCGTGACGTAATTTCGTCACGGCTTGCTGTGATTGGTCCGCGTCCCGGCAACATGGCCGCCCTGACCAATCACAAGCCGGGACTTCACGTAACCAAGTAAAAGCGCAAATTTTAAACAAACAACGCTGCCGGTTCCCTCGCTGAGGTCCAGGCTGCGTCGGAGAGGTGAGTATAGCAATATTTTTTATTTTAATTCTTTATTTTACACATTTATATGGATCCCAGGGTCTGAAGGAGAGTTTCCTCTCCTTCAGACCCTGGGAACCATCAGGAATACCGTCCGATACTTGAGTCCCATTGACTTGTATTGGTATCGGGTATCGGTATCGGATTGGATCCGATACTTTGCCGGTATCGGCCGATACTTTCCGATACCGATACTTTCAAGTATCGGACGGTATCGCTCAACACTAGGGTTGAGCGAAACGGGTCGATCATTTTCAAAAGTCGCCGACTTTTGGCTAAGTCGGCGTCTCATGAAACCCGATCCAACCCCTGTGCTTGTCGGCCATGCGGTACGCGACTTTCGCGCCAAAGTTGCGTTTCAATGACGCGAAAAGCGCCATTTCTCAGCCAATGAAGGTGAACGCAGAGTGTGGGCAGCGTGATGACATAGATCCTGGTCCCCACCATCTTAGAGAAGGGCATTGCAGTGATTGGCTTGCTGTCTGCGGCGTCACAGGGGCTATAAAGGGGCGTTCCCGCCGACCGCCATCTTACTGCTGCTGATCTGAGCTTAGGGAGAGGTTGCTGCCGCTTCGTCAGAAGCAGGGAGAGCGTTAGGCAGGGTCCACTAACCACCAAACCGCTTGTGCTGTAGCGATTTCCACTGTCCAACACCACCTTCGGTGTGCAGGAACAGTGGAAGCTATTTTTTTTTTTTTTTCCTCAGCGTTGTAGCTCATTGGGCTGCCCTAGAAGGCTCCGTGATAGCTGTATTGCTGTGTGTACGCCACTGTGCAAACCAACTGCTTTTTTCAAAGCACATATCCTCTTGTTCCTTTCTGCACAGCTATCTTTTTTGTTTGTCCACACTTTTTATTTAATTTGTGCATCAGTCCACTCCTATTGCTGCCTGCCATACCTGGCTTAGATTACTGCAGGGAGATAGTAATTGTAGGACAGTCCCTGTTTTTTTTTTTTTTTGTGGGAGATTAAGATTGGCATTTCTGCTACAGTGCCATCCCTGTGTGTGCCATCTCTCACTGAGTGGGCCATAGAAAGCCTATTTATTTTTTCCGTGATTTGTGTTCTAAATTCTACCTCAACACAAAAACACTACATCAATCAGTGGTAGAAAAATATTGGCCTCAGTCAGGGCTTGTGTGCCACTGCTGTGTGTGCTATCTCTCATTCAGTGGGCTATAGAAAGCCTATTTATTTATTTATTTTTTTTCTTATTATTTGGTTTCTAAAGTCTCCCTGAAAAAAAAAAAAAAAAAAAAAAACAGTGGGAGAGTAATATTGCCCTTTCAGCTTGTGTGCCAGTCTTGACTCCTTGGTGTGCCACCTCTCTCTCATTCAGTGGGCCATAGAAAGCCTATTTATTTTTTTGGTTTTTTTAATATTATTTGGTTTCTAAAGTCTCCCTGAAAATAAAAAAAAAAAACTTAAAAAAACAGTGGGAGAGTAATATTGCCCTTTCAGCTTGTGTGCCAGTCTTGACTCCTGGGTGTGCCACCTCTCTCATTCAGTGGGCCATAGAAAGCCTATTTATTTTTTTTTTAAAATATTATTGGGTTTCTAAAGTCTCCCTTAAAAAACAAAAAATACATAAAAAAACAGTGGGAGAGTAATATTGCCCTTTCAGCTTGTGTGCCAGTCTTGACTCCTGGGTGTGCCACCTCTCTCATTCAGTGGGCCATAGAAAGCATTTTTATTTTTCCTTGATTTGTGTTCTAAAATCTACCTCAACACAAAAACACTACATCAATCAGTGGTAGAAAAATATTGGCCTCAGTCAGGGCTTGTGTGCCACTGCTGTGTGTGCTATCTCTCATTCAGTGGGCTATAGAAAGCCTATTTATTTATTTATTTTTTTTCTTATTATTTGGTTTCTAAAGTCTCCCTGAAAAAAAAAAACAGTGGGAGAGTAATATTGCCCTTTCAGCTTGTGTGCCAGTCTTGACTCCTGGGTGTGCCACCTCTCTCTCATTCAGTGGGCCATAGAAAGCCTATTTATTTTTTTGGTTTTTTTAATATTATTTGGTTTCTAAAGTCTCCCTGAAAATAAAAAAAAAAAACTTAAAAAAACAGTGGGAGAGTAATATTGCCCTTTCAGCTTGTGTGCCAGTCTTGACTCCTGGGTGTGCCACCTCTCTCATTCAGTGGGCCATAGAAAGCCTATTTATTTTATTTTTTAAATATTATTGGGTTTCTAAAGTCTCCCTTAAAAAACAAAAAATACATAAAAAAACAGTGGGAGAGTAATATTGCCCTTTCAGCTTGTGTGCCAGTCTTGACTCCTGGGTGTGCCACCTCTCTCATTCAGTGGGCCATAGAAAGCATTTTTTTTTTTTCCTTGATTTGTGTTCTAAAATCTACCTCAACACAAAAACACTACATCAATCAGTGGTAGAAAAATATTGGCCTCAGTCAGGGCTTGTGTGCCACTGCTGTGTGTGCTATCTCTCATTCAGTGGGCTATAGAAAGCCTATTTATTTATTTATTTTTTTTCTTATTATTTGGTTTCTAAAGTCTCCCTGAAAAAAAAAAAAAAAAAAAAAAACAGTGGGAGAGTAATATTGCCCTTTCAGCTTGTGTGCCAGTCTTGACTCCTGGGTGTGCCACCTCTCTCTCATTCAGTGGGCCATAGAAAGCCTATTTATTTTTTTGGTTTTTTTAATATTATTTGGTTTCTAAAGTCTCCCTGAAAAAAAAAACAGTGGGAGAGTAATATTGCCCTTTCAGCTTGTGTGCCAGTCTTGACTCCTGGGTGTGCCACCTCTCTCTCATTCAGTGGGCCATAGAAAGCCTATTTATTTTTTTGGTTTTTTTAATATTATTTGGTTTCTAAAGTCTCCCTGAAAATAATAAAAAAAAAAACTTAAAAAAACAGTGGGAGAGTAATATTGCCCTTTCAGCTTGTGTGCCAGTCTTGACTCCTGGGTGTGCCACCTCTCTCATTCAGTGGGCCATAGAAAGCCTATTTATTTATTTTTTTAAATATTATTGGGTTTCTAAAGTCTCCCTTAAAAAACAAAAAATACATAAAAAAACAGTGGGAGAGTAATATTGCCCTTTCAGCTTGTGTGCCAGTCTTGACTCCTGGGTGTGCCACCTCTCTCATTCAGTGGGCCATAGAAAGCATTTTTTTTTTTTCCTTGATTTGTGTTCTAAAATCTACCTCAACACAAAAACACTACATCAATCAGTGGTAGAAAAATATTGGCCTCAGTCAGGGCTTGTGTGCCACTGCTGTGTGTGCTATCTCTCATTCAGTGGGCTATAGAAAGCCTATTTATTTATTTTTTTTTTTTCTTATTATTTGGTTTCTAAAGTCTCCCTGAAAAAAAAAAAAAAAAAAAAAAACAGTGGGAGAGTAATATTGCCCTTTCAGCTTGTGTGCCAGTCTTGACTCCTGGGTGTGCCACCTCTCTCTCATTCAGTGGGCCATAGAAAGCCTATTTATTTTTTTGGTTTTTTAAATATTATTTGGTTTCTAAAGTCTCCCTGAAAAAAAAAAAAAATAAATTAGGTGGGAGATTAATATTGACATTAGTGCTTGAGTGACAGTCCTGCGTGTGTGTCATCTCTGTGATTTTGTGCCACAGAAAACAGAGTGTGTAACATTGTGCCTGATTTTCCTTGTGGTCTCACCAACCTGTTAAGGGATATTGAAATCATACTGAAGTTATAGCTCACCGTGTAAGTTGTTTGACAGCAACAAATAAAGTTACTTTGGTTAAGATTTTAAAACAATGAGGAAGTCTGGTGCAAGAGGTCGTCGTGGGCGTTCATTGTCAGCTGGTAATGATGGTAGTGGTAGTGGAGCATCAGGTGGTCGTGGGGATAAAAATATTCCACCTAAGTCTGGAGCTGTGGAGCCAGTTTCGTCGTCAGGCTACACAAGGCCTCGAACGCTCTCTTTTCTGGGAGTAGGAAAACCGCTTTTAAAGGCGGAGCAGCAACAGCAAGTTTTGGCTTACATTGCAGACTCAGCCTCTAGCTCTTTTGCCTCCTCTTCCGAAACTGGTAAATGTAAAAGCAGCGCGTCGCTTGTGGATGTTCACGGTCAGGGATAAGTCACTTCCTTGTCCTCCTCAGCAAAAACTACAACAAGAGAGAAGGATGCAGCAGGCGACACAACGGGTCACTCCATGGAGCTCTTTACACATACCGTCCCTGGCTTAGAAAGTGAAACATTTAACAGGCCATGCCCATTACAACTATATTCTGACATGGAGTGCACTGATGCACAGCCACAGCCAGAGTACTATGCTGCTCCTTTGACTCAGACCACCACATTGCCCTCTCAGGGTACAGATCCACAATCAGACCCTGATGAGACTATGTTGCCCCGCCACGAACGCTATACCACCGACCGACACAGTGACACAGACGAAGTTGCACACGAGCTCGAAGAGGAGGTAATAGATGACCCAGTTATTGACCCCGATTGGCAGCCATTGGGGGAACAGGGTGCAGGCGGCAGTAGTTCAGAAGCGGAGGTGGAGGAGGGGCCGCAGCAGGCATCAACATCGCAACAGGTTCCATCTGCCGGGCCCGTATCTGGCCCAAAACGCGTGTCAAAGCCAAAACCTGTTGGAGGACAGCGTGGCCATCCGGTTAAAGCTCAGTCTGCAATCCCTGAAAAGGGATCCGAGTCTAGGAAGAGTGCAGTCTGGCATTTTTTTAAACAACATCCAACTGATCAGCGCAAAGTCATCTGTCAAAAATGTTCAACTAGCTTAAGCAGAGGTCAGAATCTGAAAAGTCTAAATACTAGTTGCATGCATAGACACTTAACCACCATGCATTTTCAAGCCTGGACTAACTACCAAACGTCCCTTAAGGTTGTAGCACCCTCGGCCAATGAAGCTAGTCAGCAACGCAACATCCCTTCCGTCACTGTAAGGCCACCATTTTCCGCACCACCGGCAGTATCTGTGCAGGTTTCTTTGCCAGCCAAAAGCAGTCAGGGTCAGGGAACCACCAGTTTTGTAGGAGGAAATATTGCATCTAGGGCACCGGCGGAAACAATACCGTCTCCAACCGTCTCTCAGTCTGCCATGTACACCGGCACACCCGAAAGTTCCACGATCTCCAGCTCTCCAGTCCAGCTCACCCTACATGAGACTCTGGTTAGAAAAAGGAAGTACTTATCCTCGCATCCGCGTACACAGGGTTTTAACGCCCACATAGCTAGACTAATCTCGTTAGAGATGATGCCCTACCGGTTAGTTGAAAGCGAAGCTTTCAAAGCCCTATAATAATAATAATAATAATTTTATTTATATAGCGCCAACATATTCCGCAGCGCTTTACAACTTATAGAGGGGACTTATACAGACAACAGACATTACAGCATAACAGAAATCACAGTTCAAAACAGATACCAGGAGGAAAGAGGGCCCTGCTGCTCGCAAGCTTACAATCTATGAGGAAAAGGGGAGACACAAGAGGTGGATGGTAACAATTGCTTTAGTTATTTGGACCAGCCATAGTGTAAGGCTCGGGTGTTCATATAAAGCTGCATGAACCAGTTAACTGCCTAAGTATGTAACAGTACAGACACAGAGGCTATTAACTGCATAAAGTGTATGAGAACATGATGGAGGAACGTGATTATGTTGTTGTTTTTTATTAATAGGCCACACAGGGATAATTAGGTTAATGCGTTGTACGCTGAACCACGATACGAGCTACCCAGTCGACACTTTTTTTCCAGAAAAGCCATCCCAGCCCTGCACCAGCATGTTAAACAGCGCATCGTCCATGCACTCAGGCAATCTGTGAGTACAAAGGTGCACCTGACTACAGATGCATGGACCAGTAGGCATGGCCAGGGACGTTATGTGTCCATCACGGCACACTGGGTGAATGTGGTGGATGCAGGGTCCACAGGCGACATCAATTTAGGGACAGTTGTGCCTAGCCCACGGTCTAGGAAACAGTTGGCTGTAGGCGTTCGCACCCCCTCCTCCTCCTCCTCCTCGTCCTCCTGCAGAAGCTACAGCTCTTCCACAGAACGCAGTCTGCCAACCACTCCATCGGCAGATGACACTGTTGCACACCAGTTGTCCCATTATGGGCCAGCTACTGCCAAGCGTCAGCAGGCTGTATTGGCTATGAAGTGTTTGGGCGACAACAGACACACCGCGGAAGTTCTGTCCGAGTTCTTGCAACAAGAAACGCAGTCGTGGCTGGGCACAGTAGATCTTGAGGCAGGCAAGGTAGTGAGTGATAACGGAAGGAATTTCATGGCTGCCATCTCCCTTTCCCAACTGAAACACATTCCTTGCCTGGCTCACACCTTAAACCTGGTGGTGCAGTGCTTATTGAAAACTTATCCTGGGTTCTCCGACCTGCTCCTCAAAGTGCGTGCACTTTGCTCACGTATCCGACGTTCGCCTGTACACGCCAGCCGTATGCAGACCTATCAGCGGTCTTTGAACCTTCCCCAGCATCGCCTCATCATAGACGTTGCAACAAGGTGGAACTCAACACTGCACATGCTTCAGAGACTGTGCGAACAGAGGCGTGCTGTTATTTATTTGTGGGAGGATACACGGGCAGGCAGTAGGATGGCAGACATGGAGTTGTCAGGTGTGCAGTGGTCTAAGATACAAGACATGTGTCAAGTCCTTCAGTGTTTTGAGGAATGCACACGGCTGGTTAGTGCAGACAACGCCGTAATAAGCATGAGCATCCCCCCAATGCGTCTGCTGATGCAAAGTTTGACGCACATAAAGGAGCAGGCGTCTGCACCAGAGGAAGAGGAAAGCCTTGATGACAGTCAGCCATTGTCTGGTCAGGGCAGTGTACAGGACGAGGTAGCGGGCGAAGAGGAGGTGGAGGACGAGGAGGATGATGGGGATGAGTATATTTTTAATGCCGAACCTTTCCCGGGGGCACAGGAAATTGGTTGCGTGTCACGGCCGGGTTCTGGTTTTTTGAGGGACACAAGTGACGTAGATTTGCCTGCAACTGCCCCTCAACCAATCACAACCGGAGATTTGACAACTGGAACTTTGGCCCACATGGCGGATTATGCCTTACGTATCCTAAAAAGGGACACACGCATTACGAAAATGATGAACGATGACGATTACTGGTTGGCCTGCCTCCTTGATCCACGCTATAAAGGCAAATTGCAAAATATTATGCCACATGAGAACTTGGAACTAATATTAGCAACCAAACAATCAACTCTTGTTGACCGTTTGCTTCAGGCATTCCCAGCACACAGCGCACGTGATCGTTCTCACACGAGCTCCAGGGGGCAGCAGACTAGGAGTGTTAGGGGTGCACACATCAGAAGTGGCGTTGGACAGAGGGGTTTTCTGACCAGGTTGTGGAGTGATTTTGCTATGACCGCAGACAGGACAGGTACTGCTGCATCAATTGAAAGTGACAGGAGACAACATTTGTCCAGTATGGTTACTAACTATTTTTCATCCCTTATCGATGTTCTCCCTCAACCGTCATTCCCATTTGATTACTGGGCCTCCAAATTAGACACCTGGCCAGAATTGGCAGAATATGCATTGCAGGAGCTTGCTTGCCCGGCAGCAAGTGTCCTATCAGAAAGAGTATTCAGTGCTGCAGGTTCAATATTAACCGAAAAAAGGACTCGTCTGGCTACCCAAAATGTTGACGATCTAACATTTATTAAAATGAACCACAACTGGATTTCGAAATCTTTTGCCCCACCTTGCCCGGCCGACACCTAGCTTTCCTATGAAAAGCTCTTGCCTGTGAATTACTTTTCTAATGTCTAATTTGCTGCAGCTGATTGTACAGCATACGACATGTTTACACCTCCCTAAATGGCAAAACTCCCCACACGGGGCCGTGGTATCGCGACTTGGCGCAAGCACCCGTGAGACTGCTGTTTGTCTGAAGAGGTGGGTGTGCTCGCTTTTGGTTGACGGCATTGCTACTGGGTCCCTCATAGTACAATGTAGTGTCTCTGGCGGTGGTGGTGCGCACCCAACGTCAGACACACCGTTGTAACATGAGGGGCCCTGGGGCGGTCCCGCCGGCCTCAAGAGAGTTCCCCCCTACCCCAGCTCAAAATGTGCTCTACCACGTGCAAAATTATGTCGCACAGCTCCACCAATCTTTAGTCTATTCGCTGACATCATTCAATGTCTGGCACTGACAATACAAATTTGTAGACATCTATGATGCAACTTAAAGTAGTCTGTGTCTGTGTCCTATATTGGCACCATTAAATAGTTACTGCCAAATTACTATGTCAGAAACTCAGTAGATGAGCCCACCCCTGTACCTAAGTATGCCACCTTTTTTTTTGTTTTGGTTGTTTTGCGAGACATTAACATCTATTTATATTTTGGGAGTACTGGGACAGACACTCCTTGCACTACTCCTCCACTCACCACCAAGCTGCCTGTGTATCCATGTAACCGCTGTAAAGCTGCCATGAGCCTATTGTTTGTTATTTTAGGCCTTTGATAGCCTGTCTGCGGTCCCTACTTTAAATACTCCTCCACTCACCACCAAGCTGCCTGTGTATCCATGTAACCGCTGTAAAGCTGCCATGAGCCTATTGTTTGTTATTTTAGGCCTTTGATAGCCTGTCTGCGGTCCCTACTTTAAATACTCCTCCACTCACCACCAAGCTGCCTGCCCGTGTATCCATGTAACCGCTGTAAAACTGCCATGAGCCTATTGTTTGTTATTTTAGGCCTTTGATAGCCTGTCTGCGGTCCCTACTTTAAATACTCCTCCACTCATCACCAAGCTGCCTGTGTATCCATGTAACCGCTGTAAAGCTGCCATGAGCCTATTGTTTGTTATTTTAGGCCTTTGATAGCCTGTCTGCGGTCCCTACTTTAAATACTCCTCCACTCACCACCAAGCTGCCTGTGTATCCATGTAACCGCTGTAAAGCTGCCATGAGCCTATTGTTTGTTATTTTAGGCCTTTGATAGCCTGTCTGCGGTCCCTACTTTAAATACTCCTCCACTCACCACCAAGCTGCCTGCCCGTGTATCCATGTAACCGCTGTAAAACTGCCATGAGCCTATTGTTTGTTATTTTAGGCCTTCGAAGCCTGTCTGCGGTCCCTCCTTCCACTAGGCCTCCACTGACCAGACCACTGCTGCCCGTGTACCCCTGGAACCAATTTTAAAGTGCCTACAGCCAGCCCATTTTATTGTGTTAGGCCTTCGAAGCCTGTCTGCGGTCCCTCCTTCCACTAGGCCTCCACTGACCAGACCACTGCTGCCCGTGTACCCCTGGAACCAATTTTAAAGTGCCTACAGCCAGCCCATTTTATTGTGTTAGGCCTTCGAAGCCTGTCTGCGGTCCCTCCTTCCACTAGGCCTCCACTCACCTGACCACTGCTGCCCGTGTACCCCTGGAACCAATAATAAAGTGCCTACAGCCAGCCCATTTTATTATGTTAGGCCTTTGAAGCCTGTCTGCGGTCCCTCCTTCCACTAGGCCTCCACTGACCAGACCACTGCTGCCCGTGTACCCCTGGAACCAATAATAAAGTGCCTACCGCCAGCCCATTTTATTATGTTAGGCCTTCGAAGCCTGTCTAAGGTCCCTCCTTCCACTAGGCCTCCACTCACCTGACCACTGCTGCCCGTGTACCCCTGGAACCAATAATAAAGTGCCTAGAGCCTATTTTTTTATTTAATTTAATATTAATAAAGCCAGGATGAACTACGATATACCACGCTATGAGCTACCCAGTTGACAATTCTTTTGCGAGAAAAGCCATCCCACCCCTCCACCTGCATGTTAAAGACCGCATTGTCCTTGCATTCTGTCAATTTGTCAGTCCAAAGGTATACCTGACAACAGACACATGGACCTGTAGGCCTGGCCACGGAAGGTTACGTGTCCTTTGTGGCTAAATGGGTTAATGTATTGGATGCATGGTCCACACAGGGGACAGCCTGCAAAGTCTGTCTGCAGTCCCTAGTTCAAGTTGTCCTCAACTGAATAAAGCTGAGCTTCTACCTTCTGGCTCTGATTAACTGCTGTTTTTAAAAAAATTGGCTGTTCCGTCCTTCTAAAGGTGTCTGCCCCTGCCTGGTGTTGTCCTCAACTGAATAAAGCTGAGCTTCAACCTTCAGTTCCAAACATACAACAGAAAACTGGTACAATACAAAAAGTGGCCTCCAGCTACAAAAACTTTCTCCTACAAGTAGTTAACTGACAGTTTTTTTTCCAGTGAAAACACAGATATGGCATCCAACGAGTGTTGTCCTGTCTCGTCTTCTTTATATTATTGCCAAGAAGCTGCAACTGAATAAAGCTGAGCTTCAACCTTCAGTTCCAAATTACCATTTTTAAAAATGCCATTGGCTGTTCCGGCCTACTAAAGGTGTCTGTCTGCCCCTGCCTGGTGTTGTCCTCAACTGAATAAAGCTGAGCTTCAACCTTCTGTTCCAAATTACCATTTTTAAAAATGCAATTGGCTGTTCCGGCCTACTAAAGGTGTCTGTCTGCCCCTGCCTGGTGTTGTCCTCAACTGAATAAAGCTGAGCCTCAACCTTCTGTTCCAAATTACCATTTTTAAAAATGCAATTGGCTGTTCCGGCCTACTAAAGGTGAATGTCTGCCCCTGCCTGGTGTTGTCCTCAACTGAATAAAGCTGAGCTTCAACCTTCAGTTCCAAATTACCATTTTTAAAAATGCCATTGGCTGTTCCGGCCTACTAAAGGTGTCTGTCTGCCCCTGCCTGGTGTTGTCCTCAACTGAATAAAGCTGAGCTTCTACCTTCTGCCTCTTACTAACTGCTGTTTTTTTAAAAAATTGGCTGTTCCGGCCTACTAAAGGTGTCTGTCTGCCCCTGCCTGGTGTTGTCCTCAACTGAATAAAGCTGAGCTTCAACCTTCTGTTCCAAATTACCATTTTTAAAAATGCAATTGGCTGTTCCGGCCTACTAAAGGTGTCTGTCTGCCCCTGCCTGGTGTTGTCCTCAACTGAATAAAGCTGAGCCTCAACCTTCTGTTCCAAATTACCATTTTTAAAAATGCAATTGGCTGTTCCGGCCTACTAAAGGTGAATGTCTGCCCCTGCCTGGTGTTGTCCTCAACTGAATAAAGCTGAGCTTCAACCTTCAGTTCCAAATTACCATTTTTAAAAATGCCATTGGCTGTTCCGGCCTACTAAAGGTGTCTGTCTGCCCCTGCCTGGTGTTGTCCTCAACTGAATAAAGCTGAGCTTCTACCTTCTGCCTCTTACTAACTGCTGTTTTTTTAAAAAATTGGCTGTTCCGGCCTACTAAAGGTGTCTGTCTGCCCCTGCCTGGTGTTGTCCTCAACTGAATAAAGCTGAGCTTCAACCTTCTGTTCCAAATTACCATTTTTAAAAATGCAATTGGCTGTTCCGGCCTACTAAAGGTGTCTGTCTGCCCCTGCCTGGTGTTGTCCTCAACTGAATAAAGCTGAGCCTCAACCTTCTGTTCCAAATTACCATTTTTAAAAATGCAATTGGCTGTTCCGGCCTACTAAAGGTGAATGTCTGCCCCTGCCTGGTGTTGTCCTCAACTGAATAAAGCTGAGCTTCAACCTTCAGTTCCAAATTACCATTTTTAAAAATGCCATTGGCTGTTCCGGCCTACTAAAGGTGTCTGTCTGCCCCTGCCTGGTGTTGTCCTCAACTGAATAAAGCTGAGCTTCTACCTTCTGCCTCTTACTAACTGCTGTTTTTTTAAAAAATTGGCTGTTCCGGCCTACTAAAGGTGTCTGTCTGCCCCTGCCTGGTGTTGTCCTCAACTGAATAAAGCTGAGCTTCAACCTTCTGTTCCAAATTACCATTTTTAAAAATGCAATTGGCTGTTCCGGCCTACTAAAGGTGTCTGTCTGCCCCTGCCTGGTGTTGTCCTCAACTGAATAAAGCTGAGCCTCAACCTTCTGTTCCAAATTACCATTTTTAAAAATGCAATTGGCTGTTCCGGCCTACTAAAGGTGAATGTCTGCCCCTGCCTGGTGTTGTCCTCAACTGAATAAAGCTGAGCTTCAACCTTCAGTTCCAAATTACCATTTTTAAAAATGCCATTGGCTGTTCCGGCCTACTAAAGGTGTCTGTCTGCCCCTGCCTGGTGTTGTCCTCAACTGAATAAAGCTGAGCTTCTACCTTCTGCCTCTTACTAACTGCTGTTTTTTTAAAAAATTGGCTGTTCCGGCCTACTAAAGGTGTCTGTCTGCCCCTGCCTGGTGTTGTCCTCAACTGAATAAAGCTGAGCCTCAACCTTCTGTTCCAAATTACCATTTTTAAAAATGCAATTGGCTGTTCCGGCCTACTAAAGGTGAATGTCTGCCCCTGCCTGGTGTTGTCCTCAACTGAATAAAGCTGAGCTTCTACCTTCAGTTCCAAATTACCATTTTTAAAAATGCAATTGGCTGTTCCGGCCTACTAAAGGTGTCTGTCTGCCCCTGCCTGGTGTTGTCCTCAACTGAACAAAGCTGAGCTTCCACATTCTGGCTTTCGCCCTATACTATCAGATATTAAACTGCATTTGGCCTACTAGTGTGGTTATGCCCTTGAAACAGTGTCTGCTGCTCTTGGGTTTGCTACTCCACTGAACAAAGCAATGCCGCCTGTTTAGTCCTGTTACCAATTTTGAACTGCATTTAGCCTACTTTATTCTTTGGCCCTATATCTGTTTCCTCCTCATCCTGCCCATTGCCCAGCCACTGCTAGATGAGTCTGCTGGTACATTGACCTAGACCACTACATTCCCCTTATACTCTACACAGCCAGAATCTGACCCTGCTGAAAGTAAGGTTCCCCTTCCCGCATGTTATACCACCTTACACAGGGACAGAGAGGAAGGTGCAGATGAAAGTGCAGGTTCCTTCATCAGGTGGGGGGGCATACTCGTTGGCGACGTCACTGGCACAGGGCCCCTCAGAGTACGCAAAAGTGTCGCTGCTGGTGGGAGGCGCCCCCGCCATGCAAACACACATCGCTGTACTTTGAGGGGCCCTGTGCCAGTGCCAATGCGAACGAGTGGGCCCCCCCTGCTTGCTCAGGATCACAGCACTTGCAACGTTGAAATACTTACCTTTCCCTGCAACACCGCCGTGACGTAGTCCGCATTTCCTGGGCCCACGAAAAACTTGAGCCGGCCCTACTCCCCCCACAACTTTTGCCAAATGACCCCCAATTCCCTATGCCCAACTATTATTATAAAGTTAATTAAGATTGACAAGCTTCAGAAACAAGAATGGATGTTTTTGGCATTAAAATGGGCACTGTAGGTGTTTTCCTGGCCTCCACTCACTGCCGACTATGCTTCCCCATTGACTTGCATTGGGTTTCGTGTTTCGGTCGATCCCCGACTTTTAGCGATAATCGGCCGACTGCACTCGACTCGACTCTGGACAAAATCGGGTTTCACAAAACCCGACTCGATCTTAAAAAAATGAAAGTCGCTCAACTCTACTCAACACTACTTATAAGTTGTTTTACAGTAACAAATAGTGTTACTTTGGTTACGTTTTGCAAGCAATGAGGAAGTCTAGTGGAAGAGGTCGTGGCCGTGGGCGGTCATTGTCAGCTGGTAATGATGGTAGTGGTGGTGGAGCATCAGGTGGTCGTGGTAAAAGCAGTACAGCACCTAAGTCTCGAGTTGTTGAGCCAGGTTCGTTGTCTGGCTACACAAGGCCTCGAACGCTCTCTTTTCTGGGAGTAGGAAAACCACTTTTGAAGCCGGAGCAGCAGGAACAAGTATTGGCTTTCATTGCTGACTCTGCCTCTAGCTCTTTCGCCTCCTCCTCGCAAAGTGCCAAATGTCAGAGCAGTGCATCGTCAGTGGATGCTCCCGGTCAGGGACAAGTCGCTTCCTTGTCTTCTTCACCCAGAACAAGAGAGAAGGATGTGTCAGGAGACACAACGGGTTACTCCATGGAGCTCTTTACACATACCGTTCCTGGGTTAGACAGTGAAACAGTTAACAGGCCATGTCCATTAGAAGTTGAATCGGACATGGAGTGCACAGATGCACAGCCACAGCCAGATTACTATGCTGTTCCTTTGACTCAGACCAGAACATTGCCCGCGCAGTGTACTGAGGCAGAATCAAACCCAGCGTAGACTATGGTGCCCCGTCACGGACGCTATACCACCGGCTTACACGGTGACACAGACGAAATCGCACACGACATAGAAGAGGAGGTCATAGATGACCCAGTTGTGGACCCCGATTGGCAGCCATTGGGGGAACAGGATGCAGGCGGCAGTAGTTCTGAAGCGGAGGAGGAGGAGCCGCAGCAGGCATCAACATCACAACAGGTTCCATCTACCGGGCCCGTATCTGGCCAAAAACGCGTGGCAAAACCAAAACCAGTTGGAGGACAGCGTGGCCATCCGGTTAAAGAAGCTCAGTCTGCAATGCCTGAAAAGGTATCCGATAGTAGAAAGAGTGCAGTCTGGCATTTTTTTAAACAACATCCAAATGATCAGCGCAAAGTCATCTGTCAAAAATGTTCAACAACCTTAAGCAGAGGTCAGAATCTTAAAAGTCTAAATACAAGTTGCATGCATAGACATTTATCCACCATGCATTTGCAAGCCTGGACTAACTACCAAACGACCCTAAAGGTTGCAGCACCCTCGGCCAATGAAGCTAGTCAGCAACGCTACATCCCTTCCCTCCTTGTAAGCCGACCATTTCCCACACCACCTGCAGTATCTGTGCAGCTTTCGTCGCCAGGCCAAAGCAGTCAGGGAATCACCAGGTTAGTAGTAGGAAATACTGCATGTAGGGCACCGGCAAGAATACCATCTCCAACCCTCTCTCAGTCACCCATGTCCACCGGCACCACCGGTAGTTCCACGATCTCCAGCTCTCCAGTCCAGCTCACCCTACATGAGACTCTTGTTAGGAAAAGGAAGTACTCATCCTCGCATCCGCGTACACAGGGTTTGAACGCCCACATTGCTAGACTAATCTCATTAGAGATGATGCCCTACCGGTTAGTTGAAAGCGAAGCTTTCAAAGCGCTGATGGACTACGCTGTACCACGCTACGAACTACCCAGTCGGCACTTCTTTTCTAGAAAAGCCATCCCAGCCCTCCAACAGCATGTTAAAGACCGCATCATCCATGCACTCAGGCAGTCTGTGACTACAAAGGTGCACCTGACAACAGATGCCTGGACCAGTAGGCATGGCCAGGGACGTTACGTGTCCATTACGGCACACTGGGTGAATGTGGTGGATGCAGGGTCCACAGGGGACAGCAATATTGGGACAGTTTTGCCTAGTCCACGGTCAAGGAAAGAGTTGGCTGTAGGCGTTCGCCCCCCCTCCTCCTCTTCCTCCTCCTCATGCAGAAGCGAGAGCATGTCCACACACCGCAGTCGCACATCCACTCCATCCGCAGCTGCCACTGTTGCACACCAGGTGTGCCATTATGGGACAGCTAGTGGCAAGCGTCAGCAGGCTGTATTGGCAATGAAGTGTTTGGGCGACAACAGACACACCGCGGAAGTTCTGTCAGAGTTCTTGCAGAATGAAACTCAGTCATGGCTGGGCACTGTACATCTTGAGGCAGGCAAGGTTGTGAGTGATAACGGAAGGAATTTCATGGCTGCCATAGCCCTTTCCCAACTGAAACACATTCCTTGCCTGGCTCACACCTTAAACCTGGTGGTGCAGTGCTTCCTGAAAAGTTACCCGGGGTTACCCGACCTGCTCCTCAAAGTGCGCAGACTTTGCTCGCATATCCGCCGTTCGCCCGTACACTCCAGCCGTATGCAGAACTATCAGCGGTCTTTGAACCTTCCCCAGCATCGCCTAATCATCGACATTTCAACAAGGTGGAACTCCACACTGCACATGCTTCAGAGACTGTGCGAACAGAGGCGTGCTGTTATGTTTTTGTGGCAGGCAGTTGGATGGCAGACATGGAGTTGTCAGGTGTCCAGTGGTCGAAGCTACAAGACCTGTGTCAAGTCCTTCAGTGTTTTGAGGAATGCACACGGCTGGTTAGTGCAGACAACGCCATAATAAGCATGAGCATCCCCCTAATGCGTCTGCTGATGCAAAGTTTGACGCACATAAAGGAGCAGGCGTCTGCAGCAGAGGAAGAGGAAAGCCTTGATGACAGTCAGCCATTGTCTGGTCAGGGCCGTGTAGAGGATGCGGTAGCGGGCGAAGAGGAGGAGGAGGACGAGGAGGATGATGGGGATGAGTACTTTTTTAATGAGGAAGCTTCTCCTGGGCCAACAGAAATTAGTGGCGTTGCAAGGCCGGGTTCTGTTTTTTTAAGGGAGACAAGTGACGTAGATTTGCCTGTAACTGCCCCTCAAACCAGCACAACTGCAGATTTGCCAACAGGAACTTTGGCCCACATGGCGGATTATGCCTTACGTATCCTCAAAAAGGACCCACGCATTACTAAAATGATGAGCGATGACGATTACTGGTTGGCCTGCATCCTTGACCCTCGCTATAAAGGCAAATTGCAAAATATTATGCCACATGAGAACCTCGAACAAATCTTAGCAACCAAACAAGCTACTCTTGTAGACCGTTTGATTCAGGCATTCCCAGCACACAGCGCCGGTGATGGTTCTCACACAAGCTGCAGGGGGCTACATGGCAGAGGTGTTAGAGGTGCACAGATCAGAAGTGGCGTTGGACAGAGGGGTTTTCTGACCAGGTTGTGGAGTGATTTCGCAATGACAGACAGGACAGGTACTGCAGCATCTATTCAAAGTGACAGGAGACAACATTTGTCCAGTATGGTTACTAACTATTTTTCTTCCCTTATCGATGTTCTCCCTCAACCGTCATTCCCATTTGATTACTGGGCATCAAAATTAGACACCTGGCCTGAATTGGCAGAATATGCATTGCAGGAGCTTGCTTGCCCAGCAGCTAGTGTGCTATCAGAAAGAGTACTCAGTGCTGCTGGTTCAATATTAACCGAAAAAAGGACTCGTCTGGCTACCCAAAATGTGGATGATCTCACCTTCATTAAAATGAACCACTCCTGGATTTCAAATTATTTTGCCCCACCTTTCCCGGCTGACACCTAGCTTTCCTATAAAAAGGTCTTGCTTGTGGACTGGTCTTACTGAGTGTTCCAATCTGTTAATTTGCAGCAGCTGTTTGTCCAGCATACGACATGTTTACACCTCCCCCAATGGGAAAAATCCCCCCACGGGGCCGTTGTCTCGCCACTTGGCGCAAGCACCCGTTACAGTGCTGATTGTCTGAGGAGGCGGGTGTGCCCGCTTTTGGTTGACGGCATTGCCACTGGGTCCCTCATAGTACAATGTAGTGTCTCTGGCGGTGGTGGTGCGCACCCAACGTCAGACACACCGTTGTAACATGAGGGGCCCTGAGGCGGTACCGCCGGCCACAAGAGAGTTCCCCCCCCAGCTCAAACTGTGCTCTACCACGTGCAAAATTATCTCGCACAGCTCCACCAATGTTTAGTCTATGCACTGACATCATTCAATGCCTGGCACTGACAAACAATACCAATTTGTTTGCATCTATGATGCTAGTTAAAGTAGTCTGGGTCAGTGCCCTATATTGACACCAGTAAATAATAATTTACTGCCAAATTACTTTGTCATAAACTCTGCAGATGAGCCCACCCCTGTACCTAAGCATGCCACCCTTTTTTTACTTATAGTTGTTTTGCGAGACATTAACATCTATTTATTTTTTTGGAGTACTAACTGTGTCAGACACTCCTTGCAATACTCCACCACAATGCTGCCTGCCTGTGTATCCATGTAACCGATGTAAAACTGCCATGAGCCTATTGTTTGTTATTTTAGGCCTTTGATAGCCTGTCTGCCGTCCCTACTTGCATTACTCCTCCACTGACCACAATGCTGCCTGGAGTGCCTGCCTGTGTATCCATGTAACCGATGTAAAACTGCCATGACTGCCTACTGTTTGTTATTTTAGGCCTTTGTGAGCCTGTCTGCGGCCCCTACTTGCAATACTCCTCCACTGACCACAATGCTGCCTGCCTGTGTATCCATGTAACCGATGTAAAACTGCCATGACTGCCTACTGTTTGTTATTTTAGGCCTTTGTGAGCCTGTCTGCGGCCCCTACTTGCAATACTCCTCCACTGACCACAATGCTGCCTGCCTGTGTATCCATGTAACCGATGTAAAACTGCCATGACTGCCTACTGTTTGTTATTTTAGGCCTTTGTGAGCCTGTCTGCGGCCCCTACTTGCAATACTCCTCCACTGACCACAATGCTGCCTGCCTGTGTATCCATGTAACCGATGTAAAACTGCCATGACTGCCTACTGTTTGTTATTTTAGGCCTTTGTGAGCCTGTCTGCGGCCCCTACTTGCAATACTCCTCCACTGACCACAATGCTGCCTGCCTGTGTATCCATGTAACCGATGTAAAACTGCCATGACTGCCTACTGTTTGTTATTTTAGGCCTTTGTGAGCCTGTCTGCGGCCCCTACTTGCAATACTCCTCCACTGACCACAATGCTGCCTGGAGTGCCTGCCTGTGTATCCATGTAACCGATGTAAAACTGCCATGACTGCCTACTGTTTGTTATTTTAGGCCTTTGTGAGCCTGTCTGCGGCCCCTACTTGCAATACTCCTCCACTGACCACACCAATACTGCCCGTGTACCCCTGGAACCTATTTAAAAGTTCATAGAGCCTAGTTATATATTTTATTTACTATTAATAAGGCCATGATGGACTACGCTGTACCACGCTACAAGCTAACCAGTCGACACTTCTTTTGCGAGAAAAGCCATCCCAACCCTCCACCAGCATGTAAAAGACCGCATTGTCCATGCACTCTGGCAATCTGTGAGTACAAAGGTGCACCTGACAACAGACGCATGGACCTGTAGGCATGGCCACGGAAGATTACGTGTCCATTACGGCGCAATGGGTTAATGTGTTGGATGCATGGTCCACAGGGGACAGCCTACTAAGTCTGTCTGCAGTCCCTAATTCAAATTGTCCTCCACTGTCTAAATTGGAGCTTCCACCTTCTGGCTTTCGGCCTATAGTATCAGAAATTAAACTGCATTTGGCCTTCAACTTTGGTTACGGCCTACTAACGGTGTCTGCCCCTGCCTGGTGTTTTTCCTCAACTGAATAAAGCTGAGCTTCAACCTTCTGGCTCTCATTAAGTGCTGTTATTTTAAAAATTGGTGGTTAGGGCCTACTAACGGTGTCTGCCCTGCCTGGTGTTTTTCCTCAACTGAATAAAGCTGAGCTTCAACCTTCTGGCTCTCATTAAGTGCTGTGTTTTCAAAAATTGGTGGTTAGGGCCTACTAACGGTGTCTGCCCCTCCCTGGTGTTTGCTCTCAACTGAATAAAGCTGAGCTTCAACCTTCTGGCTTTGGGCCTATAGTATCAGATATTAAACTGCATTTGGCCTTCAACATTGGTTACGGCCTACTAATGGTGTCTGCCCCTGCCTGGTGTTTTTCCTCAACTGAATAAAGCTGAGCTTCAACCTTCTGGCTCTCATTAAGTGCTGTTATTTTAAAAATTGGTGGTTAGGGCCTACTAACGGTGTCTGCCCCTGCCTGGTGTTTTTCCTCAACTGAATAAAGCTGAGCTTCAACCTTCTGGCTCTCATTAAGTGCTGTTATTTTAAAAATTGGTGGTTAGGGCCTACTAACGGTGTCTGCCCCTCCCTGGTGTTTTTCCTCAACTGAATAAAGCTGAGCTTCAACCTTCTGGCTCTCATTAAGTGCTGTTATTTTAAAAATTGGTGGTTAGGGCCTACTAACGGTGTCTGCCCCTCCCTGGTGTTTGCCCTCAACTGAATAAAGCTGAGCTTCAACCTTCTGGCTCTCATTAAGTGCTGTTATTTTAAAAATTGGTGGTTAGGGCCTACTAACGGTGTCTGCCCCTCCCTGGTGTTTGCCCTCAACTGAATAAAGCTGAGCTTCAACCTTCTGGCTTTGGGCCTATAGTATCAGATATTAAACTGCATTTGGCCTTCAACTTTGGTTACGGCCTACTAACGGTGTCTGCCCCTGCCTGGTGTTTTTCCTCAACTGAATAAAGCTGAGCTTCAACCTTCTGGCTCTCATTAAGTGCTGTTATTTTAAAAATTGGTGGTTAGGGCCTACTAACGGTGTCTGCCCCTCCCTGGTGTTTGCCCTCAACTGAATAAAGCTGAGCTTCAACCTTCTGGCTCTCATTAAGTGCTGTTATTTTAAAAATTGGTGGTTAGGGCCTACTAACGGTGTCTGCCCCTCCCTGGTGTTTGCCCTCAACTGAATAAAGCTGAGCTTCAACCTTCTGGCTCTCATTAAGTGCTGTTATTTTAAAAATTGGTGGTTAGGGCCTACTAACGGTGTCTGCCCCTCCCTGGTGTTTGCCCTCAACTGAATAAAGCTGAGCTTCAACCTTCTGGCTTTGGGCCTATAGTATCAGATATTAAACTGCATTTGGCCTACTAGTGTGGTTGGGCCCTTAAAACAGTGTCTGCTGCTCCTGGGTTTGCTACTCCACTGAACAAAGCAATGCCGCCTGTTTAGTCCTGTCCTGTTACCAATTTTGAACTGCATTTAGCCTACTTTATTCTTTGGCCCTATATCTGTTTCCTCCTCATCCTGCCCATTGCCCAGCCACTGCTAGATGAGTCTGCTGGTACATTGACCTAGACCACTACATTCCCCTTGCACTCTACACAGCCAGAATCTGACCCTGCTGAAAGTAAGGTTCCCCTTCCCGCATGTTATACCACCTTACACAGGGACAAAGAGGAAGGTGCAGATGAAAGTGCAGGTTCCTTCATCAGGTGGGGGGGGCATACTCGTTGGCGATGTCACTGGCACAGGGACCCTCAGAGTACGCAAAAGTGTCGCTGCTGGTGGGAGGCGCCCCCGCCGTGCAAACACACCGCTGTACTTTGAGGGGCCCTGTGCCAGTGCCAATGCGAACAAGTGTGCCCCCCTGCTTGCTCAGGATCACAGCACTTGCAACGTTGAAATACTTTCCTCTCCCTGCTCCACCGCCGTGACGTAGTCCACGATTCCTGGGCCCACTAAAACCTTGAACCAGCCCTACCCCCCACAAATTTGCCAAATGACCCCCAAGTTCCATTGAACAACTATTATTATAAAGTTAATTAAGATTGACAAGCTTCAGAAACAAGAATGGATGTTTTTGGCATTAAAATGGGCACTGTAGGTGTTTTCCTGGCCTCCACTCACTGCCGACTATGCTTCCCCATTGACTTGCATTGGGTTTCGTGTTTCGGTCGATCCACGACTTTTAGCGATAATCGGCCGACTGCACTCGACTCGACTCTGGACAAAGTCGGGTTTCACAAAACCCGACTCGACCTTAAAAAAATGAAGGTCGCTCAACCCTAGTTATAAGGGTTAAAAGTTGACCAGTAATTTCTCATTTTTCCAACAAAATTCACAAAACTATTTTTTAGGGACCACCTCACATTTGAAGTGACTTTGAAGGGCCTATATGACAGAAAATAACCAAATTGACACCATTCTAAAAACATCATCCCTCAAGGTGCTTAAAACCAAATTCAAGACGTTTATTAACTCTTCAGGTGCTTCACAGGAGTTAATGGAATGTGGAAGGAAAAAATGAACATTTAACTTTTTTCACAAAATTTTATATTAGACTCACATTTTTTATTTTTGCAAAGATAACAGGAAATAATGGACCCCAAAATCTGTTGTTCAATTTTTCCTGAGTATGCTAATACCCCATATCTGGGGAAAACCACAGTTTTAGCACACGGCAGAGCTTGGAAGGGAATAAACACTATTTAACTTTTTGAATGTAAAATTTGCTGGAATAATTGGCGAACACCATGTCACGTTTAGAGAGCCCCAGATGTGCCTAAACAGTGGAAACCACTCACAAGTTACATCATTTTGGAAATTAGACACCTCAGGGAACTTATCTAGATGTGTGATGAGCTCAATGAACCCTCAGGTGTTTCACAGAAGTTTATAACGTTGAGACGTGAAAATAAAAACACATTTTTTACACAAAAATACAAAAATATTTTTTAGCCCCAAATTTTGCATTTTCACAAGGATAACAGGAGAAATTGCACCAAAAATGTGTTTTGCAATTTCTCCTGAGTACGCCGATACTCCATATGTGGGGTAAAACCACTGTTTTGGCGCACGCCAGGGTTCAGAATGGAAAGAGTGCCATTTGACTTTTTGAATGTAAAATTTGCTGGAATAATTAGTGGATGCCATACTAAGATCAACCTGTACCAGAATGATGGGAAGAAGAAAGTATCGCGAAGGCTTAGAATGGCTAATGAACCAAAGCACCGCACAACCTCTGTAAAACATGGTGGAGGCAGTGTGATGGCATGGGCATACATGACTACCTATAGCACTGGGTATCTAATGATTATTAATGATCTACACAGTATAATACAGATTTACAATGTCCCCAAACATACTGCAAAAGCAACTCAGGAGACTTTTAAGGTAAATATGTGGAATATTTGGCAATGGCTGAGTCAATCACTAGATCTCAAACTCATTGAGGATGCATTTCACTTGCTTAAGACAAAATGTATGGCAGAAAGACCCACAAACAAGCAACAATTGAAGTCAGCTGCAGTAAAGGCCTGGCAATGCATCACAAAGAGGGAAACCTAGAGTTTGGTGACATCCATGGCTTTCAGACTTCAGGCAGTCATTACCTGCAATGAATTATGTACAAAGTATTAAAAATGAACATTTTATGTATGAAAAAGTTAATTTGTTAAATTTCTTTTTAGCCCCTGAAATGAGGAGGCTTTGTATGAAAATGGTTGCAATTCCCACACGTTTTACAGGATATTTTTGTTCAATTCCTTGTAGCAATGCTACTCACTTGGGAGTGAAATTAATTATCACAGGAACCATTTCTATTTAAATGTCTGGCTATTTTATATCAGTCCTCATTAACCGCATGACAGGAAAATTTAAATACAGCCCTTGTCCGGCACAAAGTGAAACATAAAGCAAACAGTCCATACAATAGTATTGGTTTGACTGCTTGGATTAGAGTCCATCTCCTTAGTCATTTAGCAAAGCCATGCAATCCAGTAGGTCCACACCTCCATACACAGAACCATGTGTGACATAAACAGGTCTCATTTTACAATGTGAACCACACCCAAGGGTGGAGATATGGTGAGCAACCGTCCCACTCTAACTCTTCAGCTGCTCACAATAACATCTGGCCCTATCATAGCCGATTCACCCCTCTTAGTACTATGTGTACTAGAGCATTACTCCAGGTTTATATCAGAGAACATGCACCTCTGTGATACATATCTCCTATCCACTATGTGTCTGGCAGCCACCTTACACCATTTAATTAAACCTTAAAGCTTACACTTCAATTGCATCTCAGTTGTTTCATTTTAGAGAAAAAATAGTGGCATGCAAAGCCCAAATCATGAAGATTTGGTCAAAATCTAAATATTTCTGGACTTAACTGTAATCAAAGAGACAAGCATGAAATTACGATCACAACAAGCAGTATATCATGGAATCTGACACTGTCATGGTCAGAAACAGTTAACAGGAGTAACGTCATGACAGGCACAGGGGTCTTCAGCAGACACCTGGCCATCATGACAATCCGTTAATGGCCAGGTATGATGTCACAGGAGCACCGAGGTGCACATAGAATGACGTGCCCCCTGCCAGTGTAATGAGCTGGCAAGAAATCTCACGTGTCTTCCTGCATACCAGGCACATGTAGCCCGTGTGGCACCTGAATGGTTCCATTATGTTTAATTGTGTTAATGTGCCATGTCTCATATGTACTCTGTAATGTGAAATGTTTTGTATCTGTCATGTCAATGTATATTGCCATTGCACTGTATTAGACATGATTAGTGCAGGGCTAGAGAGAGTTAATGAAAGGGGCTGGGTTAGCAGCCTGGAAGAAGAAGCTATTTCCTGCTTCTGCAGCAGAGCCAGGCCAGGCTTGGCCTTGGCAAGACGTGCTCCCCTGCTGGGAGCATGCCATACTCCTGGAGGGGAGAAAGTGTTGCCAAAGGACTGCTAGGCAGCAGGAATGGGCACAAGGACTGTGTAAGTGCCTTGCCGAGGGAGCTTTAAGCATCTAGATTCGGGCTTGTGAGCTACCACTACTACTGCTGCTGATATGATAGACTTTGCTAGGGAAAGCACAGGAAGTCATATCTCTTTCATTTCATCTTTAATAAACAAGTTTTTTTACTGTTGGAACCGCAGCAAGCCATGTGATGCATATGGAAAATGCCGTTCCTGTGTGGAGAGCAACCAAGTGCTGAAGGTAATTTGACTGTGCTACAGGGCTGGGACCGCACCTGTCTTTTTCATGTGCAAGGGACCGGGGTGCTCACTGACTGTGATCTAGTGCCACCTTGCTACACCGCCATGCTGCAAATACTGCTGTCAAAGATTGTTACTGCAGCTAAGTCAGGGAGCTGGCATATGATATACCCAGTATGTCATATGTCATTAAGTGATTTATGTTGCAGCAAGATGTCTCATCTGCCACTCAAGTGGCCTTTCCTCCAGTTTGCCTGCCTCCCTTGTCAGACCATCATCAGTGACTTGTTTGTCATAAAAGTGAATGAACATTGCCTACTTGTTTCCTCAGAGTAGGCTCTCCATTAGTCTGAAGACACAAGAAAGCATGGTGGTCAGGGTAAACTTGTTTTATACTTGTCAAGCTAACCGTGATGGACACAGGAACAGGAGGCGAACTGTGTCTCTTCCCAAGGCCCAAATACACATACAGTACAGACCAAAAGTTTGGACACACCTTCTGATTTAAAGATTTTTCTGTATTTTCATGACTATGAAAATTGTACATTCACACTGAAGGCATCAAAACTATGAATTAACACATGTAGAATTATATACTTAACAAAAAAGTGTGAAACAACTGAAATTATGTCTTGTATTCTAGGTTCTTCAAAATAGCCACCTTTTGCTTTGGTGACTGCTTTGCACACTCTTGACATTCTCTTGATGAGCTTCAAGAGGTAGTCACCGGGAATGGTCTTGCAACAATCTTGAAGAAGTTCCCAGAGATGGTTAGCACTTGCTGGCCCTTTTGCCTTCACTGTGTGGTCCAGCTCACCCCAAATCATCTCGATTGGGTTCGGGTCTGGTGACTGTGGAGGCCAGGTCATCTGGCGTAGCACCCCATCACTCTCCTTCTTGGTCAGATAGCCCTTACACAGCCTGGAAGTGTGTTTGGGGGTCATTGTCCCGACCACTTGCACCAGTGACCCCATTCCGTCACATCTCCTCCAGTCCCTTTCCCCGGCTGTCACCTCTCACCTAACAAAAATATTCAACCTTTCCCTCACTTCCGGTATTTTTCCCTCCTCATTTAAGCATGCCATCATACATCCATTACTTAAAAAACCCTCCCTCGACCAAAATTGTGCCGCTAATTATAGACCTGTCTCTAATCTTCCCTTCATCTCTAAACTCCTCGAACTCCTCTGGTCCACTCCCGTCTTACCCGCTATCTCTCAGATAACTCTCTTCTCGACTCTCTTCCATCTGGCTTCCGCTCTTTACACTCTACTGAAACTGCCCTCACTAAAGTCTCTAATGACCTACTAACAGCTAAATCTAATGGTCACTACTCCATGCTAATTCTCTTGGATCTCTCCGCAGCATTCGACACTGTGGATCATCAGCTCCTCCTCACTATGCTCCGCTCCATCGGCATCAAGGACACCGTTCTCTCTTGGTTCTCCTCCTATCTCTCTGACCTGATCCTTCACTGTATGTTTTGCTGGTTCCTCCTCCTCTCACCTTCCCCTTACTATTGGGGTTCCTCAAGGATCAGTCCTAGGCCCCCTCCTCTTCTCTTTGTATACTGCCCCTATTGGACAAACAATCAGTAGATTTGGTTTCCAGTACCATCTTTATGCTGACGACACCCAGTTATACACCTCTTCTCCTGCTTTCACGCCGACCTTCTTAGAAAACACCAGTGATTGTCTTACCGCTGTCTCTAACATCATGTCCTCCCTCTATCTGAAACTGAACCTGTCAAAAACTGAACTCCTCGTGTTCTCTCCCTCTACTAACCTACCTTTGCCTGACATTGCCATCTCCATGTGCGGTTACATCATTACTCCAAAGCAACATGCCCGCTGCCTTGGGGTCATCCTTGATTCCGAGCTTTCATTCACCCCCCACATCCAATCATTGGCTCGCTCTTCTTATCTGCATCTCAAAAACATTTCTAGAATTCGCCCTTTTCATACTTTCGACTCTGCAAAAACTCTTACTGTCTCACTTATTCATTCTATTCTGGACTATTGTAACTCTCTACTAATCCGCCTCCCTCTTACCAAACTCTCCCCGCTCCAATCTGTCCTGAATGCTGCTGCCAGGATCATATTCCTCACCAACCGTTACACCGATGCCTCTACCTTGTGCCAGTCATTACACTGGCTACCCATCCACTCCAGAATCCAGTACAAAACTACTACCCTCATCCACAAAGCACTCCATGGCTCAGCACCACCCTACATCTCCTCTCTGGTCTCAGTCTACCACCCTACTCGTGCCCTCCGCTCCGCTAATGACCTCAGGTTAGCATCCTCAATAATCAGAACCTCCCATTCCCGTCTCCAAGACTTTACACGTGCTGCTCCAATTCTTTGGAATGCACTACCCAGGTTAATACGATTAATCCCCAATCCCCACAGTTTTAAGCGTGCCCTAAAAACGCATTTGTTCAGACTGGCCTACCGCCTCAACGCATTAACCTAACTATCCCTGTGTGGCCTATTAAAAAATAATAATAATAATAATAATAATATTAATAAAAAAACAAAAAAAACATAATCAGGTTCCTCGCATCATGTTCTCATACACTTTATGCAGTTAATAGCCCTCTGTGTCTGTACTGTTACATATTTAGGCTGATAACTGGTTCATGCAGCTTTACATGAACACCCGAGCCTTACACTATGGCTGGTCCAAATAACTAAAGCAATTGTTACCATCCACCTCTTGTGTCTCCCCTTTTCCTCATAGTTTGTAAGCTTGCGAGCAGGGCCCTCATTCCTCCTGGTATGTTTTGAACTGTGATTTTTGTTATGCTGTAATGTCTATTGTCTGTACAAGTCCCCTCTATAAGTTGTAAAGCGCTGCGGAATATGTTGGCGCTATATAAATAAAAATTATTATTATTATTATTATTATTATTATCCTGTTGAAAAATAAATGACGGTCCAACTAAACACAAACTGGATGGAATAGCATGCTGCTGCAAGATGCTGTGGTAGCCATGCTGGTTCAGTATGCCTTCAATTTTGAATAAATCCCGAACAGTGTCACCAGCAAAGCACCCCCACACCATCACACCTTCTTCTCCATGCTTCACGGTGGGAGCCAGGCATGTAGAGTCCATCCGTTCACCTTTTCTGCATCGCACAAAGATACGGTGGTTGGAACCAAAGATCTCAAATTTGGACTCATCAGAGCAAAGCACAGATTTCCACTGGTCCATTCCTTGTGTTCTTTAGCCCAAACAAGTCTCTTCTGCTTGTTGCCTGTTCTTAGCAGTGGTTTCCTAGCAGCTATTTTACCATGAAGGCCTGCTGCACAAAGTCTCCTCTTAACAGTTGTTGTAGAGTTGCGTCTGCTGCTAGAACTCTGTGTGGCATTGACCTGGTCTCTAATCTGAGCTGCTGTTAACCTGCAATTTCTGAGGCTGGTGACTCAGATAAACTTATCCTCAGAAGCAGAGGTGACTCTTTGTCTTCCTTTCCTGGGACGGTCCTCATATGAGCCAGTTTGTTTGTAGCGCTTGATGGTTTTTGCCACTGCACTTGGGGACACTTTCAAAGTTTTCCCAATTTTTCGGACTGACTGACCTTCATTTCTTATAGTAATGATGGCCTCTCATTTTTCTTAACTTAGCTGCTTTTTTCTTGCCATAATTAGTGTTGAGCGATACTTTCCGATATCGGAAAGTATCGGTATCGGAAAGTATCGGCCGATACCGTCAAAATATCGGATCCAATCCGATACCGATACCCGATCCCAATGCAAGTCAATGGGACGAAAATATCGGAATTAAAATAAACCCTTTATAAACTTGTAGGTTCATTCTACATGAAGGAAAACAACTAAGAATAATGTAGGATGTATTGGGGGACGTGGCGGAGACATTAAAGGCACAGAGGTTTAGCCCAATGTAATAGAATAGCAGGTTTTTGTTTTTTTTTTATGACGTTCGGCGGTAGAAAGATTTAGACTATGTTAATTTTTTTTTATTTTGTCAGATATTGATGTTTCACTACTTCCACGCCCTTCACCTTCTTTTTTACTTCTCCCACACTTTCTTCTTCATTATCCTCATCATCAGCTTCTTTGACATCAACTTCTTCACCTTATTCATCTTCTTCATCTTCTACCTATTATTTTTTTGGTTACATTGTTCATATTCTTTTTATTTTACTATTATCTTCATCATATTCTACTTCTTCATCATATTCTTATTTGTGACAGGCATTCCCGTAGTTGTTATCTATAAAAGTTTGAAGATTACACCTTCCGTTCTGCCTGTCACAAAACAGTTACATTTGTCCGCGTTCAGTTTGGCCTGCAGCATCAGGCTTTATCCAGGGGCACCACGAGGAGGAACGGACTCACCCCCATACACTGCTTAGTCTTCTTCTGCTTATAATTTAGATAATATTTTTTGCTCTGATATTTAGTGTTATGCTTAATGTTCTTCTGCTCTTTGTTCTGCAGCCTCTTGTTCTTCTGCTTCTCGGTCTTCCAGGTCGTCGTCGTCTCCAGGGTCGTCGTCTCCGGGGTCGTCGTCATCGGGGTGGTCTTCAGGGTCGTCGTCTCCGGGGTCGTCGTCATCGGGGTGGTCTTCGGGGTCATCGTCTCCAGGGTCGTCGTCATCACAGTGGTTGTCGTCTCTGGTGTCATCGTCATCTTAGGGGTGGTCTTCCGGGTCATCGTGTTTAGTCTCTTGAACTTGGAAATGTAGCAGAAGGTACAAGAAGGCTGAGAAAATGCCGAGAACCAGCTGATGGAACTGGAACTCGGATGGCTACCCGAAGGTCCAAGAGCCAATGGAACTACCGAGGACCAGCTGACGTTACTGGAACTCGGTTACTAAGCAGGAGGTACCCGTGCCTGAAAGCACTACCAAGGACCACCTGACGTTGGTGGAACTCGGATACCCAGAGGGAGGCACCTAAGCCAAAGGCTCTGCCCGGAACCAGCTGACGGTACTGGAACCAGGATGGGGAGCAGAAGGTACAAGAGCAAAAGACACTGCCGAGAACCAGCTGACGGTGCTGGAACCCGGATGGGTAGCCGAAGGTCCAAGAGCCAATGGAACTACCGAGGACCAGCTGACGTTACTGGAACCCGGTTACTAAGCAGGAGGTACCCGTGCCTGAAAGCACTACCAAGGACCACCTGACGTTGGTGGAACTCGGATACCCAGAGGGAGGCACCTAAGCCAAAGGCTCTGCCCGGAACCAGCTGACGGTACTGGAACCAGGATGGGGAGCAGAAGGTACAAGAGCAAGTGTCTGCGTGGCTTTTGCAGGACACGATGCCGGCTGCACAGCAGGGGAACAGCTGGCGGTGCTGAACCCCACTGACACATTGGCTGGTGTTTTTCTCTGTGCAGCTAGCAGTACCGGGCCCCAACTGGCGGTGTTGGAGCCCAGGGCTCTGCAGGGGGAGCAGAGTGTAGGCCGAAGCCTAATTGAACCAATTTCAAAGGTAACCTTTAACCCCCCTTCAGGGGTTACAAAGTAGAAGAGCCACAGCTTATGCAGCAGTAGTGCTGCACAAGTCAAAGGTTGCTCTTTTAATTTCGCTCCTTGCACACGCTGAATGAAACACGTATAACATTTAGCCCTTTAAACAGTCAAACTGTGTTGGAGGCGCGAGTTCCCTTTGTAATGAGACGCAGCACAGATGTCAAGAATCCCACCTTGGTGCTGGGTGCAGCCTCCTGAGCGTTGTTATTTGCTGTACAGGAGTCTGCGCTGTCGTGTGATCCCCTGGCCTAGCGCTGTTAGCGCTGCCCATGTTCTGGCATCATTTAATGTCGGCCGGTGCGGTTCGCGATGACCATGAATCCCAGCCCCGCAGTGTCTTAACATTGTTAAAACACTGCGGGGCTGGGATTCAGGGCCTGGCGCAGCACATATGTTCGCCTCTGACACTCGGGTCCTTACACCCGCTTCAGACTGTGCGGCGTCATCTGATCCCTTATCGCATGCCACGGCCATGAAGCCGCACAGTCCGCAGAAGGCGGAAGGAGATGAGGGACAGGCGAACTGATGCACTGATCATGCCCGTCAATCACACCCTCGCAGTCCCAATAAATAAGACAACGAGGGGCGTTGTGTGGGTCAGGGCGGCCGCAGAGGCGCAGGCAGCCAAACAATGATGCCAGAAGACGGGCAGCGCTACCAAGGGGGTTGCAGCGTGTCATTACAAAGGAAAGTCACACCACCGGGACGGTTAAATGGTCACACAGAGGACACATTTTAGACGTGTCTTCAGTTCCACATGTGCGAGGAGAATACGTTTATGAGCCACCTTGCACACATGCAGCATTACCGCTGTACAAGGTGGCCTTTAAAACGTACAAACACCTGGGGGAGGGGGGACAGGTTCCCTTCAATTTCAGTTCTTGTGTCTGCGTGGCTTTTGCAGGACACGATGCCGGCTGCACAGCAGGGGAACAGCTGGCGGTGCTGAACCCCACTGACACATTGGCTGGTGTTTTTCTCTGTGCAGCTAGCAGTACCGGGCCCCAACTGGCGGTGTTGGAGCCCGGGGTCAGCAGGAGGAGGAGATGGAGCAGAGTGTAGGCCGAAGCCTGCACTGGCGGCAGCTTTTGGGTCTGTTGTGCCTGCGTGGCAGTTGCAGGACACGTTGCCGGCTGCACAGCAGGGGAACAGCTGGCGGTGCTGAACCCCACTGACACATTGGCTGGTGTTTTTCTCTGTGCAGCTAGCAGTACCGGGCCCCAACTGGCGGTGTTGGAGCCCAGGGCTCTGCAGGGGGAGCAGAGTGTAGGCCGAAGCCTAATTGAACCAATTTCAAAGGTAACCTTTAACCCCCCATCAGGGGTTACAAAGTAGAAGAGCCACAGCTTATGCAGCAGTAGTGCTGCACAAGTCAAAGGTTGCTCTTTTAATTTCGCTCCTTGCACACGCTGAATGAAACACGTATAACATTTAGCCCTTTAAACAGTCAAACTGTGTTGGAGGCGCGAGTTCCCTTTGTAATGAGACGCAGCACAGATGTCAAGAATCCCACCTTGGTGCTGGGTGCAGCCTCCTGAGCGTTGTTATTTGCTGTACAGGAGTCTGCGCTGTCGTGTGATCCCCTGGCCTAGCGCTGTTAGCGCTGCCCATGTTCTGGCATCATTTAATGTCGGCCGGTGCGGTTCGCGATGACCATGAATCCCAGCCCCGCAGTGTCTTAACATTGTTAAAACACTGCGGGGCTGGGATTCAGGGCCTGGCGCAGCACATATGTTCGCCTCTGACACTCGGGTCCTTACACCCGCTTCAGACTGTGCGGCGTCATCTGATCCCTTATCGCATGCCACGGCCATGAAGCCGCACAGTCCGCAGAAGGCGGAAGGAGATGAGGGACAGGCGAACTGATGCACTGATCATGCCCGTCAATCACACCCTCGCAGTCCCAATAAATAAGACAACGAGGGGCGTTGTGTGGGTCAGGGCGGCCGCAGAGGCGCAGGCAGCCAAACAATGATTCCAGAAGACGGGCAGCGCTACCAAGGGGGTTGCAGCGTGTCATTACAAAGGAAAGTCACACCACCGGGACGGTTAAATGGTCACACAGAGGACACATTTTAGACGTGTTTTCAGTTCCACATGTGCGAGGAGAATACGTTTATGAGCCACCTTGCACACATGCAGCATTACCGCTGTACAAGGTGGCCTTTAAAACGTACAAACACCTGGGGGAGGGGGGACAGGTTCCCTTCAATTTCAGTTCTTGTGTCTGCGTGGCTTTTGCAGGACACGATGCCGGCTGCACAGCAGGGGAACAGCTGGCGGTGCTGAACCCCACTGACACATTGGCTGGTGTTTTTCTCTGTGCAGCTAGCAGTACCGGGCCCCAACTGGCGGTGTTGGAGCCCGGGGTCAGCAGGAGGAGGAGATGGAGCAGAGTGTAGGCCGAAGCCTGCACTGGCGGCAGCTTTTGGGTCTGTTGTGCCTGCGTGGCAGTTGCAGGACACGTTGCCGGCTGCACAGCAGGGGAACAGCTGGCGGTGCTGAACCCCACTGACACATTGGCTGGTGTTTTTCTCTGTGCAGCTAGCAGTACCGGGCCCCAACTGGCGCTGTTGGAGCCCAGGGCTCTGCAGGGGGAGCAGAGTGTAGGCCGAAGCCTAATTGAACCAATTTCAAAGGTAACCTTTAACCCCCCCTCAGGGGTTACAAAGTAGAAGAGCCACAGCTTATGCAGCAGTAGTGCTGCACAAGTCAAAGGTTGCTCTTTTAATTTCGCTCCTTGCACACGCTGAATGAAACACGTATAACATTTAGCCCTTTAAACAGTCAAACTGTGTTGGAGGCGCGAGTTCCCTTTGTAATGAGACGCAGCACAGATGTCAAGAATCCCACCTTGGTGCTGGGTGCAGCCTCCTGAGCATTGTTATTTGCTGTACAGGAGTCTGCGCTGTCGTGTGATCCCCTGGCCTAGCGCTGTTAGCGCTGCCCATGTTCTGGCATCATTTAATGTCGGCCGGTGCGGTTCGCGATGACCATGAATCCCAGCCCCGCAGTGTCTTAACATTGTTAAAACACTGCGGGGCTGGGATTCAGGGCCTGGCGCAGCACATATGTTCGCCTCTGACACTCGGGTCCTTACACCCGCTTCAGACTGTGCGGCGTCATCTGATCCCTTATCGCATGCCACGGCCATGAAGCCGCACAGTCCGCAGAAGGCGGAAGGAGATGAGGGACAGGCGAACTGATGCACTGATCATGCCCGTCAATCACACCCTCGCAGTCCCAATAAATAAGACAACGAGGGGCGTTGTGTGGGTCAGGGCGGCCGCAGAGGCGCAGGCAGCCAAACAATGATGCCAGAAGACGGGCAGCGCTACCAAGGGGGTTGCAGCGTGTCATTACAAAGGAAAGTCACACCACCGGGACGGTTAAATGGTCACACAGAGGACACATTTTAGACGTGTTTTCAGTTCCACATGTGCGAGGAGAATACGTTTATGAGCCACCTTGCACACATGCAGCATTACCGCTGTACAAGGTGGCCTTTAAAACGTACAAACGCCTGGGGGAGGGGGGACAGGTTCCCTTCAATTTCAGTTCTTGTGTCTGCGTGGCTTTTGCAGGACACGATGCCGGCTGCACAGCAGGGGAACAGCTGGCGGTGCTGAACCCCACTGACACATTGGCTGGTGTTTTTCTCTGTGCAGCTAGCAGTACCGGGCCCCAACTGGCGGTGTTGGAGCCCGGGGTCAGCAGGAGGAGGAGATGGAGCAGAGTGTAGGCCGAAGCCTGCACTGGCGGCAGCTTTTGGGTCTGTTGTGCCTGCGTGGCAGTTGCAGGACACGTTGCCGGCTGCACAGCAGGGGAACAGCTGGCGGTGCTGAACCCCACTGACACATTGGCTGGTGTTTTTCTCTGTGCAGCTAGCACATCTGGGCCCCAACTGGCGGTGTTAGAGCCCAGGGTCAGCAGGAGGAGCAGGGGGAGCGGAGTGTAGGCCGAAGCCTGCACTGGAGCAAGTTGAAAGGAAACCTTTAACCCCCCCCCCCCCAGGCGTTTGTAGCTGGAAGAGCCATCGTGTACACCACTAATGCTGGAAAAGGTAAACTTAGCTCTTTTAATTATGGTCCTTGCAGATGCTGAACCTAACACTTATGAAATGTGTCCCCTCACAGCGTTCAACCGTCCGGTAGGTGGAACTTTCCTTTGTCATGTGACGCAGCACAGCCGTCATTTTTACCCCCTTGGCGCCGTGCGCCGCCTCCTCAGCGTTGTTTGAATCTGTCCCGGAGCCTGCGCTGTTAGGTTACCCCTTGGCCATGCACACATTTCGCGCTGCCCGTCTTCTGACATCATTTGCTGTCAGGCTGGCTGCGCCTGTGTGGGTGCGCTGTCCGAGATTCAGCCTCGCGGTGTCGTGTAATGTAATCCCACCGCGGGCCTGGGATCCGTGGCCATGCGCAGTGCATATCCTCACCTCTCACTCCCCTCCCTACGGCTTCTTCAGACTGTGCGGTGTCACGGCCGTGGCATGCTATTAGGGATCAGCTGACACCGAACAGTCTTTAGAAGCCGTAGGGAGGGGAGTGAGAGGCGAGGATATGCACTGCGCATGGCCACGGATCCCAGGCCCGCGGTGGGATTACATTACACGACACTGCGAGGCTGAATCTCGGACAGCGCACACACACAGGCGCAGCCAGCCTGACAGCAAATGATGTCAGAAGACGGGCAGCGCGAAATGTGTGCATGGCCAAGGGGTAACCTAACAGCGCAGGCTCCGGGACAGATTCAAACAACGCTGAGGAGGCGGCGCACGGCGCCAAGGGGGTAAAAATGACGGCTGTGCTGCGTCACATGACAAAGGAAAGTTCCACCTACCGGACGGTTGAACGCTGTGAGGGGACACATTTCATAAGTGTTAGGTTCAGCATCTGCAAGGAGCACCACGAAAAGAGGCACTTTTTCCCTTTGCATCATTACTGCTGCACAAGGTGGCTCCTTCAGTAACAAACGCCTGGGGGGGGGGGGGGGGACAGGTTCCCTTAAATTTAACTTGTTGTGCCTGCGTGGCGGTCGCAGTACACGTTGCCGTATACACAGCAGGGGAACAGCTGGCGGTGCTGAACCCCACTAACACATTTGCGAGGTGTTTGGCTCTGTGCGTACAGCACTTCTGGACGGCAACTGGCGGTGTTGGAGCCCAGGGACAGGTGGAGGAGGAGGAGGTTGGAGGAGGTAGGAGGGATTGCCACACACACAGCAGGGGAACAGCTGATGTTACTGAACCCCAATAACAGAGGAGGGACTGTTGACTGTGCGTACAGCACTTCTGGACGGCAACTGGCGGTGTTGGAGCCCAGGGACAGGTGGAGGAGGAGGAGGTTGGAGGAGGTAGGAGGGATTGCCACACACACAGCAGGGGAACAGCTGACGTTACTGAACCCCAATAACAGAGGAGGGACTGTTGACTGTGCGTACAGCACTTCTGGACGGCAACTGGCGGTGTTGGAGCTCAGGGACAGGTGGAGGAGGAGGAGGTTGGAGGAGGTAGGAGGGATTGCCACACACACAGCAGGGGAACAGCTGACGTTACTGAACCCCAATAACAGAGGAGGGACTGTTGACTGTGCGTACAGCACTTCTGGACGGCAACTGGCGGTGTTGGAGCCCAGGGACAGGTGGAGGAGGAGGAGGTTGGAGGAGGTAGGAGGGATTGCCACACACACAGCAGGGGAACAGCTGACGTTACTGAACCCCAATAACAGAGGAGGGACTGTTGACTGTGCGTACAGCACTTCTGGACGGCAACTGGCGGTGTTGGAGCTCAGGGACAGGTGGAGGAGGAGGAGGTTGGAGGAGGTAGGAGGGATTGCCACACACACAGCAGGGGAACAGCTGACGTTACTGAACCCCAATAACAGAGGAGGGACTGTTGACTGTGCGTACAGCACTTCTGGACGGCAACTGGCGGTGTTGGAGCCCAGGGACAGGTGGAGGAGGAGGAGGTTGGAGGAGGTAGGAGGGATTGCCACACACACAGCAGGGGAACAGCTGACGTTACTGAACCCCAATAACAGAGGAGGGACTGTTGACTGTGCGTACAGCACTTCTGGACGGCAACTGGCGGTGTTGGAGCCCAGGGACAGGTGGAGGAGGAGGAGGTTGGAGGAGGTTGGAGGAGGTAGGAGGGATTGCCACACACACAGCAGGGGAACAGCTGACGTTACTGAACCCCAATAACAGAGGAGGGACTGTTGACTGTGCGTACAGCACTTCTGGACGGCAACTGGCGGTGTTGGAGCCCAGGGACAGGTGGAGGAGGAGGAGGTTGGAGGAGGTAGGAGGGATTGCCACACACACAGCAGGGGAACAGCTGACGTTACTGAGCCCCAATAACAGAGGAGGGACTGTTGACTGTGCATACAGCACTTCTGGACGGCAACTGGCGGTGTTGGAGCCCAGGGACAGGTGGAGGAGGAGGAGGTTGGAGGAGGTAGGAGGGATTGCCACACACACAGCAGGGGAACAGCTGACATTACTGAACCCCAATAACAGAGGAGGGACTGTTGACTGTGCGTACAGCACTTCTGGACGGCAACTGGCGGTGTTGGAGCCCAGGGACAGGTGGAGGAGGAGGAGGTTGGAGGAGGTAGGAGGGATTGCCACACACACAGCAGGGGAACAGCTGACGTTACTGAACCCCAATAACAGAGGAGGGACTGTTGACTGTGCGTACAGCACTTCTGGACGGCAACTGGTGGTGTTGGAGCCCAGGGACAGGTGGAGGAGGAGGAGGTTGGAGGAGGTAGGAGGGATTGCCACACACACAGCAGGGGAACAGCTGACGTTACTGAACCCCAATAACAGAGGAGGGACTGTTGACTGTGCGTACAGCACTTCTGGACGGCAACTGGCGGTGTTGGAGCCCAGGGACAGGTGGAGGAGGAGGAGGTTGGAGGAGGTAGGAGGGATTGCCACACACACAGCAGGGGAACAGCTGACGTTACTGAACCCCAATAACAGAGGAGGGACTGTTGACTGTGCGTACAGCACTTCTGGACGGCAACTGGCGGTGTTGGAGCCCAGGGACAGGTGGAGGAGGAGGAGGTTGGAGGAGGTAGGAGGGATTGCCACACACACAGCAGGGGAACAGCTGACGTTACTGAACCCCAATAACAGAGGAGGGACTGTTGACTGTGCGTACAGCACTTCTGGACGGCAACTGGCGGTGTTGGAGCCCAGGGACAGGTGGAGGAGGAGGAGGTTGGAGGAGGTAGGAGGGATTGCCACACACACAGCAGGGGAACAGCTGACGTTACTGAACCCCAATAACAGAGGAGGGACTGTTGACTGTGCGTACAGCACTTCTGGACGGCAACTGGCGGTGTTGGAGCCCAGGGACAGGTGGAGGAGGAGGAGGTTGGAGGAGGTAGGAGGGATTGCCACACACACAGCAGGGGAACAGCTGACGTTACTGAACCCCAATAACAGAGGAGGGACTGTTGACTGTGCGTACAGCACTTCTGGACGGCAACTGGCGGTGTTGGAGCCCAGGGACAGGTGGAGGAGGAGGAGGTTGGAGGAGGTAGGAGGGATTGCCACACACACAGCAGGGGAACAGCTGATGTTACTGAACCCCAATAACAGAGGAGGGACTGTTGACTGTGCGTACAGCACTTCTGGACGGCAACTGGCGGTGTTGGAGCCCAGGGACAGGTGGAGGAGGAGGAGGTTGGAGGAGGTAGGAGGGATTGCCACACACACAGCAGGGGAACAGCTGACGTTACTGAACCCCAATAACAGAGGAGGGACTGTTGACTGTGCGTACAGCACTTCTGGACGGCAACTGGCGGTGTTGGAGCCCAGGGACAGGTGGAGGAGGAGGAGGTTGGAGGAGGTAGGAGGGATTGCCACACACACAGCAGGGGAACAGCTGACGTTACTGAACCCCAATAACAGAGGAGGGACTGTTGACTGTGCGTACAGCACTTCTGGACGGCAACTGGCGGTGTTGGAGCCCAGGGTCAGGTGGAGGAGGAGGAGGTTGGAGGAGGTAGGAGGGATTGCCACACACACAGCAGGGGAACAGCTGACGTTACTGAACCCCAATAACAGAGGAGGGACTGTTGACTGTGCGTACAGCACTTCTGGACGGCAACTGGCGGTGTTGGAGCCCAGGGACAGGTGGAGGAGGAGGAGGTTGGAGGAGGTTGGAGGAGGTAGGAGGGATTGCCACACACACAGCAGGGGAACAGCTGACGTTACTGAACCCCAATAACAGAGGAGGGACTGTTGACTGTGCGTACAGCACTTCTGGACGGCAACTGGCGGTGTTGGAGCCCAGGGACAGGTGGAGGAGGAGGAGGTTGGAGGAGGTAGGAGGGATTGCCACACACACAGCAGGGGAACAGCTGACGTTACTGAACCCCAATAACAGAGGAGGGACTGTTGACTGTGCGTACAGCACTTCTGGACGGCAACTGGCGGTGTTGGAGCCCAGGGACAGGTGGAGGAGGAGGAGGTTGGAGGAGGTAGGAGGGATTGCCACACACACAGCAGGGGAACAGCTGACGTTACTGAACCCCAATAACAGAGGAGGGACTGTTGACTGTGCGTACAGCACTTCTGGACGGCAACTGGCGGTGTTGGAGCCCAGGGACAGGTGGAGGAGGAGGAGGTTGGAGGAGGTAGGAGGGATTGCCACACACACAGCAGGGGAACAGCTGACGTTACTGAACCCCAATAACAGAGGAGGGACTGTTGACTGTGCGTACAGCACTTCTGGACGGCAACTGGCGGTGTTGGAGCCCAGGGACAGGTGGAGGAGGAGGAGGTTGGAGGAGGTAGGAGGGATTGCCACACACACAGCAGGGGAACAGCTGACGTTACTGAACCCCAATAACAGAGGAGGGACTGTTGACTGTGCGTACAGCACTTCTGGACGGCAACTGGCGGTGTTGGAGCCCAGGGACAGGTGGAGGAGGAGGAGGTTGGAGGAGGTAGGAGGGATTGCCACACACACAGCAGGGGAACAGCTGACGTTACTGAACCCCAATAACAGAGGAGGGACTGTTGACTGTGCGTACAGCACTTCTGGACGGCAACTGGCGGTGTTGGAGCCCAGGGACAGGTGGAGGAGGAGGAGGTTGGAGGAGGTAGGAGGGATTGCCACACACACAGCAGGGGAACAGCTGATGTTACTGAACCCCAATAACAGAGGAGGGACTGTTGACTGTGCGTACAGCACTTCTGGACGGCAACTGGCGGTGTTGGAGCCCAGGGACAGGTGGAGGAGGAGGAGGTTGGAGGAGGTTGGAGAAGGTAGGAGGGATTGCCACACACACAGCAGGGGAACAGCTGACGTTACTGAACCCCAATAACAGAGGAGGGACTGTTGACTGTGCGTACAGCACTTCTGGACGGCAACTGGCGGTGTTGGAGCCCAGGGACAGGTGGAGGAGGAGGAGGTTGGAGGAGGTTGGAGGAGGTAGGAGGGATTGCCACACACACAGCAGGGGAACAGCTGACGTTACTGAACCCCAATAACAGAGGAGGGACTGTTGACTGTGCGTACAGCACTTCTGGACGGCAACTGGCGGTGTTGGAGCCCAGGGACAGGTGGAGGAGGAGGAGGTTGGAGGAGGTTGGAGGAGGTAGGAGGGATTGCCACACACACAGCAGGGGAACAGCTGACGTTACTGAACCCCAATAACAGAGGAGGGACTGTTGACTGTGCGTACAGCACTTCTGGACGGCAACTGGCGGTGTTGGAGCCCAGGGACAGGTGGAGGAGGAGGAGGTTGGAGGAGGTAGGAGGGATTGCCACACACACAGCAGGGGAACAGCTGACGTTACTGAACCCCAATAACAGAGGAGGGACTGTTGACTGTGCGTACAGCACTTCTGGACGGCAACTGGCGGTGTTGGAGCCCAGGGACAGGTGGAGGAGGAGGAGGTTGGAGGAGGTAGGAGGGATTGCCACACACACAGCAGGGGAACAGCTGACGTTACTGAACCCCAATAACAGAGGAGGGACTGTTGACTGTGCGTACAGCACTTCTGGACGGCAACTGGCGGTGTTGGAGCCCAGGGACAGGTGGAGGAGGAGGAGGTTGGAGGAGGTAGGAGGGATTGCCACACACACAGCAGGGGAACAGCTGACGTTACTGAACCCCAATAACAGAGGAGGGACTGTTGACTGTGCGTACAGCACTTCTGGACGGCAACTGGCGGTGTTGGAGCCCAGGGACAGGTGGAAAAGCAGAGGAACACAATGTAGGCCGAAGCCTGAGAAAGTCGAAAGGGAACCTTTAACCCCCCCCAAGGCGTTTGTAGCTGAAAGAGCCAGCTTGTGCAGCACAAAAGATGCAAAAGGAAAAGGTGGCTCTTTTCATCATGCTCCTTGCAAACACAGAACTAAACACTTATAAAATGTGTCCCCTGCAACCGTAAAACCGTCCTGGAGGTGGGACTTTCCTTCGTAATGTGACGCAGCACAGCCGTCATTCCTACCCCCCCCCCGGCGACGCGCACTGGCTCCTCAGCGATGTTTGATTCTGTCCCGGAGCCTGCGCTTTTATGTTATCCCGTGGCCAGGCACACTTAGCGCTTCCCGTCTTCTGGCATCATTTGGTGTCAGGATGGCTGCGCCTGTGCGGCCGCGCTGGCAGAGAGCCCGCCTCGCAGTGTCTTCTGATTTAATCCCACCGCGGGCCTGGGATCCATGGACATGCGCAGTGCATATCCTCGCCTCTCACTCCCCTCCCTACGGCTTCTTAAGACTGTGCGGTGTCACGGCCGTGGCATGCTATTAGGGACCAGCTGACACCGAACAGTCTGAAGAAGCCATAGGGAGATAAGTGAGAGGTGGAGGTTCAGATATGCACTGCGCATGTCCATGGATCCCAGGCCCCCAGTGGGATTAAATCAGAAGACACTGCGAGGCGGGCTCTCTGCCAGCGCGGCCGCACAGGCGCAGCCATCCTGACACCAAATGATGCCAGAAGACGGGCAGCGCTAAGTGTGCCTGGCCACGGGATAACATAACAGCGCAGGCTCCGGGACGGAATCAAACAACGCTGAGGAGCGGGTGCGCGGCGCCGGGGGGGTAGGAATGACGGCTGTGCTGCGTCACATTACGAAGGAAAGTCCCACCTCCGGGACGGTGTTACGGTATCAGTGGACACATTTTATAAGTGTTAAGTTCTGCGTGTGCAAGGTGCTAAACAAAAATAGCTACCTTTTCCTTGTGCAGCATTACTGCTGCACAAGGTGGCTCTTTCAGTAACAAACGCCTTGGGGGGGGGGACAGATTCCCTTACATTTCAGTTGTTGTGTCAGCGTGGCGGTCGCATGACACATTGCCGGCTACACAGCTGGGGATCAGCTGACGTTACTGAAACCCAATAACACTGGGTCGTATGTTTTGACTGTGCAGACGGCACTTCTGAGCCTCAACTGGCGGTGTTGGAGCCCAGGAATTTAAGTTCAGGTGGTAGAAAGATGAACACAACAGGAGACCTGGATAACGTATACAGTGACCTAATTATTTAATCAGGAGGAGGAGTGGCAAATTCCTGCGAGATCCAGGCCTTGTTCATTTTCAGGAAAGTAAGCCGGTCAACGTTATCGGAGGATAGTCGCATGCGACGGTCAGTTAGTACACCACCTGCAGCACTAAAGACACGTTCCGATAATACACTGGCCGCAGGGCAAGACAGCACCTCCAATGCATACTGGCTTAGCTCTGGCCATGTATCCAGCTTTGAGACCCAAAACTTGAAAGGGGAAGAGCCGTCTGGGAGTACAGCAAGAGGGCAAGACATGTAGTCTGTCACCATCTGACGGAACCGTTGCCTCCTGCTGACTGGAGCCGTCTGTGATGGTGTAGACTTTTGTGGGGGGCACAGAAAACTGTGCCACAGTTGGGCCATACTGGTCTTGCCTTGGGCAGAGGCACTGCTTCTGCTCCCTCTTTGTGCAGAGCCTCCACCACTGCCTGGACGCACTGAGCTGCTTTGGAATGCACTAGCAGCACTTCTCTCAGTTGGAATGGAGAAGATGATGGAATTGACCAGTGTGTCTTGGTACTCCCGCATTTTTCGCTCCCGGTTCAACGGTGTGATGAGGCTTTCTACGTTGTCCCGGTAGCGAGGATCGAGGAGGGTGAACACCCAATAATCAGACATGTTGAGAATGTGGGCGATGCGGCGGTCGTTTCTCAGGCACTGCAGCATGTAATCCACCATGTGCTGCAGACTGCCAACTGCCCAAGAAACACTGTCCCCTGCTGGAGGCGTGATCTCTGCCTGCTCGTCATCACCCCACCCTCGCTGTACACACTGAGTACTGGACAATTCGGTAACTCCCTCCTCTGGACGGACGTCTTCCTCCTCCATTGACTCCTCCTCATCCTCCTCACAAACTGTCCCCTGCCTACGCGTTTGTGAGGAACCACGTGGCGCTGACTGTCCAGAAGATGATGGAAATGGTGAATCCTCATCCTCCACCTCTTCCACAACATCATCCCTTAGCGCTTGCAGTGATTTTTCAAGCAGGCAGATAAGGGGGACAGTCATGCTGACTAGTGCATCATCTGCACTCGCCATCCGCGTGGAATAATCAAAGGGACGCAAAACCTGGCAGACGTCATTCATAGTGGCCCACTCTGTGGTTGTGAAGTCTGTACGGCGCTGACTGCGACTTTTTTGCGCCTGAAGCAGCTGGTACTCCATTACAGCTTGCTGCTGCTCACACAACCGCTCCAACATATGTAACGTGGAATTCCACCTGGTAGGTAGGTCACATATGATGCGATGTTCCGGCAGGCGGTGTCGGCGCTGCAGAGCCGCAATGCGCGCTTTTGCCGTGCTGGAACGCCGCAAGTGAGCACACTCTAGGCGGACCTTGTGCAGCAGTGCATCAAGATCCGGATAGTCCCTCAAAAAGCTCTGCACGACCAAATTGAGCACATGTGCCAGACATGGGATGTGAGTGAGGTTGCCGAGGCCCAGAGCTGCCACCAGATTTCGGCCATTATCACACACTACCATGCCTGGCTGGAGATTCGCTGGCACAAACCACACATCGCTCTCCTGCTTGATGGCATTCCAGAGCTCCTGCGCTGTGTGGCTACGATTCCCCAAAAAAATTAATTTCAACACGGCCTGTTGACGTTTTGCCACGGCTGTGCTCATGTCGGTCGTAACAGGTACACGTTCATCACGGGTCCATGTGGAGGTGGACTGTGACGGCTCCTGCAGCGATGATTCTGAGGAACTGGTGTAAGAGGAGGAGTCAATGCGTACAGAATGGATTCCTGCAATCCTTGGAGTGGGCAGGACACGTCCTGCGCCACTCGCACGGTCTGTACCCGGCTCAACGACATTAACCCAATGGGCAGTGAGGGAAAGGTATCGCCCCTGTCCATGTTGACTGGTCCACGCATCGGTGGTGAGGTGGACCTTGCTACTGACGGCGTTCAGTAGCGCGTGTTTTATGTGTCCCTCCACATGCTTGTGCAGGGCAGGGACGGCTTGCCTGCTGAAGTAAAAGCGGCTGGGCACATTGTACTGTGGGACTGCCAATGACATCAAGTCACGGAAGCTGTCAGTCTCCACCAGCCTGAATGACAGCATTTCCAGTGACAGAAGTTTGGCAATGCCTGCAGTCAGAGCCTGTGCTCGTGGGTGGTTTGACGAGAAAGGCCGCCTTTTCTCCCATGCCTGTACTACCGATGGCTGTAGACTGGGCTGGGAGTGTGTGGATGACTGGGAAAGTGGTGCTGCGGGTGGAATTACAGCGGGTCTCTGGACAACAGGGCCAGAGGTTCTTCCACGGCGATCCTGGGAGGAAGCCGAACCAGCTGCGTGTGAGCTAGAGTAAGAGGCAACACGAGCTGAAGAGGTGGTAGCTGCCGCTGTTGGTTGGCCTACCTCTTCAGTGTGTTTTTCTAACTCCGCCGGGTGCCTGTTGCGCACATGTTTCCACATGTTGGAGGTATTGAGGTTGCTGACATTTCGACCTCTTTTGACTTTTTGATGACACACGTTGCATCTGACATAGCAAATGTCATCTGCAACTGTGTCAAAAAAGGACCAGGCACTGCAAGTCTTGGGAGCGCCCTTTTTGGCTTTTGGAAGAGACATGCTCCTAACGGGTGCCAAAGCGGAGGCTGCAGGATCCGCAGTCTTCCCCCTCCCTCTCCCTCTTTGGGCCGTACGGGGAATCTCTTCCTCAGAGCTGCTCCCACCACCTTCCTGTCCCTCACGCCAAGATGGGTCGAGGACCTCATCATCTACACTACCCTCTGCCCCCAACTGCTCCTCCTGGGTAGTCTCAGCAGCAGAGCACGCACCAGTAAGTGGCACCTGAGTGTCATCATCAGCTGATGCGGCCTGCGATGTGGTGACCGGAGCCACTGGCCCACCCGCCTCTTCAGAGGAAGACAGAAAAAGATGTTGGGCATCACTGCACCCTGCCTCTTCTTCCATTTCTCCAATGCTGCTTGGCTGGCCCCCTGTTTCCAAGCCAAGAGATTCAGAGAACAGAAGTAGAGACGGCTCCTGTCCTGGGCTCTCTGTCTGCCTGGGCAATTTGGCAGGTGGTGAAGAGACAGATGGCTGCTCTCCAGTGCTCTGTGTCTGAGAGGATGTGGCACTAATGGAAGTTGATGCATTAGCTGCCATCCATCCGACAACAGCTTCAATTTGTTCTTGACGCAGCAGCGGTGTACGGCGCTCTGACACAAAGCTGCGCATGAACGACTGTTGCCTGGTGAAAGTGGGTGCTGATGAGTCACCGGTGCCCGCAGCAGGCACAGAATCCCCACGTCCCCTCCCTGCTCCGCGCCCACGCCCACGCCCACGTGCCTTACTCACTGCCTTCTTCATCTTGGTTGACTGATAAAGATAAGCAGAAAAGTACTAACGGATTTGTGTGTTTATTCCTGAGCAACTCCTCCTAACAGGTATAAGAAACACTAATTTTCTAAAGTGTGGACTAGACTTTAATATGAGCTAATGTGGCCTACACAAATGTAAAGTGGTGTAACTGGTGTGTTTGGTGAACTTTATTATTTATTTATTTTTTGGGGGCTGAACTGACAACAGATAGAGCTGCAGTCACACGGAGACCGTGCAGACAGACGTAAACGGCGCTGCAAGGCCCAAAAACCCTCCTCTACGTTATCCTATGTAGTGTTTTTCCACAAGTTAGCTGGAGACGGGTGGAAAGACACTAATAGGATTTTTTTAAATAAATTAGCAGCAACCTACACTACTTGAAAAAAAAAGAAAATTGATTTGGCGGTATGACGCAGTGAACAACCCTGAGCTGGAGACAACCAGGCTATGGCTGCTCACAGACTACAGGGCGAGCTGCAATCACACGGAGACCATGCAGACAGCCGTAAACGGCGCTGCAAGGCCCAAAAACCCTCCTCTACTTTATCCTATGTAGTGTTTTTCCACAAATTAGCTGGAGACGGGTGGAAAGACACTAATAGGATTTTTTTAAATAAATTAGCAGCAGACTACACTACTTGAAAAAAAATTAAAATTGATTTGGCGGTATGACGCAGTGAACAACCCTGAGCTGGAGACAACCAGGCTATGGCTGCTCACAGACTACAGGGCGAGCTGCAATCACACGGAGACCGTGCAGACAGCCGTAAACGGCGCTGCAAGGCCCAAAAACCCTCCTCTACTTTATCCTATGTAGTGTTTTTCCACAAATTAGCTGGAGACGGGTGGAAAGACACTAATAGGATTTTTTTAAATAAATTAGCAGCAGACTACACTACTTGAAAAAAAATTTAAATTGATTTGGCGGTATGACGCAGTGAACAACCCTGAGCTGGAGACAACCAGGCTATGGCTGCTCACAGACTACAGGGCGAGCTGCAATCACACGGAGACCATGCAGACAGCCGTAAACGGCGCTGCAAGGCCCAAAAACCCTCCTCTACTTTATCCTATGTAGTGTTTTTCCACAAATTAGCTGGAGACGGGTGGAAAGACACTAATAGGATTTTTTAAAATAAATTAGCAGCAGACTACACTACTTGAAAAAAAATTTAAATTGATTTGGCGGTATGACGCAGTGAACAACCCTGAGCTGGAGACAACCAGGCTATGGCTGCTCACAGACTACAGGGCGAGCTGCAGTCACACGGAGACCGTGCAGACAGCCGTAAACGGCGCTGCAAGGCCCAAAAACCCTCCTCTACTTTATCCTATGTAGTGTTTTTCCACAAATTAGCTGGAGACGGGTGGAAAGACACTAATAGGATTTTTTTGAATAAATTAGCAGCAGACTTGTTGTGAAATTGGATTCTGGGCTCCCCCGGTGGCCACTTGTGGAATTGTACTTGTGTGCATCATCCCCTCTGTTCACCTGCTCCTATCAGGATGTGGGAGTCGCTATATAACCTTGCTCCTCTGTCAGTTTCATGCCGGTCAACAATGTAATCAGAAGCCTTTCTGTGCATGTTCCTGCTACTAGACAACTCCCAGCTAAGTTGGACTTTTGTCCTTGTGTGTTTTTGCATTTTGTTCCTGTTCACAGCTGCTGTTTCGTTACTGTGTCTGGAAAGCTCTTGTGAGCGGAAATTGCCACTCTGGTGTTATGAGTTAATGCTAGAGTCTTAAAGTAATTTCTGGATGGTGTTTTGATAGGGTTTTCTGCTGACCATGAAAGTGCCCTTTCTGTCTTCTTTCTATCTAGTAAGCGGACCTCGATTTTTGCTAAACCTATTTTCATACTACGTTTGTCATTTCATCTAAAATCACCGCCAATATATGTGGGGGCCTCTGTCTGCCTTTTGGGAAAATTTCTCTAGAGGTGAGCCAGGACTGTCTTTTCCTCTGCTAGGATTAGGTAGTTCTCCGGCTGGCGCTGGGCATCTAGGGATAAAACAACGTAGGCATGCTACCCGGCCACTTCTAGTTGTGCGGCAGGTTTAGTTCATGGTCAGTATAGTTTCCATCTTCCAAGAGCTAGTTCTCATATATGCTGGGCTATGTTCTCTCGCCATTGAGAATCATGACAGTTTGACCGGCCAGAAAAAAAGGGTTAAATTACTGGCTGAGAAAGGAGAGAAAAAAGAAGTCTGCTACAATTTTTTTTTTTTTTTTTCCTCTAGTTCTGAGTGTGCTCTTAATTGAATCACTTGCTAGTCTGCCTATACTGCAGCCTTCCTCTCTTTCTCTCCTTCTTATCCTTGAATGGCTCTGTGTTCACCTGTTTCAAATGGATCTTCAGAGTGTAGCTACAGGTTTGAATAATCTCGCCACAAAGGTACAAAATTTGCAAGATTTCGTTGTTCATGCACCTATGTCTGAGCCTAGAATTCCTTTGCCTGAATTCTTCTCGGGGAATAGATCTCACTTTCAAAATTTTAAAAATAATTGCAAATTGTTTTTGTCCCTGAAGTCTCGCTCTGCCGGAGACCCTGCACAGCAGGTCAGGATTGTAATTTCCTTGCTCCGGGGCGACCCTCAAGACTGGGCTTTTGCATTGGCACCAGGGGATCCTGCGTTGCTCAATGTGGATGCGTTTTTTCTGGCCTTTGGGTTGCTTTATGAGGAACCTCATTTAGAGCTTCAGGCGGAAAAGGCCTTGATGTCCTTGTCTCAGGGGCAAGATGAAGCTGAAATATACTGCCAAAAATTCCGCAAATGGTCTGTGCTTACTCAGTGGAATGAGTGCGCCCTGGCGGCGATTTTCAGAGAAGGTCTCTCTGATGCCATTAAGGATGTTATGGTGGGGTTCCCTGTGCCTGCGAGTCTGAATGAGTCCATGACGATGGCTATTCAGATCGATAGGCATCTGCGGGAGCGCAAACCTGTGCACCATTTGGCGGTGTCTACTGAGAAAACGCCAGAAAATATGCAATGTGATAGAATTCTGTCCAGAAGCGAGCGGCAGAATTTTAGACGAAAAAATGGGTTGTGCTTCTATTGTGGTGATTCAACTCATGTTATTTCAGCATGCTTTAAGCGTACTAAGAAGCCTGACAAGTCTGTTTCAATTAGCACTTACAGTCTAAGTTTATTCTATCTGTGACCCTGATTTGTTCTTTGTCATCTATTACCGCGGACGCCTATGTCGACTCTGGCGCTGCTTTGAGTCTTATGGATTGGTCCTTTGCCAAACGCTGTGGGTATGATTTGGAGCCATTGGAGGCTCCGATACCTCTGAAAGGGATTGACTCCACCCCATTGGCTAGTAATAAACCACAATACTGGACACAAGTGACTATGCGTGTTAATCCGGATCACCAGGAGGTTATTCGCTTTCTGGTGCTGTATAATCTACATGATGTTTTGGTGCTGGGATTGCCATGGCTGCAATCTCATAACCCAGTCCTCGACTGGAGAGCTATGTCGGTGTTAAGCTGGGGATGTAAAGGAACTCATGGGGACGTACCTTTGGTTTCCATTTCATCATCTATTCCCTCTGAGATTCCTGAATTCTTGTCTGACTTTCGTGACGTTTTTGAAGAACCCAAGGTTGGTTCACTACCTCCGCACCGGGAGTGCGATTGTGCCATAGACTTGATCCCGGGTAGTAAATACCCTAAGGGTCGTTTATTTAATCTGTCTGTGCCTGAACACGCGGCTATGCGAGAATATATAAAGGAGTCCTTGGAAAAGGGACATATTCGTCCTTCGTCATCTCCCTTAGGAGCCGGTTTTTTCTTTGTGTCTAAGAAAGACGGCTCTTTGAGGCCGTGTATTGATTATCGACTTTTGAATAAAATCACGGTTAAATATCAATATCCGTTACCACTGCTTACTGATTTGTTTGCTCGTATAAAGGGGGCCAAGTGGTTCTCTAAGATTGATCTCCGTGGGGCGTATAATTTGGTGCAAATCAAGCAGGGGGATGAGTGGAAAACCGCATTTAATACGCCCGAGGGCCATTTTGAGTATTTGGTGATGCCTTTTGGTCTTTCAAATGCCCCTTCAGTCTTCCAGTCCTTTATGCATGACATTTTCCGCGATTATTTGGACAAATTTATGATTGTGTATCTGGATGATATTCTGATTTTTTCGGATGACTGGGACTCTCATGTCCAGCAGGTCAGGAGGGTTTTTCAGGTTTTGCGGTCTAATTCCTTGTGTGTGAAGGGTTCTAAGTGTGTTTTTGGGGTTCAAAAGATTTCCTTCTTGGGATACATTTTTTCCCCCTCTTCCATCGAGATGGATCCTGTCAAGGTTCAGGCTATTGGTGATTGGACGCAACCCTCTTCTCTTAAGAGTCTTCAGAAATTTTTGGGCTTTGCTAACTTTTATCGTCGATTTATTGCTGGTTTTTCTGATGTTGTAAAACCATTGACTGATTTGACTAAGAAGGGTGCTGATGTTGCTGATTGGTCCCCTGATGCTGTGGAGGCCTTTCGGGAGCTCAAGCGCCGCTTTTCTTCCGCCCCAGTGTTGCGTCAGCCTGATGTTGCTCTTCCTTTTCAGGTTGAGGTCGACGCTTCTGAAATCGGAGCTGGGGCGGTGTTGTCGCAGAGAAGTTCCGACTGCTCCGTGATGAGACCTTGTGCTTTTTTTTCCCGTAAATTTTCGCCCGCCGAGCGGAATTATGATATTGGGAATCGGGAGCTTTTGGCCATGAAGTGGGCTTTTGAGGAGTGGCGTCACTGGCTTGAGGGGGCCAGACATCAGGTGGTGGTATTGACTGACCACAAAAATTTAATTTACCTTGAGTCCGCCAGGCGCCTGAATCCTAGACAGGCGCGCTGGTCGTTGTTTTTCTCTCGGTTTAATTTTGTGGTGTCTTACCTACCGGGTTCTAAGAATGTTAAGGCGGATGCCCTTTCTAGGAGTTTTGAGCCTGACTCCCCTGGTAATTCTGAGCCCACAGGTATCCTTAAAGATGGAGTGATATTGTCTGCCGTTTCTCCAGACCTGCGGCGGGCCTTGCAGGAGTTTCAGGCGGATAGACCTGATCGTTGCCCACCTGGTAGACTGTTTGTTCCTGATGATTGGACCAGTAGAGTCATCTCTGAGGTTCATTCTTCTGCGTTGGCAGGTCATCCTGGAATCTTTGGTACCAGGGATTTGGTGGCAAGGTCCTTCTGGTGGCCTTCCCTGTCACGAGATGTGCGAGGCTTTGTGCAGTCTTGTGACGTTTGTGCTCGGGCCAAGCCTTGTTGTTCTCGGGCTAGTGGATTGTTGTTACCCTTGCCTATCCCGAAGAGGCCTTGGACGCACATCTCGATGGATTTTATTTCGGATCTGCCTGTTTCTCATAAGATGTCTGTCATCTGGGTGGTGTGTGACCGTTTCTCTAAGATGGTCCATCTGGTTCCCTTGCCTAAGTTGCCTTCTTCTTCCGAGTTGGTTCCTCTGTTTTTTCAAAATGTTGTTCGTTTGCATGGTATTCCGGAGAATATCGTTTCTGACAGAGGGACCCAATTCGTGTCTAGATTTTGGCGGGCATTCTGTGCTAGGATGGGCATAGATTTGTCTTTTTCGTCTGCTTTCCATCCTCAGACTAATGGCCAGACCGAGCGGACTAATCAGACCTTGGAGACATATTTGAGGTGTTTTGTGTCTGCGGATCAGGATGATTGGGTTGCTTTTTTGCCTTTGGCGGAGTTCGCCCTCAATAATCGGGCCAGCTCTGCCACCTTGGTGTCCCCGTTTTTCTGTAATTCGGGGTTTCATCCTCGATTTTCCTCCGGTCAAGTGGAATCTTCGGATTGTCCTGGAGTGGATGCTGTGGTGGAGAGGTTGCATCAGATTTGGGGGCAGGTGGTGGACAATTTGAAGTTGTCCCAGGAGAAGACTCAGCTTTTTGCCAACCGCCGTCGTCGTGTTGGTCCTCGGCTTTGTGTTGGGGACTTGGTGTGGTTGTCTTCTCGTTTTGTCCCTATGAGGGTTTCTTCTCCTAAGTTTAAGCCTCGGTTCATCGGCCCGTACAAGATATTGGAGATTCTTAACCCTGTGTCCTTCCGTTTGGACCTCCCTGCATCCTTTTCGATTCATAATGTTTTTCATCGGTCATTGTTGCGCAGGTATGAGGTACCGGCTGTGCCTTCCGTTGAGCCTCCTGCTCCGGTGTTGGTTGAGGGTGAGTTGGAGTACGTTGTGGAAAAGATCTTGGACTCTCGTGTTTCCAGACGGAAACTCCAGTATCTGGTCAAATGGAAGGGATACGGTCAGGAGGATAATTCTTGGGTCACTTCCTCTGATGTTCATGCCTCCGATCTTGTCCGTGCCTTTCATAGGGCTCATCCTGATCGCCCTGGTGGTTCTGGTGAGGGTTCGGTGCCCCCTCCTTGAGGGGGGGGTACTGTTGTGAAATTGGATTCTGGGCTCCCCCGGTGGCCACTTGTGGAATTGTACTTGTGTGCATCATCCCCTTTGTTCACCTGCTCCTATCAGGATGTGGGAGTCGCTATATAACCTTGCTCCTCTGTCAGTTTCATGCCGGTCAACAATGTAATCAGAAGCATGTTCCTGCTACTAGACAACTCCCAGCTAAGTTGGACTTTTGTCCTTGTGTGTTTTTGCATTTTGTTCCTGTTCACAGCTGCTGTTTCGTTACTGTGTCTGGAAAGCTCTTGTGAGCGGAAATTGCCACTCTGGTGTTATGAGTTAATGCTAGAGTCTTAAAGTAATTTCTGGATGGTGTTTTGATAGGGTTTTCTGCTGACCATGAAAGTGCCCTTTCTGTCTTCTTTCTATCTAGTAAGCGGACCTCGATTTTTGCTAAACCTATTTTCATACTACGTTTGTCATTTCATCTAAAATCACCGCCAATATATGTGGGGGCCTCTGTCTGCCTTTTGGGAAAATTTCTCTAGAGGTGAGCCAGGACTGTCTTTTCCTCTGCTAGGATTAGGTAGTTCTCCGGCTGGCGCTGGGCATCTAGGGATAAAACAACGTAGGCATGCTACCCGGCCACTTCTAGTTGTGCGGCAGGTTTAGTTCATGGTCAGTATAGTTTCCATCTTCCAAGAGCTAGTTCTCATATATGCTGGGCTATGTTCTCTCGCCATTGAGAATCATGACACAGACTACACTACTTGAAAAAAAAAAAAAAAAAAAAAGAACAGTATGAGGCAATGAACCACCCTCCCTGAACTGAATACAACCAGCTATGGATGGCCTATGTGGCTGCACTCAGACTAGAGAGTGGGCTGCACTCACACACACACACACACACAGACCTTGCAGATCGCTGTGAAAACAGCGCTACAAGGCAAAAGCAAGGTGAATAGTAGGTGAACACAGCGGTTGCTAAATTAGCCTTTGGAAAGCACAAAGAAGCAAATCGCTATCTCTAAACTGTCCCTCAGTCAGCAAACAGCGTCCTGTCACTAACTGAATTCACAGCAGAGTGATCGCAAAATGGCGCCAGCGACTTTTAAACTGCAGCATGACATCATTTCAGCAGCCAATCACAGCCTTGCCAGTAGTTTCATGCCCTCCATGCTAAACAGGATGTGCCCACACTTGGAATCATTCTCATTGGCTGAATTTCTGCATTTTGAATCTTGGAACTTCCGATTCCGGTATCCGATACGCGGCAAGTATCGGAATCCCGGTATCGGAATTCCGATACCGCAAGTATCGGCCGATACCCGATACTTGCGGTATCGGAATGCTCAACACTAGCCATAATACAAATTCTAAGTCTGGTCAGTAGGACTATCAGCTGTGTATCCACCTGACTTCTACACAACACAATTGATTGTCCCAACACCATTTATAAGGCAAGAAATCCCACTCATTAAACCTGACAGGGCAAACCTGTGAAGTGAAAACAATTCCCGGTGACTACCTCTTGAAGCTCATCAAGAGAATGCCAAGAGTGTGCAAAGCAGTCATCAAAGCAAAAGGTGGCTACTTTGAAGAACCTAGAATATAAGACATAATTTCAGTTGTTTCACACTTTTTTGTTAAGTATATAATTCCACATTAGTGTTGAGCATTCCGATACCGCAAGTATCGGGTATCGGCCGATACTTGCGGGTATCGGAATTCCGATACCGAGATCCGATACTTTTGTGGTATCGGGAATCGGTATCGGGATTAATATCAATGTGTAAAAGAAAGAATTAAAATAAAAAATAGGGATATACTCACCTCTCTGACGCAGCCTGGACTTTACCGCCGTAACCGGGAGCCGTTGTACCTAAAAATGCGCGCTTGAAGGGCCTTAGATGACGTCACGGCGCTCTGATTGGTCCGTAGCGGTCGCGTGACCGCTACGTGACCAATCACAAAGCAGTGACATCACCTAAGGTCTTTCAAGCACTTGAAAGACCTTAGGTGACGTCACTGCTTTGTGATTGGTCGCGTAGCGGTCACGCGACCGCTACGCAACCAATCAGAAGCTGCGGACGTCTTCTAAGGTATTTCAAGCGCTTGAAAGACCTTAGGTGACGTCACTGCTTTGTGATTGGTCGCGTAGCAGTCACGCGACCGCTACGGACCAATCAGAGCGCCGTGACGTCATCTAAGGCCCTTCAAGTGCGCATTCTTAGGTACAACAGCTCCCGGTTACGGCGGTAAAGTCCAGGCTGCGTCGGAGGGTGAGTATATCCCTATTTTTTATTTTAATTCTTTCTTTTACACATTGATATGGATCCCAGGGCCTGAAGGAGTGTTTCCTCTCCTTCAGACCCTGGGAACCATACAGGATACCGTCCGATACTTGGTGTCCCATTGACTTGTATTGGTATCGGGTATCGGTATCGGATTAGATCCGATACTTTGCCGGTATCGGCCGATACTTTCCGATACCGATACTTTCAAGTATCGGACGGTATCGCTCAACACTATTCCACATGTGTTAATTCACAGTTTTGATGCCTTCAGTGTGAATGTACAATTTTCATAGACATGAAAATACAGAAAAATCTTTAAATGAGAAGGTGTGTCCAAACTTTTGATCTGTACTGTAGATTCCATTTCAACGAAGCTTCCAAAATCTTCATAGGTTTTGTTTCCTGACCCCAAATAGATACTCCACATTAAAAGAGTTGGGAAGAAATGTTTCATGTGTAAATAAAAGATTCTTGCTACACTATTTTTCCTGGAAGCTTTTTTTTTCCAGAAGAACATAATGCTTATCTTTACGGTATAATTCAGCACTTTTATTATAAAAGTACCAGGGTGCTAATTTCTGCTTAATTATGGCAGTATTGCTTTTGTGCTAAGATCAGAAGCCCAGTAGCTGTGTAATACTATGTAATAACTCCCGTTGGAATGTTAAACTTCTATTTAATATCAGAAAAAGCATTCATGAGGTGACAAGAACGTGGATTTAAAGAGAATATATTTTGTAAAGGGTAACATTTTCCATTCAAACAGAAGAGCAATAACATATGTAATGTGAAATGGTTAAAAAGGTCCAAATCTGGAAACTGTAATTTTCATGACTAGGTCCCTTCAGAATCCAGTAAAGAGCAGGACAGCAGCTGCTAGTTTGAAGATGATGTGAAAAGAAAGATTTTGTTTCAGTTCAGAGTTCTACTCCATTTTAACGCTAATATATCACAGCCAATCTATATTATTTTATCTTTCCAATAATTACTTGTCTGCAATTACTCCTTAATTATCTCTGCATTTAGATATAGATGACACAGAAAATAAAACTTATGTACAGTTCTCAGATATGTGATGCTTTGGATATAGTCCTCTTCGTTTTAAAGGAAGAACAAATCAATGTTCTGGGTGAAGCATTTGGAGAATTATCTGTAGAGCCCTAAGAAAAGTAATTGATGAGTTTCAGGAGTGTGTGATTGGCTCAAAATGGTGGAAAAAAGTAAAGAGGTGACTAGAAATAAAATGGGACAGTTGAAGTGACTAAGACAGCTTCTCAGTCCACACTCAGAACCTGAAAGAAGCAATTCACTGCAGTTCATCATGTAGCATCAGTGTCAAGAGGGTCAACTTACTGCAAAGGGACCTTCCAGGGTTGACAAGACAACAAGTGACCCAACTAATAGTAAGGTCAGACAGACCTTATTATTACTTGGGTTAGGTATGAAACGGAAAAGATCAGTCATTTCACCAATGTGGAGATGGTAAGATGTGTATGTTGTGGTGTGAATTCTGGACGATGAGCAGACATGCATGGCTTTTCTTGCAGCACTTCTTATTCCTAGGAGAATTGATAGAACTTATTGAGCTCATTGGAAAAGACATCAAGTAAACCACCTATTTTGCCATTGGATTCAATGACATATGATGGTTAACATGGTCCTGATTACGCATACAACCAGTGTTATGAACCTTCAGATAGGGGCTACATGGCGTCATGTATCAAGCAACACTGAAATCACAGTGACACATTGCAACATTGGATATAATTCTTTCCTACAGTATTGCGTTGTGACCTCCATCGTACTGCAACTGAAGCACAAGTTGCATTTGTTTCCAAATGTGGACGATTTTCTGTCGCTGGAAGTAGCATTTAGCAAATTTCAGAAAACTGACTGTCACATCCAAATATAGACTAGATGTGAACAGGTGCTTACCTAGAGTCACCCACTCATATACAATCAAATAAATAAGGCAGCACTCTGTAGCGCCATTGCATGCAAATATGAACATTGAATTGCATTACTGCATTAGAAATATGAAAAATTGAGAAAGCTTAGAGCATAAATTGGCCAATTCATGTGTACCTGGAAGCCACGTTAAGGCGATTCTCTTTTCCAGGACCTAACTAATGCCAATCCACTCTTAGAATAAAGTCTTCATCTGTATGGGAACCTGTGAATCCTCTCTGAGACTGAAATCTATATCTATGTAGAGAGGTGGGGTCCTGCTGTGATTAATAATGCCTGAGGCTAAGTGGCGGAGTGCTCAGTCAGAAGGCTAATGAATACAAATTTCAAAAAACTGACCGTCCCATCCAAACATAGACTAGGTGTCAACAGGTGCTGAACCTAGAGTCACAAACGCATATACAATCAAATAAATAAAGCAGCACTCTGTAGTGCCATAGCTTGAAGAGAAGAAATATGAAAATTGAATTGCATTACTGCACTAGAAATATGAAAAATTGAGAAAGCTTAGTAGCATTTGGCACACTTGCAATAAACTTCAAAGCAAGTCGCAAACTACATGCATCTTCAAGGCGACTTGTCTGCAACTTAGCTGTTTTATTTAGAGCAAACCTACAGCTGTAAAAAAAAGTTACGTAACAGAAAGTCACATAAAAGTTGAATGGATGGTTTTGGTCATGCCCTATTCTGATCAGATGTTATCTGTATTATCTGCACTCAAGACATCCCTCTTAGAGCTCCAGTTATGAATGCATACAGTATGTCAGTATTGTTAATAATTTTCCAGACTATTTTCAAGATATAGGCTGATTTATTAAGACTGGCGCTTTGTATGCCAGTCTTAACAAAAGGTGCACTGAAGTAAGATGGGTCAAATTCATTAAGAGGTGCACCCTTCTTTTTTAATTTGGTGCATCTTACAAGTGGTATGCGCCTCCATCAAAAGTTACTTCAGCCATGTGTCGGCATTGGAGATGAGTGGATCTTTTGAAATTCCAGTTTTTCTCAAAACTTTGACTTGTAATGATGAAAAACTCAATCCTGGAAAGCTTGTAATGACTCAAAAAATACACATGAGGGAGAGGAGACAGGACAGTGCTGACCATAAGAGCTTTTAAGATAAAGAGAGAGAAAGGACCCAGCTGATAGTAATAGATTACACTCTACAGGAGAGGATCCTTCCTCTCATAAGTAGGGTTGAGCGAAACGGATCGTTCAATTTCATAAGTCGCCGACTTTTGGCAAAGTCGGCGTCTCATGAAACCCGACCCGATCCCTGTGTGGGGTCGGCCATGCGGTACGCGACTTTCGCGCCAAAGTCGCGTTTCAATGACGCTAAAAGCGCCATTTCTCAGCCAATGAAGGTGGACGCAGGGTGTGGGCAGCGTGATGACATAGATCTCAGTCCCCACCATCTTAGAGAAGGGCATTGCAGTGATTGGCATGCTTTCTGCCACGTCACAGGGGCTATAAAGGGGCGTTCCCGCCGACCGCCATCTTACTGCTGCTGATCTGAGCGTAGGGAGAGGTGCCGCTTCGTCAGAAGCAGGGATAGTGTTTTGCATGGTACATTCACCCCCAAACCTGTTGTGAAATTGGATTTTGGGCTCCCCCGGTGGCCACTGGTGGAATTGAACTTGTGTGCATCATCCCCTCTGTTCACCTGTTCCCATCAGGATGTGGGAGTCGCTATTTAACCTTGCTCCTCTGTCACTTCCATGCCGGTCAACATTGTAATCAGAAGCCTTTCTGTGCATGTTCCTGCTACCAGACAACTTCCAGCTAAGTCGGACTTTTGTCCTTGTTTGTTTTTTGCATTTTGTTCCAGTTCACAGCTGCAGTTTCGTTTCTGTGTCTGGAAAGCTCTTGTGATCTGAAATTGCCACTCTGATGTTATGAGTTAATACTAGAGTCTTAAAGTAATTTCAGGATGGTGTATTGATAGGGTTTTCAGCTGACCATGAAAGTACCCTTTCTGTCTTCCTGCTATCTAGTAAGCGGACCTCGATTTTGCTAAACCTATTTTCATACTACGTTTGTCATTTTCATCTTAAATCACCGCCAATATATGTGGGGGCCTCTGTCTGCCTTTCGGGGAAATTTCTCTAGAGGTGAGCCAGGACTATATTTTCCTCTGCCAGGATTAGTTAGTCCTCCGGCCGGCGCTGGGCGTCTAGGGATAAAACGCAGGCTACGCTACCCGGCTACTGTTAGTTGTGCGGCAGGTTTAGTTCATGGTCAGTTTAAGTTTCCATCCTTCCAAGAGCTAGTTCCTATGTATGCTGGGCTATGTTCTCTTGCCATTGAGAACCATAACAGTTTGACCGGCCCACAAAGGGTTAAATTAATTGGCAGAGAAATTTTTTTTTTTTTTTCCTTCAGTTCTGAGTGTGCTTTCAATTGAATCACTTGCAAGTCTGCCTATATTGCAGCCTTCCTCTCTCTCTCTCCTTCTAATCCTGGAATGGCTCTGTGTTCACCTGTTTAAAATGGATATTCAGAGTTTAGCTGCAGGTTTGAATAATCTCACCACGAAAGTTCAAAATTTACAAGATTTTGTTGTTCATGTTCCTATATCTGAACCTAGAATTCCTTTGCCTGAATTTTTCTCGGGGAATAGATCTTGCTTTCAAAATTTCAAAAATAATTGCAAGTTGTTTTTGTCCCTGAAATCTCGCTCTGCTGGAGATCCTGCTCAGCAGGTCAGGATTGTGATTTCCTTGCTCCGGGGCGACCCTCAAGATTGGGCTTTTGCATTGGCTCCAGGGGATCCTGCGTTGCTCAATGTGGATGCGTTTTTTCTGGCCTTGGGGTTGCTTTATGAGGAACCTCATTTAGAGCTTCAGGCGGAAAAAGCCTTGATGTCCCTATCTCAGGGGCAAGATGAAGTTGAAATATACTGCCAAAAATTCCGTAAATGGTCTGTGCTTACTCAGTGGAATGAGTGCGCCCTGGCGGCGAATTTCAGAGAGGGTCTCTCTGATGCCGTTAAGGATGTTATGGTGGGGTTCCCTGTGCCTGCGGGTCTGAATGAGTCCATGACAATGGCTATCCAGATCGATAGACGTCTGCGGGAGCGCAAACCTGTGCACCATTTGGCGGTGTCTACTGAGAAGACGCCAGAGAATATGCAATGTGATAGAATTCTGTCCAGAAGCGAACGGCAGAATTTTAGACGAAAAAATGGGTTGTGCTTTTATTGTGGTGATTCAACTCATGTTATATCAGCATGCTCTAAGCGTACTAAGAAGCTTGATAAGTCAGTTTCAATTGGCACTTTTCAGTCTAAGTTTATTCTATCTGTGACCCTGATTTGTTCTTTATCATCTATTACCGCGGATGCCTATGTCGACTCTGGCGCCGCTTTGAGTCTTATGGATTGGTCCTTTGCCAAACGCTGTGGGTATGATTTAGAGCCTCTTGAAACTCCTATACCTCTGAAGGGGATTGACTCCACCCCATTGGCTAGTAATAAACCACAATACTGGACACAAGTAACTATGCGAATTAATCCGGATCATCAGGAGATTATTCGCTTTCTTGTGCTGTATAATCTACATGATGTGTTGGTGCTTGGATTGCCATGGCTGCAATCTCATAACCCAGTCCTCGACTGGAACGCTATGTCTGTGTTAAGCTGGGGATGTAAGGGGAGGCATGGGGACGTACCTTTGGTTTCCATTTCGTCATCTATTCCCTCTGAGATTCCTGAATTCTTGTCTGACTATCGTGACGTTTTTGAAGAACCTAAGCTTGGTTCATTACCTCCGCACCGGGAGTGCGATTGTGCCATAGATTTGATTCCGGGTAGTAAATGCCCTAAGGGTCGTTTATTTAATCTGTCTGTGCCTGAACATGCTGCTATGCGAGAATATATAAAGGAGTCCTTGGAAAAGGGACATATTCGTCCTTCGTCATCTCCCTTAGGAGCCGGTTTTTTCTTTGTGTCTAAGAAAGATGGCTCTTTGAGGCCGTGTATTGATTATCGGCTTTTGAATAAAATCACGGTTAAATATCAATATCCGTTGCCACTGCTGACTGATTTGTTTGCTCGCATAAAGGGGGCCAAGTGGTTCTCTAAGATAGATCTTCGTGGGGCGTATAATTTGGTGCGAATTAAGCAGGGGGATGAGTGGAAAACCGCATTTAATACGCCCGAGGGCCACTTTGAGTATTTGGTGATGCCTTTTGGCCTTTCAAATGCCCCTTCAGTCTTTCAGTCCTTTATGCATGACATTTTCCGTGATTATTTGGATAAATTTATGATCGTGTATCTGGATGATATTCTGATTTTTTCGGATGACTGGGACTCTCATGTCCAGCAGGTCAGGAGGGTTTTTCAGGTTTTGCGGTCTAATTCCTTGTGTGTGAAGGGTTCTAAGTGCGTTTTTGGGGTTCAAAAGATTTCCTTCTTGGGATACATTTTTTCCCCCTCTTCCATCGAGATGGATCCTGTCAAGGTTCGGGCTATTTGTGATTGGACGCAACCCTCTTCTCTTAAGAGTCTTCAGAAATTTTTGGGCTTTGCTAACTTTTATCGTCGATTTATTGCTGGTTTTTCTGATGTTGTTAAACCATTGACTGATTTGACTAAGAAGGGTGCTGATGTTGCTGATTGGTCCCCTGCTGCTGTGGAGGCCTTTCGGGAGCTTAAGCGCCGCTTTTCTTCCGCCCCTGTGTTGCGTCAGCCTGATGTTGCTCTTCCTTTTCAGGTTGAGGTCGACGCTTCTGAAATCGGAGCTGGGGCGGTTTTGTCGCAAAGAAGTTCCGACTGCTCCGTGATGAAACCTTGTGCTTTTTTTTCTCGTAAATTTTCGCCCGCCGAGCGGAATTATGATATTGGGAATCGGGAGCTTTTGGCCATGAAGTGGGCTTTTGAGGAGTGGCGTCATTGGCTTGAGGGGGCTAGACATCAGGTGGTGGTATTGACCGACCACAAAAATTTAATTTATCTTGAGTCCGCCAGACGCCTGAATCCTAGACAGGCGCGCTGGTCGTTGTTTTTCTCTCGGTTTAATTTTGTGGTGTCATACCTACCGGGTTCTAAGAATGTTAAGGCGGATGCCCTTTCTAGGAGTTTTGAGCCTGACTCCCCTGGTAATTCTGAACCTACAGGTATCCTTAAGGATGGAGTGATATTGTCTGCCGTTTCTCCAGACCTGCGGCGGGCCTTGCAGGATTTTCAGGCGGATAGACCTGATCGTTGCCCACCTGGTAGACTGTTTGTTCCTGATGATTGGACCAGTAAAGTCATTTCTGAGGTTCATTCTTCTGCGTTGGCAGGTCATCCTGGAATCTTTGGTACCAGGGATTTGGTGGCAAGGTCCTTCTGGTGGCCTTCCCTGTCACGAGATGTGCGAGGCTTTGTGCAGTCTTGTGACGTTTGTGCTCGGGCCAAGCCTTGTTGTTCTCGGGCTAGTGGATTGTTGTTGCCCTTGCCTATCCCGAAGAGGCCCTGGACGCACATCTCTATGGATTTTATTTCGGATCTTCCTGCTTCTCAGAAGATGTCTGTCATCTGGGTGGTGTGTGACCGTTTCTCTAAGATGGTCCATTTGGTTCCCCTGCCTAAGTTGCCTTCTTCTTCCGAGTTGGTTCCTCTGTTTTTTCAAAATGTGGTTCGTTTGCATGGTATTCCGGAGAATATCGTTTCTGACAGAGGAACCCAATTCGTGTCTAGATTTTGGCGGGCATTCTGTGCTAGGATGGGCATAGATTTGTCTTTCTCGTCTGCTTTCCATCCTCAGACTAATGGCCAGACCGAGCGGACGAATCAGACTTTGGAGACATATTTGAGGTGTTTTGTGTCTGCAGATCAGGATGATTGGGTTGCTTTTTTGCCTTTAGCGGAGTTTGCCCTCAATAATCGGGCCAGCTCTGCCACCTTGGTGTCTCCTTTTTTCTGTAATTCGGGGTTTCATCCTCGATTTTCCTCCGGTCAGGTGGAATCTTCGGATTGTCCTGGAGTGGATGCTGTGGTGGAGAGGTTGCATCAGATTTGGGGGCAGGTGGTGGACAATTTGAAGTTGTCCCAGGAGAAGACTCAGCTTTTTGCCAACCGCCGGCGTCGGGTTGGTCCTCGGCTTTGTGTCGGGGACTTGGTGTGGTTGTCTTCTCGTTTTGTCCCTATGAGGGTTTCTTCTCCTAAGTTTAAGCCTCGGTTCATCGGCCCGTACAAGATATTGGAGATTCTTAACCCTGTGTCCTTCCGTTTGGACCTCCCTGCATCTTTTTCTATTCATAATGTTTTTCATCGGTCATTGTTGCGCAGGTATGAGGTACCGGTTGTGCCTTCCGTTGAGCCTCCTGCTCCGGTGTTGGTTGAGGGCGAGTTGGAGTACGTTGTGGAAAAAATCTTGGACTCCCGTGTTTCCAGACGGAAACTCCAGTATCTGGTCAAATGGAAGGGATACGGTCAGGAGGATAATTCTTGGGTGACTGCCTCTGATGTTCATGCCTCCGATCTGGTCCGTGCCTTTCATAGGGCTCATCCTGATCGCCCTGGTGGTTCTGGTGAGGGTTCGGTGCCCCCTCCTTGAGGGGGGGGTACTGTTGTGAAATTGGATTTTGGGCTCCCCCGGTGGCCACTGGTGGAATTGAACTTGTGTGCATCATCCCCTCTGTTCACCTGTTCCCATCAGGATGTGGGAGTCGCTATTTAACCTTGCTCCTCTGTCACTTCCATGCCGGTCAACATTGTAATCAGAAGCCTTTCTGTGCATGTTCCTGCTACCAGACAACTTCCAGCTAAGTCGGACTTTTGTCCTTGTTTGTTTTTTGCATTTTGTTCCAGTTCACAGCTGCAGTTTCGTTTCTGTGTCTGGAAAGCTCTTGTGATCTGAAATTGCCACTCTGATGTTATGAGTTAATACTAGAGTCTTAAAGTAATTTCAGGATGGTGTATTGATAGGGTTTTCAGCTGACCATGAAAGTACCCTTTCTGTCTTCCTGCTATCTAGTAAGCGGACCTCGATTTTGCTAAACCTATTTTCATACTACGTTTGTCATTTTCATCTTAAATCACCGCCAATATATGTGGGGGCCTCTGTCTGCCTTTCGGGGAAATTTCTCTAGAGGTGAGCCAGGACTATATTTTCCTCTGCCAGGATTAGTTAGTCCTCCGGCCGGCGCTGGGCGTCTAGGGATAAAACGCAGGCTATGCTACCCGGCTACTGTTAGTTGTGCGGCAGGTTTAGTTCATGGTCAGTTTAAGTTTCCATCCTTCCAAGAGCTAGTTCCTATGTATGCTGGGCTATGTTCTCTTGCCATTGAGAACCATAACACAAACCGCTTGTGCTGTAGCGATTTCCACTGTCCAACACCACCTTTTGTTTGCAGGGACAGTGGAAGCTACATTTTTTTTTCCTCAGCGCTGTAGCTCATTGGGCTGCCCTAGAAGGCTCCCTGATAGCTGCGTTGCTGTGTGTGTACGCCGCTGTGCAAACCAACTGCTTTTTTCAAAGCACAAATCCTGTTGTTCCTTCCTTTCTGCACAGCTATCTTGTTTGTTTGTCCACACTTTTGTGTGCAGCAGTCCTTTTTATAGCTGCCTGCCATACTTTTCTGAGATTACTGCAGGGAGATAAAGATTGGCAAGTCTGCCTCTGTGCCAGTGCTGTGTGTGGCATCTGTCTCTCATTGTGTGCCACCAAAAACCAATGTGTAATACTGGGCCATAATTTTTTTTTTTAATTCTCCCTGAAAAAAAAAAAATAATAAATAGTGGGAGATAAAGATTGGCAAGTCTGCCTCTGTGCCATTGCTGTGTGTGGCATCTGTCTCTCATTGTGTGCCACCGAAAACCAGTGTGTAATACTGGTCCTTTATTTTTTTTTTGTAAATTCTCCCTGTAAAAAAATAAATAAATAGTGGGAGATAAAGATTGGCAAGTCTGCCTCTGTGCCATTGCAGTGTGTGGCATCTGTCTCTCATTGTGTGCCACCAAAAACCAGTGTGTAATACTGGTCCTTTATTTATTTATTTATTTTTTTTATTGTCCCTGAAAAAAAAAATTAAATAGTGGGAGATAAAGATTGGCAAGTCTGCCTCTGTGCCATTGCTGTGTGTGGCATCTGTCTCTCATTGTGTGCCACCGAAAACCAGTGTGTAATACTGGGCCTTTTTTTTTTTTTTTGTAAATTCTCCCTGTAAAAAAATAAATAAATAGTGGGAGATAAAGATTGGCAAGTCTGCCTCTGTACCAGTGCTGTGTGTGGCATCTGTCTCTCATTGTGTGCCACCAAAAACCATTGTGTAATACTGGGCCTTTTTTTTTTTTTTTAAATTCTCCCTGAAAAAAATAAATAGTGGAAGATTAAGATTGGCATTTCTGCTTGAGTGCCGGTCGAGTGTGTGCCATCTGTCTCAAATTATTGGGGCACAGAAAACCTAGTGTGTAACATTGGGCCTGGTTTTCCTTTCAGTGTCAGCCACCTATAAAGGTGTAAATAAATCCTACAGAAGTTAGTGTTCACCTTATAAGTTGTTTTACAGTAACAAATACCGTTACTTTGGTTAAGTTTTGCAAACAATGAGGAAGTCTGGTGGAAGAGGTCATGGCCGTGGGCGGTCATTGTCAGCTGGTAATGATGGTAGTGGTGGTGGAGCATCAGTTGGTCGTGGTAAAAGAAGTACAGCACCTAAGTCTCGAGTTGTTGAGCCAGGTTCGTCGTCTGGCTACACAAGGCCTCGAACGCTCCCTTTTCTGGGAGTAGGAAAACCACTTTTAAAGCCGGAGCAGCAAGAACAATTTTTGGCTTTCCTTGCTGACTCAGCCTCTAGCTCTTTTGCCTCCTCTTCTGAAAGTGCAAAATGTAGAAGCAGCGTGTCGTTAGTGGATGTTGACGGTCAGGGACAAGTCGCTTCATTGTCTTCTTCACCCAGAACAAGAGAGAAGGATGCGTCAGGAGACACAACGGGTTACTCCATGGAGCTCTTTACACATACCGTTCCTGGGTTAGACAGTGAAACAGTTAACAGGCCATGCCCATTAGAAGTTGAATCGGACATGGAGTGCACTGATGCACAGCCACAGCTAGATTACTATGCTGTTCCTTTGACTCAGACCAGAACATTGCCCTCGCAGTGTACTGAGCCAGAATCAAACCCAGCTGAGACTATGGTGCCCCATCACGAATGCTCTACCACCGGCTTACACGGTGACAAAGACAAAGTTGCACACGAGATAGAAGAGGAGGTCATAGATGACCCAGTTGTTGACCCCGATTGGCAGCCATTGGGGGAACAGGGTGCAGGCGGCAGTAGTTCTGAAGTGGAGGAGGAGGAGGAGCCACAGCAGGCATCAACATCACAACAGGTTCCATCTGCCGGGCCCGTATCTGGCCAAAAACGCATGGCAAAACCAAAACCAGTTGGAGGACAGCGTGGCCATCTGGTTAAAGAAGCTCAGTCTGCAATGCCTGAAAAGGTATCCAATAGTAGAAAGAGTGCAGTCTGGCATTTTTTTAAACAAAATCCAAATGATCAGCGCAAAGTCATCTGTCAAAAATGTTCAACTACCTTAAGCAGAGGTCAGAATCTTAAAAGTCTAAATACAAGTTGCATGCATAGACATTTATCCACCATGCATTTGCAAGCCTGGACTAACTACCAAACGTGCCTAAAGGTTGCAGCACCCTCGGCCAATGAAGCTAGTCAGCAACGCTGCATCCCTTCCCTCACTGTAAGCCCACCATTTCCCGCACCACCTGCAGTATCTGTGCAGCTTTTGTCGCCAGGCCAAAGCAGTCAGGGAATCACCAGGTTCGTATTAGGAAACACTGCATGTAGGGCACTGGCAAGAATACCATCTCCAACCCTCTATCAGTCTGCCATGTCCACCGGCACCACCGCTAGTTCCACGATCTCCAGCTCTCCAGTCCAGCTCACCATACATGAGACTCTTGTTAGGAAAAGGAAGTACTCATCCTCGCATCCACGTACACAGGGTTTGAACGCCCACATTTCTAGACTAATCTCATTGGAGATGATGCCCTACCGGTTAGTTGAAAGCGAAGCTTTCAAAGCGCTGATGGACTACGCTGTACCACGCTACGAGCTACCCAGTCGACACTTCTTTTCTAGAAAAGCCATCCCAGCCCTCCAACAGCATGTTAAAGACCGCATCGTCCATGCACTCAGGCAGTCTGTGACTAGAAAGGTGCACCTGACAACAGATGCATGGACCAGTAGGCATGGCCAGGGACGTTACGTGTCCATCACGGCACACTGGATGAATGTGGTGGATGCAGGGTCCACAGGGGACAGCAATATTGAGACAGTTCTGCCTAGCCCACGGTCAAGGAAAGAGTTGGCTGTAAGCGTTCGCCCCCCCTCCTCCTCTTCCTCGTCCTCCTGCAGAAGCGAGAGCTCGTCCACAGACCGCAGTCGCACATCCACTCCATCCGCAGCTGCCACTGTTGCACACCAGGTGTGCCATTATGGGACAGCTAGTGGCAAGCGTCAGCAGCCTGTATTGGCAATGAAGTGTTTGGGCGACATGTATTTGTGGGAGGATACACGGGCAGGCAGTTGGATGGCAGACATGGAGTTGTCAGGTGTGCAGTGGTCGAAGCTACAAGACCTGTGTCAAGTCCTTCAGTGTTTTGAGGAATGCACACGGCTGGTTAGTGCAGACAACGCCATAATAATCATGAGCATCCCCCTAATGCGTCTGCTGATGCAAAGTTTGACGCACATAAAGGAGCAGGCGTCTTCAGCCGAAGAAGAGGAAAGCCTTGATGACAGTCAGCCATTGTCTGGTCAGGGCCGTGTAGAGGACGCGGTAGCGGGCGAAGAGGAGGAGGACGAGGAGGATGATGGGGATGAGTACGTTTTTAATGAGGAAGCTTCTCCTGGGCCAACAGAAATTAGTGGCGTTGCAAGGCCGGGTTCTGTTTTTTTAAGGGAGACAAGTGACGTAGATTTGCCTGCAACTGCCCCTCAAACCAGCACAACCGCAGATTTGACAACTGGAACTTTGGCCCACATGGCGGATTATGCCTTACGTCTCCTCAAAAGGGACCCACGCATTATTAAAATGATGAGCGATGACGATTACTGGTTGGCCTGCATCCTTGACCCTCGCTATAAAGGCAAATTGCAAAATATTATGCCACATGAGAACCTCGAACAAATATTAGCAACCAAACAAGCTACTCTTGTAGACCGTTTGATTCAGGCATTCCCAGCACACAGCGCCGGTGATGGTTCTCACACGAGCTGCAGGGGGCTACAGGGCAGAGGTGTTAGAGGTGCACAAATCAGAAGTGGTGTTGGACAGAGGGGTTTTCTGACCAGGTTGTGGAGTGATTTCGCAATGACCGCAGACAGGACAGGTACTGCAGCATCTATTCAAAGTGACAGGAGACAACATTTGTCCAGTATGGTTACTAACTATTTTTCATCCCTTATCGATGTTCTCCCTCAACCGTCATTCCCATTTGATTACTGGGCATCCAAATTAGACACCTGGCCTGAATTGGCTGAATATGCATTGCAGGAGCTTGCTTGCCCAGCAGCTAGTGTGCTATCAGAAAGAGTATTCAGTGCTGCTGGTTCAATATTAACCGAAAAAAGGACTCGTCTGGCTACCCAAAATGTGGATGATCTAACCTTCATTAAAATGAACCACTCCTGGATTTCAAATTATTTTGCCCCACCTTTCCCGGCTGACACCTAGCTTTCCTGTAAAAAGGTCTTGCTTGTGGACTGGTCTTACTGAGTCTTCCAATCTCTTAATTTGCAGCAGCTGTTTGTCCAGCATACGACATGTTTACACCTCCCTCAATGGGAAAACTCCCCCCACGGGGCCGTGGTCTCGCCATTGGCGCAAGCACCCGTTAGAGTGCCGTTTGTCTGAAGAGGTGGGTGTGCCCGCTTTTGGTCGACGGCACTGCCACTGGGTCCCTCATAGTACAATAAAGTGTCTCTGGCGGTAGTGGCGCGCACCCAACGTCAGACACACCGTTGTAACATGAGGGGCCCTGGGACGGTACCGCCGGCCACAAGAGAGTTCACCCCCCCCAGCTCAAACTGTACTCTACCATGTGCAAAATTATCTCTCACAGCTCCACCGATGTTTAGTCTATGCGCTGATATCATTCAATGCCTGGCACTGACAATACCAATTTGTTGACATCTATGATGCTAGTTAAAGTAGTCTGGGTCAGTGTCCTATATTGACACCAGTAAATACTTACTGCCAAATTACTATGTCAGAAACTCAGCAGATGAGCCCACCCCTGTACCTAAGTATGCCACATTTTTTTTTGTTGTTGTTGTTTTGCGAGACATTAACATCTATTTATTTTTTGTGAGTACTAACTGTGTCAGACACTCCTTGCAATCCTACTCCACTGACCACAATGCTGCCTGTGTATCCATGTAACCTATTTAAAACTGCATAGAGCCTATTTTTAGTTATTTTAGGCCTAGTAAGCCTGTCTGCGGTCCCTCCGTGCAATCCTCCTCCACTGACCACAATGCTGCCTGTGTATCCATGTAACCTATTTAAAACTGCATAGAGCCTATTTTTAGTTATTTTAGGCCTAGTAAGCCTGTCTGCGGTCCCTCTGTGCAATCGTCCTCCACTGACCACAATGCTGCCTGTGTATCCATGTAACCTATTTAAAACTGCATAGAGCCTATTTTTAGTTATTTTAGGCCTAGTAAGCCTGTCTGCGGTCCCTCCTTGCAATCCTCCTCCACTGACCACACCAATGCTGCCGGTGTACCCCTGGAACCTATTTAAAAGTTCATAGAGCCTATTTATATATTTTATTTAATATTAATAAAGCCATGATGGACTACGCTGTACCACGCTACAAGCTAACCAGTCGACACTTCTTTTGCGAGAAAAGCCATCCCAACCCTCCACCAGCATGTAAAAGACCGCATTGTCCATGCACTCTGGCAATTTGTGAGTACAAAGGTGCACCTGACAACAGACGCATGGACCTGTAGGCATGGCCACGGAAGGTTACGTGTCCATTACGGCGCAATGGGTTAATGTGGTGGATGCATGGTCCACAGGGGACAGCCTACTAAGTCTGTCTGCAGTCCCTAATTCAAATTGTCCTCCACTGTCTAAATCTGAGCTTCAACCTTCTGGCTCTCATTAAGTGCTGTTTTTAAAAAATTGGTGGTTACGGCCTACTAACGGTGTCTGCCGCTCCCTGGTGTTGTCCTCCACTGTCTAAATCTGAGCTTCAACCTTCTGGCTCTCATTAAGTGCTGTTTTTTAAAAAATTGGTGGTTACGGCCTACTAACGGTGTCTGCCGCTCCCTGGTGTTGTCCTCCACTGTCTAAATCTGAGCTTCAACCTTCTGGCTCTCATTAAGTGCTTTTTAAAAAAAATTTGGTGGTTGGGGCATACTAACTGTGTCTGTCGCACCCTGTTGTTGTCATCCTCTACTGTATAAATCTGAGCTTCAACCTTCTGGCTCTCATTAAGTGCTTTTTTAAAAAAATTGGTGGTTAGGGCCTACTAACGGTGTCTGCCGCTCCCTGGTGCTGTCCTCCACTGTCTAAATCTGAGCTTCAACCTTCTGGCTCTCATTAAGTGCTGTTTTTTAAAAAATTGGTGGTTACAGCCTACTAACGGTGTCTGCCGCACCCTGGTGTTGTCCTCCACTGTCTAAATCTGAGCTTCAACCTTCTGGCTCTCATTAAGTGCTTTTTAAAAAAAATTTGGTGGTTGGGGCATACTAACGATGTCTGCCGCTCCCTGGTGTTGTCCTCTACTGTATAAATCTGAGCTTCAACCTTCTGGCTCTCATTAAGTGCTTTTTAAAAAAAATGGTGGTTAGGGCCTACTAACGGTGTCTGCCGCTCCCTGGTGCTGTCCTCCACTGTATAAAGCTGAGCTTCAACCTTCTGGCTCTCATTAAGTGCTGTTTTTAAAAAAATTGGTGGTTACGGCCTACTAACGGTGTGTGCCGCTCCCTGGTGTTGTCCTCCACTGGATAAAGCTGAGCTTCAGTCTTTAGGCTTTCGGCCTATAGTATCAGATATTAAACTGCATTTGGCCTTCAACTTTGTTTACGGCCAACTAACGGTGTGTGCCGCTCCCTGGTGTTGTCCTCCACTGTCTAAATCTGAGCTTCAACCTTCTGGCTCTCATTAAGTGCTGTTTTTTTAAAAATTGGTGGTTACGGCCTACTAACGGTGTCTGCCGCTCCCTGGTGTTGTCCTCCACTGTATAAAGCTGAGCTTCAACCTTCTGGCTCTCATTAAGTGCTGTTTTTAAAAAAAATTGGTGGTTACGGCCTACTAACGTTGTGTGCCGCTCCCTGGTGTTGTCCTCCACTGTATAAAGCTGAGCTTCAACCTTCTGGCTCTCATTAAGTGCTTTCTTTAAATAAATTGGTGGTTAGGGCCTACTAATGGTGTCTGCCGCTCCTGGGTGTTGTCCTCCTCCTGAGTGTTCTCCTCCTCCTTGGTGTTCTCCTCCAGGTTGCCTTGTCTGAGCTTCAACCTTCTGGCTCTCATTAAGTGCTTTTTTAACAAAAAATTGGTGGTTACGGCCTACTAACGGTGTCTGCCGCTCCCTGGTGTTGTCCTCCACTGTATAAAGCTGAGCTTCAGTCTTTAGGCTTTTGGCCTATAGTAGCAGATATTAAACTGCATTTGGCCTACTAGTGTGGTTGGGCCCTTAAAACAGTTTCTGCTGCTCTTGGGTTTGCTACTCCACTGAACAAAGCAATGCCGCCTGTTTAGTCCTGTTACCAATTTTGAACTGCATTTAGCCTACTTTATTCTTTGGCCCTATATCTGTGTTTCCTCCTCATCCTGCCCATTGCCCAGCCACTGCTAGATGAGTCTGCTGGTACATTGACCTAGACCACTACATTCCCCTTGCACTCTACACAGCCAGAATCTGACCCTGCTGAAAGTAAGGTTCCCCTTCCCGCATGTTATACCACCTTACACAGGGACAAAGAGGAAGGTGCAGATGAAAGTGCAGGTTCCTTCATCAGGTGGGGGGGCATACTCGTTGGCGACGTCACTGGCACAGGGCCCCTCAGAGTACGCAAAAGTGTTGCTGCTGGTGGGAGGCGCCCCCGCCGTGCAAACACACCGCTGTACTTTGAGGGGCCCTGTGCCAGTGCCAATGCGAACGAGTGGGCCTCCCTGCTTGCTCAGGATCACAGCACTTGCAAAGTTGAAATACTTACCTCTCACTGCTCCACCGCCGTGACGTAGTCCACGTTTCCTGGGCCCACTAAAACCTTGAACCAGCCCTACCCCCACAACTTTTGCCAAATGACCCCCAATTTCCAATGCCCAACTATTATTATAAAGTTATTATATATCTATAATATAACGCTGGGAGCGTCACTCTGTCCGAAGCCTCTATAGACTGCGCAAGCGCACGCGCCGGCGCAGTCTAGACCCCACAGAGCGACGCTCCCAGGAGAACGCGGTATGCATAAACACTGAACGCACACCGCGATCTCCAACGGAGAAGCAGGGACCGCCAGGAGGGTAAGTATGATATATTTACCTGTCCCGTTCCTCCGTTGCGCGCTGCTCCTCCGTCCTCCGGTCCACATCCTCTGCCTGTGACGTTCACAGTTCAGAGGGCACAATGACGCGCTTAATGCACGCCGCCCTCTGACTGAACAGTCACAGCCAGAGGACCCGGAAGACAGACAGCGCTGGATCAGGCCCAGGTAACTATAGCAAGTGCCGGGGGCCTGAGCTAGCGGCGACTCCGGCACCTGACCCCCACAGCACGCCGGTGTCCCCGCCTGCTCAGGCCCCCAGCACCGCCGTGCACAGCCACCGCACCCAGCACAGCCTGAGCCACCACACCCAGCAAAGCCTGAGCCACCGCACCCAGCACAGCCTGAGCCACCGCACCCAGCACAGCCTGAGCCACCGCACCCAGCACAGCCTGAGCCACCGCACCCAGCACAGCCTGAGCCACCGCACCCAGCACAGCCTGAGCCACCGCACCCAGCACAGCCTGAGCCACCGCACCCAACACAGCCTGAGCCACCGCACCCAGCACAGCCTGAGCCACCGCAGCCAGCACAGCCTGAGCCACCGCACCCAGGACAGACAGCCACATACATCCGCCCGTACTCAGCACAGCCGCCCGCACTTAGCACAGCCGAGCCGCCCGCACTGATGGGGGCGCAGGATGGAGCAGCACATGATAGGGTGGAGCAGCACATGACAGGATGGGGGCGCAGGATGGAGCAGCACAACCACCGCACCCAGCACAGCCACCGCACCCAGCACAGCCGCCCGCACCCAGCACAGCCTGAGCCACCGCACCCAGCACAGCCTGAGCCACCACAGCCAGCACAGCCTGAGCCACCGCACCCAGGACAGCCTGAGCCACCGCACCCAGCACAGCCTGAGCCACCGCAGCCAGCACAGCCTGAGCCACCGCACCCAGGACAGCCTGAGCCACCAGGACAGACAGCCACATACATCCGCCCGCACTCAGCACAGCCGCCCGCACTTAGCACAGCCGCCCGCACTGATGGGGGCGCAGGATGGAGCAGCACATGATAGGGTGGAGCAGCACATGACAGGATGGGGGCGCAGGATGGAGCAGCACAACCACCGCACCCAGCACAGCCACCGCACCCAGCACAGCCGCCCGCACCCAGCACAGCCTGAGCCACCGCACCCAGCACAGCCTGAGCCACCGCACCCAGCACAGCCTGAGCCACCGCACCCAGCACAGCCTGAGCCACCGCACCCAGCACAGCCTGAGCCACCGCACCCAGGACAGACAGCCACATACATCCGCCCGCACTCAGCACAGCCGCCCGCACTTAGCACAGCCGCCCGCACTGATGGGGGCGCAGGATGGAGCAGCACATGATAGGGTGGAGCAGCACATGACAGGATGGGGGCGCAGGATGGAGCAGCACAACCACCGCACCCAGCACAGCCACCGCACCCAGCACAGCCGCCCGCACCCAGCACAGCCTGAGCCACCGCACCCAGCACAGCCTGAGCCACCGCAGCCAGCACAGCCTGAGACACCGCACCCAGGACAGCCTGAGCCACCGCACCCAGCACAGCCTGAGCCACCGCAGCCAGCACAGCCTGAGCCACCGCAGCCAGCACAGCCTGAGCCACCGCAGCCAGCACAGCCTGAGCCACCGCACCCAGGACAGCCTGAGCCACCGCACCCAGCACAGCCTGAGCCACCGCACCCAGCACAGCCTGAGCCACCTCACCCAGCACAGCCTGAGCCACCGCAGCCAGCACAGCCTGAGCCACCGCACCCAGCACAGCCTGAGCCACCGCACCCAGCACAGCCTGAGCCACCGCACCCAGCACAGCCTGAGCCACCGCACCCAGCACAGCCTGAGCCACCGCACCCAGCACAGCCTGAGCCACCGCACCCAGCACAGCCTGAGCCACCGCAGCCAGCACAGCCTGAGCCACCGCACCCAGGACAGACAGCCACATACATCCGCCCGCACTCAGCACAGCCGCCCGCACTTAGCACAGCCGCCCGCACTGATGGGGGCGCAGGATGGAGCAGCACATGATAGGGTGGAGCAGCACATGACAGGATGGGGGCGCAGGATGGAGCAGCACAACCACCGCACCCAGCACAGCCACCGCACCCAGCACAGCCGCCCGCACCCAGCACAGCCTGAGCCACCGCACCCAGCACAGACACGCACAGCCGCCGCACCCAGCACAGCCACCACACCCAGCACAGCCACGCACATGCGCCGCACCCAGCACAGCCACGCACAGCCACCGCACCCAGCACAGCCACGCACACCCACCCACAGCCACGCACAGCCGCCTGCACTCAGCACCGCCACGCACAGCCGCCCACACCCAGCACAGCCGCCCAAAGCCACGCACAGCCGCCTGCACTAAGCACCGCCATGCACAGCCGCCCGCACTCAGCACCGCCATGCACAGCCGCCCGCACTCAGCACCGCCACGCACAGCCGCCCACGCACAGCACAGCCATATACAGCCGCCGCACCCAGCATAGCCACGCACAGCCACTGCACCCAGCACCGCCACGCACAGCTGCCGCACCCAGCACAGCCGCCGCACCCAGCACAGCCACGCACAGCTGCCTGCACTCAGCACCGCCATGCACAGCCGCCCGCACTCAGCACAGCCATGCACAGCCGCCCGCACCCAGCACAGCCGCCTGCACTCAGCACAGCCACGCACAGCCGCCCACAGCCACGCACAGCCGCCTGCACTCAGCACCGCCACGCACAGCTGCCCACGCACAGCACAGCCACATACATCCGCCCGCACTCAGCACAGCCGCCCGCACTTAGCACAGCCGCCCGCACTGATGGGGGCGCAGGATGGAGCAGCACATGATAGGGTGGAGCAGCACATGACAGGATGGGGGCGCAGGATGGAGCAGCACAGCCACCGCACCCAGCACAGCCACCGCACCCAGCACAGCCACGCACAGCCGCCACACCCAGCACAGCCACGCACCTAGCACAGCCACGCAGAGCCGCCGCACCCAGCACAGCCACGCACAGCCGCCCGCAGCCACGCACAGCTGCCACACCCAGCACAGCCGCCGTACCCAGCACAGCCACGCACAGCCGCCTGCACTCAGCACCGCCATGCACAGCCACCCGCACTCAGCACAGCCACGCACAGCTGCCCGCACCCAGCACAGCCGCCTGCACTCAGCACCGCCACGCACAGCTGCCCGCACTCAGCACCGCCACGCACAGCCGCCCACGCACAGCACAGCCACATACATCCGCCCGCACTCAGCACAGCCGCCCGCACTTAGCACAGCCGCCCGCACTGATGGGGGCGCAGGATGGAGCAGCACATGATAGGGTGGAGCAGCACATGACAGGATGGGGGCGCAGGATGGAGCAGCACAGCCACCGCACCCAGCACAGCCACCGCACCCAGCACAGCCACGCACAGCCGCCGCACCCAGCACAGCCACGCACCTAGCACAGCCACGCAGAGCCGCCGCACCCAGCACAGCCACGCACAGCCGCCCGCAGCCACGCACAGCCGCCTGCACTCAGTACCGCCACGCACAGCTGCCCGCACCTAGCACAGCCACGCAGCCACCCGCACCCAGCACAGCCGCCCGAACCAAGCACAGCCAAGCCCAGCCGCCCAAACCCAGCACAGCCACGCGCAGCCGCCCACAGCCACGCGCAGCCGCCCACACACAGCACAGCCACATACAGCCGCCCGCACTCAGCACAGCCGCCCGCACTCAGCACAGCCGCCCGCACTGATGGGGGCGCAGGATGGAGCAGCACATGATAGGATGGGGATGCAGGATGGAGCAGCACATGACAGGGTGGAGCAGCACATGACAGGATGGGGGCGCAGGATGGAGCAGCACATGACAGGATGGGAGAGCAAGATGGGAGCAGCACATACCAGGATGGAGACCATATACCAATATAAATGCTCGCCACCCGGGCGCAGAACGGGTTCAATAGCTAGTGTGGTTATATTATTCTATGGAGCATCTTATGGGTCCATCAACTTTTATAGCAAATAGATAATGGCTGCACTCAAGTTTATTGTGCTAAAGCAAGGAAATGTGCAATACATGAAATGTGAACAGCATAATGGCTTGTGAAATTTATGAAAAAACACATGAGATTTTTAGCACAAAATTTGGCCAAATATTGTGAGCCCATTCACCAAACGTCAAGGTAATCTCAGATCGAATGGGTAACTAACCTGTCTGCCTAGTGTGAACACTTACCTATGGCTAACAAAATGGTAAAGCCTGTATTTATAGAGGAGGTTAGAACCAACTGTGTTTGGATGTAGTTAAAATCACAGCATGGTGAAGGGCGGGGCGTTCAAGTCAGAAAAAGCAATACATAGTAAATATAGAAAAACTGACTGAACAGCCATCTAGTCTGAACTGGTGCATAACCAAAAAGTCTTACATAGCAAATAGATAATGGCTGCACTCAAGTTTATTGTGCTAAAGCAAGGAAATGTGCAATACATGAAATGTGAACAGCATAATGGCTTGTGAAATTTATGAAAAAACACATGAGATTTTTAGCACAAAATTTGGCCAAATATTGTGAGCCCATTCACCAAACGTCAAGGTAATCTCAGATCGAATGGGTAACTAACCTGTCTGCCTAGTGTGAACACTTACCTATGGCTAACAAAATGGTAAAGCCTGTATTTATAGAGGAGGTTAGAACCAACTGTGTTTGGATGTAGTTAAAATCACAGCATGGTGAAGGGCGGGGCGTTCAAGTCAGAAAAAGCAATACATAGTAAATATAGAAAAACTGACTGAACAGCCATCTAGTCTGAACTGGTGCATAACCAAAAAGTCTTACATAGCAAATAGATAATGGCTGCACTCAAGTTTATTGTGCTAAAGCAAGGAAATGTGCAATACATGAAATGTGAACAGCATAATGGCTTGTGAAATTTATGAAAAAACACATGAGATTTTTAGCACAAAATTTGGCCAAATATTGTGAGCCCATTCACCAAACGTCAAGGTAATCTCAGATCGAATGGGTAACTAACCTGTCTGCCTAGTGTGAACACTTACCTATGGCTAACAAAATGGTAAAGCCTGTATTTATAGAGGAGGTTAGAACCAACTGTGTTTGGATGTAGTTAAAATCACAGCATGGTGAAGGGCGGGGCGTTCAAGTCAGAAAAAGCAATACATAGTAAATATAGAAAAACTGACTGAACAGCCATCTAGTCTGAACTGGTGCATAACCAAAAAGTCTTACATAGCAAATAGATAATGGCTGCACTCAAGTTTATTGTGCTAAAGCAAGGAAATGTGCAATACATGAAATGTGAACAGCATAATGGCTTGTGAAATTTATGAAAAAACACATGAGATTTTTAGCACAAAATTTGGCCAAATATTGTGAGCCCATTCACCAAACGTCAAGGTAATCTCAGATCGAATGGGTAACTAACCTGTCTGCCTAGTGTGAACACTTACCTATGGCTAACAAAATGGTAAAGCCTGTATTTATAGAGGAGGTTAGAACCAACTGTGTTTGGATGTAGTTAAAATCACAGCATGGTGAAGGGCGGGGCGTTCAAGTCAGAAAAAGCAATACATAGTAAATATAGAAAAACTGACTGAACAGCCATCTAGTCTGAACTGGTGCATAACCAAAAAGTCTTACATAGCAAATAGATAATGGCTGCACTCAAGTTTATTGTGCTAAAGCAAGGAAATGTGCAATACATGAAATGTGAACAGCATAATGGCTTGTGAAATTTATGAAAAAACACATGAGATTTTTAGCACAAAATTTGGCCAAATATTGTGAGCCCATTCACCAAACGTCAAGGTAATCTCAGATCGAATGGGTAACTAACCTGTCTGCCTAGTGTGAACACTTACCTATGGCTAATAACATGGTAAAGCCTGTATTTATAGAGGAGGTTAGAACCAACTGTGTTTGGATGTAGTTAAAATCACAGCATGGTGAAGGGCGGGGCGTTCAAGTCAGAAAAAGCAATACATAGTAAATATAGAAAAACTGACTGAACAGCCATCTAGTCTGAACTGGTGCATAACCAAAAAGTCTTACATAGCAAATAGATAATGGCTGCACTCAAGTTTATTGTGCTAAAGCAAGGAAATGTGCAATACATGAAATGTGAACAGCATAATGGCTTGTGAAATTTATGAAAAAACACATGAGATTTTTAGCACAAAATTTGGCCAAATATTGTGAGCCCATTCACCAAACGTCAAGGTAATCTCAGATCGAATGGGTAACTAACCTGTCTGCCTAGTGTGAACACTTACCTATGGCTAACAAAATGGTAAAGCCTGTATTTATAGAGGAGGTTAGAACCAACTGTGTTTGGATGTAGTTAAAATCACAGCATGGTGAAGGGCGGGGCGTTCAAGTCAGAAAAAGCAATACATAGTAAATATAGAAAAACTGACTGAACAGCCATCTAGTCTGAACTGGTGCATAACCAAAAAGTCTTACATAGCAAATAGATAATGGCTGCACTCAAGTTTATTGTGCTAAAGCAAGGAAATGTGCAATACATGAAATGTGAACAGCATAATGGCTTGTGAAATTTATGAAAAAACACATGAGATTTTTAGCACAAAATTTGGCCAAATATTGTGAGCCCATTCACCAAACGTCAAGGTAATCTCAGATCGAATGGGTAACTAACCTGTCTGCCTAGTGTGAACACTTACCTATGGCTAACAAAATGGTAAAGCCTGTATTTATAGAGGAGGTTAGAACCAACTGTGTTTGGATGTAGTTAAAATCACAGCATGGTGAAGGGCGGGGCGTTCAAGTCTATAAATACAGGCTTTACCATTTTGTTAGCCATAGGTAAGTGTTCACACTAGGCAGACAGGTTAGTTACCCATTCGATCTGAGATTACCTTGACGTTTGGTGAATGGGCTCACAATATTTGGCCAAATTTTGTGCTAAAAATCTCATGTGTTTTTTCATAAATTTCACAAGCCATTATGCTGTTCACATTTCATGTATTGCACATTTCCTTGCTTTAGCACAATAAACTTGAGTGCAGCCATTATCTATTTGCTATGTAAGACTTTTTGGTTATGCACCAGTTCAGACTAGATGGCTGTTCAGTCAGTTTTTCTATATTTACTATGTATTGCTTTTTCTGACTTGAACGCCCCGCCCTTCACCATGCTGTGATTTTAACTACATCCAAACACAGTTGGTTCTAACCTCCTCTATAAATACAGGCTTTACCATTTTGTTAGCCATAGGTAAGTGTTCACACTAGGCAGACAGGTTAGTTACCCATTCGATCTGAGATTACCTTGACGTTTGGTGAATGGGCTCACAATATTTGGCCAAATTTTGTGCTAAAAATCTCATGTGTTTTTTCATAAATTTCACAAGCCATTATGCTGTTCACATTTCATGTATTGCACATTTCCTTGCTTTAGCACAATAAACTTGAGTGCAGCCATTATCTATTTGCTATGTAAGACTTTTTGGTTATGCACCAGTTCAGACTAGATGGCTGTTCAGTCAGTTTTTCTATATTTACTATGTATTGCTTTTTCTGACTTGAACGCCCCGCCCTTCACCATGCTGTGATTTTAACTACATCCAAACACAGTTGGTTCTAACCTCCTCTATAAATACAGGCTTTACCATTTTGTTAGCCATAGGTAAGTGTTCACACTAGGCAGACAGGTTAGTTACCCATTCGATCTGAGATTACCTTGACGTTTGGTGAATGGGCTCACAATATTTGGCCAAATTTTGTGCTAAAAATCTCATGTGTTTTTTCATAAATTTCACAAGCCATTATGCTGTTCACATTTCATGTATTGCACATTTCCTTGCTTTAGCACAATAAACTTGAGTGCAGCCATTATCTATTTGCTATGTAAGACTTTTTGGTTATGCACCAGTTCAGACTAGATGGCTGTTCAGTCAGTTTTTCTATATTTACTATATTTTCCATCAACTTTTATGGTGCATTATATGGGGCATATTATTCTATGGAGCATCTTATGGGGCCATCATTAACCTTTCATGCAGCATTATTTGGAGCATATTTTAATATGGAGCATCTTATGGGGCCCATCATGAACTGTATGGAGCATTATATGGGGATCCTAATTCAATATGGATATTCAAAAACACTTAACCTACTGATGTCTCAATTAATTTTACTTTTATTGGTATCTATTTTTATTCTTGAAATTTACTAGTAGCTGCTGCATTTCCCACCCTAGGCTTATACTCGAGTCAATAAGTTTTCCCAGTTTTTTGTGGCAAAATTAGGGGTTTCGGCTTATACTCGGGTCGGCTTATACTCAAGTATATATGGTATTTAAAAAAGAAACAAACAATTTTTATTTCCTTTTTTACCCAGCTCCCATGATGGGCGACATCCTCTTTAATGGCAGAGGCCAGTTACATATGTTGGTGTGCTTGACACAGGCAACCCATGACATCAGTACCAAGTGCCACCTGTGATGGACGACACCAGCTGCTGACCTCTTATGGTCTGGCAGCGTGTATTACAGCAGGCTAGCGGTTCTCCTTCTGCAAGGGCCCAACCATTAAGCAATCATGATAGTATCATGTATTATCATATCACGTATTATCACTGTACTATCCATGATAACTGCATGTAAATGCATATTTATGCAAATTCTGAAAGCTTCCATGGCAATTTAAGATCAGAAACATGAACAAAGCTTGATGTCATGTACAATATGGCACATTATTATGTTACATGACTGTTGCGTGTAATGTAATATGGTTAAATTTTACTCATTTATTTAAGTATCACTGTGAACATTCTACAAATGGAATGAAGTTGAAAGACATTTCAACGGTATGCAGTGGAAAAAAATGCAGTGAATTCTGCACCCCTAAATACATACCCCATAAATACATACCCCACAAATTTAATTGCTGAAAAGGTAAAGAAGTCCACATTGACATGCTGAAAAGATAGTGGCCAATTTACGCTGCATATTTTATCTTTATCTACAGAGTGCGAATTAGATTTTATGACTATTTTGCAATACACAGTGGATTTAGTACACAGTGAGTAAATAATAGCCCTTTGGCAATATTCCCTAAATATATTATTCTTATAATTAACACAAATATTACAGTATAACTGTTTTAGGTAGAGCCTATTAAGCCATAAGCCAGTCTTCAAATGGTAATTATTTGAATAAAAAATCATTTCTGGTTCTTTGCTTTTTTATCACATTATTAATAAAATATCCCTATTGAATATTGAATTATTTAGAACCTTACAATTAAGGCACTTTTTATCTAAATTGGATTACTTAAACCATTTTGTCAAATACAATGCATTTATGTGGCAGTAAAAGGTACAATTTTCATGAATAACAAATTATATGATTTTTTTTTCCAGAGGACAGGCTATAAATACAGACCTGAATAATTCCATATTTCTTAAAGGAATAATACACTATGAGTACACTGATTCCTGAGCACTGTTATGCAGCATATCACATAAAAAAAGAAATAAGTGGCACCTCCAAAATGACTAATCACTGCATACACATATTTTAGGTTAAACCGCATATAACTATACTAGATGGTGGCCCGATTCTAACCCATCGGGCATTCTAGAATATGTATGTAGTTTACAGCCACGTAGTATATAGCACAGCCACGTAGTATATAGCACAGCCACGTAGTATATAGCACAGCCACGTAGTATTTTGCCCAGCCACGTATATAGTACAGCCACATAGTATATAGCACAGCCACGTAGTATATTGCCCAGCCACGTAGTATATTGCCCAGCCACGTATATAGCACAGCCATGTAGTATGTAGCACAGAGACATAGTATATAACACTGCCCATGCAGTATACAACACAGGCCACGTAGTATAGATCACAGCTATGTAGTATATTGCCCAGCCACGTAATATATACCGCAGCCACGTAGTATATAGCACAGCCCATATAGTATATAGCACAGAGATGTAGTATATAACACAGCCCACGCAGTATGTAACACAGCCCACGCAGTATCTAACACAGCCCACTTAGTATATAGCAATGTGGGCACCATATCCCTGTTAAAAAAAGAATTAAAACGAAAAATAGTTATATACTCACCCTCCGTTGGCCCGGGATCCAGCCCAGGCATTTACCGATGCTCCTCGCAATGAACCCGGTCCCAAGAGTGCATTGCGGTCTCGCGAGATGATGACGTGCTGCTACGTCATCATCTCGCGAGACCGCAATGCATGGAACATCGTGAGGAGCCGAAAAGGCCTCGGCTGGATCCGGGGGCCCAAGGAAGGTGAGTATATAATGATTTTTTTATTTTATTATTTTTAACATTAGATCTTTTTACTATTGATGCCGCATAGGCAGCATCAATAGTAAAAAGTTGGTCACACAGGGTTAATAGCAGCGTTATCGGACTGCGCTACACCGCAGCATAACGCGGTCCGTTAACGCTGCCATTAACCCTGTGTTTGAGCGCTGACTGGGGGGGAGTATGGACTGCGGGCACTGACTGCGGGGAGTAAGGAGCAGCCATTTTGCCGCCAAACTGTGCCTATCGCTGATTGGTCATCATCTTGCAAGACCGCAATGCACTCTTGGGACCGGGGCGTCGCGAGGAGCATCAGTAAATGCCTGGGCTGGATCCGGGGCCAACGGAGGGTGAGTATATAACTATTTACTTGGGATTTCCGTGACAGAAAGAAAGAAAGAAAGAAAGAAAGAAAGAAAGAAGGACAGAAAGACGGAAGTAGACCTTAGACAATTACAGTATATAGTAGATTACATTCTCATATATACAGCAAACTACACTTTCAGAAAAATAATTCGGTTTTGAACTTTTTTAAACACCACAGGTGTGTTTTTTTTTTACTTGGTGCAGGATAAAAAACATGTTTTTCATGTACTTTTGTCATGAGATGTTTATGCTTTATGTGATCAATTGAAGCCGCCTAGTGGTTATAATGTGAATTGCAGACTGTCAACAATTTTGTTATTATATTCCAATATTGTAATTAAATTGTTTAGAAAGAAATTGAAGTCTTTGCCCAGTTCAAGAAAAAGCAAGGTTGCATACATCTGTACATCGTATATTGTGCAAAGGTCCAAGTAAATCTTCATTATGGTTACAAGATCCCTTCTGATCCCCAACAAAAAAAGAACATAAATTCATGCTCAGACACAAAAGATCAGCGTAACATAGCGCAAGGCGAGGTACTCGTCTCTTGCACCCCGCGGAGTTATATGAAGTTGAGAGCAGGGCCACCATCAGGTCATTACGCCCTTTACTGGTTTATGGAGCCTGTGGTAGGTCAACTCACCCGGATTTTTAAAGGGGTAGACACAGGAACCATTTCTATTTAAAGTCAACCTGGTTTATTGCAATCGTCATAAACCACATCACCAGAAAACGTAAATACAGCCTTTGTCCAACAGAGGGTAAAACGTAAAGTAACAAGTCCATACAATAGTGTTGGGTAGCTCACCTGGCTTAGATTCCAGCTTTCATGGCATTACATTCAATCCATGAGAACTGCAATCTCCATATATCCAGTTTTCCTTAACACAAAAGCACAGCTCCAGAGCTTGTACGTCAAGATCCACTCACACTCACATGATACAGAAAGTTGGGTATTTATCCTCTGGACTCCTCCCACTCTACAGCTGTTCAATCATCCTAGCACTAAACATGGCTGATTACCCCCTCTCATCACTTAGTGTGCTGGATGATTTTCCTAGGTTTATACAGCATTACTGAAGCGAATAACCTCTGTACTACATATCTCCCCTCTAGTACTTTACAGTGACTTTGTCACAGGCCCATTGAGCAAAAGCAAAGAAGGGGGCCTGAACCCAACCGCCCTCATTTTGCTTCTGCTCACCGTGCCCCAAGGGTAGAAACTGATGATTCGGTAACTGAACGTGCGTCCTTAGACGCAAGTTCAGTTCAAATCTATTGCTGTGCAGAAAGCCACACAGTTAAGGATCAAAACAGGTGCTATGGAGAGCAATAACAGATCTTGGGTGTACTGCAGATCTGGTCATGGAATCCCTTCAACCCTCAGGGTCAGCAAGTGAAGGAATAGTCCAGGTAGAACGGAAGCAAAATCTAGAAGTGTACTGTATTATGGAAGCAAGAAACAGAAAGTGTTCGCTTGATACTACAGGTTGCATTATGATGCATATGAATTGTTGAGAAGAGATGAGCCTACAAGATCGGAAAATATTTGCCTATCTCAAATTCAGTTCAAACGTAGCACATTTGGATTATTCGTGTTCGTTTTCATGAGCATTTTTACTCAAAGTCGGCAAAAGTTGGACACAGTTCGGTAAATCATTGTGTTTCGACTAATGCTATTATATCACTGTAGCTAGGGTAGTGGTGCTGTATGATGAGCGGGGATGATGGAGGGACATGTTTAATGAGGGGGGGGTGTGGAGAGGTTAAAATGCATCTGAAGAGATTACAGGAGCGGCGCACACTTTTTTCCTCTTTTTTTTTTCACTTAACTTTATGTGTGTTGATTCCAGAAACCAATCACTACACAGAAACCATCCACAACATCATAACTTAAGATCTTCTATGATTGGTTGTCGAAGTCACATGTCCCTGGCCATATGAAAAGCAGACATCTTGTTTTAATGGTGCCATATGGGCAGTGCCACAGTACAGAAAAGTTGTTTCTGCGCTAGTGCTGCTGAGTGAACATGTCATGTGTAGTGTTGAGCGATACTGTCCGATACTTGAAAGTATCGGTATCGGAAAGTATCGGCCGATACCGGCAAAGTATCGGATCTAATCCGATACCGATACCCGATACCAATACAAGTCAATGGGACTCAAGTATCCGAAGGTATCCCTGATGGTTCCCAGGGTCTGAAGGAGAGGAAACTCTCCTTCAGGCCCTGGGAACCATATTAATGTAAAATAAAGAATTAAAATAAAAAATATTGATATACTCACCTCTCCGACGCAGCCTGGACATCACCGCTGCTAACCGGCAGCCTGCTTTGATTAAAATGAGCGCGTTCAGTACCTTCCATGACGTCACGGCTTCTGATTGGTCGCGTGCCGCTCATGTGACCGCCACGCGACCAATCAAAAGCCGTGACTTCATCCCTCAGGTCCTAAATTCCTAATTATAGGAATTTAGGACCTGAGAATTACGTCACGGCTTGTGATTGGTCGCGTGGTGGTCACATGGGCGGCCGCGACCAATCACAAGCCGTGACGTCATCTAAGGCCCTGAACGCGCTCATTCTTAGGAAGGAAGGCTGCCGGAAAGAAGCCGAGGGTGACTATATTCCTATTAGGTATATACTCACCCTCGGATGTGCCCTGCTTCTTTCTGGCAGCCTTCCTTCTTAAGAATGAGCGCGTTCAGGGCCTTAGATGATGTCACGGCTTGTGATTGGTCGCGGCCGCCCATGTGACCGCCACGCGACCAATCACAAGCCGTGACGTAATTCTCAGGTCCTAAATTCCTAGAATTAGGAATTTAGGACCTGAGGGATGACGTCACGGCTTGTGATTGGTCGCGTGGCGGTCACATGAGCGGCACGCGACCAATCAGAAGCCGTGACGTCATGGAAGGTACTGAACGCGCTCATTTTAAACAAAGCAGGCTGCCGGTTACCAGCGGTGATGTCCAGGCTGCGCCGGAGAGGTGAGTATATCAATATTTTTTATTTTAATTCTTTATTTTACACATTAATATGGTCCCGATACCGATTCCCGATACAACAAAAGTATCGGATCTCGGTATCGGAATTCCGATACGGCAAGTATCGGCCGATACCCGATACTTGCGGTATCGGAATGCTCAACACTAGTCATGTGTGAAATCGATGCAGGCAAACAATGTAAGAAAATAAACAGTGTTTGTTCATTTAGTGACAGGTGACTGAAAGCTGTAGGCCTAAGGTTGTGAAACAGCAAGGTACAAGTGGGGAAGGCTACTTACAGCAAGAGTGGGAAAAGGCAAGGTTGTGGTGGAAGGGGGAAAATTCTAGGTGTTCGACATGTACATGGGTTAGGTGTTAATGTGAATGAAAGCTCAACTGAACAAACACCATCTCATACTATCCAAGGACGACTGAAAACATCTGTTACTGGCACGGCTTATCAACTCCCTTTCTTTGGTGGCTGCACTTTGGTACAACTTGTAGATGAGGCTCAGAAAGAGCATGTGCTCCAGTGGATAGCAAGAGCTGCACCAAGTGGCCTTGCCTCCTCTTTCTCCACCTTAACATCATGCACAGTGCAATCCTCAGTGGTGGCACCCTTGTTTCCCCCAGCGTCAAAATTTTCCACACTCCCAACTGACTGTGGGCATCTTTAGATGGGCCATTCTGAAGAGCTGTTCACATATTGTATTCCATGGGCATCAGAGAATCACAGAATCCAGAGGAGAAAAACATCTGCACCGATGCCCAAAAATTTTTCATATTGGATCTGGGGCTGGACGAAGTAGGGTCCAAGCAGAATTCAGACCCTCATCACTAGACATTAACCAATAAGAGTGGAGGTGATGCTGATGAGACTCAGACATCAATGGCGCATGCGAACTGTAGTGCGGTGTCAGGGCAGGAAGAGGAGGAGGGTGACTCTTAGGGTGAGTAGTGTGACAATAGAGAGGATGATGATGAGAGGATGAACCAAAGGTAGAGAGGATGACCCAGAGGTACACAACTGAGTAGCTCAGCATAGGAGGTGGAAGAGGAGGAAGATGAGGTTAAGTTGCGGCCTCCCACACAGACACGAAGTAATGCAACTACGACAAGCACTACTTCCTCAGCCCCAACTCTGACTATGGCCAGCACCGGTCGTGAGTGAGCAGTTTGCAGGGGCGGCAAGGTTTGCCTAGCCTGAGCATTTTTTGAGCCTGTACAGATGACCCAACACACGTTACCTATCAAATTTGCAATAATTTGACAATGACATGTATGAACCAGCACATGCGTGATCAACATGCCTTAGTGTGGGAATCTCACTGTGCTAAAATGCAGACTAGCGGACCTTGACAACCACCGGCTGTCCCATCAACCCCATCTGCTGATTCTTCCTCCACCGTCACTATTCTAATTCTTCTCCCACAGGTCTCCGGATGCAGAAACTACAATTGTTTACCCATCACAGTCAGCTTGAGAGAGAGCCCGTCAGCTGTTACAGAAGTAAACATGACTGCTGCTTTTGTGTCACCTAGCAAAACACATATTTCTCAATTCATCATAACATCTCTGCCTGCACATCGCTCACAGTCCAGCAATCCTGTTCTCCGTACTCTGCCCTTGGTCCAACAGTTGTAGTCATATAAAAGAATGTTTCCCCCTACACATGACAAAGCTAAGAGCTTAAACTCCACCTTCACCAATCTGTTGGCCATGGAAATGCCTTTCTGCCTGGTAGATACAGATGGTTTCCAAAAATGATGGCCGTTGCAGTCCACCAGTACCAGTTGCCCAGTCCCATTGCTTCTCTAAAATGCTGTGCTTGCGCTACAACAGCTTGTCACCAACAACATCACCCATTCCCTGAAAAAAATCTATGTCTGCCATGGTCCATTTCACCACTGACACCTGGATGAGCAAACATAGGCAGGGGTGCAACATCTTGCTGACTGGTCACTGGTTGACTCTGGTGGCTGTGGGGGCAGATGGTCAAGGGGCTGCTCCACAAGTCTTTGAATCCCAAAGGCTTGCAGGACAAAATTCTGTATCTAACACTTCCTCCACTGCTTCTGCCTCCTCCACCTCCTCTTGGGCCTCCACTTGTGCCCTCAAACTGTCCCTTAGTCAGACATGCTTCCAACAGTGCAGATAGAATCTCCCCCGCCTCTGTACTGCAGAGAAATGGCTCACCACAATCAGGTAGTGTTTAAATCAATATGCCTTGGAGTTCGCAGTCACACAGCTCAAGAGATGTGGACAGGTATCCAGGCCGAGTTAGAGCAATGGCTGTCTCCACTAAAGCTGAAGCCAGAGAAGGCTGTGTGCTTTAATGATGCAAACCAGGTGGCAGCCCTATGCCGTGGCAACCTCACACAAGTGCCTTGCATGGCTCATGTCCTCAACCTAGTGCTACAGCAATTTCTCGGCCACTATCTGCAGAAAGTATGGTCACTGTGTGTTTACTTATAATGATCGCACCCCACAGGTCATCGACTTTCATAGCTACAGAGGTCTTTCAACCTACCAGTTAACCATTTGATTAGTGATGTTCCCACATGGTGGAATTCCTCTCTGCACATGTTTCAGCAGCTGTGACAGCAGCGACAAACTCTGGGGCAGTATGTACTTTTGCATAGCCTGGGTCAACGAAGTCTGGACATGGTGCAAATTGCGCTTGCATAATGGACACAGGTGAAGGACCACTTCCCCTTTCTGAACAGTTTTGAAATGGCTACTAAGATGGTTAGCGCTAACGATGCCATCATCAGCATCACTATTCCTGTCATCTACATGCTGGGATGCAAAAGGGATAACAATATCTCAAATTTCCAGGCTGTCATTGCGCAGGTGAATGCCATGGGAGGGGGATTTAAAGAGATCAAGGGGGGCTCATGGTACCAGACAAACTGTTAGTGAAAATGCAGGAGCTGAGGAACAAATTGAGGAAGACAAGATGATGGACGTGCAACAGTCAGGATATGAAGAGGATAATGATATGCTTTCAGTTATCCGTGGTTGGTGGGAGGGGATAGAGGAAGCAACTTTTAGTATTACCCCGCCACCAACACAGCATGGACTTGGACCTCATGGCAGCGCCTGACATATGAGTGCCTTCTTGGAAAGGGATGCGTGCATGCTGGAGTATTGAAATACGCTTGTAGACAATTTTAAGAATGTTTTTTCCCAAGACAGCAGTGAGGCACACAGTGTGCATCCCAATTCTAGACTTCCAACCTTGGTAACTTCAAGGCGTCATTGCCAAGACATTAGCAGCAGCAGCATTGTAAGTGGTATAAGCAATTTATGTGAGTCGTTTAACGCAGTTTTTATAGCAGCCCGTGCACTAGCAGAATAGAGTTCAAGTCTGACACTTTGTGAACGACTGGAGAGAATAGTGCAGGAGTACCTTGAGCTTGATATCAATGCCATAGGGGGAGCATGGACCCTTTTATATTTTGGTCTTCAAGACTGGAAGAGTAGCCTGAGCTTGCCTCTCACACATTGGAAGTTTTGTCATGCCTGGCAGTCAGCGTTCTCTCAGAACGTGTCTTCAGCACTGCTGGTGGTATCCTGATAGATAAGTGCATCCGGAGGTCCCCTCAAAGTGTAGATCACCTAACTTTCATCAAAATGAACAAGTCATGGATCTCCGATGACTTTTGCACCCCAGTCGTAGACTGGACAGACTAGGTGATGGTGTTGGCAGGTTTCATTTTACCATGTTTTGATCTATTTTCCAATAAAGAAAGCTTTTACTTATATCCTGGATGGATGTGCCGACATACTCCCTTTTCTTTCACTGCTTGTCTGTAATCACTAGCTGCTGCGGCACCCTCAGGATAAACTCCATCTGAACCATCGATCCAGCGATTCACAATGTGGTAAGCTGCCAAACTTCCCAATCCCTCTTTCCCACCTCTATTAGGCATTGGTGTCATTTTTAGTGTCATGTATTGATCTTGTGGAGGTGTAGCACAGGTGTGAGGTCTCCCAGCTAAGAAGGCTTAAATCACTAACTTAACCACCAGTTCCTCATTAAAACTTAAATTCCAAACTGTAAATGCTGGCCCACAGCCTGATACTTCATGCATTTTCCATGACTGACTGCAGACATGCAGACATACATGTTTCTACCAATAGTACTGTATGAAACTGATGTATGTGCCATCTTCGAGTGTGGCTGAAAAAAAAGTTTTTGCATGAGGTATCAGGGTTCCCAGCAAAAGAGGCTTACACCGCTCCCTTACCCACCAGGTCTTAACTTAAACTTCAATTCAAAGCTGTAAATGCTCACCCAGACCTTGATACCTCGTGCATGGCTTAAGGCTGACTTCCGTACCATTTGCAAATTTCTAATGTGGGTCAATTGATGCCACTTTTCTTCCCCTAATTTTAGCTGTTTGGGAAGCTTTCTATCACCCCTTAAGGTGTTGTCTATCTGTTTGGTATTGCCTCCCATTGAATTTAATGGGGTTCGGGTACGTCCGTCTAACCATTCGGCGATGATTTGCTCGTCTCCAGTGTTGAGTGGTAAAAGACTGATTCAGTTAGGCCCCACCTGGCAACGCGACTTTAAAGAATCTGCTTTTAACATCTTGGTGCCAGGTTCCACAAAATACTTTCAGATAATATTTTCTGTTGAGTTTTATTTCAAATCACAATGTATGAGATCACATTCCTCATACAAGAGCACATCACTTTGTAACATTTAGTTCATATCCTGCGAATAATAATTTCACCTGAGAGAAAAATATACTGTATGTAACACTTGATAATAGTAATTTAACATCTGGCTCATTTAAATTGAAGAGATAATTTTGTGTGGTTAATAAAACAAGCTGCTGTTTTTCCAGATGGCACACAAAGGTATTTTTTTCCGGATTTGTGCGACTTTTATTTTGTATAGTAAATTAATTTCTGCATTTCAATTCATATACAATCTTACATATTTCCTCAAAAGAATATTTGCATTTATTCTCACCTTGTTTTTTCCTATGAATAAAAGGATAACTAGACCTTGTGCTAGATGGGTCAGCTTGTTCCTTGTATGCCAGATGATTTTTCCTTGACCAGCACATCCAAGCTAATGTGAACAGGTGCCAACCAAAAAAATATATAATTTGAAAAGCGATAAAGGTTGCACCATAATTCATCAATTAACTGGCCCAGCATTTACATCATGAAATTGAAGTTTTAATGAGGACATGATGGTTAAGGGAGCGGTGTAAGCCTTCTTAGCTGGGAGACCTCACACCTCATGCAACACCTCCAATTTTTTTTTATTCCAGCCACATTCAGATGGCACAAACATCAGTTTCATAGACTACTATTAATATAAAAATGTAAGAATAGTAACACAGGTAGATGACTGAAAGTAAGTGCAGGCCTGCCTGTTGGGAGCCCTACTTACACAGGAAACCCACCAGATGGACATACCTTCTACTACAGGCAACACACCAGATGAAGACCCAAGTGAGTCTCCAGGTTTCAAAAAATAATTATCACACAGCACTTAAGTGGTATCAATTTTCACAGAATAGAAACAGTATAATAAGCTTCTGACACACCTTCTACTACAAGCAAGCCACCAGATGGAGACCCAACTTGGAGACTCCACATTTTAAAAAATTGTTTGTTACATCAGCAGCAGTAGCAACAGCAGGCACAGAAGACACCACAAAGATGGAACAGACTGCGATAAAGTGCAAAAGTAATTGGAGATCCTGTTCATTTTAATGAAACTTAGGTGATCTACACTTTGAGGGGACAGCCGGATGCGCTTATCCTTCAGGACACCATCGGAAGTGCTGAAGACTAGGGTTGAGCGAAACGGGTCGGCAATTTTCAGAAGTCACCGACTTTTGGCAAAGTCGGGTTTCATGAAACCCGACCCAACCCCTGTGTGGGGTCGGCCATGAAGTCGGCGATCTTCTGAATCTGGAATCGGAATTCCGATACCGATTCCAGATATGTTTAAGATATCGGGAATTGGTATCGGAATTCAGATTTAAGTGTAAAATAAAGAGTTAAAATAAAAAATATCGCTATACTTACCCTCTGATGCGCCCTGGTACTAAGCGGGAACCTTCCTTCCTTAGAATCAGCCTTCCAGGACCTTGCGGTGACGTCGCGGTGACGTCGCGGCTTGTGATTGGTCACGCGGCCGCCCATGTGACCGCTCGCGTGACCAATCACAAGCCGCGACGTCACCGAAGGTCCTGGAAGGGCTGATTCTTAGGAAGGAAGGCTGCCGGAAAGAAGCAGGGCGCGTCCGAGGGTGAGTATATACCTAATAGGAATATACTCACCCTCGGCTTCTTTCCGGCAGCCTTCCTTCCTAAGAATCAGCCCTTCCAGGACCTTCGGTGACGTCACGGTGACGTCGCGGCTTGTGATTGGTCACGCGAGCGGTCACATGGGCGGCCGCGCGACCAATCACAAGCCGCGACGTCACCGCGACGTCACCGCAAGGTCCTGGAAGGCTGATTCTAAGGAAGGAAGGTTCCCGCTTAGTACCAGGGCGCATCAGAGGGTAAGTATAGCGATATTTTTTATTTTAATTCTTTATTTTACACTTAAATATGGATCCCGGGGCCTGAAGGAGAGTTTCCGCTCCTTCAGACCCTGGGAACCATTGGAAACCCAATGCACTGCATTGGGTTTCGAGTTTCGGCCGACCCCGACCCCGACTTTTTTATAGGATCGGCCGATTTCACTCGACCCGACTTTTGAAAAAGTCGCGTTTCGTGAAACCCGACCCGATCCTATAAATGTAAAGGTCACTCAACCCTACTGAAGACACATTCAGAGAGAACGCTGATGGCCAGGCATGACAAAACCTCCGAGGCGTGACAGACAAGCTCAGGCTACTCTTCCAGTTTCAAACACCAAAAAGTAAAAAGGTCCAAATCCCCCTGATGGCATTGATATTGAGCTTCAGATACTCCTGCACCATCCACTTAAGTCATTCACAACGTGTCAAACTTGTACTCTATTTTGTTGGTGCACAGTCTGGTCTAAAAAATGTATTAAACAGTTTCTGGGTAATTGGACATGTATGGGAACCGGTATCTGACAACGCACTTAGCAGATTGCAGACTAATTAAAAACTAATGTTGCTCAGGCATCTTTCAACAAGTGAAGCTGCCTTAAATGCAAAGTGCCTAGGCTGGGGACACATCAGGTGCTCGCGCTGTCTCTGTAAGAGACATAAAGTACTTGTTCGTGCACCCTAAGCACGCATACAATGAGTCCTGCGTGGTGTGAGCAGGCCCTGGGACACAGGTGGCATGGTGAGACCCAGAACGGATTATGTGGTTGGGCAACTGAGGAGGTGAGTATGTCTGCAACCCTGCAGGGGGAGGATGAAGCAGTGTGCAGGGACGCTGGCGTTATACATGTCAGGCATGTCACATTCCACAAGGAGAGATTTTACACCTTACACAGCAATAAGAAGCCTCTTACCTAGGTAAAATCAGATTTCCTGCTATGCTATGAGAAGGGGCAACACCCAGAAATACATGTTGGCAAATTGAGAATCTGGTTTGGCTTTTATCCTAAGGGTACTGTCACACAGTGGCACTTTGGTCGCTACGACGGTACGATCTGTGACGTTCCAGCGATATCCATACGATATCGCTGTGTCTGACACGCAGCAGCGATCAGGGACCCTGCTGAGAATCGTACGTTGTAGCAGACTGTTTGGAACTTTATTTAGTCGCTGGATCTCCCGCTGTCATCGCTGGATCATTGTGTGTGACAGCGATCCAGCGATGCGTTCGCTTGTAACCAGGGTAAACATCGGGTTACTAAGCACAGGGCCGCGCTTAGTAACCCGATGTTTACCGTGGTTACCAGCGTAAAAGTAAAAAAAAACAAACAGTACATACTCACATTCCGGTGTCCTTCAGGTCTCTTGCCGTCTGCTTCCCGCTCTGACTGACTGCCGGCCGGAAAGTGAGAGCAGAGCACAGCGGTGACGTCGCCGCTGTGATCTGCTTTCACTTTACGGTGGCACTCAGTCAGAGCGGGAAGCAGACTGCGAGGGACCTGGCGGACACCGGAATGTGAGTATGTACGGTTTGTTTTTTTTAACTTTTACGCTGGTAACCAGGGTAAACATCGGGTTACTAAGCGCGGCCCTGCGCTTAGTAACCCAATGTTTACCCTGGTTACCCGGGACCTCGGCATCGTTGGTCGCTGGAGAGCGGTCTGTGTGACAGCTCCACAGCGACCACACAACGGCTTTCCAACGATCACGGCCAGGTCGTATCGCTGGTCGTGATCGTTGGATAGTTGCAGAGTGTGACAGTACCCTAAGTCATATGGCAAGGCTCATTAAAGGGTCCATATTGACTGATAGGATTACTACTTCCAATAGGAGCCACTAGAGTTCAAGTCAAGACAATTTGCATATAAAAATGTAAAAATCATACAGCACACTGACCAGTGTAGTTTAATAGGGATATCCAGGTGAAAGTTCTTTTTACAAGGACCGAGTGTGCGTGTGAAAAATAATTTGCAGCATTCACTATTCTCTTTTGTATTCTGGATGGGAATTGCCTATTCAAATCTATGGGTGCACAAAAGAAAAAAATCTGATCCCGTACAGAACAATTTGTACCGATACTTTGCCATTCCTACCTAAGAGATCCTATTTGAACATTGATGTATTTTAAAATATTGATGTATGAAGGGGATCCCTATAGTATATATAGTAGATGTAAAATGTAGAGGAAAATACAGTTGAAAATTGTGCAATTTTTCTGGATGAAAATCTGATGATTTTTCGTATGCTCGTCTGACCCAGGCTTGGGACTCTTGGCTGTTGTAGGCATAAACTGCATAGACAGCAGACAAGATAGCAAGGCTCTCAGTAACTCTCTAGACTAATATAGTACACACTAGTATTGTTCATAGATAAGTACAATCACTATATTTCATTACAGGAAAAGTGTTGCCAGACCCTCCTAATTGCACGGTCGTAGGAATGTACCCAGCGTCCCCAAGGAGTAAATACAGAATCATTCAATATTGAAATTGAAAGAAACTATATTCACACTTACACTTGTTCATCTTATCTGGGTTCTAAATATGCCCAGCTTGTATATGTTATCTTATATTGTAATGAATAATTTACAATTTTTCCTATATAAACAAGATTTGATTTCCCTAGAAATCTCCTGAGCATGGCTGCTGAATCGAAATGGAATACATAAGCATATAAATAAATAATGTATATAATAAAGGTAAGCTCTGTTTACGGAAGAAATCCATTCTAGCAAATCGGTTTAATTTTGTTAGGAAAAATAGAAGTGATTAATATTAATAAGACAAGCAAGCAATATAGTCAAATAATCCAAATGGGAAATTATATTGAAATCTCTTTTCACATTTTCTGTCTGTTGAAACACACACTTTAAATAATGCAGAGCAAGCATATGGCGTATATTGGTTTATTAACCTGAAATGTGGAAGCGAAGCAATTATTACATATTCCCAGTAACATGTTAATTATGAGCATGTTATTTATTGCACACTAACTGACTTATCAGAAAATTGACTGCGACAACTGATCTTAAATGGAGAACATACAGTAAGTTGATTGAAAGTGAAGTGTAAAGGCCCCGTCTCACACAGCGACGCTGCAGCGATACAGACAACGATGCTGATCGCTGCAGCGTCGCTGTGTGGTCGCTGTGTGGTCGCTGGGGAGCTGTCACACAGACAGCTCTCTCCAGCGACCAACGATCAGGGGAACGACTTCGGCATCGTTGAAACTGTCTTCAACGATGCCGAAGTCCCCCTGCAGCAACCGGGTAACCAGGGTAAACATCGGGTTACTAAGCGCAGGGCCGCGCTTAGTAACCCGATGTTTACCCTGGTTACCAGCGTAAATGTAAAAAAAAACAAACACTACATACTCACCATCTGTTGCCCGTCAGGTCCCTTGGCGTCTGCTTCCTGCTCTGACTGAGCCGCCGTACAGTGAGAGCAGAGCGCAGCGGTGACGTCACTGCTGTGCTGTGCTCTCACTTTACGGCAGCAGTCAGAGCAGGAAGCAGACGGCAAGGGACCTGACGGGCAACAGATGGTGAGTATGTACTGTTTTTTTTTTTTTACATTTACGCTGGTAACCAGGGTAAACATCGGGTTACTAAGCGCGGCCCTGCGCTTAGTAACCCGATGTTTACCCTGGTTACCAGTGAAGACATCGCTGGATCGGTGTCACACACACCGATTCAGCGATGTCAGCGGGACCTCAACGACCAAAAAAAGGTCCAGGCCATTCTGACACGACCAGCGATCTCACAGCAGGGGCCTGATCGCTGGTACGTGTCACACATAGCGAGATCGCTACTGAGGTCCCTGTTGCGTCACAAAACTTGTGACTCAGCAGCGATCTCGCTAGCAATCTCGCTATGTGAGACGGGGCCTTAAGAGGTGTGTATTGTGGCCTATGCTCCACTTCAGCACAAGGGTAGAGGGCGCACACACCGGGCCAACTATTATAGATGGCCACACTCCTGACCACTTTCACCTTCAGGGTGCAGAGCCCAGCAGTTCAATCATCACCTGCTCCTGCGTTCTGCACACTGAATACTTACTTGTAGCTCTTCTATGTCACTTTTTCAGTTCAACTGCTGCCTCTGCATAGAGCTGCTGCACTCTGCACATTCAAATCTAGTGTACATAGTGTAGCAGCCAGGGACAAAGTCAGCTCATCTGCTGGGCTCTGCAGAGGCATCAGTCAAACTGACAAAAGAAAGTTCAGATAGCAAAGGGCAACATACGGTAGTTATGTGACAGCTGCGCTCAGCAAAATCAGATGTTTAAATAGTATGTGTTGGTAAGATTTGCCTAGGTAAGTAGTGGTACTAAATACTAAGGCTGTGTAAGGTATACCCTTGTAGATTACCTTTTTTGTCTCTTTTTGATACCCCTTGCTGTGAAATTCTATTTTTATTCATATGAAAATTTAGCATGCAAGTGCAGTGATGGATATATCTGTGCACTTGCAGTCCTCTGCTTTTTTTTTGTTTCTCCCCACATGCACTGAATTAATTTGCGTAGCTAATTATACATGTGAATAAAAGGAGAATTTCACAGCAAGGAAGCACAAAATAAAGACAAAAAGGTATTCCTGTAAAGGTTTTATGTATCTCTAGTGTGCAGTACCACTGCTTGCCCAGTGCAAATCTTACTCACAAATTCCCTTCAAATGATCCAGGAGAGTACACAGTTTGTGGTAAAAATGACCTCACAATATGATTCTGTTCATCAGTATTATTTAGACAATACCAAACATGTCTAGTTTTTTTATTATTTTAGTGGTGAAAAAAAATCAGAAGTTAAAAAAAAAAAAAAATAGGATGGTGATATCGCTATTTTCCGAGACCCATAATGTTTTAATTTTTCAGTTGATGGAGCTGTGTGATGGATTTTTTTGTGGGGTAAGATGATGATTTTATTGATGTCATTTTAGCATAGATGTGAAGTTTTGATCAATTTTGTGGAATTACAGAAACAAAAAAAACCCTTAGTTTTGGCATCGTTCAATTTGTTAAGTTTATGCTGTTTACCGATTGGAATAGTTGTTTTTATATTTTGATAGATCGGACTTTTCTAAACTCAGCGATGCCATATACAGTATGTGTATATATTTTTATTATTATAATCTTTATTTTTAATGGGGAAAAAGGGTGTGATTTGAACTTTTATGGGGGGTTTTCATATTTTTTAAAACTTTTTTTTTTACTTTTCACTATCCTTAATAGTCTCCTTAGGGTACTTGAAGCTGTGATCATCTGATTGCTTGAGATTTACAGAGATGACACAGCATTACTGTATACAGTGGAAATCACAGTCTCCTTTGAAGCCCGGCCACAAGCCAGAGTTTGACAATGGCATTTAACAGGTTAATAATCATGTGTAGAGCTCTGATTGTTAGAGGCAGGTCCTTGCTGTAACACACAGTCTTGACCTGCTGGGTATGGGGCAGCTTCCTGTGAGCCTGCTCCAATGTCGGACTGCGGTGTCAAGGGCCCAGCAGTAACCAACTCCAGGGCCCCACTTTTAAGCTTCATGCAAATGTGACCTCAAATTTATGTGACCACAAATTTATATAACAATAAACTTGGTAAATTGTTACATAAATAAGATGTTACCTTTGTCTGTACAAAAGGGAGGTGGCCTACTCTTGCAGAGGGGCCCATCAGAGGATTCTCCTATTCTCCTGTGGGCCAGTCCCAGCCTGGCCTGCTCCGTACATCAGCTTCCGACTTGTGCCGTATATGTACAGCTCATGCCATGCAGGGGTTAAAGATAGATATATGTTTACTGTATACAATGTCATCATATATCTTTTTGACTATTTGATGACATCTGTCCTTGAATCTGAATAGTATTATACCCTTACCAATTTATGCCCGCTTTTGTGCTTTGTATTTTCCTGTTTTTTCTGATGTACTCAAAGATAGGTCACCTTTTGCCCTATATGAAGTCTATGTTGTAAAAATGCAGGAGATAAGATTACTGAGATGGATTTATTTTGACCAGATTTTGGGTCCGGCATTTAGGAGCAACCAAAAGAGCCTGGGTGGGAGAAGTCATACCCATGCTCCCATGGGGTGTCTTACAAGTTCAATAACAGGCAGCTGGGTTAGGCAGAAAGAGTGGTATTGGAGATGCACAAATGTGTGTTTGTTGTTGAAAGCTTTTAAATCTACTTTTGCTGGTACTACCTGCAATACCGAGATTGTTGAGACTGCTTCCTTTACTTTGTTGTAGGGCAGTCTCACACGTCCAGATAATTCCGGTACCGGAAACAATCGGTACCGGAATTATTCGTGTCCGTGTGCCCCTACGTTTCTGGTGTACATCAGTGTGGCACACGTGCGGCAAACGTTTGCCGCCCGTGTGCCCACTGGGTACCACACGCACCATGCTGGGTACCACACGTACCAGCATCTGGTGCTGAATCCGCGATTCATATCTTCCCTGCAGCAGCGTTTGCTGCATAGAAGATGTGAATAATAGTGTTTAAAAGATCTATCTGTTCCCCGCCCTCCCACCCCCTGTGCGCCCCCTCACCCCCTGTGTGCCCCCCGCTGTTCTGAAAATACTCACCCGCTCCCTCGTTGGCTGTCGCTGCTTCCTGTCCTGGCCGCACCTTCTACTGTATGCGGTCACGTGGGGCCGCCGATTACAGTCATGAATATGCGGCTCCACCTCCCATAGGGGTGGAGCCACCTATTCATGACTGTAAATGAGCGGCCCCACGTGACCACTCATACAGTAGAAAGTGCGGCCAGGACAGGAAGCAGCAACAGCCAACGAGGGAGCGGGTGAGTATTTTCAGAACAGCGGGGGGGCACACAGGGGGTGGGAGGGCGGCGAACAGATAGATATTTCTTTTAAACACTATTATTCATATCTTCTATGCAGCAAACGCTGCTGCGGTGAGTATTTTCAGAACAGCGGGGGGGAACACAGGGGGTGGGAGGGTGGCGAACAGATAGATATTTCTTTTAAACACTATTATTCATATCTTCTATGCAGCAAACGCTGCTGCACAGAAGATATAAATTGCGGCTTCAGCACCATGTGGGGGGACAGCGCTTACTGGAGCGCTGTCTCCTGCACGGCACAGGACTGCACACGGAGAACGTCCGTGTGCGGTCCGTGTTTTACACGGACCCATTGACTTTAATGGGTCCGTGAAATACATGCGCTCCCACGAACACTGACATGTCTCCGTGTTTGGCACACGGAGACACGGTCCGCAAAAAATTAATGACATCTGCACAGATGCATTGATTTTAATGTGTCTCCGATACGTGAGGAAACTGTCACCTCACGTACCGGAGCCACTAACGTGTGAAACCGGCCGTATTGTGCAAAAGAAAGGACTATTTATTTTATTTGTTTGGGCTGAAGAAAGGCTGATTTCATTTTGAGCTTGGAAAGTTTATGAAGGAAAATAAATTTTACTTTGCTTTTTGCCTGTGCATATCCAAGCGACTACTAGAGACTACCAGAGAACTGAACCCCTTCAATGTTTGTAAAAATAAGGTTGTCCCGAATTAGAAAAAAAAAAGTTTCTAAAAACAGAACTCCAACTCCATTTACCATAATGAATATGAACCACACAATACAGGTACAGTCCTTGCACAGGTACAATATGCTTGGAGCTGTTTCTAAAAGAGCAGACCAAAATGTTGTCAGTTTTTAGAATCCACTTTAAAAAATAGTAATAATTAGGCTGGAGTCACACACAACGTATAAAAAATTGGTCCATTTTTTACAGCCGAGATACACAGAAATGTTCTTGAACAGTGATCCCTATGTCATCTGTATTCAATGCGAGGATGCGATTTTTTCTCCAAAAAGTATCCGTGTGTAGTGTTCAGCGATACCGTCCGATACTTGAAAGTATCGGTATCAGAAAGTACCAGCCGATACCGGCAAAGTATCGGATCTAATCCGATACCGATACCCGATACCAATACAAGTCAATGGGACTCAAGTATCGGATGGTATCCCTGATGGTTCCCAGGGTCTGAAGGAGAGGAAACTCTCCTTCAGGCCATGGGATCCATATAAATGTGTAAAAGAAAGAATTAAAATAAAAAATAGGGATATACTCACCTCTCCGACGCAGCCTGGACTTTACCGCCGTAACCGGGAGCCTTCTTTGCTTAAAATGCGCGCGTTTAATGGTTTCCGTGACGTCACGGCTTCTGATTGGTCGCGTGCCGCCGATGTGACTGCGACGCGACCAATCACAAGCCGTGACGTAATTCTCAGGTCTAGAATTAGGCATCTAGGACCTGAAAATTACGTCACGGCTTGTGATTGGTCGCGTCGCGGTCACATGGGCGGCACGCGACCAATCAGAAGCCGTGACGTCACGGAAACCATTAAACGCGCGCATTTTAAGCAAAGAAGGCTCCCGGTTACGGCGGTAAAGTCCAGGGGCCTCCAGACAGGTGAGTATATCCCTATTTTTTATTTTAATTCTTTATTTTACACATTTATATGGATCCCAGGGCCTGAAGGAGAGTTTCCTCTCCTTCAGACCCTGGGAACCATACACTGTAAACTTCCGATTCCGATTCCCGATACCTCGAAAGTATCGGATCTCGGTATCGGAATTCTGATACAGCAAGTATCGGCCGATACCCGATACTTGCGGTATCGGAATGCTCAACACTATCCGTGTGTCATCCGTATGGCATCTGTCGGCTTGCAAAATGGACATATAATGGATCCATGGGCTCAAATATTCATGAAAACATATGTACAGTCTATATATATACATATATATGTCAATGAGACACATATATATGTATGGATCGCCCCCCAAAGGGGTACTCGGTACAGGGTCCTTCGGTTCACTGGGGGATGTCACGGTGGCTAACCCGGTCCGTGGCCCTGGGACTTCCGTATCAAAGGGAAAGGTCTTTAAAGGGATCAAGTTTATGTTTGTGATGCCACATGTGGTATTTGGTGAGTAGGGACCAACGCTGCTTTAAGGGGTCCTCTGGGGTGATGTTATGGCAGCTAGATGGTATACCTTCCCACAGGTGAAGTGTGTCCCTAGGGCTTCCCAGTGTGTGGATGGTGGTATGGTGAATGGCACAGTGAATAACGAGGACACAAGGTTGCAGTCTCTTTACCTTTACTGAAAACTTCAGCATCCACAGTCCAGAGCACCAGACCACAGGGTAGGCAGGGTCCAGCCACTTTGGAGGCAAGTCCAGAGTTCCCTTGTCCAGGTGGAAATCAGTAGCCTTCCCTTGCGCTGCGGTGGTGTTCTCCCTTACTGTCTATGGCTTCACATAAGGGTCTCACAGATGCAATGTTTCACTCTCTCTGTCCCCCGTATAGGTAGGACAAAACCCGTATGACTGGTGACGAGCCTGTTTATAGGGTCTCTCAGATAACCCGGCTCTGTGGGTGTCACCCTGCCTCCTTGGTGTAGGTGTGGACAGGTAACCTGCAATTAGCTGTCCTGCCGGTCTCTGAAATAAAGCGTTGAGGTCCTTACTCCCTCGGTGTTCCAGCTACCAGGATTTTGCGCCTCAGAAGGAGGCAGCCTGAGCGGGGCTGGTCCCCTTCTGGTATCCTCTCCTTTGCTTTGACTTCCTTCACGCTCGCTGGAACACAATTCTACCTTTCAATGTCTCTTTCTGGGAGCTGCAGCTCTGAGGGCATGCACAGCTCCTTTAACATTCTGTCCTCCTCAGACGGATGTCTGGAACTGACTGACTTTCCCTACAGACTACCAGTTATATACATATGGGGAGTGACCTAAAAAATAGAAGCAGAAGCTCCCCCTGGTGGTCTGGAGTGTGAAGTGTGTTGCATGTTTGTGATACCTGGATGCAGTTATCCTTCTTTGTTATTGTGACCCCCTGGCTAAAAACATCTGCCCCCAGACACCCACAGGGCAGTTAGAAGAGAGAGGCTAAAGGTACCTACACATTAAGCGACGCTGCAGCGATACAGACAACGATGCCGATCGCTGCAGCGTCGCTGTGTGGTCGCTGGAGAGCTGTCACACAGACAGCTCTCCAGCAACCAACGATGCCGAAGTCCCCGGGTAACCAGGGTAAACATCAGGTTGCTAAGCGCAGGTCCGCGCTTACTAACCCGATGTTTACCCTGGTTACCATCGTAAATGTTAAAAAAACAAACAGTACATACTCACCTTCTGCTGTCTGTCACACGTCCCCCGCCGTCCGCTTCCCTGCACTGTGTGAGTGCCGGCCCTAACAGCAGAGCGGTGACGTCACCGCTGTGCTGTACTTTACGGCCAGCTCTCACAGTCAGTGCAGGAAGCGGACGGCGGGGGACGTGTGACAGACAGCAGAAGGTGAGTATGTACTGTTTGTTTTTTTTTACATTTACGATGGTAACCAGGGTAAACATCGGGTTAATAAGCGCGGCCCTGCGCTTAGTAACCCGATATTTACCCTGGTTACCATTGCAAAACATCACTGGCATCGTTGCTTTTGCTGTCAAACACAATGATACACGGCGATCTGATGACCAAATAAAGTTCTGAACTTTCCTTAACAACCAGCGATATCACAGCAGGATCCTGATCGCTGCTGCCTGTCAAACTCAATGATATCGTTAGTCAGGATGCTGCAACATCACGGATCGCTAGCGATATCATTTAGTGTGAAGGTACCTTAAGTTGCAGAATAGAGAATGAGTGCCTTTTCTGGGGTGGCTGGAGGCAGATGTTAACTACTAACATTATTAGTGAGGGACATATAAAAATATAACGGATATGCAATGGTGGAGCGCCCCCACACCGCCGCAGGGCCTAGGGTGTTATGGTTCTCAATGGCAAGAGAACATTGCCCAGCAAACATAAGTACTAGCTCTTGGAAGGATGGAAACTAAACTGACCATGAACTAAACCTGCCGCACAACTAACAGTAGCCGGGTAGCGTTGCCTACGTTTTTATCCCTAGACGCCCAGCGCCGGCCGGAGGACTAACTAATCCTGGCAGAGGAAAATATAGTCCTCGCTCACCTCTAGAGAAATTTCCCCGATAGGCAGACAGAGGCCCCCACATATATTGGCGGTGATTTTAGATGAAATGACAAACGTAGTATGAAAATAGGTTTAGCAAAATTGAGGTCCGCTTACTAGATAGCAGGAAGACAGAAAGGGCACTTTCATGGTCAGCTGAAAACCCTATCAAAATACCATCCTGAAATTACTTTAAGACTCTAGTATTAACTCATAACATCAGAGTGGCAATTTCAGATCACAAGAGCTTTCCAGACACAGAAACGAAACTACAGCTGTGAACTGGAACAAAATGCAAAAACAAACGAGGACTAAAGTCCAACTTAGCTGGGAGTTGTCTAGCAGCAGGAACATGCACAGAAAGGCTTCTGATTACAATGTTGACCGGCATGGAAGTGACAGAGGAGCAAGGTTAAATAGCGACTCCCACATCCTGATGGAAACAGGTGAACAGAGGGGATGATGCACACCAGTTCAATTCCACCAGTGGCCACCGGGGGAGCCCAAAATCCAATTTCACAACAGTACCCCCCCCTCAAGGAGGGGGCACCGAATCCTCACCAGAACCACCAGGGCGATCAGGATGAGCCCTATGAAAGGCACGGACCAGATCGGAGGCATGAACATCAGAGGCAGTCACCCAAGAATTATCCTCCTGACCGTATCCCTTCCATTTGACCAGATACTGGAGTTTCCGTCTGGAAACACGGGAGTCCAAGATTTTTTCCACAACGTACTCCAACTCGCCCTCAACCAACACCGGAGCAGGAGGCTCAACGGAAGGCACAACCGGTACCTCATACCTGCGCAACAATGACCGATGAAAAACATTATGAATAGAAAAAGATGCAGGGAGGTCCAAACGGAAGGACACAGGGTTAAGAATCTCCAATATCTTGTACGGGCCGATGAACCGAGGCTTAAACTTAGGAGAAGAAACCCTCATAGGGACAAAACGAGAAGACAACCACACCAAGTCCCCAACACAAAGCCGAGGACCAACCCGACGCCGGCGGTTGGCAAAAAGCTGAGTCTTCTCCTGGGACAACTTCAAATTGTCCACTACCTGCCCCCAAATCTGATGCAACCTCTCCACCACAGCATCCACTCCAGGACAATCCGAAGATTCCACCTGACCAGAAGAAAATCGAGGATGAAACCCCGAATTACAGAAAAAAGGAGACACCAAGGTGGCAGAGCTGGCCCGATTATTGAGGGCAAACTCCGCTAAAGGCAAAAAAGCAACCCAATCATCCTGATCTGCAGACACAAAACACCTCAAATATGTCTCCAAGGTCTGATTCGTCCGCTCGGTCTGGCCATTTGTCTGAGGATGGAAAGCAGACGAGAAAGACAAATCTATGCCCATCCTAGCACAGAATGCTCGCCAAAATCTAGACACGAATTGGGTTCCTCTGTCAGAAACGATATTCTCCGGAATACCATGCAAACGGACCACATTTTGAAAAAACAGAGGAACCAACTCGGAAGAAGAAGGCAACTTAGGCAGGGGAACCAAATGGACCATCTTAGAGAAACGGTCACACACCACCCAGATGACAGACATCTTCTGAGAAACAGGAAGATCCGAAATAAAATCCATCGAGATGTGCGTCCAGGGCCTCTTCGGGATAGGCAAGGGCAACAACAATCCACTAGCCCGAGAACAACAAGGCTTGGCCCGAGCACAAACGTCACAAGACTGCACAAAGCCTCGCACATCTCGAGACAGGGAAGGCCACCAGAAGGACCTTGCCACCAAATCCCTGGTACCAAAGATTCCAGGATGACCTGTCAATGCAGAAGAATGAACCTCAGAAATGACTTTACTGGTCCAATCATCAGGAACAAACAGTCTACCAGGTGGGCAACGATCAGGTCTATCCGCCTGAAACTCCTGCAAGGCCCGCCGCAGGTCTGGAGAAACGGCAGACAATATCACTCCATCCTTAAGGATACCTGTAGGTTCAGAGTTACCAGGGGAGTCAGGCTCAAAACTCCTAGAAAGGGCATCCGCCTTAACATTCTTAGAACCTGGCAGGTAGGACACCACAAAATTAAACCGAGAGAAAAACAACGACCAGCGCGCCTGTCTAGGATTCAGGCGTCTGGCGGACTCAAGATAAATTAGATTTTTGTGGTCAGTCAATACCACCACCTGATGTCTAGCCCCCTCAAGCCAATGACGCCACTCCTCAAAAGCCCACTTCATGGCCAAAAGCTCCCGATTCCCAACATCATAATTCCGCTCGGCGGGTGAAAATTTACGCGAGAAAAAGGCACAAGGTCTCATCACGGAACAATCGGAACTTCTCTGCGACAAAACTGCCCCAGCTCCGATTTCAGAAGCGTCGACCTCAACCTGAAAAGGAAGAGCAACATCAGGCTGATGCAACACAGGGGCGGAAGAAAAGCGGCGCTTAAGCTCCCGAAAGGCCTCCACAGCAGCAGGGGACCAATCAGCAACATCAGCACCCTTCTTAGTCAAATCAGTCAATGGTTTAACAACATCAGAAAAACCAGCAATAAATCGACGATAAAAGTTAGCAAAGCCCAAAAATTTCTGAAGACTCTTAAGAGAAGAGGGTTGCGTCCAATCACAAATAGCCTGAACCTTGACAGGATCCATCTCGATGGAAGAGGGGGAAAAAATATATCCCAAAAAGGAAATCTTTTGAACCCCAAAAACGCACTTAGAACCCTTCACACACAAGGAATTAGACCGCAAAACCTGAAAAACCCTCCTGACCTGCTGGACATGAGAGTCCCAGTCATCCGAAAAAAATCAAAATATCATCCAGATACACAATCATAAATTTATCCAAATAATCACGGAAAATGTCATGCATAAAGGACTGAAAGACTGGAGGGGCATTTGAAAGACCAAAAGGCATCACCAAATACTCAAAGTGGCCCTCGGGCGTATTAAATGCGGTCTTCCACTCATCCCCCTGCTTAATTCGCACCAAATTATACGCCCCACGGAGATCTATCTTAGAGAACCACTTGGCCCCCTTTATGCGAGCAAACAAATCAGTCAGCAGTGGCAACGGATATTGATATTTAACCGTGATTTTATTCAAAAGCCGATAATCAATACACGGTCTCAAAGAGCCATCTTTCTTAGCCACAAAGAAAAAACCGGCTCCTAAGGGAGATGACGAAGGACGAATATGTCCCTTTTCCAAGGACTCCTTTATATATTCTCGCATAGCAGCATGTTCAGGCACAGACAGATTAAATAAACGACCCTTAGGGTATTTACTACCCGGAATCAAATCTATGGCACAATCGCACTCCCGGTGCGGAGGTAATGAACCAAGCTTAGGTTCTTCAAAAACGTCACGATATTCAGTCAAGAATTCAGGAATCTCAGAGGGAATAGATGATGAAATGGAAACCACAGGTACGTCCCCATGCGTCCCCTTACATCCCCAGCTTAACACAGACATAGCTTTCCAGTCAAGGACTGGGTTATGAGATTGCAGCCATGGCAATCCAAGCACCAACACATCATGTAGGTTATACAGCACAAGAAAGCGAATAATCTCCTGATGATCCGGATTAATCCGCATAGTTACTTGTGTCCAGTATTGTGGTTTATTACTAGCCAATGGGGTGGAGTCAATCCCCTTCAGGGGTATAGGAGTTTCAAGAGGCTCCAAATCATACCCACAGCGGCACCAGAGTCGACATAGGCATCCGCGGTAATAGATGATAAAGAACAAATCAGGGTCACAGATAGAATAAACTTAGACTGTAAAGTGCCAATTGAAACAGACTTATCAAGCTTCTTAGTACGCTTAGAGCATGCTGATATAACATGAGTTGAATCACCGCAATAGAAGCACAACCCATTTTTTCGTCTTAAATTCTGCCTTTCACTTCTGGACAGAATTCTATCACATTGCATATTCTCTGGCGTCTTCTCAGTAGACACCGCCAAATGGTGCACAGGTTTGCGCTCCCGCAGACGCCTATCGATCTGGATAGCCATTGTCATGGACTCATTCAGACCCGCAGGCACAGGGAACCCCACCATAACATCCTTAATGGCATCAGAGAGACCCTCTCTGAAATTCGCCACCAGGGCGCACTCATTCCAGCTTCGTCTTGCCCCTGAGATAGGGACATCAAGGCCTTTTCCGCCTGAAGCTCTAACTGAGGTTCCTCATAAAGCAACCCCAAGGCCAGAAAAAACGCATCCACATTGAGCAACGCAGGATCCCCTGGAGCCAATGCAAAAGCCCAATCCTGAGGGTCGCCCCGGAGCAAGGAAATCACAATCCTGACCTGCTGAGCAGGATCTCCAGCAGAGCGAGATTTCAGGGACAAAAACAACTTGCAATTATTTTTGAAATTTTGAAAGCAAGATCTATTCCCCGAGAAAAATTCAGGCAAAGGAATTCTAGGTTCAGATATAGGAACATGAACAACAAAATCTTGTAAATTTTGAACTTTCGTGGTGAGATTATTCAAACCTGCAGCTAAACTCTGAATATCCATTTTAAACAGGTGAACACAGAGCCATTCCAGGATTAGAAGGAGAGAGAGAGAGAGAAAGGCTGCAATATAGGCAGACTTGCAAGAGATTCAATTACAAGCACACTCAGAACTGAAGGGAAGGGAAAAAAAAAAAAAAAAAATCTTCAGCAGACTTCTCTTTTCTCTCCTTTCTCTGTCAATTAATTTAACCCTTTTTGGCCAGTCAAACTGTTATGGTTCTCAATGGCAAGAGAACATAGCCCAGCAAACATAAGTACTAGCTCTTGGAAGGATGGAAACTAAACTGACCATGAACTAAACCTGCCGCACAACTAACAGTAGCCGGGTAGCGTTGCCTACGTTTTTATCCCTAGACGCCCAGCGCCGGCCGGAGGACTAACTAATCCTGGCAGAGGAAAATATAGTCCTGGCTCACCTCTAGAGAAATTTCCCCGATAGGCAGACAGAGGCCCCCACATATATTGGCGGTGATTTTAGATGAAATGACAAACGTAGTATGAAAATAGGTTTAGCAAAATTGAGGTCCGCTTACTAGATAGCAGGAAGACAGAAAGGGCACTTTCATGGTCAGCTGAAAACCCTATCAAAATACCATCCTGAAATTACTTTAAGACTCTAGTATTAACTCATAACATCAGAGTGGCAATTTCAGATCACAAGAGCTTTCCAGACACAGAAACGAAACTACAGCTGTGAACTGGAACAAAATGCAAAAACAAACGAGGACTAAAGTCCAACTTAGCTGGGAGTTGTCTAGCAGCAGGAGCATGCACAGAAAGGCTTCTGATTACAATGTTGACCGGCATGGAAGTGACAGAGGAGCAAGGTTAAATAGCGACTCCCACATCCTGATGGAAACAGGTGAACAGAGGGGATGATGCACACCAGTTCAATTCCACCAGTGGCCACCGGGGGAGCCCAAAATCCAATTTCACAACACTAGGGGTACCCGGAGCCGGGCCTCTGGGTCTCAGTCCTGGGGTTGTCACGGTGGCTAGACCCGGTCCGTGGCCCTGTTTGTCAGTGGGGGACGTCCGGTAGAATAAGTGATGATGATGATGCAGTAACGGTGGTGTAGCGGTGCAGTTGTGGGGTGCAGGTCGCGGTAAATAACGAGGACACCAGGTTGCAGTCTCTTTACCTCTTTACTGGAGATCTCTCAGTCCGCAATCCAGAATACGGTTCACCAGGCTGCGCAAGTCCGGTCGGTCCGATGGCACTTCCAGAGTTCTCCTCACAGGTGGAAATCAGTGCCCTCCTTCTTAGCGCTATGTGTTGTAGTCCTTCCCTGCTGTGCTCACGGAAAGTACCCCACAACTGTTTTGTCTGTTTCTTAAGTTCCCTCACAACTCGATTCACTGATGTTCTTCTCGTATTCCATCCCTCCCTGTTATTCAGGTTGGAACGGCACCCGTTTGTCAGGTAGGCCTGGAGTTCTTCCGGGACCCTAGAGACGCCCCTCTCCCGCAATTGCCCCCCAAGACTTCATAGGTGATATGTGGTAGACAGCCCGCCTTAAACTGACTGCCCTGCCGCTGTTTGGAGTATGGCTTGAAGCTGTATGCTATTCCACTCCCTCGGCGTTCCGGCCACCGGTAATGCGCCTCAGTAGGATGTTGCTCCGGTCCTACAGCATGACCCCTACTGGTATTCTCCTTTTTGCTTGATCTCGTTTCTCACTCAGCACAATCTATCTCGCTTCTAGTCCTTTCTTGGGCACCGCCGCTATGCTGAGCAGGCACGGTCCCGTTACGTTCTTTCTAATGCCAAGCCTCTGTCAGGATCCCACCCCTGACAGAGACCCTACTGTCTCTTCCTCCACAACACCCTCTGCCACAAGGTGTTGCTTCGTTCAATCCAGTCAGCTTTCTTCTCTAACTTCCTGCCTGACCCCCAGTTTACCCACTATGGTGGGGAGTGGCCTAATGAATAGAACCCTTAGCTCCCCCCGGAGGCCCTGCTGTGAAACATATTGGTGTCTGTGATACCTGGTCAGATGAACTCCTTCAGTGCCATCGAACGCACCATGGCTCCCCATAGTGGCGGATCCACAGTACTGCAACGACCAGGACTCTGGGGCGCTGCAATGGCTTACTATATGTAAACCATGTCTCATATCCTGTCGGGTTCGGTAATGATTTAGCAAAAGCCGACAATTGTATTACCGGCTATTTGGCTATCTAGCGCTGCATGAAATATAAATATATATATATATATATGTGTGTCAATGACATATATATATATATATATATATATATATACCTATTCTATGTGTGGACATTTATTTTATCTATTCTATTCTAACCTGTCAGTGTGATTTTACTGTTCACCGCCCTGAATTGCCGGCTTTTCCATAGAACACTGATGTGTATTTCTCACAAGTCACACTGATGGTCCATGTGTAATCCATATTTTTCTCTCCCCATAGACTTGCATTGGTGGATTTTTGGAGGAATACACCGACAATCGCAGCATGCTGCGATTTTCTCAGCCCGTAGAATACGGCCGGGAAATATACGGCTGATGGAAGCTGCTCCATAGAGAAACATTGGTCCGTGTGCAATGCGTTGTTTTTGCGCCTCTCCCTCGTCCGTATTTCTCTATAGTGTGACCCCGGCCTTATGTCAATTTAAAAAACAGTAGTAACAGTATAGTATCCCCTAAACACCAGTGAATGTACTCACACTAATCACAGAACTTTTGTCTTTTTGTAACGCCATATTCATTGTTTTTCTGCATGCTTCAGCTAGAGGTTTAATTTTTTATGATTAATGGAACCTATATCCATCTAATTCCATGGGAAGCAAAGTAATTAACAAAAAATTAATAATAAGGGACATCTCAGAGAGCGCTATGATAAAAATTGGTGATAGCGTAATATTGTCATACGGTATATTTATACTGCAATGACTAATACTCCTAATAAAAATGGTCATTAAAAACATCCCTCTTGATAAAACTAAAAGACACAGAGGTGTGCAGTTTTTGCTTTACAAATTGCTCACGTACATTCTCCGTGCATGGTACATTTCCTGCTATGACTTTGCAGCAGCTGAGGGTTATTTTTCCATGATACACTAAACAGCTTCAGCAGCTTTTTGCTCTTGTAGTTTGAAGAGATCTGATGGAGAAAAAACAGCTGGAGTCAGGAGACATTAGCTTAATGACCTATTTCTTCCACCCTTCAGTCACAAATAAATGAAAGTATAATTGGCCTATGGTACAAGGTAAAAAGATTAACCGAGTAGGTGTATATGGATTTATCATAACGTTTATGTGCGTGTTTTATTAACGCATTGGTGGTATTCTTAATGGAGACCTCAACAAGTGGAGGAGGTTTATGGTGATTTTACAAAGTTTTTTTAAATTTTATTTTGTGTTGAGATAAATAAGATTTATGCTAGGGTCACACCAGCTCATTTTCGCTCATCCGAAAGAGTTGGGTGGATTATGCTAATCACACACTCATCACATTCTGATCAAAGTTTGATAAGTGTGATCCCAATTTGTCGGATGAGAAGAAGATGGAAAAAAATATTTGACTTCATTCTCTCAGTCCGTGGAAATTGGACTGTATACAGATGTTTTACGAATGCAGTTTTTCCACGGACTCAGGGTTTTCGTGGACCAAGGGCGAAAGTGTCTCAGTGGGCTCCTTTAACACATACCACAATTCATGGTGCCCAGCTACGGCAGAGAAATATAGGTATAGTACAATGCCAAAGATTTCACTTACTTCTTACATTACAAGAGTGATATCTATTGTACATTCTACAGTGCGCTCACTGAGGGGATTTAAAAGTCTGCAGTTACATAGAGTGACTGCAGAATTTTCATTTTAGATATGACAGTATAGTCCTCCATATAGTATTATGGGCACCGAATAGGGTTGAGCGACCTTTACTTTTATAGGATCGGGTCGGGTTTCACGAAACCCGACTTTTTCAAAAGTCGGGTCGAGTGAAATCGGCCGATCCTATAAAAAAGTCGGGGTCGGGGTCGGCCGAAACTCGAAACCCAATGCAGTGCATTGGGTTTCCAATGGTTCTATCGCTATACTTACCCTCTGATGCGCCCTGGTACTAACCGGGAACCTTCCTTCCTTAGAATCAGCCTTCCAGGGCCTTGCGGTGACGTCACGGTGACGTCGCGGCTTGTGATTGGTCGGGCGGCCCCCATGTGACCGCTCGCGCGACCAATCACAAGCCGCGACGTCTCCGTGACGTCACCGAAGGTCCTGGAAGGGCTGATTCTTAGGAAGGAAGGCTGCCAGAAAGAAGCTGAGGGTGAGTATATTCCTATTAGCTATATACTCACCCTCGTACATGCCCTGCTTCTTTCCGGCAGCCTTCCTTCCTAAGAATCAGCCCTTCCAGGACCTTCGGTGATGTCATGGAGACGTCGCGGCTTTTGATTGGTCGCGCGAGCGGTCACATGGGGGCCGCCCGACCAATCACAAGCCGCGACGTCACAGTGACGTCACCGCAAGGCCCTGGAAGGCTGATTCTAAGGAAGGAAGGTTCCCGGTTAGTACCAGGGCGCATCAGAGGGTAAGTATAGCGATATTTTTTATTTTAATTCTTTATTTTACACTTAAATCTGAATTCCGATACCAATTCCCGATATCTTAAACATATCGGGAATCGGTATCGGAATTCCGATTCCAGATTCAGAAGATCGCCGACCTCATGGCCGACCCCACACAGGGGTCGGGTCGGGTTTCATGAAATCCGACTTTGCCAAAAGTCGGCGACTTCTGAAAATAGTCGACCCGTTTCGCTCCACCCTAGCACCGAATAATCTTCCATACAGTATTAAGGGCCCTACATAGTTATTTATAACAGTATTATGGGCACCACAAAGTCCTCCATAAAGTATTATGGGCACCACATAATCCTCCATACAGTATAATGGGCCCCATATATTGCTGCATACAGTATAATGGTCCCCATATAATGCTCCATACAGTATTATTTCCCCTTATATTGCACAGTGTAATGGTCACCATTAGTGTTGAGCTATACCTTCCGATAATTGAAAGTATCGGTATCGGATAGTATCGGCCAATATCCGAAAAATATCGGATATTGCCGATACCGATACCCGATACCACTACAAGTCAATGGGACACAAGTATCGGAAGGTATCCTGGATGGTCCCCAGGGTCTGAAGGAAAGGAAACTCTCCTTCAGGCCCTGGGGTCCATATTTATGTGTAAAATAAAGAATAAAAATAAAAAATAGGGATATACTCACCCTCTGACGCGCCCTGGTTCTAACCGATGCAACCGGCAGCCTCCGTTCCTAAGAATGAGCGCGTGAAAGACCTTCGATGATGTTGCGGCTTGTGATTGGTCGCGTGAGCGCTCATGTGACCGCTCACGCGACCAATCACAAGCCGCGACATCATCGCAGGTCCTAAACTCCTCATTCTTAGGAACGGAGGCTGCCGGTTACATCGGTAAGGTCCAGGGGCCGCCGGAGGGGTGAATATATCCATATTTTTTATTTTAATTCTTTATTTTTTACATGAATATGGATCCCAGGGCCTGAAGGAGAGTTTCCTCTTCTCCAGACCCTGGGAACCATACACTGGGAACTTCCGATTCCGATTTCCGATATCACAAAAATATCAGAACTCGGTATCGGAATTCCGATACCGCAAGTATCGGCCGATACCCGATACTTGCGGTATCGGAATGCTCAACACTAGTCACCATATAATGCTTCATACGGTATAATGGACACCATATATAATGCTCCATACAGTATAATCGGCCCCATATATTAATCCATACAGCAGTGTTCCCCAACTCCGGTCCTCAAGAGCCACCAACAGGTCATGTTTTGAGGATTTCCTTAGTATTGCACAGGTCATTGTATGCTTGCCTGTCCAGGTGATACAATTATCACCTGTGCAATACTAAGGAAATCCTGAAAACATGACCTGTTGGTGGCTCTTGAGGACCGAACTTGGGGAACACTGCCATACAGTATAATGGGCGCATATATTACTCTATACAATGTAATGGGGCCCATATAATGTGATGTCGGCCCTGCATGGACTCATTGAATTGCATTGCCGAGTGCAATCTGAAAATCAAATGCAAATTGAGCATGCTGCAATTTTTTTCCTCTGATAGTCTCTTCTGTCCATGGAAAGAAATCGGACACCAACCCAAAATCATAGAATAACATTGGTCATAGTGCGATCGGATGTTTTGTGGAATCGTACTAGGACCAATTATACAGCTGTTTGCATGAGCCCTTACCCTCACATGAACTGAACACAGGAATCAAGTATTCTCATTTAATCCATTGGTGGCAAACAGTATGACACAATATACTATGTGCACAATGTGATATTGAAAAGCATTTGCTCCTTTTCAAAATTCTTGCAATTGAAAATGACAAGGATATTTAAGGAGGAAATATATATTTTAATGATAGGAAATTATTATCCCAATGATAGACAAAATCAGTAAAGAGAAGGGCAAAAAAGAAAGGGCTAATGTTGAGTGATCATTTTCCTTTTTTTTCTGTTATGCCTGTCTTTATTTATCTTACTATTTTTCTGTGTGATAGAGCCGATCAGTGTAAGGCCATCTTCGGGTGGCCATATTTTATGGTCCATATATGGACAGAAATATCCAGAATGACCGTGGGTCTTCTAACTTGAACTTATGGCCTCATAGGCAAATATGAAGCTACAAGTTCATGTCAGGAGTAGTGTTGAGCGATACCTTCCGATATTTGAAACTATCGGTATCGGATTGGATCGGACGACATCCAAAAAATATCGGATATCGCCGATACTGATACCCGATACCAATACAAGTCAATGGGACACAAATATCAGAAGTGATCCTGGATGGTTCCCAGTGTCTGAAGGAGAGGAAACTCTCCTTCAGGCCCTGGGATCCATATTCATGTAAAAAATAAAGAATAAAAATAAAAAATATGGATATACTCACCCTCGGACAAGCCCTGGCTGTCACCGCTGCAAGCGTCTGCCTCCGTTCCTAAGAATGCAGAGTGAAGGACCTTCGATGACGTCGCGGTCACGTGAGCGGTCACACGACCAATCACAAGCCGCGACGTCATTGCAGGTCCTACACTAACTGCATTCTTAGGAACGGAGGCTGCCGATTGCACCGCTGAGGTCCAGGGTCCGTCGGAGGGGTGAGTATATCCATATTTTTTATTTTTATTCTTTATTTTTTACATGAATATGGATCCCAGGGCCTGAAGGAGAGTCTCCTCTCCTTCAGACCCTGGGAACCACACGCACCGTACACGCCTGGGAACTTATAGGAACTTCCGATTCCGATTTCCGATATCACAAAAATATCGGAACTCGGTATCGGAATTCCGATACAGCGAATATCGGCCGATACCCAATATTTGCAGTATCGGAATGCTCAACACTAGTCAGGAGACCAAAGAACCTCACACAATGCAGTCCAAACATCCATAAAAAGTGAAAATGTATTAAATATTCATTAAAATGAGATAGTACAATAGAAAACAGGTAACCGGAAAACAGAGGGAAACAAATGAAGCACCATATGGTGGTACAATAAACCAAAGGACTCATGTCCACATCACTGCAACACTTGTACTGCCATTATTGTAAAGGGCCCATGGCCATGTACAAACTAGGATCAGTGTCCCCATAGTCATCAATAATAGTATCAAAAATCATGGCCAGAAAAATCCACATAAGCATGTAACTACCTGGTGATGATGCAGTGAGCGGTCCAGAGTCCACCCCGACGCGCGTTTCGGAGCACTAGGCTCCTTCCTCAGGGGGCATAAAATGATGATGACCCATATCGCTCTTAATAGCACCTTACCGGAAGTGCCTCAGTACACGCGGCACGCCGACCGCTGAATCCGCCGCATCACATCGCCAGCTGAGGCAGGAAACACGTGGGGCCCCACCTGATCCTCCATCGGGTAGCCAGAGAGATGCGAGACCCAGAAGAACGCGGGAGGCGCGCATGCGCGATACAGCCGCGGCCATATTGGAACAGGTAAAAAGTAAGGGCAAACAAATGCCCACCAACATGGATACGTAGTATATCAGCAGATGGGTATATAACTTAACAGTTACCATAATAATAAGACAACGACGTGCAAAAACAATAATTATATAAATCTAAATGACAAATAAACCCACTAAAAACCTAATACCCTCATGACAGGAACGATACATCAAACAATAGTAGATGGCCTGCCAAATAACACAGCGTATATCAATACAAATACAACTATATCTATATTAATTAGAGTCCAGCATATAGATCCTTGTCACAGCTCAATGTTGATTGAAGAATGAATCATAGATAGTGTCGATAGATCACAATCCAACACTTCTCCACCCAACTAGAACTTCCAGAGAACGGTGCATCTATAATTCTGATAAAAAATGGAATGAATAAAAACATAAAAAACAAGTACAAACCATATGTGCAACACCCAGGTGCACAGTAGATAGGAATCACAGAAAAGGTGCAAATCAGATATTTTCATTTAAACCATTGGGGTGGATGGTCTGAAGAGTCCAGATCCATCTAGTCTCTGCCTGGGCGAGACGTTTGCTAAGATTACCCCCCCTAATATTTATGCTCAATAGATCGATCCCTCGAACTTTAAGGCCAGAAGCATCACATTGATGAAATTCCCTAAAGTGACGTGGCAGTGTTTTGAGGGTGTCTGTGTCCTTACAGGTAGATGCCGCCTGTATACCCAAAACGTGTTCACTAACACGAACTTTAAGTTGACGTGTGGTCAATCCAATATACTGTAGATAAGACCACACGGGCAGGTGGCGTAGTATATTACATACCTAGAGACACATGATATATTTTGTTTGATGGTATATGTTTTAGTACCTCTAGAATCGGAGAAAGACTCAGGAGACCACTGACCTGAGTACAAAATCTTTGACGTATAATCCTATTTACAAGCGGCATAGTATAAGGCCATTTGCACAGGTTCAGTATTTGATGAGTTTTTTACGTTAGCATTTGTAAGGCAAAAACAAAAGTGGGTAAAAGAATGCAGAAGTGGTTACTAGTGATGAGCAAATATACCCGTTACTCGAGATTTCTCGAGCATGCTTGGGGGTCCTCCGAGTATTTTTTAGCTTTTTAAATCGGAGATTTAGTTTTCATCGCTGCAGCTGAATGATTTACATCTCTTAGCCAGCTTAATTACATGTGGGGATCCCCTAGCAACCAGGCAACCCCCACATGTACTTATGCTGGCTATCAGATGTAAATCATTCAGCTGCGGCAAGAAAAACTAAATCTCCGAGCACTAAAAAATACTTGGAGGACGCCCGAGCATGCTCGAGAAATCTCGAGTAACAAATATATTCGCTCATCACTACTCGTGACGTGTTTCTATTATACTTTTCCTTAGTTTGTTCCACTCCTGGTTTTGGTTTTCAAATATTGTGGTTAAAACTCACCAAATACTCAATGTGTGCACATGGCCTAAGAGTCACAATCATGTGGACCGTCTGGGTGCCAGTGGTCCATGGACTGGGCCTGAATGTAAAAAACTCTATACAGCTCATCATCGCTCCTTCTAAGATGTGCCAAAAATATGTATCCTCCATTTCTCCCTTTCCTCTCTTACTACAGTTAGGTAATATGCCATTTATTTATAATCTTCTTTTTTCCTTATCTAGTCAAGAATTGCCACTGGCCTGTTCTTGGAACTGATTTTTTTTAGGGATGTTTTTCGGCTCTGTAGTTGGTATGTCTTATTCAAAGACCATATTTGTTTAAGTGGGTCTGTTATGGTAGTTACTATTTCTTTAGTGAGTTTGATCTGGAGGTATTTGTAAGGGATCTGTATTCATTTTGAAAAGTTATTAAAGAGTCATATGGACTGTTTGGAATTCAATTGCCTGTATCACTGAGAGACATAAGAGACCAAAAAATTTGCATGAATTTTATATGTGACTTGTGGCGAGCGTGTGTGGCACCCCAGGAGTTGGGGTACCACAGTAGTGCTGCCTTCCTCTCGGGGAGGGTAGTGCTATGCCTTGAGACAAGTGAGATTCCCTTTGGCAGGTTATCGCACACACAACGCCTTCCAAATCCAGGCCAGGATGGGAGCTCAAAACCCTGTTTTAGGGCAGCTTCCCTGGATAAAGATCCTGGTTTGGAGGAGGAGCTAGTTCAGTTTGGACAGGGAGTCTGTGAGCAAGGACAGACAGGAAGGGAGCAGAGAGGAGATACAGGACTCAAGGAACCTATGAGTAGGTCTCCAAGGAGTCAGTGCGCAGAAACCGGGTACCGGGAGCCCGAGGCTTTTGTGGAATTCTAAGACACAGAGCAGTACTGGAGGGCATAGGATTACATGGACATTGCCCATTTGCACCTGTGGTATAGAAGCAACCTGGAGCCTGGAGTCACTGTGCGGAGACCCCCAGAAGGGACGGTTGAAGCTGCCTACCATTCAGGTACCTGTCCTGGCTGTGAATTCCATTCTTGGGCTCCCTCCGGTGGTTTTAAGTGGAACTGCTGCTCCTTGGGTTTAGCATTAGCAGCTGCTTCCACTGATCGTCTCTCCTGGCTCTGCTATTTAACCTGGCTCTGGGCTTCAGCCAGTGCCAGCTGTCAATGTTTCTTGGTTGGATTCAGATCTCTCCTTGGATTTCTCTGATAGCCTGTCCATTTCAGCAAAGATAAGTCCTTGCTTGTTCTTTTGTTGTCCACTTGCTGTGGACTTAATCGTTCAGCTCATGTTATGTTTTCTCTAGTCCAGCTTGTCAGTATGATATATTCAGCTTAGCTGGAAGCTCTGGGGAAGCAGATTTGCCCTCCACACCGTTAGTTTGGTGTGGAGATTTTTTGTAAACTCTGTGTGGATTTTTCTAGCTTTTAATACTGACCGCACAGTATTCTTTCCTGTTCTGTCTATCTAGTTAGAAGTGGCCTCCTTTGCTAAATCCTTGTTTCATTCTGTGTATGTCATTTCCCTCTCCACTCACAGTCAATATTTGTGGGGGGCTGTCTTTCCTTTGGGAATTTTCTCTGAGGCAAGATAGCTTTCTGTTTCCATCTTTAGGGGTAGTTAGTTCTCAGGCTGTGACGAGGTGTCTAGGGAGTGACAGGAACATCCCACGGCTACTTCTAGTGTTTGTGTTAGGATCAGGAACTGCGGTCAGTACAGATACCACCTCCTCAGAGCTCGTCCCATGTTGCTCCTTAACCACCAGGTCATAACAGTACAGCTGGCCAGCAATGTGTTAAATGCATCTCAAAAGAGGGAAAAAAAGTTCTGAGCCATTTTTTTTTCTGCAGCCTGTTTTGTCTTTTTTTCCCCTTTATCTCTGGGTGGTTCAGGATTTTGGCACTGACATGGATGTTCAGGGTTTGTTCTCTCGTGTGGATCAACTCGCTGCAAGGGTACAGAGTATCCAAGACTATGTTGTTCAGACTCTGGCTTTAGAGCCTAGAATTCCTACTCCTGATTTGCTTTTTGGGGACAGATCCAAGTTTTTGAACTTTAAAAATAACTGCAGATTGTTTTTTGCTTTGAGACCCCATTCCTCTGGTGACCCCATTCAGCAGGTGAAGATTGTCATTTCTCTGCTGCATGGAGACCCTCAGGATTGGGCATTCTCTCTTGAATCAGGGGATCCTGCATTGCTTAATGTAGATGCATTTTTTCAAGCGCTCGGATTGCTGTATGACGAACCTAATTCTGTGGATCAGGCAGAAAAAACCTTGCTGGCTCTGTGTCAGGGTCAGGAAGCGGCAAAAGTATACTGCCAGAAATTTAGAAAGTGGTCTGTGCTCACTAAATGGAATGAGTATGCCCTGGCAGCAATTTTCAGAAAGGGTCTTTCTGAAGCCCTTAAAGATGTTATGGTGGGGTTCCTCACGCCTGCTGGTTTGAGCGAATCAATGTCTCTAGCCATTCAGATTGATCGGCGCCTGCGCGAGCGCAAGGTTGTTCACCATATGGCAGTGTCCTCTGAGCAGAGTCCTGAGCCTATGCAATGTGATAGGATTTTGACTAGAGCAGAACGGCAGGGATTCAGACATCAGAATAGGCTGTGTTTTTACTGTGGTGATTCTGCACATGTTATTTCTGATTGCCCTAAGCGTACTAAGAGGGTCGCTAGGTCTGTCTCCATTAGTACTGTACAGCCTAAATTTCTCTTGTCTGTTACCCTGATTTGCTCATTATCGTCCTTTTCTGTTATGGCATTTGTGGATTCAGGCGCTGCCCTGAACTTAATGGACTTAGAGTTCGCCAGACGCTGTGGTTTTTCCTTGCAGCCTTTGCAGAGCCCTATTCCCTTAAGGGGCATTGATGCTACACCATTGGCCAAGAATAAACCTCAGTACTGGACACAGTTGACCATGTGCATGGCTCCAGCACATCAGGAAGATTGTCGTTTTCTGGTGTTGCATAAATTGCATGATGTTGTTGTGCTGGGTTTTCCATGGTTACAGGTACATAATCCGGTGCTGGATTGGAAATCTATGTCTGTGACTAGTTGGGGTTGTCAAGGGATACATAGTGATGTTCCTTTAATGTCAATTTCCTCTTCCCCCTCTTCTGAAGTTCCTGAGTTTTTGTCGGATTTCCAGGATGTCTTTGATGAGCCCAAGTCCAGTTCCCTTCCTCCTCATAGGGACTGCGATTGTGCTATTAACTTGATTCCTGGCTGTAAGTTCCCTAAGGAACCGACTTTTCAATCTGTCTGTGCCAGAGCATGCTGCCATACGGAGTTATGTTAATTAGTCTTTGGAGAAGGGGCATATTCGGCTGTCTTCATCACCGTTGGGAGCGGGATTCTTTTTTGTTGCCAAGAAGGAAGGCTCCTTGAGACCCTGTATTGATTATCGCCTTCTTAATAAGATCACGGTCAAATTCCAATACCCTTTACCTTTGCTTTCTTATTTGTTTGCTCAGATTAAGGGGGCTAGTTGGTTTACTAAGATTGACCTTCGAGGGGCGTATAATCTTGTTCGTATTAAACAGGGTGACGAATGGAAAACAGCATTTAATACGCCCGAAGGCCATTTTGAATACCTTGTGATGCCATTCGGGCTCTCTAATGCTCCATCTGTGTTTCAGTCCTTTATGCATGATATCTTCCAGAATTATCTTGATAAATTCATGATTGTATATTTGGATGATATTTAGATTTTTTCCGATGATTGGGAGTCTCATGTGAAACAGGTCAGGATGGTATTTCAGATCCTTCGTGCTAATACTTTATTTGTGAAGGGGTCTAAGTGCATTTTTTGGAGTTCAGAAGGTTTCTTTTTTGGGTTTCATTTTTTCTCCCTCGGCTATAGAAATGGATCCTGTTAAGGTCCAGGCCATTCATGATTGGATTCAACCCACATCTGTGAAGAGCCTTCAGAAATTTTTGGGCTTTGCTAATTTTTATCGCCGTTTCATTGCTAACTTTTCCAGTGTGGTTAAGCCCCTGACCGATTTGATGAAGAAAGGCGCTGATGTGATGAATTGGTCCTCTGCGGCTGTTGAGGCCTTTCAGGAGCTTAAACGTCGATTTACTTCTGCCTCTGTGTTGCGTCAGCCGGATGTTTCTCTTCCTTTTCAGGTTGAGGTTGACGCTTCTGAGATTGGGGCAGGGGCCGTTTTGTCTCAGAGAAGTTCTGATGGTTCTTTGATGAAACCGTGTGCCTTCTTCTCCAGAAAGTTTTCGCCTGCGGAGCATAATTATGATGTCGGCAATCGGGAGTTGTTGGCTATGAAGTGGGCATTTGAGGAGTGGCGACATTGGCTTGAGGGAGCCAAGCACCGCGTTGTGGTCTTGACCGATCATAAGAATCTGATTTACCTCGAGTCTGCCAAGCGGTTGAATCCTAGACAAGCTCGATGGTCCCTGTTTTTCTCCCGTTTTGATTTTGTGGTCTCGTATCTTCCGGGATCTAAGAATGTGAAGGCTGATGCCCTCTCTATGAGTTTTTTGCCTGATTCTCCGGGAGTCCTTGAGCCGGTTGGTATTCTCAAGGAGGGGGTGATTCTTTCTGCAATCTCCCCTGATTTACGGCGGGTGCTTCGGGAATTTCAGGCTGATAAACCTGACCGCTGTCCAGTGGGGAAACTGTTTGTTCCTGATAGATGGACTAGTAAGGTAATTTCTGAGGTTCATTGTTCGGTGTTGGCTGGTCATCCTGGGATTTTTGGTACCAGAGATTTGGTTGCTAGGTCCTTTTGGCGGCCTTCCTTGTTGCGGGATGTGCGTTCTTTTGTGCAGTCCTGTGGGACTTGTGCCCGGGCCAAGCCTTGCTGTTCCCACGCTAGTGGGTTGCGTTTGCCTTTGCCGGTCCCTGAGAGGCCCTGGACGCATATTTCCATGGATTTTATTTCGGATCTTCCTGTTTCCCAGAAGAAGTCTGTTATCTGGGTGGTTTGTGACCGGTTTTCTAAGATGGTCCATTTGGTACCTTTGCCTAAGTTGCCTTCCTCCTCTGATTTGGTTCCATTGTTTTTTCAGCATGTGGTTCGTTTGCATGGCATTCCGGAGAATATTGTGTCTGACAGAGGTTCCCAGTTTGTTTCTAGGTTTTGGCGGTCCTTTTGTGCTAGGATGGGCATTGATTTGTCTTTTTCTTCAGCGTTTCATCCTCAGACAAATGGCCAAACTGAGTGAACCAATCAGACCTTGGAAACCTATTTGAGATGCTTTGTGTCTGCTGATCAGGATGATTGGGTGACCTTCTTGCCGTTGGCCGAGTTTGCTCTTAATAATCGGGCTAGTTCGGCTACTTTGGTTTCGCCTTTCTTTTGTAATTTTGGTTTTCATCCTCGTTTTTCTTCAGGGCAGGTTGAGCCTTCTGACTGTCCTGGTGTGGATTCTGTGGTGGACAGGTTACAGCAGATTTGGACTCATGTGGTGGACAATTTGACGTTGTCTCAGGAAAAGGCTCAACGTTTTGCTAACCGTCGTCGGTGTGTGTTGGTCCCCGGCTTCGTGTTGGGGATTTAGTCTGGTTATCTTCTTGTCATGTTCCTATGAAGGTTTCTTCCCCTAAGTTCAAGCCTCGCTTTATTGGTCCTTATAAGATTTCTGAGATTATCAATCCGGTATCTTTTTGTTTGGCCCTTCCAGCTTCTTTTTCCATCCATAATGTTTTCCATAGATCTTTGTTGCGGAGATATGTGGTGCCCGTTGTTCCCTCTGTTGATCCTCCTGCTCCGGTGTTGGTTGAGGGAGAGTTGGAATATGTGGTGGAGAAGATTTTAGATTCTCGTTTTTCGAGGCGGAAGCTTCAGTATCTTGTCAAGTGGAAGGTTTATGGCCAGGAGGATAATTCTTGGGTTGTTGCCTCCGATGTCCATGCTGCCGATTTGGTTCGTGCTTTTCACTTGGCTCGTCCTGATCGGCCTGGGGGCTCTGGTGAGGGTTCGGTGACCCCTCCTCAAGGGGGGGGTACTGTTGTGAATTCCGTTCTTGGGCTCCCTCCGGTGGTTGTAAATGGCACTTTTGTGAATTCTGCACTTGGGCTCCCTCCGGTGGTTTTAAGTGGAACTGCTGCTCCTTGAGTTTAGCATTAGCAGCTGCTTCCACTGATCGTCTCTCCTGGCTCTGCTATTTAGCCTGGCTCTAGTCTTCAGCCAGTGCCAGCTGTCAATGTTTCTTGGTTGGATTCAGATCTCTCCTTGGATTTCTCTGATAGCCTGTCCATTTCAGCAAAGATAAGTCCTTGCTTGTTCTTTTGTTGTCCACTTGCTGTGGACTTAATCGTTCAGCTCATGTTATGTTTTCTCTAGTCCAGCTTGTCAGTATGATATATTCAGCTTAGCTGGAAGCTCTGGGGAAGCAGATTTGCCCTCCACACCGTTAGTCTGGTGTGGAGATTTTTTGTAAATTCTGTGTGGATTTTTCTAGCTTTTAATACTGACCGCACAGTATTCTTTCCTGTTCTGTCTATCTAGTTAGAAGTGGCCTCCTTTGCTAAATCCTTGTTTCATTCTGTGTATGTCATTTCCCTCTCCACTCACAGTCAATATTTGTGGGGGGCTGTCTTTCCTTTGGGGATTTTCTCTGAGGCAAGATAGCTTTCTGTTTCCATCTTTAGGGGTAGTTAGTTCTCCGGCTGTGACGAGGTGTCTAGGGACTGACAGGAACATCCCACGGCTACTTCTAGTGTTTGTGTTAGGATCAGGAACTGCGGTCAGTACAGATACCACCTCCTCAGAGCTCGTCCCATGTTGCTCCTTAACCACCAGGTCATAACAGTGTCCCATATATAAGCAGAGAGAACACTGACTAAGAAACCCAAATGTAATTAAAATATACTTTTATTGGTAACATTGATACATCAATATAAAATTTGGAGCAAGTGAGAACAAAAAAACAGGACAGAGGGACGCATGCTACTTACGGACCAGAAAAATATATATAATAAATCATATAAGAACATATATATATACCTGGTACCGAGTACCCCACTGCCCTGGCTGGGTGACTCATGTGCTTAGGAGTACATGTGTATCCATAGGTTCGTAGTAATGTTAGTCTGCACCAGGACTCTGCAAACCATACAATCTCTAAAAGCTTGAAACTTTATTTTGCCAATTTAAAAGCAGTGGAAATATGCTCTCCAGAAGCATAGCGGGACAAGAGCGACGCGTTTCGATCACTAAAGATCTTTATCAGCCTTGAAATTGGCAAAATAAAGTTTCAAGCCTGAATTTTACAGATATAGAGCTGGAACAAGTTCTTTTTTTTTCCTTTCTCCTGTGACTACGTTGATCACCGTGGAGTTCCTTGCACCTGCGGTGGTTACTCGGTGAGCTGGCTTTACTTACTATAGTTGAATCTCTAAGAGCTGCCATCATAGGAATCTAATTTAATAGAACAATTTGCAAATTAACCCTAGGGCAATGTTCACGCTGGCGCTCGTTTTTGATTTGTTGGGTTTCTGTTGCTTTTAAGAATAAGAGTAGCATTGTCTGCATTATTATTTTTTGCCATATAAATATAAAAAAGATGATTGCTGAATCAATTGGATACTTTCCATTATTGTTGAAATTTTTTCGATCTGTCATTGCTAAAAGAATGGAAGCCACAACATTAATGTAAAAAATATTGAAAGCAGATTGCCATATTTTTGGACTATAAGAAGCACAATTTCCCAAAAAAGTGAGGGTGCGTCTTGTAGTCCGGATGTATTTACCAGGAGTGTGACAGCAGCAGGAGTCTTGTGATTCTGCAGGCCCCGGGCTGGGAAGAGTGGGTGTTCGGTGGTCTGATGCTGAAGAGTGATGATCTGACTCCCATCCCAGGCTGGTGTGGCAGGTTCAGTAGTGCGGGGGCTTTGCCAACATTTTGTGAAAGCCCAGAGCCCCTGCACTTCCATTGCTGTAATGCAGTGGCCTCCGGGAAAATGGCCATCGGAGGCAGCGCATGTGCAGATTGAGATCTCGGTAGACGAGATCTTGGTGCCGAGATCTCATTCTGTGCCTGTGCCGCCTCCTGCGGCCATTTTCCCGGAAGCTACCACATTGCAGCAATGGATATGCAGGGGCTCCGGGCTTTCACAAAATGTCGGCGGAGCCCCCACACCACCGAGCACTGCTGAATCTGCGGCACCAGCCTGGGATGAAAGTCAGATAATCTCCAGACCACCGAACACCTCCTGGGACCCTGCTCTATCAGCGCTCCCGATCACCCCCCCCTGGTAGTCTGAATTCGAACAGTAAGATGGGCCCCATTTGACATATTCAATTTTTTCACTATTTTTTCATTCTGAACATTTGGGGTGCGTCTTATTGTCCGGTGCATCTTATGATCTGAAAAATATGGTAAACCTATAATGTTCTGTACTGCTCAGCACCAGGTTCCTGCCCCTGGGGTTGTTGCCATCTGAAATCAATCTGAGATAACAAAGGTACCAAATTACATTTTAAAAAGAACCATATTTTTACCTAACACTTCTACACATAGCCTAAGAATGATCGTGTATTAATAAATAAGATGTTGAAGTTTATTCTATATTTTGGATTACAACTTAAAGAAATATTCCCATTTCAGCCTTTCTATAGTTGAGATGGGAAAGGTCTCGTCTGAGTTCCAACTACTGGAGGTGGGACTAAGAAAACCATTGAGAAGACTGACCTAAGTTATGTTTACATGACGTATTTTGTGGGCAGATTCCGTCTGGAAGCTGTCTTAATAAGTGCTACAAAGAATGATCATAATGCACAGCAATTCCAAAATGCCTTCTTGTGTATATGCTCAATCTTTTGTCATTTCTGTTAACCGCCACAGACTTTGAAAGCCAGGAAGCGGTAATATAAAGTGACCTGAACATTTTTTGGGTGACTTCCACTCTGAAGTCACCACTATTTTATATGTAGAATGGAGAAATAAGATGCTGGCACAAAAGACATCCAAAAGACGTTACAAAAGACATCGCCAGCTTTTTCCTAAACTGTGTTCTATTTAAAAAACTATGTGGGTATGCTGGAAATTATTAAGAATAGAGATGAGCGAACCTTTCAAAGTTGGGTTCGGTTCGGCCAATGTCCCGATGGTGGAGTTCAAGCTCTTAGCTTTGGCATGTGTAAGAGGAAAGATTCTTTTATGTGACCACAACTACGGGCTGACTGCTGTGCTGAGAGAGGGTGAAATAAGGTGAACAGGACAAACCACTTTACTGTGAGTGAGTTGCAGGCGGAGATGTTATGGTGGATTGAGAAAGATGTGGTGTGCTCGGTGAAACAAAAACAGAAGGCAATTCCACTTCCTTACCTGTTTAAGAATGGATGAGAATGAAGTGATTAACCAAAGTCAGCATGGGTTTGTAACTAATAAGTCATGTCAACTAACTTAATTTCCTTCTTTGACAGAATCACTGACTGGGTGGATCAGGGAAACGCTGTAGATATAGTATATATTGACTTCAACAAAGCTTTTGACAAAGTATCTCATACCATCCTTATTGAAAACATGACTAAGTATGGAATGGACAAGGCAGCTGTTAGGTGGATTCATAACTGAATGACCTAAAGAGTGGTCGTAAATGGCTGCACATCCACTTGGAAGATTGCAGGACTCAGGAGGTCACATTTACTAATCAAAATTGTTTGGGGTAATATTGGGGTGCATGCACTAGGCCCCATTTCCTAATCCAAATTGTTTGGGCTAATACTGTGCTGCAGCAGCTAATCAGCGAGCACAATGGATTTTAATGGGGCGTTTTTTCCATATGGGTAGAGCTACTCACCCAGCCGATGTGAATTCAGTACCGCATTACATAGTATGATGATCACTATAACTCCTATACAAGTATGATGTCCTCAACAGCCCTCTTTATAAAATATGATGGGCCCTACAGTATATTATCCCATACACAGTATGATGGGTCCACAGTCTCCCTTTCATAGTACAATGGCCCCCAAAGTACATTTCCACATACACAGTATGATTTCCCGCAGAACCCCACACAAGATGAATCTGCACAGTTTCCCTGTAAACAGTATGATCGTGATAGTCTTCTTTCACACAATATGATGGCCCATAGCCTCATATACAGTACAGTATGATGCCCAATAGCTCTCTAAACACTGCATGATGGTCCATACCCCCCTCTACATGGTATGGTGTCCCGTAGCCCTCCAATACACAGTTTGAAGTGACATAGCTCGACTATACACAGTATAATGGATATGCAGAGGGAGTTGGAGGCTCATATGCAGGTTGCTGGACTGTAGTAAAAGAGACCTTAAAGGTGTTAGCTTTAGTTTATATTGGGAAAACCAGGCTACAGGTTCCCTTTAAGTTTCCTAGAAAATACTATGTAGGTATAGAAAAGATTAAATGTTAAATATCACCAATAAAAGAGTTAAGAATGTTCTCAACACCTAATGTATGCAAATTATTAACAATTTGTTGTAACAATGGCTGGCATTTATGTCACTTCAAAAGCTTTAATTAAACTCATTATCATTTCATTAGAGAACATTCAAAATGCCAAACCCCCAAAATGTAGTGTTTTCAATTATAAGCCTAATGCCACAAGGCACAACAAAACAATTTAAAAAATGAAAGCAGAGTCTTTGTTCTCTTAGATTTAACAAGTTCACTATTTGGTACACTAAATTTCTGACCTTCACATATTTAACTCATTTTCTTATATATAAATAATCAACTAATTTAAGATTATTTAAGTGTCGATTACTGATATTTTCATTGTACAATTTTTACTAATTATAATAACCTTATCTCTTCTTGCATTTTCTTGGTCAATTTCTCACCTTGCCTTATGGTTTAATTGTACTAATACGGACCTTGAACCTTGCACATGCACATTTTGTAACCTGAATTTTGCTCATGGTGATGATGATTTATACAATACCCACGAGGTCACTTTCCGATGATCTCATTGTTACATTATTTTACCTCTTAGGGTAGTTTTACACATATACATTATTCTCCACTGGGGTTTCCATATGAATGCCTGAAAAACATAATTCCGATGGAAAACCCAACAGAGTCCTGACAGAGTCATTCCATATTACAAGCTTGATGGAGACGTGCAAGTATCTTGGTCCTTGAGAACGCAGCCATGTACTAAGTTTTTCAAGCCTGTTTTACAAGACAAATGTAAAAAAGCTGTTTAACTTTTTGTTTAAATTTCATTTTTTGCTTACTTTTTTAATCCTCCTTAGGTAACTTAAACCTACGATTGCTTCATCACATTTACGATATACTGCAATACCACAGTATTGTAGTATTTAGTAAAAAATAATAATCTCTTATAAAGTCCAGCCATAAACTGGATTTTATAAGACTACCTAAATAATGGCATTGGAGACCTTCTTGGTGTAATCCATTGGCATCTCGCAAATGAGATGTCATGGCCATTTGTACCTTGGATAGCGTGGATTTTATATTGCAATCATTTAAATGCCACTCTATACACTGTTTTTCGATGTACGATGAACTAGGAAGGGATTAATAGTACCATTTTGACATATGTGTCATTATTTTATTGCTTCTTATTCCAGTTTTTGTATGTGGATAAATGAAAAAGAGCAATTCTGCCATTTGTTTTCGAGCAGTATGATTTAACTAATGTGCAATCTTTATAGCTGGGTTATTACAAATCTGGCTATACCAATTATGTACATAATTTATTAACTTAATGGGTATAGCGTAAAAGGAGATATTTTTATTTTTTGCAGTTTTTTACATTTTAATAATTTTTTTTTTCTTGTAGTCCACTTGCTTATTGGAACTTGAAGTTCTTTGGTCTTGATATGTAATATTAATTGTATTGCAGTGTATTTTTCTAGCCAGCATAAGGTTAAGAAGTGTTCTTGTAGGCTGGGTCTAAAAGGAGGACCAAGATGGCAATCATTGGGGCCATTTTTAGATGCCTGTCAGCCATGACAACATATTGGCATCTCTGTGGCCTGGTCTTTCCTGAACCAACTAGATGCAGTGGTTGCTATTGACCATAGCATTTTCCAAATTTTCACCAGGAACCATTATATATATATATGTATATATATATATAAATATATATATATATATATATATATATATATATATATATATATATATATATCAGGTGGGATCCTGCAGCTCATCGCATGGGTATACAAGCAATACCCATCCCACCAGCATGATGGCTGTAACCGTCACATAACATTACAAGGTTACATGTATAAGGTTAAAAGATTCAGTCATTGAACATTTTTTACATTTTGTCTTCAGTTCTCAGAGTCTTTGAATATAAAATTCATACATAGTTTGGTAATTTTGTCCTTTGTAACATGAAATGATCTTGACTTGTCATTACACATTAAAGCATGCATTCATCAATTAAACCAAGTAAAGACACTTGTTCTTGGTTTGTATAACCTTTATGCCTTTGCTTCCACAACGTAAGTTATTATGGGCATGAATTTCACATTGTAAAATACATATGGTTATAACTATGGCTATTGATATCGTCTTGAATAAATTTACTAAACTGAATTAATAAATATTAAAATGTGATCATTTTAATGCATAAAAGAAAATGCTACTGTACTGTGTACGCTGAGGCAGGGTCAGCGGTCATCTCGTTATTATGAGAGGACTTATAAAGCTGTAGGCAGACAATACAAGATCACACTATAGGTGATTGAAATAGAGGAGCTTCTCCTCCCCCCTTTCTGTGCAGTGACCTCTGCACATGTCAACGTATTATTTTTCTACTAGTTTTACTGGGAAGAGATCACAGATCATTGTTAAACTGCTTCAAATAATTATAATGTGGAATGCGTTCTCTTTTAAACTTTAGAAAAGTTTGATAATGGTATTTATATGTTGTGATTACTATTTTAAACATCTTTCATGATTCACTGACAGATATATCGTATTTTGCCTACAATCCTATTTATATTCATTTATACCATTTTACATCTTTCTACCCCTTTTCAGTTTGATCCCTTCTCTCTTTTCCTTCTTTTCTTCATCTTGTTTTTTCCATTCTTCTTTTCTCGTTTTCCTCTTCTTTTCCATCTTCTCTATCATCTTGGTTTTTCTTATTCACCTATTTTCTTTGGACATAAGAACCTTCCCATACATTGCACATTATACACATGTAGTCAAATTTGTTGGTACCCCTTGTTTAATGACTGAAAACCCCACAATGGTCACAGATATAACTTGAATCTGACAAAAGTAATAATAACTAAAAGATCTATGAAAATTAACAAATTAAAGTCAGACATTGCTTTTTAACCATGCTTCCACAGAATTTTTTTTAAAAAAAGCTCATGAAATTGGCCTGGACAGAAATGATGGTACTCCTGAAAATAATGTGACAAAAGGGACATGTTAAATCTAAGTGTGTCCGCTAACTAGCAACTCAGGTGTCTAAAATCTTGGAATCAGTGAGTGCTCCTGTATATAGGGCTACAGATACTCACTGTGCTGTTTGGTGACATGGCATGGGCAGACATACCGCATGTGTAGCCTGTGCGACTGCATCGGGGCCCGGAGGTGGAGGGGGTCCCTGCAGGTTGGCTAATAATGAGGGCAATCTTGCTCCTAGCCTGATTTCCCTCATGTGCGGTGGGCAGGGAGAGATCCCTGCGGCTCCACTGCCTACAAGAGAAAATAGCAGCGGAGCTGCAGCGATCTGTCCTGCTTCCTTCTCGCGCTTCCTCTCACACAGACAGCAGCACCGCTGGATGACATCATCATTCAGCAGCTGGCTGTGCCAGAGAGAGGAAGGCAACAGTGATTCTGTGGCAGAGCGTGCAGAGAGGTGAGAGGTGTGTGTGTGCACGCACGGAGAGGTGAGAGGTGCTGTGTGTGTGCATGCATGTGTGTAGGTGTGTGTGTACATGTGTTATGTGTATGTGTAGCAATGGCCGGGGGACCACAAAGGTGCAGGAAGACTACCGTACAAAAGATGAGGTGCAAACAAGAAAGGGTAGATTTATTGGAAGGCAAGGAATGAAGTGGATGAGGAAGATGCAAACAGGGGTTGCAATGGCAAAAGATAATTTACAAGAGTTATATTCTTTAGCTTGTCAGTCAGTGCTCCAACTGTTACAGACTCAATATATGTCACACAAGTAAATGCAAACAATAAACAAAGAATGATGCTACTCTATGTATAACCTACCTGGCCTTTACTAAGCAGGCCACACGGCTCCTGTGTACTGACTATTGAAGCCTACACTAGTCCCTGACATGTGCACAAAACAGGAACAAACTCACGGTGATGTTGGGGACTCAGATCCAGTCCCGGTGGCACCAAGCAGTCTAGTATGGTGGTGCACATGGCTTTCTGCCAGCTCCTTGAAATGTGGTCTTCTCCTTGCTTCTGGGCCCTGGAGGTGGTCCTGGAAACTGTAAATCCCTTTCTCAGTATCTTTGTGGCTTCTCAAACTCACACAGGACAGCCACTCTTGCTGCACCCGGAAAAGTCTGTCAAATTTCACAAGTCCACTCTGTTACAGGCTGTGGGTCCTCTCTTGCAGCAAACAACACACAGTTCTCTCAACAGCAGCTTCTGCACACACACACTGTCCAGGCTATACCCCCACCCTCTGCTCAGTCCACTTCATTCACACAGTCTACTGCAAGAGAAAAGCAGAACATTACATCACGTCAGACAAGGGGATGCAGTCTCTTAAAGTGATAGCGTGTTCCTTACTTTCCATAACAGCACCACCCTCTTACAATGTGCATGTATGCATAGCACTGCGGGGGAATGTGCAGAGGTGAATGGTGCTGTGTGTGTCTGTGTGTGTAGGGGAGGAGAGGGCAATAATGGGGTGAGGGAGAGGGCAATGATGGGGTGGTGGGGGAGGAGGAAACAATGGTGGTGGTGGAATGGGCAATGAAGATGGTGGGGGAGAAGGCAATGATGGAGGTGGTGGAAAGGGCAATAATGGGGGATGGAGGGGGGAGGAAATGATGGAGGTGGTGGAATGGGCAAGGATGGTGGTGTTGGAAAGGACAATGATGGTGGTGGTGAAAAGGGCAATGATGGGGATGATGGGGAGGAAGACATGGTGGATGTGATGGAAAAGGAAATGATGGGGATGGTAGGGGAGGAGGAAATAATGGAGGTAGTGGAATGGGCAATGATGGGGTGGTGGGGAGAAGGCAATGATGGAGGTGGGGAAGAAGGCAATGATGGGAGTGATGGGAAAAAAGGCAATGATGGGGTGGTGGAGGAGAAGGCTGTGATGGAGGTGGTTAAAAGGGCAATGATGGGGGTGATGGAGAGGGCAATGATGGGGTGGTGTTATGATCCTTAGTGGCTGAGGATCACAGAACTGACGAGCTAAGTAACTGAACATAGAACGAGCTCTAGGGAGGTGGTAACTGGACTGACCGCAATCCTGATTCTAACCAAACACACTAAAGGTAGCCGGTGAACGTGCCTGAATTCCTAGACGTCACGACGCAGCCTGAGAAACTAGCTACCCCTAGAGATAGAAAGTAAGACCTCACTTGCCTCAGAGAAATAACCCCAAAGATATAGAAAGCCCCCAACAAATAATAACGGTGAGGTAAGGGGAAAATACAAACGTAGAAATGAAAACAGATTCAGCAAATGAGGCCCGCTAGTACTAGATAGCAGAAGACAGATAGGAAACTGTGCGGTCAGTAGAAAACCCTATACAAAATATCCACGCTGAGAATTCAAGAACCCCCACACCAACTAACGGTGTGAGGGGAGAAACTCAGCCCTCTAGAGCTACCAGCAAGCAAGGAAATCACATATTAGCAAGCTGGACAAGGACAGACAATAAACCAAGAAACATATTGAACACTGATGATCAAAAAATGAACAAACAGAAACTTAGCTTCTCTTGGAGAGACTGATAACGAAGGTAGTCAGGAGAGATCAAAATAGCACTGAATACATCGACAGCAGGCAACAACTAAAAGTCCAGGTGAGCTAAATAGGAAACCAACTAGCAGATAACGAGACAGCTGATCCCAGCCACAGACCTGTGTTGTGAATTCTGTTTGTGGGCTTCCTCTGGTGGCTACTGGTGGTACTGGTTGACTTCTGTCTTCTATCTCCAGTGCACCTGTTCCTATCAGGAAATGGGAGTTTCCTATATAGTCTGGCTTCTCACTCATTTACTTGCCGGCTATCAATGTTACCAGAGCTCCTCTGTTACTTGCTACCTGCTCCAAGTCTGCTGAGTCAGATAAGTTTGATCATTTGTACCTTTTGTCCAGCGTGCAATTATATGAATCTTGCTGCTGGAAGCTCTAGTGAACTGAAATGACCACTCCGGTGTCATGAGTTAATACCGGAGTTTAAAGTCATTTCAGGATGGTATTTTGTAGGGTTTTGAGTTGACCGCGAAGTCCACTTTTGTATTTTCTGCTATCTAGTTAGTGGGCCTCTCTTTGCTGAACCTGTATTCATACTGCGTATGTGTTTTCTTCTTAACTAACCATTATTATATGTTGGGGGCTACTATTACTTTGGGGTTTTCTCTGGAGGCAAGCCAGGTCTGTGTTTCCTCTATTAGGGGTAGCTAGATCTCCGGCTGGTGCGAGACGTCTAGGGATAAAACGCAGGTACGTTCCCCGGCCACTGGTAGTTGTGCGTTAGGTTCAGCATCGCGGTCAGCTTAGATTCCATCTTCCTAGAGCTAGTCCTGTTTTTGCCCATGTCCCTGCCATTGGGAATCATGACAGTGCCCTGAGTCTTATGGATTGGTCCTTTGCCAGGCGTTGTGGGTGTAGTCTAGAGTCTCTGGAAGTCCCTATTCCTTTGAAGGGTATCGACTCCACACCATTGGCTAGGAATAAACCTCAATACTGGACACAAGTGACTATGTGTATGACTCCAGACCATCAGGAGGTGATTCGATTCCTTGTGTTGCATAATTTGCATGATGTCTTAGTGCTTGGATTAAGCTGGGGATGTCAGGGGGTTCATGGGGAATTACCTTTGGTTTCCATTGCTTCATCTACTCCCTCTGAGGTTCCGGCATTTTTGTCTGACTATTGTGATGTTTTTGAGGAGCCTAAACTTAGTTCGCTCCCTCCTCACAGGGATTGCGATTGTGCTATAGATTTGATTCCTGGCAGCAAATTTCCTAAAGGTCGTTTGTTCAATCTGTCTGTGCCAGAGCATGCTGCTATGCGAGAGTATATTAAGGAGTCCTTGGAAAAGGGACATATTCGTCCATCCTCATCCCCTTTAGGAGCAGGTTTTTTTTTCGTGGGTAAAAAAGATGGTTCCCTGAGGCCTTGTATTGATTATCGGCTGTTGAATAAGATTACAATCAAATATCAGTATCCTTTGCCACTGTTGACTGATTTGTTTGCTCGTATTAAGGGGGCAAGGTGGTTCTCTAAGATTGACCTTCGGGGTGCGTATAATTTGGTGCGGATTAAGCAGGGAGATGAGTGGAAAACTGCATTTAATACGCCCGAGGGCCATTTTGAGTATCTGGTAATGCCTTTTGGTCTTTCTAATGCCCCTTCAGTCTTTCAGTCCTTTATGCACAATATTTTCCATGAATATCTGGATAAATTTATGATTGTGTATCTGGATGATATTTTGATTTTTTCCGATGACTGGGAGTCGCATGTTCAACAGGTCAGGAAGGTTTTTCAGGTTTTGCGGGCCAATTCTTTGTTTGTAAAGGGTTCAAAGTGTATTTTTGGGGTTCAGAAGATCTCTTTTTTGGGGTATATTTTTTCCCCTTCTTCTATTGAGATGGATCCTGTCAAGGTTCGGGCTATTTGTGATTGGACGCAACCGACTTCCCTTAAGAGCCTTCAGAAGTTCTTGGGCTTTGCTAATTTCTATCGTCGATTTATAACTGGTTTTTCAAGTGTCGTTAAGCCTCTAACGGATTTGACTAAGAAGGGTGCTGATGTTTCCAATTGGTCCTCGGCGGCTGTGGAGGCCTTTCGGGAGCTTAAGCACCGCTTTTCTTCTGCTCCTGTGTTGCGCCAGCCTGATGTTTCACTTCCTTTTCAGGTCGAAGTTGATGCTTCAGAGATCGGAGCGGGGGCGGTTTTGTCACAGAGAAGATCCGATTGCTCGGTGATGAGACCATGTGCGTTCTTTTCTCGAAAATTTTCACCCGCCGAGCGAAATTATGATGTTGGTAATCGGGAACTCTTGGCTATGAAGTGGGCCTTTGAGGAGTGGCATCATTGGCTTGAGGGTGCTAGGCATCAGGTCGTGGTATTGACTGATCACAAGAATCTGATTTACCTTGAGTCAGCCAGGCGTCTGAATCCTAGACAGGCGCGCTGGTCGTTGTTTTTCTCTCGGTTTAATTTTGTGGTCTCATATCTACCAGGTTCAAAAAATGTGAAGGCTGATGCCCTTTCTAGGAGTTTTGAGCCTGACTCCCCTGGTGATTCTGAGCCTACGGGTATCCTTAAGGATGGGGTGATATTGTCTGCTGTCTCTCCAGACTTGCGACGTGCTTTGCAGTTGTTTCAAGTGGATAGGCCTGATTGTTGTCCGCCTGGGAGACTGTTTGTTCCAGATGAGTGGACCAGTAGAGTCATCTTGGAAGTTCATTCTTCTGTGTTGGCAGGCCACCCTGGAATCTTTGGTACCAGAGATTTGGTGTCCAGGTCCTTCTGGTGGCCTTCCCTGTCTCGGGATGTGCGTACTTTTGTACAGTCTTGTGATGTTTGTGCTCGGGCCAAGCCTTGTTGTTCTCGGGCTAGTGGATTGTTGTTGCCCTTGTCTATTCCGAAGAGGCCTTGGACGCACATCTCTATGGACTTTATTTCGGATCTCCCGGTTTCTCAGAAAATGACCGTCATCTGGGTGGTGTGTGACCGTTTTTCTAAAATGGTTCATTTGGTACCCTTGCCCAAGTTGCCTTCTTCATCGGAGTTGGTTCCTCTGTTTTTTCAGAATGTGGTTCGTCTGCATGGTATCCCGGAGAACATCGTTTCTGACAGGGGATCCAAATTTGTGTCTAGATTTTGGCGGGCGTTCTGTGCCAGGATGGGCATTGAAACGTCTTTTTCGTCTGCTTTCCATCCTCAGACGAATGGCCAGACAGAGCGAACTAATCAGACCTTGGAGACTTATTTGAGGTGTTTTGTGTCTGCTGATCAGGATGACTGGGTCGCCTTTTTGCCGTTGGCGGAGTTTGCCCTTAATAATCGGGCTAGTTCTGCCACTCTGGTTTCTCCTTTCTTCTGCAATTTGGGGTTTCACCCTCGTTTTTCATCTGGTCAGGTGGAATCTTCGGATTGTCCTGGAGTGGACACTGTGGTGGATAGATTGCACCAGATTTGGAGTCATGTGGTGGACAACTTGAAGTTGTCCCAGGAGAAGACTCAGCAGTTTGCTAATCGTCATCGTCGTGCTGGTAATCGTCTTCGCGTTGGGGACTTGGTGTGGTTATCTTCTCGTTTTGTCCCTATGAAGGTCTCTTCTCCTAAGTTTAAACCTCGGTTCATAGGTCCTTATAAGATTTTGGAGGTTCTTAATCCTGTATCATTTCGTTTGGACCTACCAGCATCTTTCACTATTCATAATGTCTTCCATCGGTCTTTGTTGCGGAGGTACGAGATACCGGTTGTTCCTTCTGTTGAGCCTCCTGCTCCTGTGCTGGTGCAGGGTGAATTGGAGTATGTTGTGGAGAAGATTTTGGACTCTCGCATTTCCAGACGGAGACTTCAATATTTGGTCAAATGGAAGGGATACGGTCAGGAGGATAATTCTTGGGTGACTGCCTCTGATGTTCATGCCTCTGATTTGGTTCGCGCCTTTCATAGGGCTCGTCCAGATCGCCCTGGTGGTTCTCATGAGGGTTCGGTGCCCCCTCCTCAAGGGGGGGGTACTGTTGTGAATTCTGTTTGTGGGCTCCCTCTGGTGGCTACTGGTGGTACTGGTTGACTTCTGTCTTCTATCTCCAGTGCACCTGTTCCTATCAGGAAATGGGAGTTTCCTATATAGTCTGGCTTCTCACTCATTTACTTGCCGGCTATCAATGTTACCAGAGCTCCTCTGTTACTTGCTACCTGCTCCAAGTCTGCTGAGTCAGATAAGTTTGATCATTTGTACCTTTTGTCCAGCGTGCATTTATATGAATCTTGCTGCTGGAAGCTCTAGTGAACTGAAATGACCACTCCGGTGTCATGAGTTAATACCGGAGTTTAAAGTCATTTCAGGATGGTATTTTGTAGGGTTTTGAGTTGACCGCGAAGTCCATTTTTGTATTTTCTGCTATCTAGTTAGTGGGCCTCTCTTTGCTGAACCTGTATTCATACTGCGTATGTGTTTTCTTCTTAACTAACCGTTATTATATGTTGGGGGCTACTATTACTTTGGGGTTTTCTCTGGAGGCAAGCCAGGTCTGTGTTTCCTCTATTAGGGGTAGCTAGATCTCCGGCTGGTGCGAGACGTCTAGGGATAAAACGCAGGTACGTTCCCCGGCCACTGGTAGTTGTGCGTTAGGTTCAGCATCGCGGTCAGCTTAGATTCCATCTTCCTAGAGCTAGTCCTGTTTTTGCCCATGTCCCTGCCATTGGGAATCATGACAGACCTGCAGAATGACAAAAAGAGCCACCAGAGGGAGCCCAAAGATAGCACTCACACAGTACCACTTGTGACCACAAGAGGGAGCCCAAAAACAGAGTTCACAACAGGGTGGTAGGGGAGAAAGCAATGATGGAGGTAGTGGAAAGGCAATGATGGGGTGATGGGGGAAAAAAGCAATGATGGAGGTGGTGGAAAGAACAATGATGGGGGTGGTGGGGGAGAATGCAATGATGGTGGTGGTGAAAAGGATAATGATGGTGGTGGAAAGGGCAATAATGGGGGTGGTGTGGGAGGAGAAAATGATGGAGGTGGTGGAATGGGCAATGATATGGGGTGATGGGGAGGAAGCAATGATAGTGGTGGTGGAGAAGCCAGTGATGGAGGTGGTGAAGAGGGCAATGATGGGGTGGGGGAGAGGACAATAATGGGATGTGGGGGAGGTGGACTTATAATGGACTTAGGAACAGGAGGAGGTGGAGGAAGACATTATTATCGCTTATTATGTCTAACACAGTCCCTTAGTATAGAGTGTACAAACTTATGTATAACACAGTCCCTCAGTATATAGTATACTCACTCTTCCTCCCCTTCTCCGCATTTCCACCCCTTTCCATTCTCCAAACTATTAATGTATATTAACCTATAACTTATATTACCAGATGTTGCTAAAAAATACTTTTGCACAGGCCAAAACATTGGACTATATCTGCTTTACACATTGCTAGATCAAATAAAAGTTGACTACTGTTAATGAATGATACTGACTATCTTCACTCTTTTCCGTGCTGGAGTTTTATAGTGAAGATATACTTGGACCACAGGCCTTTTCCTGTGCACACATCCTCCAGAACAGGAACGCTGCTGGCTTTTTCTCCTTACATTAGCAATTCAGATTAAATGGCTACAGGGTTGGACTGGAGCACCGGGGCACCGGACAATTCTCCAGTGGGTCCGGGTCCTTGGTGAGCCCCGAGCAGGATATAGCAGGGGCCCTCTGGTTCAACTGAATGTGCATCCAATGACACACATTCAGTTGAAATGTATTGCGGTGCAGAAAGTCTGCACTATAACAGTTAACAAGGCCGTCGGCTGACATCAGTGTGCCCGTTGCAGAAGGCGCATGAAGGTGACTTAACTGATGTCAGCTGCTGACCGTGCTGAATCTAAAGGTAGAGGATGTCGGGAACGTAGGCAGGAAATATTTTTTTTTTCTTTTTTCTTCTTCTTCTGTGGATGCGGCATAATATTGGGCTAGGACCAGAGACATGGGGGACACAGACCAGGGACATGGGGGCCATGAACCAGAGACATGAGGGCCATGGACATTTGTAGCTTGCAAATATATCCTAAAACAAGACAGATTGAAGGGAGATAATCTAAAAGATTTCATCATGAAGAAAATTTCTTCTACGGTCCTGAAATGGTTAAATCAAAACCAGGGACTGTGAATGGGAACTGAGACTGTATATTTCTCTTCGCAATCTGACCCTTGATGAATACCATTGAGTAAAAAGAATCTTGAGAGATCAGTCAACCCTTATTCGTATTAAAATAGACTACTGTACAAAATTTGAAGCCATTCTAAGTATGTGTTCTATGGACCTGATACTGCTTATTTTTGAATATCTACATACAACAATAAGTGAAATGATGAAGGAAAAAAAAAGATTAAAAGCATTGAAGAAAACCTTATTAGCACTATTCCACCTAATGAATGGCATATAATTTTCATAGAAAACTGCAAAATCTACAGCTGAATTCAAGAAAAAATTAGAAATCAAGAAAAGATCCAAGATTTCAGAGCTAATAGAGGATTATCTCTACAGGTGAGTGTACAGATGGCAGGACACATGGTTAGCCAGACAAGGCAAATATATAAATTCTCCCTTCATCAATTGTACCGTTTTGGCGGACCGTCGGCACAAAAAAATTACATGTAACTTTTTTTGCGCGTCGTGTCCGCCCACTCCTCCCCGGACCTTACAATGGGGCAGCGGAAGCGTCGTAAGACTGCTTTCGCTGCCCACGTCGGGCATTATTTTCACAACGCGCGTTGGCACGTCGGGCCAACGCATAGCGACGGCCCCGTGCCGACGCTAGTGTGAAAGCAGCCTTAGCTGAAAAACTTTGTCAACTAGGCCTTGGAGAAATCATTAACACAGAAGTTTGCTATTTTTTTCTCCCTTTGAATGTTTACTCAATGATCTGAATAAACAACAGGCACTACAACGCTTAGTGGGTTATTAATTTAGTTGAATAACAATCATATCACATTTTATTAGAAATTGAATCCAGGTAACGATAAAGGGTTCACTTATTTTTTACAACTATATATTGGGCATGTAAAGGGGTCACTGGAGACTGTAAACAACTCTCTGTATTCAGCAGTGGAAAAATACAATAATTGTTTAGAAAGTATTAAGATTAAGAATAGTGCTATTCTCAGTTTCCTGGAAAAACAATAACTCAGACCCATAAAAATAACATGTAAGCTAAAGTAAAATAAAGCAATAATAAATCTTACAAGAAGGAGTTGTCTGGAAAATCTTGTGTACAATCTAATTTAAGGTGTTACGAAACATTTTGAATCATTTTTCAAAACGTAAAAAAATAATTTGTATTCAACCAGTGTACAGCTAAAAATGATCATTGAATTGTTTCTGGCTCCTATTAGGCTTCTAAAAGGAACTTTGACACAAAGTAATATCTTTTGCAACTCTCTAATACAGACTATTTACAGATAGAAACGTAAACAAGTATATACTTGGGGGGTGCAGAGGTTGGTGTATACATACAATAGGTCCACGCACACAGTTGTATTACAGTTTTGTCCATTGATCCATTCTCCAGTGTGCCTAAATGGGGACACACAATAGATTTCTTCATGAATTCATACTGATTTTGCGAGGAAAGAAAAACAAAATGTGTCATGTTCAGGGTGAAAGGATTAACATTGATAATCATGTTACAAATGTACCTGCCAAAAGGAAGCATATTATAGAAGCAAATGAACAGTTAGATATTTAATTTGATGTGTTGTGAGATGGAACAAGGAGTAATCTTAATGAACTGATTGACTTTGACATGAGCAAAATCTTAATATTTAGACAACTAAGTTAGAGCACCTGCAAAATGGCAGATCTTGCGGGATGTTCCCAGCATATAATGTTTTGTACCCAAAATTAGGCATCAAGAAAAGTTGAAATAATGACATTGACATGGGTCATTGATGCCCAAGGATCGTTGAATACATCCTTTCTGCGTCTGTGCAAGGACAGCTTGAAATCATTGGTGGAACAATGAATTCCTAATTTTTCCAGGAAATTTTAAAGAAAATTGTCAGGAAGTCTATCCATTAGCTGAAACACAAAAGTACGTGGGTCATGAACCAAGAGACTGACCAAGAGCACACAAGTTGTTCTACTAAAGAATGGCTACAGAAGACTAGAGTCAAAGTTTTGGAAAGGCAGAAGATAGGGGATAACTTTCCGATTGCTGAGGGTCCAACAATCCTGACAACCGGCTGAATGGAGTATGTAAAGTGCCACCCCCAAAATATTGCCGCTTTAGGCACTTGCTCTAGGGTGCTTAATGGCAAACTCAACAATGTTTGCAGTAAGACATCAAAGTCATAAAAGTCAAAGGAAGCTGTACTAACTACTAAAGACACTTGTCACAAAAAGGTCAGAATAATTCTAAGAATGCAGTAGTCATTAAAAAATAAGGGGCCAACATACAGTATCAATGGTGCAGCTGCACAAGGACCCAAGAGAAAAGGGGTCCATTTCCACCTCCAAAGCAGGTAAAATTGTGCAATATGAGACAATATTGGATTGGAAAGGGCACATATATTGTTCTTGTACAAGGACCCTCTTCTGTCTGTGACCGCCCCTGATTAAAAGTATCATTTTCTGTTGAATTTGGAGAAACCACTCGTTTTAGTTCTCTTCATCCATAAGCAACATAAATTTTGTACATTTTGATAAAAAAACAACATTTATTGGGAATTAAATAATTTTGATTGCCACTCTATATGTATCATGGATGCTATGAAATGATATTCTGTTCCATGGTGAACATACCTTTTCTGCAATACAGAAAACTCCAATAACTTGCAAAACTGTGTCCATTTCTCCTTGGAGTATGAATCACTTCTGTCATAAAAGACCTGTAATATAGAAGACAAAAACTTAAGATAAAATTCAGAGAGGAGTGAACATTTTTCGATTTTAATTATTTCAATGAAATGATTTTAAAGGTAGACCATTTTAAAAGACAGTTCGAGTCTGTGAGGACAGAATTACAGCTCATTTATCTGATTAGAATGGAAATCAGGATCTCTTTGCTCCCTGCTGAATCACTGATATTTTAATAAGATAAATTGTTTCTGTCTCAGTATGATTTCATATTATATTTTAACCATTTAACAATGAATTACAAATGATTTGTACGTGTTGATATCTTCTGCTGTGATACAAGCAAGAACATGAATGTATTGATTAACCCCTTCATGACCTTGGGATTTTTCGTTTTTCCGTGTTCATTTTTCACTCCCCTCCTTCCCAGAGCCATAACTTTTTTATTTTTCCGTCAATTTGGCCATGTGAGGGCTTATTTTTGGTGGGACGAGTTGTACTTTTGAACGACATCATTGGTTTTACCATGTCATGTACTAGAAAACGGGAAAAAAATTCCAAGTGCGGTGAAATTGCAAAAAAAGCGCAATCCCACACTTGTTTTTTGCTTGGCTTTTTTGCTAGGTTCACTAAATGCTAAAACTGACCTGCCATTATGATTCTCCAGGTCACTATGAGTTCATAGACACCTAACATGACTAGGTTATTTTTTACCTAAGTGGTGAAAAAAAATTCCAAACTTTGCTAAGAAAAAAAAAAATTGCGCCATTTTCTGATACTCGTAGCGTCTCCATTTTTCATGATCTGGGGTCGGTTGAGGGCTTATTTTTTGCGTGCTGAGCTGGCGTTTTTAATCATTCGAATTCGGTGCAGATACATTCTTTTGATCGCCCGTTATTGCATTTTAATGCAATGTCGCGGCGACCAAAAAAACGTAATTCTCGCATTTCGATTTTTTTTCTCGTTACGCCGTTTAGCAATCAGGTTAATGCTTTTTTTTTATTGATAGATCGGGCGATTCTGAACGCGGCGATACCAAATATGTGTAGGTTTGATTTTTTTTTTTATTGATTTATTTTGATTGGGGTGAAAGGGGGGTGATTTAAACTTTTATATATTTTTTATTTTTTTCACATTTTTTTAAACTTTTTTTAACTTTTGCCATAGAAGCAGGCACAGCACGATCGGCTCTGCTACATAACAGCGATCATCAGATCGCTGCTATGTAGCAGAAAATCAGGTGTGCTGTGAGCGCCAACCACAGGGTGGCGCTCACAGCTATCCGGGATCAGTAACCATAGAGGTCTCAAGGACCTCTATGGTTACAATGGAGAGGCATCGCCGACCTCCGATCATGTGACGGGGTCGGCAATGCGCTCATATCCGGCCGGCCGGCCGGATGCGGTAGTTAAATGCCGCTGTCTGCGTTTGACAGCGGCATTTAACTAGTTAATAGCGGCAGGTGAATCGCGATTTCACCCGCCGCTATTGCGGGCACATGTCAGCTGTTCAAAACAGCTGACATGTCCTGGCTTTGATGCGGGCTCACCGCGGAGCCCTGCATCAAAGCAGGGGAGCTGACCTCGGATGTACTATCCCGTCCGAGGTCAGTAAGGGGTTAAGACTCAATAGTAGGAGAAAATGTACCGTATATACTCAAGTATAAGCCGACCCGAGTATAAGCCGAAACCCCTAATTTTGCCACAAAAAACTGGAAAAACTTAATGACTCGAGTATAAGCCTAGGGTGAAAAATGCAGCAGCTACCGGTAAATGTAAAAAAAAAAATAGATACCAATAAAAGTAAAATTAATTGAGACATCAGTAGGTTAAGTGTTTTTGAATATCCATATTGAATCAGGAGCCCCATATAATGCTCCATACAGTTCATGATGGGCCCCATAAGATGCTCCATATTAAAATATGCCCCATATAATGCTGCACAAAGGTTAATAATGGCCCTATAAGATGCTCCATAGAAACATTTGCCCCATACAATGCTGCATAAATGCTGATTATGGCCCCATAAGATGCTCCATACAGACATTTGCCCCATACAATGCTGCACAAATGCTGAATATGGCCCCATAATATGCTCCATAGACAAATTTGCCCCGTATAATGCTGCACAAATGCTGATTATGACCCCATAAGATGCTCCATAGACACATTTGCCCCTCCACAAATGCTGATTATGGCCCCATAAGATGCTCCATAGAGATATTTGTCCCATATGCTGTTGCTGCGATTAAAAAAAAAAATCACATACTCACCTCTCATCGCTCAGGCCCCCGACACTTGCTATAGTCACCTGTCGGCGTTCCACCGCTGGACGCCGCTGTGTCTTCCGCGTCCTCTGCATTGAAGTTCAATAGGGAGGGCACACGGACCCTGTGAACATCACACCCGTTATCTTACTAAGAGGTAATTGATATCTTTTGATTTCTACTAAAACCTTTGGGACAATGCCTCTCAAGATAACATATATATTCGTATGATCCCTCATTATACACAACAAGATGGGTTTTATGTCTAATTATAATAGGCAGTATATATATGTTTGCTATTTGCACAAATTCTTGGTATTTATGGGGAGTACTAGCCCTTTTTGGGCTTAATGATTAATGCGGGTGTTGTTTGTCCCTGGCTCCGTGCGCCCCTAGTATGCCTACACGCCTATGCGGTGTCTGTGTACACCATGCGGCACTATACCTCACCTGTTCTCTGTAATGTCATACATTTTTGGTGTATTTTCTAATTTTAATAATTAATAAAGGTAATTTATACATATTGCTTTATATGGACTTATAGGTCGCTTCTTTTGGGTCCTTGTGGCCCACTTTCTTGCTATAGTGTTTTCAGCGACTAGTCCTGCTATGTAGTCTTTTGTTTTGTCCTTTCTCTTCAGCATATAGTATCAACTAGCTTTAGCTATACTTGAATAGGGACTGGCTTTAAGTATGCTGGTTATTGTTGTGTTTTTGGTTAATTGAAGTTCAGGTAGAGGGCGGCGCGCACACTAATCACGTAATCGCCCCCTCTGACCTGAGCATCACTGCAGAGGACGCAGAAGACAGAGCGGTGGTGGAACGCGGTCAGGTGAATATTGCGCAATGCCCCCGTTATACTCACCTGCTCCTGGCGCGGTCCCTGCACGTCCCTGGTTCTCCGGCGCCGGCAGCTTCTTCCTGTATTGAGCAGTCACATGGTACCTCTCATTACAGTAATAAATATACGGCTCCACCCCTGTGAGAGTGGAGTCGGGTCCATATTCATTACTGTAATGAGCGGTACCATGTGACCGCTCAACGGTGGAAGAAGAGAACCAGGGACATGCAGGGATAGCGCCAGGAGCAGGTGAGTATGATTAGACAGCTGCCGCTCCCCTTCCCCTGCCTACCCCTGGGAATGACTCAAGCATAAGCCGAGAGGGGCAATTTTAGCCTAAAAAATGGGCTGAAATTCTCAGCTTACACTCGAGTGTATACAGTATTTGTTCCTGAAGAGTTTCTCTAAGGGCTTGTTTACACAACCGTAATTTTTGGCCCGAAGGCTGTCTATGAAAAAAATTGGACAGCACTCTTAACTAACGTTATTTAATGGGGCAGTGCAGATGAGCAATTTTTGAAAAAAAATTGCAGAATGCCCTAATTTCTTCCATTCTTTGGGTGAGACTCGCCCATTGAAGTAAAAGGGTGCATCCCAAAAAATAATCGGATGCCATAGGGAGCCAGAGTATAGCATCCATTATTAACAGATACATTGAAATTCTGTAACATAAGAAAATATGAATGTTCTTGCAAGTTATGAATAGCTGCTGTAAATGGGAAGTTTGAGTTTTGAGGATGACACTCTGAGCATTTTTTATAAGGTCATGTGAACCTACCATTATATGGAGAGAGATAAAGATACAGGTGCTTCTCACAAAATTAGAATATCATCAAAAAGTTAATTTATTGCAGTTCTTCAATAAAAAAAGTGAAACTCATATATTATATAGAGTCATTACAAACAGAGTGATCTATTTCATGTGTTTATTTCTGTTAATGTTGATGATTATGGCTTACAGACAATGAAAACCAAAGGTCATTATCTCAGTAAATTAGAATACTTTGTAACACCAGCTTGAAAAATGATTTTAAAATCCGAAATGTTGGCCTACTGAAATGTATGTTCAGTAAATGCACTCAATACTTGGTCGGGGCTCCTTTTTCATCAATTGCTGCATCAATGCTGTGTGGCATGGAGGTGATCAGTCTGTGGCACTGCTGAGGTGTTATGGAAGCCCAGGTTGGGAAAAGTGGCTATTTGTAGTTTGTGGGGTCAAAGTGGTGGATTTCAATTTACATTTGTAATGGTGGGTTCCATAATAACTAATGACCAAGTTCCATAAAACTGCAATGACCGAATTCTAGCTTAAGGACGTCGACATGAAGGTTTGACAAGATGAAGAAGACAAAGGCTTAAAATAAGGTAAGACATCAGCCGTGAATTACCGGGTATAAAGATTTATTCTGTATAGGGATATGTTTACACGAAGTGATCAACGGCACTAAACAACCACCGATCGGTAGACCATTACCAATCAGCAGTCATGTACTGTTTTCTGTCTGTTTAAGCAGGCTATCTTTTGGAGGTTGAAATGGGCCTTCAAACCTCTTAAGCCCGTGTGCAGCTGCACAGGTTGCACCAATGATATGTCTGCCCCTGAGGGTGGCAATACTATTGGCGAAACTAAATCAAATAAATAAGGGGGGCAAGTTTTATCAACTTTAAAGCATCTAGTAGCTTTCTACTATCAGTTAGGTTGCATGTAACGGAGCTTCATAGTTGACAATTACTGTTAATTTATATTACGGGCCGACTGTAGAAGTGCTTTATGATGGGCTAATGGAAGACAAGAGGCCCATGCTGTTTACTGTTCTTGCACAGGGGGCCTATAATGTCTTTGTCTGCCCTTGAATGATGGGGTCCCTTGTGATGCAGTACAGTTTTAGTTCGTAATGGTTTTTCTTTAGGAACAACACAGGGAATCATAAATCATTTACAATGGCTTTCAATTGGGCTAAATGTTTTACAAAGCAGTTTTCTCTTGTTACCAAAATCTGCTGAGTGGCCTTTTATTCCAAAGCCGGTGGAAATAATTTATCTAAATGTAATAAACAATCAGAGCACAGTAGCACCATTATATAGATATTTTACACCTGTTTAATACATGGAATGCATGTATACATCTATTATGTTGTGTTGACCATGATGCATGTTATTCCCCTAAGAAATGACATGTGAGACGAATTTCACTGGAGAAAATACTTTGTTAGAAAGGCTAATGAAGCTTATCAGAGCTTGCTTCTGCTCCAGATTGTATGTTTTCCTGCACATAATAAACTCGAGTTTCAGTCATAAGTCCAGGTTTATGATAATGTGCATCTATTGTATTATACATCATTATTGCATAAGGATGCCAGAATATAAAATGCGGAAAACACTAAGTTGCAATATGAATCTAAGTGACCTCTCACGGTTTTATTTTCAGCATTTTTATTTTCAGCACACATTGGCAACAGGATTTATGTCAGGAGTTTGTCATTTGGTACAATTAATTGTGATATCTCAATAGGAAATCTCCTATATCACTGTGCTGTAGATTTAGCCCTGTGTATATTGAGATTCCAAAAGAAATTCAGCATTTAAATATCCTTCTATTAGGTCTAGAGATTATATATTACTTTAAAGGGGTGGTCCGGAACCAAAATGTACTTTAATCCTGAATGCCTGTATATTTAATGTCATAATTATCTAATCTGTTTTCTAATATGCAGGGTGGGCCATTTATATAGATACACCTAAATAAAATGGGAATGGTTGGTGATATCAACTTCCTGTTTGTGGCACATTAGTATATGGCAGGGGGGAAACTTTTCAAGATGGATGGTGACCATGGCGGCCATTTTGAAGTCTGCCATTTTGGTTCCAACTTTATTTTTTTCAATGGGAAGAGGGTCATGTGACCAATCAAACTTATTGAGAATTTTACAAGAAAAACAATGGTGTGCTTGGTTTTAACGTAACTTTATTCTTTCATGAGTTATCTACAAGTTTATGACTACTTATAAAATGTGTTCAAAAGTGCTGCCCATTGTGTTGGATTGTCAATGCAACCCTCTTCTCCCACACTTGACACACTGATAGCAACAATGCAGAAGAAATGCTAGCACAGGCTTCCAGTATCCGTTGTTTCAGATGCTGCACATCTCGTATCTTCACAGCATAGACAATTGCCTTCGATGACCCTAAAGATGAAAGTCTAAGATAGGGAGACATTGGTGACCATTCATCTGGCCCACAATGATCAATCCACTTTCCAGGAAACTGTTCATGTAGGAATGCTCGGACCTGACACCCATAATGTGGTGGTCTTCAGAGGGCAGAGGATGCTGTCACTGCTGAGGCTTCTGCCCCATCCCTAAAACAAAGCATGATGTCTGTTTCAGGGGCTGGGCTAGTACCTGCTCTATTTAGCATGCGCCATATATCAATTCTGTCATATGCTTAGTAGATTCTTATTACTGTGTGATGTCACTTGTGGTCTCTGCATGCTGGGTATTCTTACACCGTACACTGACAGTGCACTCTCCTGTAGGCAGCTCGTTACTTCTGATGACGGCCGGTAAGAGAGTGCACTGTGCATATTTCACAGTGACAAGAATCTACTGGGCCTACAGCGCACTCGCTCTCTGGCTCTAATCAGAAGTAAACAGCTGGAAAGAGAGTTCACTATCAGTGTGCATTGCAAGAAGAATACCTATTGTGTGGGAAAAGCAGAGACCAGTGTCGCCCCCACGACTGCTATTGAGGTGCCATTGATCTCTTGTAGAAACAAAGGATTTTTCCAGCACAGGAGTCCTCTTCTTAAAAAATAGTTTTCTTTATTCATCAGGAAAAACAGTACATATGGGGGGACCCCCAACGCTTGACGCGTTTCGGACCTGTTAAAAACTGTCCTTTCTCAAAGGCATACAAAAGTAAAATGAGCAATTCCTTTTGTGCTCTTATCCACTATTGCAGGACATGTGATTAATTAGAAAGACTGCAACCTATTAACTATTTATCAACCATTACATTGTTCATGGAATGCAGTCCTAAAAAAAAAAAAAAATGCATGATGATATCCTAATACCACATTAACTGTGTGTATGTGTTCCAATCTCATGTGCATGTTAGATACAGATATATTTATAAATTCATCAATATGAACTGTCAAAGCTGAAATTATATTCAATGACAAAAACAACCCCACCACAGCAATGAGTTATACAAAAAACTTTACAACATAATTCAAGAGACATAAAAAAAAAAAAAAGAAAAGATTTTCATCATAACATTCTCAAAAAGCGATCTAATAAAAATATGTGACGCCCGGGAGACCGAGGTACCCAGCACCAGATCAATGAGGTCCGTCTCTTGAGGGGGATGTCACTAGTGGCTTGACCCGGTGCTGTGCCCTCAGGCGATGCACAGTGCAAGGGATATCATGAAGGAACAGACACTTACTTGATCAGCAGCAGGTCCTCTCAGCTGTGATGACCCCGATCCTGGATCGATGGCTATTGTCCAAATGAAAGACTGAGGCGCTGAAATGTTTAACCAGTTTACTTCAACAAAAAGGGATTTGCAACCAATACTGTCACCGGAGTCTGTATAAGAACTCTGAATTACTTTGACCCTGTCAGGATTTCCACCTCTTATTATGCGCAGTTTCTGTATGGCCCTGCTGCTGTATGTGAACTGGCTGCCGACCCAATCTGTCTCTTCTGTGCTCTGGTTCGACGGACAACCCGAGTCCTTTTTTGTCGGCTTACCCCCTTTGGGAGTACCGCTGAACTCTGTGTCTGTTGCTGCGTCTTACCCTGGTGAAGCTGATATCACCTCACTTTCTTCCGGTTGCTGTATTATATATAACGAATATAGCCACGGATCCGGTATCCGTCTCTGCGCCTATTTTGGGTAGAAATTATTGCTACCCGGTTCTCACAATGTCCTTTTCCTCTATTCCTCTTTTCCTACTATGGGTATCACGGGCCTATAATCCGTCATAGGGCTGTTAGGAGTTCAGTTATACGACCTCTCACTTTCAGCTCCTCAACCCAACTGCCAGTCCTTTTCTCAGACCAGAATAGATCAAGGGCAGTCTCTGGAGCTCCCCCTTCTGGCCGGAGATGGTAGTGCAGTCTTGCTATTTTAATATTTGTATTTGGTGTCAATAACTATTTTTGTGGTAAATACCCCTAGGGGCGCCACATTTACAAAAGGTCATTCTTATAATTAAGACCTTCTGGGAAGCATGCATTCATGGCCAATATCCAAAAAGCTTCCCGGCAACAAAGTTCATGCTCCCAATCACCTCCCCTGGTTGGTTTGTTTACCCTTTCAATTCCTTTGACCTTTAAACTCCGTAAATCTCCACCATGTATGTCCAAAAAATGTTTGGATAATCCTGATACAGGAAAGATATATATATTGGTACCATGTTAGCCAGTGGATAGAAAAATATTTAGAATTGAGAGTCCTCAGTGGTTGATACCTTTTAATGGCTAACTGAAAAGATGGTAACAAATTGCAGGCTTTCAAGACTACTACGGTCCCTTCATCAGGCATAGACTAATAGAAATGCTATTATGTATCATAAGCAGTAATGGAATTCCCACTGTCAGGTGACCTGCAGTGTAATATTCATTTGCATTCAGTACAACTAATTTCTGCAAATTCTTTAACAAATTTATTATTGCAAGACTCGGCTGCGCTTCAGACCGACGCAAATCTGGAAATGTTGTAATGAGTACTAACCCTCATTTATATCACTTAATGTCCCACCTCGTCTCGCACACCTTCTGAGCACCGCCCTACTCACTGCATTCCCCATTCTGCTTCCCCAGTGTCAGACCTTCTGCCTGAGCTGCCTTATGCAGGCTGCCAGCTCTGCTCCTGGTGGATAAAGGGAGGTGCGGCCAGATCCTTGCAAAAATTTAACTCTGCTGTGTCCTGCATGGTTTCTCTTCCCCAGCCTATTCCTAGGCAGCAGGGGGTTTATTAGGCAGATCATTTCACCACTCTTTGCCCGATCATTGGCTCCCGGTTGCTTGTCTATGGATCCTGTGGGTGAATGATGTTTGTTCTGTGTCTTTTCCTATTGACCCAGCTCGTTTACTGTTTATCCTGATCTCTCCATTCCTAACCTATGCTACATATACTGAACCTGTGCTGCCTGACCTGACCCCAGATTGTCTGACTACATCTTTGCCTTCATCACTCTGTACCTCGTACCCTTATCTCTGACCCTTCTGGTTAGCTGCTGCAGACCCAGGGACTGCCCCAGTGTGACACCTAGTGACTACCTGTGGCCAAGCCTATCCTCACCACCAGAGGCTGTAGCAAAAACAATGCAGTTGCTCAGTAAACTGTTCAGACCAGGTCGTCCGACAGACAGCGGTAATTCCGCTTTTGACCACTATTTGCTCATTGGCGTCTGCTAGGTTTTATCTAGCTGTTCCAGGGTTAATTTACCTAATCCTCAGATTGGAAGCTGGTCCATTCCCATTGCCTTTAAATAGTTCTCCTGATCAGTGGGTGTCGCCGATTATAGCTTCTGTCTTGTGCGTTGTTATCTCGGTCTGGAGTGGAGAGCTGGTTGTTGGAGATTCGTTGCTGGTGGTGTATTTTCCTCTGTCTTATTTACTCCTTCCTATATTTGTATTTATTTTGCCCTGCACATTTATAGTGTATTCCTGAGTGACTGCGGCGTGGTGTATATTTTCCTTTATCCTTGTCTGTGCTAACTGTGGGTATTGGAATATTACCACTTCACTGGGTGGAGGGCGGAGGTATCAGCCTAGGGTTAAAACAGGAGACAGGGTGAGGTTCGAGGCCTGGACATGCACACCATCAGTGTAAACTCCAGGTAGAGGGTCAGTCAGGATTTCTCTAGTCTGAGGGAAACTGCAGGGGCCCGGGTTATTAGCTCTCGCTCACCTAGTCTCCCCATGACATTATAATCGGCCCAACAAAAAAAAAAGGGGTTTCTTTTTTTGTGTTTTGTCATGAATCCCATGACTTCCATAACCCGCCAGGTGAGGTCGCTGTCCCTACAGGTCACTGAGTTGAGGGGGGCAGTGCAGCAACAGGGACTAGCAGTATCTAATGTGCAGGCTGGAGCGACAGGAAGAGTTGCTGAGCCTAAATTTTCTTTGCCTGAAAGATTTACTGGGGAACGCAGTAAATTTGTTTCTTTTCGTGAAGCTTGCAAACTATATTTCCGCATGCGCCCAATCTCCTCGGGTAATTAGGCTCAGCGTGTGGGCCTGGTGTTGTCATTGTTAAGAGGGGATCCCTAAGCATGGGCGTTTTCTTTGCCATCTGATTCTGTTGCATTTGACTCTGTGGAGAGTTATTTTTCCTCTCTTGGGAAAATCTACCATGAACCTGACAGAATGGCTCTAGCAGAATCTAAGATACGCACTATTCGCCAGGGGGAGCGAGTGGCAGAAGATTACTGTTTTGAATTTTGACGCTGGGCGATCGATACACAATGGAATGATCCAGCATTGCGGAGTCAGTTTATACATGGGATTTCTGGAAGGGTTAAAAAAGCCCTTCTGATGTACGAGACTCCAGCTTCTCTAGATTCCGCCATGAGTCTGGTTGTCCGCATAGATCGCCGTTTGTGTCAAGGGGAGCATGAGACACCACCTATGGGAGAGGGTTTAGGTTCACGTGAGGTTGCTGCAGGTGAGCCCACGGAGCCTATGCAAATCGCAGGGGTGTCACATGTCAAGCGTCAAGCCCCTGAGCTCAGGAAGCAGGGAGCCTGTTTTTACTGCGGTAAAACTGGTCATTTTATTAACATCTGTCCTCTGCTGTCTAAGAAAAACGCAACGGCGGAAAACTTCTAAGCTCAGAGGGTGTGGAGGAGACCAGTCTGAGCTTATGTATATCCTCCATGGTGGTTTCTCAATGCATGCTCCCTGCTAAGGTTTTTATTGCTGGCAGTGAGCTGCCAATTACTGTTTTTGTGGATAGTGGTTCAGCCACAAATCTCATTGATGAGGAGTTTGCGCGCACAGCAGGTTTTAGGATTGAAAAACTGTCTCATCCTATCCGCGTGGTCACCATCAATGCTGCTCCTCTCTCTTAGGGGGAGATTACTGAATTTGTGGCTGAGGTGAAACTCCACATAGGAGTTCTACATTCCGAGCGGGTTACATGTAAGGTGCTCAGGAATCTTCCTGCTCAGGTGGTTTTGGGTTTTCCTTGGTTGTCTATGCACAACCTGGTAATTGACTGGAAAAATCAGGACATAATTCGGTGGAGCGAGTTCTGCCAGGAGAATTGCCTGGCCACATGTGTGGCTGCGGTGACTTCAAGCGTTCCGGAGTCACTTCTGGATTTTGTGGATGTGTTCTCTGAGAAGGGTTGTTCAGTGTTGCCGCCACATCGTGCTTATGACTGTTCTATCAGGTTTAAACCAGGGGCCAAATTGCCTAAAGCAAGGATGTTTAACATCTCCGGTCCGGAGAGACAAGAGTTAAAAGATTACATTGCTGAAAGCTTGAGCAAAGGGCACATCAGGCCGTCAACATCGCCGGTGGCAGCAGGGTTCTTCTTCGTGAAGAAGAAAGATGGCAGATTACGCCCGTGTTTGGATTTCAGGGAGTTGAACCAGATTATGGTTCGTGATCCATACCCTATGCCTCTGATACCAGATTTGTTCAACCAGGTGGCAGGTGCTAAGTGGTTTACCAAGCTTGACCTCAGGGGGGCGTACAACCTCATAAGAGTCCATCAAGGTGATGAGTGGAAGACGGCTTTTAATACCCCTGAGGGTCATTTTGAAAATTTGGTGATGCCGCTTGGGTTGACTAACGCACCTGCAGTGTTCCAACATTTCATCAATGATGTGTTCTCGCATGTTTTGGGGAAATTCTTTATTGTGTACCTAGATGACATTCTCATATTTTCTTGCGACCGTGATGCTCATTTAGATCATGTCAGGCAGGTGTTACAGCTTCTCAGAGAGAATAAGCTGTATGCTAAACTTGAGAAATGTGTATTTTCTGTTCAAGAGTTGCCTTTCTTGGGTTATATTGTGTCTGCTTCTGGGTTTAAAATGGACGCCGCTAAGGTGCAGGCGGTGCTGCATTGGGAATGTCCTGATAACCTTAAAGCACTTCAGCGGTTCCTTGGGTTTTCTAACTACTATAGGAAATTTATCAAGGATTTTTCCATCATTGCTAAACCGCTAACTGACATGACTAAAAAGGGTACCAATTTCTCAGTTTGGCCTGAGGCTGCTGTGCGCGCATTTGAATTTCTTAAAAACAGTTTTGTTTCAGCCCCCATTTTTGTGCAGCCAGACGTATCTAAACCCTTTGTTGTGGAAGTCGATGCGTCTGAGGTTGGTGTGGGGGCGGTACTATCTCAAGGCTCATCTTTGAGTGGTTTACGTCCGTGCGCCTATTTCTCCAAGAAACTGTCGTCCGCCGAACGTAACTACAATATCGGCAACAGGGAATTGTTGGCAATTAAGTTGGCTTTTGAGGAATGGCGACACTTCTTGGAGGGGTCGGTACATCAGGTAACTGTTATTACCGATCATAAGAATCTGCTGTATTTGGAGTCAGCCAAGCGTCTGTACCCCAGGCAGGCTCGCTGGGCATTGTTTTTCACGTGGTTCAATTTTGTGGTCCCTTACAGACCGGGGTCTAAAAACACTAAGGCGGATGCTCTGTCCAGGTGTTTTCCGGGGGGAGGACCTCGGGAGGATCCAGTACCCATCCTCCAAAAGGGTGTTGTGGTTTCGGCTCTCACTACCGAGGTTGAGGCTGAGATTGCCGAGGCTCAGGAGGAGGTACCATCTGAGCCTCCCGTCAACAAATCTTTTGTACCGCTTCATCTCCACCTAAAGGTTTTGGTGGAGCATCATGATGCTGTCCTGGCTGGCCACCCAGGGGTTAGAGGTACCTTGGAGTTGGTGTCACGTCGGTTTTGGTGGCCCAAGATCCGACAGGACGTGGTCTCATACGTGTCAGCTTGTACCACGTACGCTAGGGCTAAGACGCCTCGCTCCCATCCTGTTGGCACACTACTTCCTCTTGAAGTACCTAGTAAGCCATGGACGGAAATCTCCATGGATTTCATCACTGATTTGCCCTCCTCAGCTGGGAACACGGTCATCTTGGTGATTGTTGATCGGTTTTCTAATATGTCGCACTTTGTGTCTTTGCCTTCGTTGCCTAATGCTAAGACTCTGTCTCAGGTATTTGTGCAGGAGGTGGTCAGACTTCATGGGGTTCCGTCTGACATTGTGTCTGATAGGGGGTCTCAGTTTGTGGCAAAATTTTGGAGAGCATTTTGCTCACGACTTGGGATCAAGTTATCTCATTCTTCGGTGTTTCATCCTCGGTCAAATGGTCAGACTGAGCGTATGAACCAAAATTTGGAACAGTACTTACGCTGCTTTGTCTCTGATAACCAGGAGGAGTGGTCTACCTTTCTTCCTTTGGCTGAGTTTGCTATCAATAATCACCGCCAGGAGTCGTCTGGGGAGTCTCTGTTTTTTTGTGTTTACGGGCTGCATCCTCAATTTTGTACCTTGAGTCAGAGGGGCTCTTCCGGCGTTCCGGAGGAGGACCAGTTAGGAACACAATTGTCATCAGTCAGGAGGAGAGTTAAACAGCGCCTGTTGAGTGTTGGTGCTATGTTGTGAATTCCGTTCTCGAACTCCCTCCTGTGGTCATGAATGGTACTTCGGCGAGTTCTGTCCGTGGACTCCCTCTGGTGGCTGTGAGTGGAACTGCTGGTTCTGAGGTTGCTTCCTCAGCTACCCTCGTTTGCGGCTAGGCTGGCTTCTCTATTTAACTCCACTCAGATCGTTACTCCATGCCAGCTGTCAATGTATCAGTACTGGTTCAGATCTCTCTCGGATCTTTCTGATGACCTGTCTACTCCAGCATAAGCTAAGTCCCCGCTGGTTCATTTGTTGTTTATTGTGCACTGAATATGTTTCTTAGTGTTTGCTAAGTTCTAGTCCAGCTTGCTAACATGATATTGCCTTGCTAGCTGGAAGCTCTGGGTTGCAGAGTGGCACCTCCGCACCGTGAGTCGGTGCGGGGGTCTTTTTGCACACTCTGCGTGGCTTTTTGTAGTTTTTTGTGCTGACCGCATAGATCCCTTTCCTATCCTCAGTCTATCTAGTAAGTCTGGCCTCCTTTGCTGAAACCTGTTTCATCCCTGTGTTTGTGACTTTCCTCTTAACTCACAGTTAATATATGTGGGGGGCTGCCTTTACCTTTGGGGGATTTCTCTGAGGCAAGGTAAGGCTTATTTTCCTATCTTTAGGGTTAGTTAGCTCTTAGGCTGTGAAGAGGCATCTAGGGAGAGTTAGGTACGCTCCACAGCTATTTCTAGTGTGTGTTAGGATTAGGATTTGCGGTCAGCAGAGTTCCCACTTCCCAGAGCTTGTCCTGACATTTAGTTTAACCATCAGGTCATTCCCGGTGCACCTAACCACCAGGTCCATAACAGTACAGCTGGCCCACAAACTGTTAATGCATCTCAATAGAGGGATAAGAGAAGTTCTGAGACCATTTTTTTTTCTCTGCAGTGTGTTTTGTCTTTTTTTCCCCTTAACCTCTGGGTGGTTCAGGACTCAGGTGTAGATATGGACATTCAAAGTCTGTCCTCTTGTGTTGATCACCTCACTCCGAGGGTACAAAGCATTCAAGATTATGTAGTTCAGAATCCTATGTTAGAGCCTAGAATTCCAATTCCTGATTTGTTTTTTGGAGATAGTTCTAAATTTCTGAATTTCAAAAATAATTGTAAATTGTTTCTTGCTTTGAAACCCCGCTCCTCTGGTGACCCCATTCAGCAAGTAAAAATCATTATTTCTTTGTTACGTGGCGACCCACAAGACTGGACATTCTCCCTTGCGCCAGGAGATCCTGCATTGCTTAATGTAGATGCGTTTTTTCTGGTGCTTGGATTGCTTTATGATGAACCTAACTCTGTGGATCAGGCAGAGAAAATCCTGCTGGCTTTGTGTCAAGGTCAGGATGAAGCGGAGGTATATTGCTAGAAGTTCAGAAAGTGGTCTGTGCTTACTCAATTGAATGAGTATGCCCTTGCAGCAATTTTCAGAAAGGGTCTTTCTGAAGCCCTTAAGGATGTTATGGTGGGGTTTCCCACGCCTGCTGGTCTGAATGAATCAATGTCCTTGGCTATTCAGATCGATCGGCGCTTGCGTGAACGCAAGGTTGTGCGCCATTTGGCGGTGTCCTCTGAGCAGAGGCCTGAGCCTATGCAATGTGATAGGACTTTGACCAGAGCTGAACGACAAGAACACAGACATCAGAAGGGGCTGTGTTTTTACTGTGGTGACTCCACTCATGCTATCTCTGATTGTCCTAAACGCTCGAAGCGGTTCGCTAGGTCTGTCACCATTGGTACTGTACAGCCTAAATTTCTTTTGTCCGTTACTCTGATTTGCTCTTTGTCGTCCTACTCTGTTATGGCATTTGTGGACTCAGGCGCTGCCCTGAATTTGATGGACTTGGAGTTTTCCAGGCGCTGTGGTTTTTTCTTGGAGCCCTTGCAGTATCCTATTCCATTAAGGGGAATTGATGCTACGCCGTTGGCAAAGAATAAACCTCAGTACTGGACTCAGTTGACGATGTGCATGGCTCCTGCACATCAGGAAGATGTTCGCTTTTTGGTGTTGCATAATCTGCATGATGTGGTCGTGTTGGGTTTGCCATGGCTACAGGTCCATAATCCAGTATTGGATTGGAAATCAATGTCTGTGTCCAGTTGGGGTTGTCAAGGGGTACATGGTGACGTTCCGTTGTTGTCAATTTCTCCTTCTACTCCTTCTAAAGTCCCTGAGTTTTTGTCGGATTACCGAGATGTATTTGATGAGCCCAAATCCAGTGCCCTACCTCCTCATAGGGATTGTGATTGTGCTATTAATTTGATTCCTGGTAGTAAATTTCCTAAGGGACGGCTTTTCAATTTATCTGTGCCTGAACACGCCGCTATGCGGAGTTATATAAAGGAGTCCTTGGAGAAAGGGCATATTCGTCCGTCGTCGTCACTGTTGGGAGCAGGGTTCTTTTTTGTGGCCAAGAAGGATGGTTCTCTGAGACCTTGTATAGATTACGGCCTTCTCAATAAGATCACGGTCAAATTTCAGTACCCTTTGCCTCTACTGTCTGATTTGTTTGCTCGGATTAAGGGGGCTAGTTGGTTCACCAAGATAGATCTTCCAGGGGCGTATAATCTCGTGCGTATTAAACAAGGCTATGAATGGAAAACAGCATTTAATGCTCCATCTGTGTTTCAGTCCTTTATGCATGACATCTTCCGAAAGTATTTGGATAGATTCATTATTGTATATTTGGATGATATTTTGGTCTTTTCGGATGATTGGGAGTCTCATGTGAAGCAGGTCAGAATGGTGTTCCAGGTTCTTCGTGCTAATTCTTTGTTTGTGAAAGGGTCTAAATGTCTCTTCGGAGTTCAGAAGGTTTCCTTTTTGGGCTTAATGTTATGGTTCTCAATGGCAAGAGAACATAGCCCAGCAAACATAAGTACTAGCTCTTGGAAGGATGGAAACTAAACTGACCATGAACTAAACCTGCCGCACAACTAACAGTAGCCGGGTAGCGTTGCCTACGTTTTTTATCCCTAGACGCCCAGCGCCGGCCGGAGGACTAACTAATCCTGGCAGAGGAAAATATAGTCCTGGCTCACCTCTAGAGAAATTTCCCCGATAGGCAGACAGAGGCCCCCACATATATTGGCGGTGATTTTAGATGAAATGACAAACGTAGTATGAAAATAGGTTTAGCAAAATTGAGGTCCGCTTACTAGATAGCAGGAAGACAGAAAGGGCACTTTCATGGTCAGCTGAAAACCCTATCAAAATACCATCCTGAAATTACTTTAAGACTCTAGTATTAACTCATAACATCAGAGTGGCAATTTCAGATCACAAGAGCTTTCCAGACACAGAAACGAAACTACAGCTGTGAACTGGAACAAAATGCAAAAACAAACGAGGACTAAAGTCCAACTTAGCTGGGAGTTGTCTAGCAGCAGGAACATGCACAGAAAGGTTTCTGATTACAATGTTGACCGGCATGGAAGTGACAGAGGAGCAAGGTTAAATAGCGACTCCCACATCCTGATGGAAACAGGTGAACAGAGGGGATGATGCACACCAGTTCAATTCCACCAGTGGCCACCGGGGGAGCCCAAAATCCAATTTCACAACAGTACCCCCCCCCTCAAGGAGGGGGCACCGAACCCTCACCAGAACCACCAGGGCGATCAGGATGAGCCCTATGAAAGGCACGGACCAGATCGGAGGCATGAACATCAGAGGCAGTCACCCAAGAATTTTCCTCCTGACCGTATCCCTTCCATTTGACCAGATACTGGAGTTTCCGTCTGGAAACACGGGAGTCCAAGATTTTTTCCACAACGTACTCCAACTCGCCCTCAACCAACACCGGAGCAGGAGGCTCAACGGAAGGCACAACCGGTACCTCATACCTGCGCAACAATGACCGATGAAAAACATTATGAATAGAAAAAGATGCAGGGAGGTCCAAACGGAAGGACACAGGGTTAAGAATCTCCAATATCTTGTACGGGCCGATGAACCGAGGCTTAAACTTAGGAGAAGAAACCCTCATAGGGACAAAACGAGAAGACAACCACACCAAGTCCCCAACACAAATCCGAGGACCAACCCGACGCCGGCGGTTGGCAAAAAGCTGAGTCTTCTCCTGGGACAACTTCAAATTGTCCACTACCTGCCCCCAAATCTGATGCAACCTCTCCACCACAGCATCCACTCCAGGACAATCCGAAGATTCCACCTGACCAGAAGAAAATCGAGGATGAAACCCCGAATTACAGAAAAAAGGAGACACCAAGGTGGCAGAGCTGGCCCGATTATTGAGGGCAAACTCCGCTAAAGGCAAAAAAGCAACCCAATCATCCTGATCTGCAGACACAAAACACCTCAAATATGTCTCCAAGGTCTGATTCATCCGCTCGGTCTGGCCATTAGTCTGAGGATGGAAAGCAGATGAGAAAGACAAATCTATGCCCATCCTAGCACAGAATGCTCGCCAAAATCTAGACACGAATTGGGTTCCTCTGTCAGAAACGATATTCTCCGGAATACCATGCAAACGGACCACATTTTGAAAAAACAGAGGAACCAACTCGGAAGAAGAAGGCAACTTAGGCAGGGGAACCAAATGGACCATCTTAGAGAAACGGTCACACACCACCCAGATGACAGACATCTTCTGAGAAACAGGAAGATCCGAAATAAAATCCATCGAGATGTGCGTCCAGGGCCTCTTCGGGATAGGCAAGGGCAACAACAATCCACTAGCCCGAGAACAACAAGGCTTGGCCCGAGCACAAACGTCACAAGACTGCACAAAGCCTCGCACATCTCGAGACAGGGAAGGCCACCAGAAGGACCTTGCCACCAAGTCCCTGGTACCAAAGATTCCAGGATGACCTGTCAACACAGAAGAATGAACCTCAGAAATGACTTTACTGGTCCAATCATCAGGAACAAACAGTCTACCAGGTGGGCAACGATCAGGTCTATCCGCCTGAAACTCCTGCAAGGCCCGCCGCAGGTCTGGAGAAACGGCAGACAATATCACTCCATCCTTAAGGATACCTGTAGGTTCAGAGTTACCAGGGGAGTCAGGCTCAAAACTCCTAGAAAGGGCATCCGCCTTAACATTCTTAGAACCCGGCAGGTAGGACACCACAAAATTAAACCGAGAGAAAAACAACGACCAGCGCGCCTGTCTAGGATTCAGGCGTCTGGCGGACTCAAGATAAATTAGATTTTTGTGGTCAGTCAATACCACCACCTGATGTCTAGCCCCCTCAAGCCAATGACGCCACTCCTCAAAAGCCCACTTCATGGCCAAAAGCTCCCGATTCCCAACATCATAATTCCGCTCGGCGGGCGAAAATTTACGCGAGAAAAAGGCACAAGGTCTCATCACGGAACAATCGGAACTTCTCTGCGACAAAACTGCCCCAGCTCCGATTTCAGAAGCGTCGACCTCAACCTGAAAAGGAAGAGCAACATCAGGCTGACGCAACACAGGGGCGGAAGAAAAGCGGCGCTTAAGCTCCCGAAAGGCCTCCACAGCAGCAGGGGACCAATCAGCAACATCAGCACCCTTCTTAGTCAGATCAGTCAATGGTTTAACAACATCAGAAAAACCAGCAATAAATCGACGATAAAAGTTAGCAAAGCCCAAAAATTTCTGAAGACTCTTAAGAGAAGAGGGTTGCGTCCAATCACAAATAGCCTGAACCTTGACAGGATCCATCTCGATGGAAGAGGGGGAAAAAATATATCCCAAAAAGGAAATCTTTTGAACCCCAAAAACGCACTTAGAACCCTTCACACACAAGGAATTAGACCGCAAAACCTGAAAAACCCTCCTGACCTGCTGGACATGAGAGTCCCAGTCATCCGAAAAAATCAAAATATCATCCAGATACACAATCAAAAATTTATTCAAATAATCACGGAAAATGTCATGCATAAAGGACTGAAAGACTGAAGGGGCATTTGAAAGACCAAAAGGCATCACCAAATACTCAAAGTGGCCCTCGGGCGTATTAAATGCGGTCTTCCACTCATCCCCCTGCTTAATTCGCACCAAATTATACGCCCCACGGAGATCTATCTTAGAGAACCACTTGGCCCCCTCTATGCGAGCAAACAAATCAGTCAGCAGTGGCAACGGATATTGATATTTAACCGTGATTTTATTCAAAAGCCGATAATCAATACACGGTCTCAAAGAGCCATCTTTCTTAGCCACAAAGAAAAAAACGGCTCCTAAGGGAGATGACGAAGGACGAATATGTCCCTTTTCCAAGGACTCCTTTATATATTCTCGCATAGCAGCATGTTCAGGCACAGATAGATTAAATAAACGACCCTTAGGGTATTTACTACCCGGAATCAAATCTATGGCACAATCGCACTCCCGGTGCGGAGGTAATGAACCAAGCTTAGGTTCTTCAAAAACGTCACGATATTCAGTCAAGAATTCAGGAATCTCAGAGGGAATAGATGATGAAATGGAAACCACAGGTACGTCCCCATGCGTCCCCTTACAACCCCAGCTTAACACAGACATAGCTTTCCAGTCAAGGACTGGGTTATGAGATTGCAGCCATGGCAATCCAAGCACCAACACATCATGTAGGTTATACAGCACAAGAAAGCGAATAATCTCCTGATGATCCGGATTTATCCGCATAGTTACTTGTGTCCAGTATTGTGGTTTATTACTAGCCAATGGGGTGGAGTCAATCCCCTTCAGGGGTATAGGAGTTTCAAGAGGCTCCAAATCATACCCACAGCGTTTGGCAAAGGACCAATCCATAAGACTCAAAGCGGCGCCAGAGTCGACATAGGCATCCTCGGTAATAGATGATAAAGAACAAATCAGGGTTACAGATAGAATAAACTTAGACTGTAAAGTGCCAATTGAAACAGACCTATCAAGCTTCTTAGTACGCTTAGAGCATGCTGATATAACATGAGTTGAATCACCGCAATAGAAGCACAACCCATTTTTTTGTCTTAAATTTTGCCGTTCACTTCTGGACAGAATTCTATCACATTGCATATTCTCTGGCGTCTTCTCAGTAGACACCGCCAAATGGTGCACAGGTTTGCGCTCCCGCAGACGCCTATCGATCTGGATAGCCATTGTCATGGACTCATTCAGACCCGCAGGCACAGGGAACCCCACCATAACATCCTTAATGGCATCAGAGAGATCCTTTCTGAAATTCGCCGCCAGGGCGCACTCATTCCACTGAGTAAGCACAGCCCATTTACGGAATTTCTGGCAGTATATTTCAGCTTCGTCTTGCCCCTGAGATAGGGACATCAAGGCCTTTTCCGCCTGAAGCTCTAACTGAGGTTCCTCATAAAGCAACCCCAAGGCCAGAAAAAACGCATCCACATTGAGCAACGCAGGATCCCCTGGAGCCAATGCAAAAGCCCAATCCTGAGGGTCGCCCCGGAGCAAGGAAATCACAATCCTGACCTGCTGAGCAGGATCTCCAGCAGAGCGAGATTTCAGGGACAAAAACAACTTGCAATTATTTTTGAAATTTTGAAAGCAAGATCTATTCCCCGAGAAAAATTCAGGCAAAGGAATTCTAGGTTCAGATATAGGAACATGAACAACAAAATCTTGTAAATTTTGAACTTTCGTGGTGAGATTATTCAAACCTGCAGCTAAACTCTGAATATCCATTTTAAACAGGTGAACACAGAGCCATTCCAGGATTAGAAGGAGAGAGAGAGAGAGAAAGGCTGCAATATAGGCAGACTTGCAAGAGATTCAATTACAAGCACACTCAGAACTGAAGGGAAGGGAAAAAAAAAAAATCTTCAGCAGACTTCTCCTTTCTCTCCTTTCTCTGTCAATTAATTTAACCCTTTTTTGGCCGGTCAAACTGTTATGGTTCTCAATGGCAAGAGAACATAGCCCAGCAAACATAAGTACTAGCTCTTGGAAGGATGGAAACTAAACTGACCATGAACTAAACCTGCCGCACAACTAACAGTAGCCGGGTAGCGTTGCCTACGTTTTTTATCCCTAGACGCCCAGCGCCGGCCGGAGGACTAACTAATCCTGGCAGAGGAAAATATAGTCCTGGCTCACCTCTAGAGAAATTTCCCCGATAGGCAGACAGAGGCCCCCACATATATTGGCGGTGATTTTAGATGAAATGACAAACGTAGTATGAAAATAGGTTTAGCAAAATTGAGGTCCGCTTACTAGATAGCAGGAAGACAGAAAGGGCACTTTCATGGTCAGCTGAAAACCCTATCAAAATACCATCCTGAAATTACTTTAAGACTCTAGTATTAACTCATAACATCAGAGTGGCAATTTCAGATCACAAGAGCTTTCCAGACACAGAAACGAAACTACAGCTGTGAACTGGAACAAAATGCAAAAACAAACGAGGACTAAAGTCCAACTTAGCTGGGAGTTGTCTAGCAGCAGGAACATGCACAGAAAGGCTTCTGATTACAATGTTGACCGGCATGGAAGTGACAGAGGAGCAAGGTTAAATAGCGACTCCCACATCCTGATGGAAACAGGTGAACAGAGGGGATGATGCACACCAGTTCAATTCCACCAGTGGCCACCGGGGGAGCCCAAAATCCAATTTCACAACAGCTTAATTTTTTCCCCTTCTACTATCGAGATGGATCCTGTTAAAGTTCAGGCCATTTATGATTGGACTCAGCCTACATCTGTGAAGAGCCATCAGAAATTCCTGGGCTTTGCTAATTTTTACCGTCGCTTCATCGCTAATTTTACTAGCGTTGTTAAACCATTGACTGATTTGACCAAGAAAGGTACTGATGTGGTGAATTGGTCCTCTGCGGCCGTTGAGGCTTTTCGGGAGTTGAAACGTCGTTTCTCTTCGGCCCCTGTGTTGTGTCAGCCAGATGTTTCGCTCCCTTTTCAGGTCGAGGTTGATGCTTCTGAGATTGGAGCAGGGGCTGTTTTGTTCCAAAGAAGTTCTGATGGCTCTGTGATGAAGCCATGTGCTTTCTTTTCTAGAAAGTTTTCGCCGGCTGAGCGTAATTATGATGTTGGCAATCGGGAGTTGTTGGCTATGAAGTGGGCATTCGAAGAGTGGCGACATTGGCTTGAGGGACCCAAGCATCGCGTGTTGGTCTTAACGGATCACAAGAATCTGACTTATCTCGAGTCTGCTAAGCGGTTGAATCCTAGACAGGCTCGATGGTCGCTGTTTTTCTCCCGTTTCAATTTTGTGGTTTCATACCTTCCGGGTTCTAAGAATGTGAAGGCCGATGCCCTTTCAAGGAGTTTTTTGCCTGATTCTCCGGGAGTTCCTGAGCCGGCTGGTATTCTCAAAGAGGGGGTAATTCTGTCTGCCATCTCACCTGATTTGCGGCAGGCGCTGCAGGAGCTTCAGGCTGATAGACCTGACCGTTGTCCAGCGGAGAAACTGTCCCTGATGGATGGACTAGTAGAGTTATCCCTGAGGTTCATTGTTCGGTGTTGGCTGGTCATCCTAGGATTTTTGGTACCAGAGATTTGGTGGCTAGGTACTTTTGGTGGCCTTCCTTGTTGCGGGATGTGCGTTCTTTTGTGCAGTCTTGTGGGACTTGTGCTCGGGCCAAGCCCTGCTGTTCTCGTGCCAGTGGGTTACTTTTGCCCTTGCCAGTCCCGAAAAGGCCTTGGACGCATGTTTCCATGGATTTTATTTCAGATCTCCCTGTCTCTCAAAGGATGTCGGTCATCTGGGTGGTTTGTGATCGCTTCTCTAAGATGGTCCATTTGGTACCCTTGCCTAAATTACCTTCCTCCTCTGATTTGGTTCCACTATTTTTCCAGCATGTGGTTCGTTTGCATGGCATTCCGGAGAACATCGTGTCGGACAGAGGTTCCCAGTTTGTTTCAAGGTTTTGGGGGTCCTTTTGTGCTAAGATGGGCATTGATTTGTCTTTCTCTTCGGCTTTCCATCCTCAGACAAATGGCCAAACCGAGCGAATTAATCAGACTTTGGAGACCTATCTGAGATGCTTTGTTTCTGCTGATCAGGATGATTGGGTGACCTTCTTGCCATTGGCTGAGTTCGCCCTTAATAATCGGGCCAGTTTGGCTACTTTGGTTTCGCCTTTTTTTTGTAATTCTGGTTTTCATCCTCGTTTTTCTTCAGGGCAGGTTGAGCCTTCGGACTGTCCTGGTGTGGATTCTGTGGTGGACAGGTTGCAGCAAATTTGGACTCATGTAGTGGACAATTTGACATTGTCCCAGGAGAAGGCTCAACGTTTCGCCAACCGCCGTCGCTGTGTTGGTCCCCGACTTCGTGTTGGGGATTTGGTTTGGTTGTCATCTCGTCATGTCCCTATGAAGGTTTCTTCTCCTAAGTTTAAGCCTCGTTTCATTGGTCCTTATAAGATTTCTGAAATTCTCAATCCTGTGTCGTTTCGTTTGGCCCTTCCAGCTTCTTTTGCCATCCATAATGTGTTCCATAGGTCGTTGTTGTGGAGATATGTGGCGCCTATGGTTCCCTCCGTTGACCCTCCTGCTCCGGTGTTGGTCGAGGGGGAGTTGGAGTATGTGGTGGAGAAGATTTTGGATTCTCGTATTTCGAGACGGAAACTTCAGTACCTGGTCAAGTGGAAGGGCTATGGTCAGGAGGATAATTCCTGGGTTTTTGCCTCCGATGTCCATGCGGCCGAGTTGGTTCGTGCCTTTCATTTGGCTCGTCCTGATCGGCCTGGGGGCTCTGGTGAGGGTTTGGTGACCCCTCCTCAAGGGGGAGTACTGTTGTGAATTCCATTCTCGAACTCCCTCCTGTGGTCATGAATGGTACTTCGGCGAGTTCTGTCCGTGTACTCCCTCTGGTGGCTGTGAGTGGAACTGCTGGTTCTGAGGTTGCTTCCTCAGCTGCCCTCGTTTACGGATAGGCTGGCTTCTCTAACTCCACTCAGATCGTTACTCCATGCCAGCTGTCAATGTATCAGTACTGGTTCAGATCTCTCTCGGATCTTTCTGATGACCTGTCTACTCCAGCATAAGCTAAGTCCCCGCTGGTTCATTTGTTGTTTATTGTGCACTGAATATGTTTCTTAGTGTTTGCTAAGTTCTAGTCCAGCTTGCTAACATGATATTGCCTTGCTAGCTGGAAGCTCTGGGTTTCAGAGTGGCACCTCCGCACCGTGAGTTGGTGCGGGGGTCTTTTTGCACACTCTGCGTGGCTTTTTGTAGTTTTTTGTGCTGACCGCATAGATCCCTTTCCTATCCTCAGTCTATCTAGTAAGTCTGGCCTCCTTTGCTGAAACCTGTTTCATCCCTGTGTTTGTGACTTTCCTCTTAACTCACAGTTAATATATCTGGGGGCTGCCTTTACCTTTGGGGGATTTCTCTGAGGCAAGGTAAGGCTTATTTTCCTATCTTTAGGGGTAGTTAGCTCTTAGGCTGTGAAGAGGCATCTAGGGAGAGTTAGGTACGCTCCACAGCTATTTCTAGTGTGTGTGTTAGGATTAGGATTTGCGGTCAGCAGAGTTCCCACTTCCCAGAGCTTGTCCTGACATTTAGTTGAACCATCAGGTCATTCCCAGTGCACCTAACCACCAGGTCCATAACAGTGCTAGGTACAAACGTGTGGCTGACAGTAGGCGTATGCCAGGTCCGGACCTGAGTGTGGATGACTGGGTGTGGTTATCCACAAAAAGACTCAAAGTACCGTCCCTTAAATTGGGTCCACGGTTTATTGGTCCATTTAGAGTCACCGCCATTATTAACCCAGTAGCGTACCGATTGGAGCTCCCTACGGTGTATAAGATACACAACGTGTTCCACAGGTCTCTTCTAAAGAAGGTGGTGGGTTCTGTGGATGCGGCGCCTATGCCACCTCCAGTCTTGGTGGATGGTAATTTGGAGTTTGAAGTCTCCAAGGTGGTTGACTCTCGTGTAGTGCGTCGCACTTTACAGTACTCGGTACACTGGCGTGGTTATGGGCCTGAGGAGAGGTCCTGGGTACCAGCCTCGGACATTCATGCGGATCGGCTGGTCAGGTTTTTTCATCGTCGCCATCCAGACAAGCCGGGTCCTATAAGCCGTGAGGGCCATGGGGTCCCTCGTAGAAGGCGGGGTACTGTCATGTCGGACGCTGTTCAGACCAGGTCGTCCGACAGACAGCGGTAATTCCGCTTTTGACCACTATTTGCTCATTGGCGTCTGCTAGATTTTATCTAGCTGTTCCGGGGTTAATTTACCTAATCCTCGGATTGGAAGCTGGGCCATTCCCATTGCCTTTAAATAGTTCTCCTGGTCATTGGGTGTCCCCGATTATAGCTTCTGTCTTGTGTGTTGTTATCTCGGTCTGGAGTGGAGAGCTGGTTGTTGGAGATTCGTTGCTGGTGGTGTATTTTCCTCTGTCTTATTTACTCCTTCCTATATTTGTATTTATTTTGCCCTGCACATTTATAGTGTATTCCTGAGTGACTGCGGCGTGGTGTATATTTTCCTTTATCCTTGTCTGTGCTAACTGTGGGTATTGGAATATTACCTCTTCACTGGGTGGAGGGCGAAGGTATCAGTCTAGGGTTAAAACAGGAGACAGGGTGAGGTTCGAGGCCTGGACATGCACACCATCAGTGTAAACTCCAGGTAGAGGGTCAGTCAGGATTTCCCTAGTCTGAGGGAAACTGCAGGGGCCCGGGTTATTAGCTCTCGCTCACCTAGTCTCCCCGTGACACAGGGTTAGCCTGTCCGGTGACATAGTGGATGCACCCACATCTTTGTCATACTTAACATCACAGCCGCACCAAAGAGAAGCAGTTTCAGCCGTCACATTAGGGGTGACTTGATGAAAAGTTTAACCAAATGTAGCAGGCTAATTTTCAAGTTGATAATTTTGTATGACCTCCGAATGATAGTATAAATAGTTAAATGACCCTTGGAGGAAAAAAGTTTTTCCACCCCTAGGCTTAAAGGTCTTTACCTGCCAGACTCATCAGCAATAAAGTGTGAATCCCAACATTAAAGCTTATCACTTATCCAAAGTATTTGTGACAACTCGCAAATCTGTGAGGGTATGACAAATGGGACATCAAGTGATCTTGAGAATTTGGTGCTAAACTATTTTACAAATAATCTCTATTTATTCAATGCATATTATGTGAAAGCAGATTGTACCCGCTGTCATGGTGTGACATCATTTGAAATTATTGCAATTACTTTATTCATGAATATAGTTATAAAATTATCTTGGCTTGAGTATCTATTGATATGCTGTGTGTGAGATTTGTATGATTTGCTGCTAGAAACATCATTACAGAGACACTAGAATATAAGTGTTCATGTGAAACTGCTTTTCTGCTTGAAAATGGCTCAGAACAAATTCTGTCGGATGATAAAATCATTGTTTTTCCAATCTAAACATCAAAATACTCTCTACGGAGGGGAAAAAAAGTCTGTGTAACAAGACTATCATTTCAGCACATATTGCAGTAGGAAAAATGGCTCACAGCAAGAAAATACTGTTTTGTATCCTGAAGCAGAAGAAAAACTGCAAAAACTTCTCAAGAAAAATACTAATCTATACAGAAATGTATCTGTACCACAATAATTTACACCTCTGAATTCTGCAGGCAGACTACTGTCAGCATTAAAAAAAAGTCAACAGACTCTGTACAGAATGGGTTTAGGAGTGTCAAATTGGGCAACTGACCAAAGATATTATTTTCTAGGGGATCCTTGAACACTAAGGGCCTGATATATTCCTGATATGTGGGAAAAGGTTGAAAAGTTCCAGGGAGCCGAATACTTTCGCAAGGCACTGTATATACCATGGATAAAAGAGAGTTGAAACTTCAACATTCAATTGTAAGAATATGTATAGTTTATTAATAATGAAACAAAATTGAAAAAAAAATATCAGATCCAAATAAATTCAGATTCAAATCAATCGATGTTTCGGGCAACCATAGCCTTTTTCAAAAAATATCTGTATACAAAAAAGATGCATAAATAAGAAAAGTTAAAAAAGCATTAATATACAAAAATAATGATGGATCATATAGAATTCAATTAAATTAAATATCAAATACAGTGTGAATAAGAGAATATAAAGTCATACATATTATGCATGAAAAGCAAAGAAGAGGACTGAAACATATACTAGTATATGATAAATGTCTAGTCACTATAGTCCCAGGTGAAGGTATGCCATATCTGCAGTATATGTGGATAGGTATCCAATATGGTATAAGGGTATAAGAGAAAAGAGGCTTCATGATGCTCGGAGGTTTGCACCGTAGGTATAGGAAAGGTTTAAGTAAAAGATAAGTTTTAAAATAGGAAATGGAGTAGTGGAAAGTAGAACAAAACAAAAGAAGAAAAGGTAGCATGCACAAAACATATGCCAAAAACTTATGGAAAAAATGAAAAAGCTAAGAGGTTTTAATGGAAAGAAGGTTCTAATCTCAAAAATGACATAAATGTGGTTATTATTCTGAGAGGAGTGGGATCACAGGGTGCAGGAGTATGATGTCCAAGGTGCCGTAGTGCTGTGTGATGTACACACTGCCTGCTACACACCCGGGGTGTGGTGGGAGGAAGACTAAGTCAAAGAAATCGCGTGCGTACGCAGAAGAGACAGACTATGTCAGAATGCAGTGCGTTTATGTGGAAATAGAATGGCTGATAGAGACGGTAATAAACAGTGCAATATATCATAATGAAGAGAAAAGGGGGAAAGGGGAACTTCTCTCAGGTAAATAACCACATTTATGTCATTTTTGAGATTGGAATCTTCTTTCCATTAAACCCTCTTATTCTCATCCTTTAAATTTTTTCACAAGTTTTTTGCATATGTTTTGTTTGCATTCCCTCTTTTCTTCTTTTGTTTTAGTGTCCTTTCCACTAGTTCATTTATTTTTTCAAACTTATCTTTTACTTAAACCTTTTCTATACCTCGGACGCAAACCTCCGAGTATCATGAAACCTACTTTCTCTTATACCACATTGGATACCTATCCACATATAGATATGGCATACCTTCCCCTGTGACTAGACATTTATCATATATTAGATGGAGGCCCAATGCTATCGCATCAGGAGGGCGGTAATGTCACGATGGGGGCAGGCTTTGCAGCACTGAGAATTGCTCTTCGAGAGTCTCTTTTACCCATTGTTGTCTTCGACATTGTGCCTTTGCTGCTTTCCTTTTATTTTCATTGGCGTACTTTTTAGGAGGAGCCATGTTGGCATTGATATTTGCTTTTTAAAGGGGTTCTCCCATTGATGAAAGTTAATTTTAAAAATTTTCCGTGTCTGACCATGTACAGAACATACCACAGCTCCTGGGCAGGGGAGGAAGTGAAAGATAATACTGACATTACAGCAGCAGATCGCTCAGGATACATTTTGTGAGGTAAAATATTGTTTAAAAACAGTCAGTGAAATATTTTACCTGACAAAATGAATCCTCTGTGATCCCCGCTATAATGTCAGCATTGTCTTTTGCTTCCTCCCCTGCCAAGGAGATGTGGTAGGCTCTGTACACGGTCAGACACAGACAATTTTTAAAATGAACTTTCGTTCGTGGGAAAACTCCTTTAATGTGACCAGCATCCTCTGCCGAAATGATTCACTGCGCCTGTGCGGAATTCGCGCAGGTACAGTAAATCAGACCATCGTCATCTTTGTTCAGACAGATAGTGGCGGTCACATTAAAACTGTGCATGCGCTCCTCCTGTACAAAGATGGCAGCAGTTAGTGAATCATACAGCAGATCTCGGTGGCGGGGTGTTCGCGACGGTGTTCCGCTGGTGGTACAGTGCAAGAGGCTGCGTACGGCGTATACAGTGTGTGTATGTGTATGTGCTGTGTATGGCGTATACATTGTGTGTGTGTGATGCGTACGGTGTGTGTGTTGTGACCATGTTCCACTGGTGGTACCACGCAAGAGGCTGGTACCACCAGCAGTTTCCATATTGAGACACCCATCACTTCGGTGTCCCAATATGGCGGTCGGTGAACTTCCGCCACTTGGAATTCTGGGATCCAGACAAATCTGGATGGAACAGGATGTGAAGACATTACAAGGTAAGCATATATTAAGATTAGTGGATCTATGTTTCAGTCCTCTTCTTTGCTTTTCATGCATAATATCTATGACTTTATATTCTGTTATGTACACTGTATTTGATATTTGTGTTACTTTAATTCTATATGACCAGTTGTTATGTTTATATATTAATACTTTTTATTTTTCTTGTTTATCAATCTTTTTCATATACAGATACAGTATATCTTGAAAAAGGCCATGATTGGCTGAAACATCGATATGATTGTATCTGAATTTGCTTGGGTCTGATATATTTTTTTCAGCTTTGCTTCATTATTAATAAACTATACATATTCCTGCATTTGAGTGCCGAAGTTTCTACCCTCTTTAACCCCTTTACCCCCAAGGGTGGTTTGCACGTTAATGACTAGGCCAATTTTTACAATTCTGACCACTGTCCCTTTATGAGGTTATAACTCTGGAACGCTTCAATGGATCCTGGTGATTCTGACAATGTTTTCTCGTGGCATATTGTACTTCATGATAGTCATAAAATTTCTTTAATAGTACCTGCGTTTATTTGTGAAAAAAATGGAAATTTGGCGAAAATTTTGAAAATTTTGCAATTTTCCAAATTTGAATTTTTATACAATTAAATCACAGAGATTTGTCACACAAAATACTTGATAAGTAACATTTCCCACATGTCTACTTTACATCAGCACACTTTTGGAACCAACATTTTTTTTTTTAGGGAGTTATAAGGGTTAAAATTTGACCAGCAATTTCTCATTTTTACAACATCATTTTTTTTAGGGACCACATCTCATTTGAAGTCATTTTGAGGGGTCTATATGATAGAAAATACCCAAGTGTGACACCATTCTAAAAACTGCACCCCTCAATGTGCTCAAAACCATATTCAAGAAGTTTATTAACCCTTCAGGTGTTTCACAAGAATATTTGGAATGTTTAAATAAAAATTAACATTTAACTTTTTTACACAAAAAATTTATTTCAGCTCCAATTTGTTTTATTTTACCAAGGGTAACAGCAGAAAATGGACCCCTAAAGTTGTTGTACAATTTGTCCTGAGTACGCCGATACCCAATATGTGGGTGTAAATCACTGTTTGGGTGCATGGCAGAGCTCAGAAGCAAAGGAGCACCATTTAACTTTTCAATGCAAACTTGGCTGGAATTCAGATGGGACACCATGTTGCGTTTGGAGAGCCCCTGATGTGCCTAAACATTGAAACCCCCCACAAGTGACACCATTTTGGAAAGTAGACCCCCTAAGGAACTTATCTAGATGTGTGGTGAGCACTTTGACCCATTAAGTGATTCACAGACGTTTATAATGCAGAGCGGTAACAATAAAAAATCACATTTTTTCACAAAAATGATCTTTTGGCCCCAATTTTTTATTTTCCCAAAGGTAAGAGAAGAAATTGGACTCCAAAAGTTGTTGTCCAATTTGTCCTGAGTACGCTGATACCTCATATGTGGGGGTAAACCACTGTTTGGGCGCATGGCAGAGCTCGGAAGGGCAGGAGCGCCATTTGACTTTTCAATGCAAAATTGACTGGAATTGAGATGGGACGCCATGCTGCGTTTGGAGAGCCACTGATGTGCCTAAACATTGAAACCCCCAAAAGTGACACCATTTTGGAAAGTAGACCCCCCAAGGAACTTATCTAGATGTGTTGTGAGAACTTTGAACCCCAAAGTGTTTCACTACAGTTTATAACGCAGAGCCGTGAAAATAAAAAATCCTTTTTTTTCCACAAAAATTATTTTTTAGCCCCCAGTTTTGTATTTTTCCAAGGGTAGCAGTGTAAATTGAACCCCAAAAGTTGTTGTCCAATTTGTTCTGAGTACGCTGAGACCCAATATGTTGAGGGAAACCACCGTTTGGGTGCATGGTAGAGCTTGGAAGGGAAGGAGCGCCATTTGGAATGCAGACTTAGATGGATTGGTCTGCAGGTGTCACGTTGAATTTGCAGAACCCCTGATGTAACTAAACAGTAGAAACCCCCAATAAGTGACCCCATATTGGAAACTAGACCCCCCCAAGAAACTCATCTAGATTTGTTGTGAGAACTTTGATCCCCCAAGTGTTTCACTACAGTTTATAATGCAGAACCGTGAAAATAAAAAATCTTTATTTTACACAAAAATTATTTTTTAGCCCCAGTTTTGTATTTTCCCAAGGGTAACAGGAGAAATTGGACCCCAAAGTTGTCCAATGTGTCCTGATACTCTATATGTTGGGGTAAACCCCTGTTTGTGCGCACAGGAGAGCTCGGAAGGGAAGGAGCACTGTTTTACTTTTTCAGCGCAGAATTGGCTGGAATTGAGATCGGACGCCATGTCGCGTTTGGAGAGCCCCTGATGTGCCTAAACAGTGGAAACCCACCAATTATAGCTAAAACCCTAATCAAAACACATCCCTAACCCTAATCTCTTAACTGTAATGCTAACCACACCCCTAACCCTGACACACCCCTAACCCTAATCCCAACACTGTTTCCAACCGTAAATGTAATCCAAACCCTAACTTAAGCCCCAACCCTAACTTTAGCCCCAACCCTAACTTTAGCCCCAACCCTAACCATAACTGTAGCCCTAACCCTAGCCCCAACCCTAACCCTAGCCTTAACCCTAACCCCAGCCCTAACCCTAACCCTAGCCCTAACCCTAGCGCTAACCCTAACCCTAACCATAGTCCTAACCCTAGCCCTAACCCTAGCCCTAATCCTAACCCTAGCCCTAGCCCTAACCCTAGCCCTAACCCTAGCCCTAACCCTAACCCTAATGGGAAAATGGAAATAAATACATTTTTTTAATTTTTTGTAACTAAGGGGGTGATGAAAGGGGTTTGATTTACTATTTATAGCGCATTTTCTAGCGGATTTTTGATTGGCAGCCGTCAAACACTAAAAGACGCTTTTATTGCAAAAAATTTTTGCATTACCACATTTTGAGAGCTATATTTTTTCCATATTTTGGTCCACAGAGTCATGTGAGGTTTCGTTTTTTGTGGGACAAGTTGATGTTTTTACTGGTAACATTTCCGGGCACGTGACATTTTTTGATCGCTTTTTATTGTGAGGCAGAATGACCAAAATCCAGCTATTCATGAATTTCTTTTTGGGGGGGCGTTTATACCGTTCCGCGTTTGGTAAAATGGATCAAGCAGTTTTATTCTTCAGGTTAGTACGATTACAGCGATACCTCATTTATACCTTTTTTATCTTTTGGCGCTTTTATACGATAAAAACTATTTTATAGGAAAAATAATTATTTTTGCATCGCTTTATTCTGAGGGCTATAACTTTTATTTTTTCGCTGGTGATGCTATATGGCAGCTCATTTTTTGCGGGACAAGTTGATGATTTCAGCGGTACCATGGTTATTTATTTTTGTCTGTTTGATCCCATGTTATTCCACTTTTTGTTCGGCAGAATGATAATAAAGCGTTGTTTTCTGCCTCGTTGTTTTTTTTTACGGTGTTCACTGAAGGGGTTAACTAGTGGGACAGTTTTATAGGTCGGGTCATTACGGACGTGGCAATACTAAATATGTGTACTTTTATTGTTTTTTTATTATTTAGCTAAAGGAATGTATTTATTGGAACAATATTTTTTTTATTAGTATTATTATTTTTTTTTTACACATGTAATTTTTTTTTTTTTATTCTTACTTTGCCCCGGGGGGGGGGGGGGGAATCACAGGCGCTGTGAAGCCACCTCCATGCAGGACCCGGATGCAGCCCCGCGGCCATTTTGGATCCGAGGCCTGCAAGGCTGAGACGCTCGGTACAAGGTGAGCACATCGCCTTGTACCGATCGTCTCAGGGAAGCACGCAGGCAGCCCCCTCCCTGCGCGATGCTTCCCTGTACCTCCGGAACACTGCGATCATGTTTGATTGCAGTGTGCCGGGGGTTAATGTGCCGGGGGCGGTCCGTGACCGCTCCTGGCACATAGTGCTGGATGTCAGCTGCGATAGTCAGCTGACACCCGGCAAAGATCGGCCGCGCTCCCCCCGTGAGCGTGGCTGATCGTGCTGGACGTACTATTCCGTCCTTGGGAAGTAGGGCCCAACCCACATGGACGGAATAGTACGTCCAATGGCAGAAAAGGGTTAAACATATGGAAAAGTCATTTTGAAATAAACATCAAAAAATTAAAGAACAAGCAACTTTTAAAAAGTGCAAATCTTTTGATGAATTTTTACACTCATCAAAGTCACTAATTTACAATTATTCATGCCAAGAAATCCTGCAAAATGCAATGATGAATCAGACTTTTTTATTTTTTACTTTGTTTAACAACTTCTTTTTAGTGCAAGAAGTCACACACTCCACCAAAGTGTCAAGGACTTTGCGCAAAAATTCCAGGTATATATACAATTACTTTAAGAGGAGGAACTGCAAAACGATTGTGCAAAAATGTTGTGACCCTGCAATTGATGAATCAGCCGAAAAAGATTTGCAACCCCAAACTTCTCCCACAATGAAAATAAGGTGAAATATAGAAAGTGGACTTTAAAAAAGGCAAAATTCAATTAGTAGACAAATAAAAGAGTGCAAATGTAATAATGAATCCTTAGTAAATTAAATTTAACATTAGACTTTGTTTAACATTATCATCAAGACCTTGACCAATATATTTTTCTGCAACTGAAGCCAGGGATTTCCAGAATTTACATTCTAATCTTCCATATTTTGCAAATGCTATAACATTAAAATGGTTATTACCAAGGACAACTATGTCTGTATGATACTCTCTTTATTAATGACTACTTTATTTTATTTATACGGATTCTACTCTATTCTTGAATTTAGTGTAAAAACCTTCACTAATTAAATGTTTAATAGCAGGTTTAGCATATATTTTACATTGACATAGATTAATATGTCAATTACATAAATGTGATGTGAGAACAAAATCCAGCCTTTATAATTAAGGATGTATAGCTTTGACTTTAACAGAAAACTCAGGGAAAAGGTCTCCCTGCCAATCTTTTGGTTTTTTTTTAACACAATGCCTGAAGATTCTTTAGGTGATAATTTTGGCAATGTGTGTTCTATGTAGATAGTACAGTAAGCCTCTTGTGTAGGAGGGACTTAAAGAGTACCTATTTTTTTTATTACTATTCTTCAGGCAGCGCAAAGTTAACAATTTGTCTAATATTCCTTATTACCGTATTTTCCTTCCTTCTCTCCCAAACACATTTTCAAGTTATGCTCATGTCTGAAGTTCTCTGTTCCCAACTCCCCCATACTCAGACAGAGGAATTCCGATTCACAAACTGAATATAGTGTACAGATATTGCCGAGCAGCAATAGAAAGACACTTCTAATGTAGCATAAATTTATTATTTAAACAGCACTGCAGCAGAGTGTTTACCTTACCCCTGCACTAACTGACAGTTGTCTCAGCAGGGTATCAATGAAGAGCCTGTTGTCATTCAGTGCCAGGGTAGGATTACAGCCCTAGCTCACTATGTATTGAGCAGTGACTGAAGTTGTACGAGCCACACCTCTATGACTGAAAGCTGGAAGGTGCCAGATGGAATAAAGTTAATTTCTTCTCGGTAGCTGGGCTTTCAGTATAGCCGCCGGCTACTTTGGTACAGTATTTGGAACATTATTGGAACACTATTCCAGCTTTGGAACACTATTAAAGCAGTTTTCCAGTCTACAATGATAAGCTTGCTGTCACGCTGTGTAACTGCAGACCTATGAATCCCCCCCAGTGCACGCACTGTGCACTGTGAGGATTTGCTGGTTTCTGAGCTGGGAACAGCAGTGATGTACGCGTTATGCATACTTCTGATCAGAACCCGTCTAGTGGGCACAGCGTCGCTCCATAAAAGTCTATACCCTGACTGACACTAGCTGAGTGTTAAGGCCGGCTGTAAGTCAGGACTGGGGGCGCAGTTACAGCAGAGCGGTGACTGAACTCACGCTGGTGCCACCCACGTGACTGAAACCCAAATGCTGCCGGGGAAAATAAAGTTAATTTTCTCTCTACAGAGTTCAGCTAAGTGTAGGCACTGAGCAGGTTAGCAATGCTATTAACCTGCAGATTAACCCCATATCTGCAGGTTAATAGCATGTTTTCTGCTGACAGGTTACCTTTAATACTCACATTTTCACTGTTAATAATGTATAGAGGATGTTCCTCCCTTTGCCTCTTGCAAGCAATGGTTGTAATCCTTCAAGTGTTACTCCAAGGAGATTATGTAAACTTTTCTGGTTTTATATGACTAGTATTTAACTATTTAAAACAATTTAGTTTATGAAGCTATAGGGATGACAGCTGAATATTACATCATGAGGCTTGTGTTAGTTCTGTTACCATGATTATTACCTGATAAGAGTCCTGCGTGACCACTTTTAGTATTTTTTTATTTTTATTTTTATTATTTGTCTCTATATATAATAAAATCTCACTCTTAATAAAATTGATTGAACATAAATAGTGATGAGCGAAAGATCAGGATAATATGAATTTACCTTGGCGCTTAGCGAGCTTGATCAACTTCTTGATTGCATCTGTCCACAAAAGATATTTTCTTTGGGTTTTAAGTATTTATGTTTAGTGATGAGCGAACGTGCTTGGATAAGGGTTAACGGAGCATGCTTCGGTGCTAACCAAGTGTCTTCGGTGTGCTCGAAAAATATATTCGAATCCCACGGCTGCATGTCTTGTGGTTGTTCAACAGCTGCAACATATGCAGGGATTAGGCCAGTTTCACATTTGCGGTTGTGTCCGCAGCATTTCTTCTGCAAATATCCTCACGCGTTGTTTATTCCTATATTTAACATTAGGGATGCATGCGTCTGCGATCGGTTGCTTTTTGCCGCGTTTGATGACGCATGCATTGTTTCGTCATCTGCGGTTTGGCGCGGAAATGCTACATGTAGTAATTTTTAGAGGCGTCAATTTGCCACCTAGAAACGTATGCGGTCGATTGCGTAAGGAATGCGCCAAAAAAACGCATTGCTGTCTATGTGAACGCATGCGTTCACAAGCACATGCGTTTGCTTGCGTTCATGAACGCATGCGTTGCACCAGAGAAAAACATGTCTAGACACTGATAAGCCACCCCCCACATACAAGATGATAAAGGGAGGGAGTGAACCAGATATGGACTGGGACTGAAATTCAGCCCTGGCATTTGAAATCACACAGGCCCATGTTATCCCCGTCCCAGAGCACCACATGGGATATCTTACGAATATTACCCTGGATGGAGGAAAGGAAGATTTACTACAAGACAAATATTTCTAATGATACCCATGGCTTGATGGAGTGCTCCATCATAACTCTTAACAGTATAGGTGTCTTGAGATCAACGATTCTGTTAACAATGTAGCAGTCAAGGCGGCCCATGACCAGACAGGCCCTTCTGGCATTTGCCAGAATTGCCAAATGGCCAGTCCGGCCCTGGAGTGAACATTTGCAGGTCACTACTCAGCAGACAGCCAAGCAGAGCAGGCAGACCACAGCACCTTGGAGCAAACAAGCCTCTGAACAATGTGAGTATATCCTAGCCAATGCCTTTATTTTCTATTTTCTGTCTCTACATGTCCTAATTTCAGCCATTTCTTTCTTTCTGCATGCATCAGAATGTCTTCTTCTGATGAGGAGCAACGTCCTGGGCCTTCTGAAGCCGAACATGTCAGTGAAGTGAGTACTCACCTCCTCAGATTGGTAAGTATTCACTGTCACATCTACACATATGACAATTTTTGTTTTTCATTTTTTTAGAGCACTTCTTCTACTGCGGCAGCGACTTGGCAGGAGCAGCGGAGTCACGGTCGGGTGGCAAGGCGGCAGTGTGTACTGCCATGGTTCCCAATGGCAAGGGAACGTAAAAAACACATAAGTAACGAACGAGCTCTCGGGTGATGGAAACTCGAGTTGACCGTGAGCTAAATCTACCACACAACTAACAGTAGCCAGGGAGCATACCTACGGCTTCCTATATGCCACGCGCCAGCCGGAGGACTAACTACGCCTGGTAGAGGAAGAAATAGACCTGGCTTACCTCTAGGGAAATACCCCAAAAGATGATAGCAGCCCCCCACATGTAATAACGGTGAATTAAGAGGAAAAGACATACACAGTATGAAAGTAGATTTAGCAAAGAGAGGTCCACTTACTAGATAGCAGAAGGATACAAAAGAGGACTTCACGGTCAACTGAAAACCCTTTCAAAAACCATCCTGAAATTACTTTAAGACTCCTGTGTCAACTCATGACACAGGAGTGGCAATTTCAGCCCGCAAGAGCTTCCAGCTACAGAGAATTACAAAAACTGCAAACTGGACAAAAGGTACAAAACAAAAGGACAAAGTCCACTTAGCTGATCAGCAGACTAGTAGCAGGAACATGCAACCGAAGGCTCTGGTTACAATGATGACCGGCAAGGAAATTACTGGAGAGCAAGGCTAAATAGGAAACTCCCAAACACTGATGGAAGCAGGTGAACAGAAGAAGCAGAGTGCAAACAAGTCACCAGTACCACCAGCAACCACCAGGGGAGCCCAAAAAGCGGATACACAACAGTACCCTCCCCTTAAGGAGGGGGCACCGAACCCTCACAAGAACCGCCAGGGCGATCTGGATGAGCCCTATGAAAGGCACGAACCAAATCCGAGGCATGAACATCAGAGGCAGTTACCCAAGAATTATCTTCCTGACCATAGCCTTTCCATTTAACCAGATATTGAAGTCTCCGTCTGGAAATACGGGAGTCCAAGATCTTCTCCACGACGTACTCCAATTCACCCTCCACCAGCACAGGAGCAGGAGGTTCAGTAGAAGGAACCACCGGCACCTCATATCTCCGCAACAACGACCGATGGAACACATTATGAATAGCGAAAGATGCCGGGAGGTCCAAATGAAAGGAAACAGGGTTAAGAATCTCCAAAATCCTATAAGGACCAATGAACCGAGGCTTAAATTTGGGAGAAGAAACCCTCATAGGGACAAAACGGGAAGACAACCACACCAAGTCCCCAACGCGAAGGTGGGGACCAACACGACGATGACGGTTAGCAAACTGCTGAGTCCTCTCCTGGGACAATTCCAAATTATCCACCACTTGTCCCCAAATCCGATGCAACCGATCCACCACCGCATCCACTCCAAGACAATCCGAAGATTCAACCTGACCAGATGAAAAACACGGATGAAACCCTGAATTGCAAAAGAAAGGAGAAACCAAAGTGGCAGAACTAGCCCGATTATTAAGAGCAAACTCCGCCAACGGCAGAAAGGCAACCCAATCATCCTGATCCGCAGACACAAAACACCTCAAATAAGTCTCCAAAGTTTGATTAGTTCGCTCCGTCTGGCCATTGGTCTGAGGATGGAATGCAGACGAAAAGGACAAATCAATGCCCAACCTGGCACAGACTGCCCGCCAAAATCTAGACACGAACTGGGTACCCCTGTCAGAAACGATGTTTTCCGGAATACCATGCAAGCGAACCACATTTTGAAAAAACAGAGGGACCAACTCAGATGAGGAAGGCAACTTAGGCAATGGCACCAAATGAACCATTTTAGAAAAACGGTCACACACCACCCAGATGACAGACATCTTCTGAGAAACAGGGAGATCCAAGACAAAGTCCATAGAGATGTGCGTCCAAGGCCTCTTCGGAATAGGCAAGGGCAACAACAACCCACTAGCCCTAGAACAACAAGGCTTGGCCCGAGCACACACATCGCAAGACTGCACAAAAACACGCACATCTCGAGACAGGGAAGGCCACCAGAAGGATCTAGCCACCAAATCTCTGGTGCCAAAAATTCCTGGATGACCTGCCAGAGTAGAAGAATGAACTTCCGAGATGACTCTAGTGGTCCACTCGTCAGGAACAAACAGTCTACCAGACGGACAACGATCAGGTCTATCCGCCTGAAATTCTTGCAAAGCACGTCGCAAATCTGGAGAGACAGCAGACAAAACCACTCCATCCTTAAGGACACCAGCAGGTTCAGAATTCCCAGGAGAGTCAGGCTCAAAACTCCTAGAAAGAGCATCTGCTTTCACATTCCTAGAACCCGGTAAGTACGAGACCACAAAATTAAACCGGGAAAAGAACAACGACCAACGTGCCTGTCTAGGATTCAGGCGCCTGGCAGACTCCAAATAAATTAAATTCTTGTGATCAGTCAAAACTACCACCTGATGTCTGGCACCCTCAAGCCAATGACGCCACTCCTCAAATGCCCACTTCATGGCCAAAAGCTCCCGATTACCAACATCATAGTTTCGCTCAGCGGCCGAAAATTTTCGCGAAAAGAACGCACAAGGTCTCATCACTGAGCAGTCGGAACTTTTCTGCGACAAAACCGCCCCGCTCCGATCTCGAAAGCATCGACCTCAACCTGAAAGGGAAGAGAAACATCAGGCTGGCGCAACACAGGGGCAGACAAAAAGCGGCGCTTAAGCTCCCGAAAGGCCTCCACGGCAGCAGGGGACCAATTGGCAACATCAGCACCCCTCTTAGTCAAATCCGTCAGAGGTTTAGCAACGCCAGAAAAACCAGCTATAAATCGACGATAAAAATTAGCAAAGCCCAAGAATTTCTGGAGACTCTTCAGAGAAGTAGGCTGCGTCCAGTCGTAAATAGCCCGAACCTTGACAGGGTCCATCTCAATAGAAGAAGGGGAAAAAATATACCCCAAAAATGAAATTTTTTGAACCCCAAAAACACACTTTGAACCCTTTACACACAAAGAATTCTCCCGCAAAACCTGAAAAACCCTCCTGACCTGCTGAACATGAGACTCCCAGTCATCAGAAAAAATCAAAATATCATCCAAGTACACAATCATAAATTTATCCAAATATTCCCGGAAAATATCATGCATTAAGGACTGAAAGACAGAAGGTGCATTAGAAAGGCCGAAAGGCATTACCAAATACTCAAAATGGCCCTCAGGCGTATTAAATGCGGTCTTCCACTCATCCCCCTGCTTAATTCGCACCAAATTATACGCCCCACGAAGATCAATCTTAGAGAACCACTTAGCCCCCCTTATGCGAGCAAACAAATCAGTCAGCAAAGGCAACGGATACTGATATTTGACTGTAATTTTATTCAGGAGACGATAATCAATACAAGGCCTCAGAGAGCCATCCTTTTTAGAGACAAAGAAAAAACCGGCTCCTAAAGGTGATGAAGAAGGACGAATATGTCCCTTTTCCAGGGACTCCTTAATATACTCGCGCATAGCAGCATGTTCAAGTACAGATAGGTTAAACAAACGACCCTTTGGAAATTTACTGCCAGGAATCAGATCTATGGCGCAATCACAATCCCTGTGAGGAGGGAGTGAACCAATCTTAGGCTCTTCAAAAATATCACGATAATCAGACAAAAATGCCGGAATCTCAGATGGAATAGATGACGAAATGGACACCATAGGAGTGTCCCCATGAGCCCCCCGACATCCCCAGCTTAACACAGACATAGCCTTCCAGTCAAGGACTGGGTTATGAGACTGTAACCATGGTAATCCAAGCACCAAAACATCATGTAAATTGTACAACACAAGGAAGCGAATCACCTCCTGATGGTCTGGAGTCATACGCATAGTCACTTGCGTCCAGAACTGTGGTTTATTACAAGCCAAAGGTGTAGAATCAATACCCTTCAGAGGTATAGGGACTTTCAGAGGCTCTAAATCAAACCCACAGCGCCTGGCAAAGGACCAGTCCATAAGACTCAGAGCGGCGCCCGAGTCCACATAGGCATCCACGGTAATAACTGATAATGAACAAATCAAGGTTACAGACAAAATAAATTTGGACTGTAAAGTGCCAATTGAAATGGACTTGTCAACCTTCCTAGTACGCTTAGAGCATGCCGATATAACATGAGCAGAATCACCACAATAGAAGCATAACCCATTTTTACGCCTATAATTCTGCCGCTCGCTTCTGGACATAACTCTGTCACATTGCATTTTCTCTGGCTTCTCTTCAGAAGATACCGCCAAATGGTGCACGGGTTTGCGCTCCCGCAAACGCCGATCAATCTGAATTGCCATTGTCATGGACTCATTCAGACCTGTAGGCGCAGGGAACCCAACCATAACATCTTTAACGACATCAGAAAGGCCCTCTCTGAAATTTGCCGCTAAGGCGCACTCATTCCACTGAGTAAGCACAGACCACCTACGAAATTTTTGGCAGTATATCTCCGCTTCATCTTGCCCTTGAGATAGGGCTATCAAAGCTTTTTCAGCTTGAATCTCCAAATTAGGTTCCTCATAAAGCAACCCTAAAGCCAGGAAAAACGCATCCACATTGAGCAACGCAGGATCCCCTGGTGCCAATGAAAATGCCCAATTTTGAGGGTCACCTCGCAGCAAAGAGATTACAATCTTAACCTGCTGGACAGGATCTCCTGAGGAGTGAGGTCTGAGAGAAAGGAATAATTTACAATTATATTTGAAATTCAAAAACCGAGATCTATCTCCGGAAAACACCTCTGGTGTAGGGATTTTAGGTTCAGAAATAGGAGCATGTATAACAAAATCTTGTAAATTTTGAACCTTCGTAGCAAGATTATTTAAACCTGCAGCCAAACTCTGGACATCCATGTTAAACAGCTAAGGTCAGAGCCATTCAAGGGTTAAGAGGAGGTAAGAAGCAGCTAGACAGCAATTAAGGGCTAGGCAGCAAAACTCTGAGGGAAAGAAAAAAAAAAAAATTTCCCTTCAACACTTCTTTTTCTCCTGCTTCAGCCCAAACAATTAACACTTTGTAGGCCGGTCATACTGTCATGGTTCCCAATGGCAAGGGAACGTAAAAAACACATAAGTAACGAACGAGCTCTCGGGTGATGGAAACTCGAGTTGACCGTGAGCTAAATCTACCACACAACTAACAGTAGCCAGGGAGCATACCTACGGCTTCCTATATGCCACGCGCCAGCCGGAGGACTAACTACGCCTGGTAGAGGAAGAAACAGACCTGGCTTACCTCTAGGGAAATACCCCAAAAGATGATAGCAGCCCCCCACATGTAATAACGGTGAATTAAGAGGAAAAGACATACACAGTATGAAAGTAGATTTAGCAAAGAGAGGTCCACTTACTAGATAGCAGAAGGATACAAAAGAGGACTTCACGGTCAACTGAAAACCCTTTCAAAAACCATCCTGAAATTACTTTAAGACTCCTGTGTCAACTCATGACACAGGAGTGGCAATTTCAGCCCGCAAGAGCTTCCAGCTACAGAGAATTACAAAAACTGCAAACTGGACAAAAGGTACAAAACAAAAGGACAAAGTCCACTTAGCTGATCAGCAGACTAGTAGCAGGAACATGCAACCGAAGGCTCTGGTTACAATGATGACCGGCAAGGAAATGACTGGAGAGCAAGGCTAAATAGGAAACTCCCAAACACTGATGGAAGCAGGTGAACAGAAGAAGCAGAGTGCAAACAAGTCACCAGTACCACCAGCAACCACCAGGGGAGCCCAAAAAGCGGATACACAACAGTGTACGTATACAAGGCTGACTGTTTACTGTATCCTCACAGTAGTATTCTTGAATCTTCCTTTCTTTACATTCCTATTTCTTTACATTTTTCTTCTGGAATCCTTTTGCATCTTGACTTTCCTTATTCATGCCATTTCTCAGCCTCTGTTTTCTTTCTTTTCCTTATGTTAATGTATCCAACATTAATGTCTTTATGTAATTTTTAGGTTCCAGAACGGGATGAAGACCTCATAGAAAATGACCTCCTCATCTCCCTGGTCCAGGAGCGAGTCCCGTTGTGGGACACCTGGGTTCCACAGCACTCGGACAACGTGACGATCCGGCGCCTATGGAATGAGGTGGCCAAAGAGATGTGGGATGGCTGGGACAATGCCCCGACTAGGGTCCGAAATGCATTTGGTAAGTATTGCAATGCAGTCTGAAGCAGCAGAGACCTTGGCTGTGCTCACACAACTGTGTGTGATGAGATAAAATCTCAGGAGTTTCCCTCATCACACACAGTTGTGTGAGCACAGCCAAAAGTCCATTGTCTGACCATTATGTTTTGTTTTTTCAACAGTGGCCAGAGTCAAAACACGTTGGCGTTCGATGAAGGACCGCTTCAACAAGGACCTGCGTCAAGAGAGCTGTATTCCCAGTGGGTCAGGAGCAAGGATCAGAAAGTACAAATACCATCGCGTTCTGGCATTTTTAAGACCAGTCCTTGCCCAGAGAACGTAAGTATTTCTCCCGTGCATTAGGTTGTGTTGTATTGCCATAATCTGTATGTTTCTATTCCACAGGAGTTGGCATCTGGTTAATTTTTGGTATTAATTTTTTTTTTCCTTTTTTCACAGCACATGGAGCAGCACTGTTGGCCCAGGTTCTGGAGCGGTCCTTCATCAGACAGCCACGGACCCGTCCCAGCCATCCAGCAGTGCTGAAGCAAGTGGGCCTGCCACACAAACTGGAGACCAGGAAGCTGGTCCATCAGGTCTTCCCCTTTCCTAGTCCTCTGCCACTGCCCCTTTTTTTTGGTCTCCTCCCGGCAGCGGCAGAGGGCATCGGACAGGTCCCTCATGCCCGAGTTTTTGCACTTGAGCTCGGTTTTTCACGAAGGACTCAAGGCTTTGAGTGACCGAATGGATATTTCCCTTAGCCACATGAATACACGTATCCAGAAGGTCACCAAAAGCCTTGACCAAGTAAAAGCCGTCCTCCAGAGGCCAGCACATCATTTTTTTAACCAAATTGAGCAGGGCATGTCGGAACACCTTACTCCTGATCTCTAGCTTAGTGTCATGCAGGCCTGCAATGCTGCTTACATGCAGGCTATGCAGCAGAGTCGGTATTTTCAGCAGACAGTGGCGGCATATCCACCTGTGCCTTCACTGCCATGATTAACCTCAATGCCAACCTCTGCTGCATACCACTGCATGGCCACCTCTATTCCTAGCACTGCTGGACACCAGTATAGCACCACCGCCATGCCGAGTGCTGTTGGACAGCCCATCGCCACCACCATGACAACCACTGCTCCTGCTTGGACCTCCTCCACTGACACCACGATGCAGCAGGACCCAGGCATGGCCTTCCGTACCGCCACCACCATGATGCACCAGTACCCTGGCATGGCCTTCCGTACCACCACCACCATGATGCAGCAGGACCCTGGCATGGCCTTCCATACCGCCACCACCATGATGCAGCAGGACCCTGGCATGGCCTTCCACTCTACAAGCGCTGTGGACTCTGGCATGGCCTTCCGCTCTACGAGCACTATGGACTCTGTTATGGCTACACGCTCTTTGAGCACTATGGACTCTGGCATGGCTGCACGCTCTACAAGCACTATGGACTCTGGCATGGCTGGACGCTCTACGAGCACTATGGACTCTGGCATGGCTGCACGCTCTACAAGCACTATGGACTCTGGCATGGCTGCACGCTCTATGAGCACTATGGACTCTGACACAGTGCAGCTGGACCCTGACAGGTCACCCACCACGACCATGCCACGACATATGAGCCCACCAAGGCTTCCCAGAACCCAGCAATCCCCGAAAAAAAAAAAAACAGCGGACTCTTAGTATTCCTCCCCCTTCACCTCCCAGTGTGTCTGTAATGTCAGGTTTGTCTCACCCTTCCAGTGCGTCTCAAGCCTCTCATGTGTCAAGCCCTATCCCCGAACTACCAGACCCCACAAGTTTCATTGCCCCTTCTCCTGCCACCTCTGCGCCGTTCACAGTTAGCCAGGCCTCACTGCTTCACACCCCCCATTTACATCATTCTACCCTAAGCAGGCACAGTAAATAAAAATTTTGTGTATAACAAAATAAATAATATTGTTTTTTTGCCCCCAATTATGTGTGGTTTACTTGTGTATTTCGCCGCCGTCAACACACACTGTGCGCCGAACACTTAATTTTTTGGCCACATCATAGCTCCAGAGTTAGCAAATAAAAGACTGCAGCTTTGTGTGTCTTTAGTATAGAGATATGAGGTGGGCCACAATATTTATACTTGTATTATCTCCATAATCTCTTCCTTCTGCTTAGTCTGTGACTAGTGTTGCAGAGTGAAGAGAAAATGGCGGAAATAAAATGCAGAACTATACTCAACAGGTCAGGTGTCCACAAACTCATTAGTTTTAGGACACCTGACCTGGTGAGTAGAGAACTGCCTTGTATAACCTCCATTTTCTCTTCTGTGTATGTAATCTATTTCACACAAAGTGAAGGGAAGATGGCGGTCATACACGGCATATCTATGCTCACCTGTACATGTGTCAGAAATAGTGAATTCATGAGGCTGTTATATGTGCATCATGAATTCATTATTTCTGACACCTGACTTGATGAGTATAGATCTGTTTTGTATGACAGTCATTGTCTCTTCAGTCTGTGTCCAATGGATACTGCAGAACAGAATCCGGATGCAATGACGTCAACAACCTTTAAAACAACATGGCTGCCGTCACATTAACATTATGTGGTCAGTATTTTATATCAGTATGTGTAAGTCAAAACAATGATTGGAACAATTAGAGGAAAATTATAATAATAACGTATCTAGCACCTCAACTATTATCATCCACTCCTGGTTTTAGATTACAAATACTGATATGAAATACAGACCAAATATAGCTAGTGTAAGGACAGCCTTGGTTTGTAGAGGACATAGGAGACACGGTCAAGACACCAAAAAATAAAGTTTATTAATGAGAAATATTAGTAACATTTTAGAAAATAACTGGTACAGATAAAATCCCAACAGGACATTTACACAACATTGTCCTGCCATGACACATGCCCAATATCCAAATCAAAAAAGGCAGCAAATTGGTCTCGCATGTGGCCAATTTCAGCTGTTGACCGCAGCGGGTGATGTTGGTAATCGGGCAGTGGGTGTGCAACTGCTTCATCCAGTTCAATGTTGGGCCACTCCTTAGCCATTATGTAATTGTGCAGAACCACACAGGCTTTGACCACCTCGTCGACTGTCTCCATTTTTAGATTAATGGTTGACGCAAGAATGCGCCATTTTGAGACTAGAATCCCAAAGGTACACTCTACTGTTCTTCGGGCCCTGGTCAGTCTGTAGTTAAAAATCCTTTTAGTGTGGTTCAAGTCACGACTGGAATATGGCTTCAGTAGGTTTTCACACATCTGAAAGGCCTCATCACCAACCATAACAAATGGCATTGGTGGACCTTGAGTGTTGGGGAGCGGTTGTGGCCGTGGAAAATTAAAATTTTTGCCATACACACGGCGGCCCATATCAGAGTTATTGAAAGTCTGGGAATCGTTGCCACGGCCAAAAGCTCCAATGTCCACGGCGATGAAGCGACAGTCTGCATCGGCTATTGCCATGAGCACAACAGAAAAATATTTTTTATAATTGAAGTACTCCGATCCTGTTCTGGCTGGTTTGATAATGCGGAAGTGCTTTCCATCCACCGCTCCCAAACAGTTAGGGAAATCACACACACTCCAGAATTTTTTTGCAATTTCAATCCACATGTCCAAGGTGGGTAGGGGAATAAACTCATCCCAGAGTACATTCCACAAAGCCCGGCAGGTGTCCGCAACTATTCCGGACAGGGTGGAAATTCCAAGCCGGTATTGGAAGTGGAGGGATGATAAACTCTCTCCAGTTGCCAGAAATCTGGAAAAAAAAAAAACAATTACAATCAATTCTATTTATGGTGTTGTTATGCTAAAGACATAAAGGAAAATACCAAAAAAAACCATGTCAGAACACCCAAAATTAGCACTGCCATTGGTTTAGATTTGTTACATACCTTAATGTAACCAGCAGACATTCCTCTGGTGGAATCGCTCTACGGAGCTGGGTGTCCTGTCTCTGTATGGCTCCTTGGATACGAGCAAGCAAATCCCGGAACGAGTCTTGCGACATCCTTGTATATTCCGGGACTTTCTCCAGGTTGGCATTAAGCTCGCCATACAGCGTGTGATAGGCTCCACGTCTCTCACGTAATTCAATAATGGGGTGTCTCCAAAAACGCCTACGACGTCTCCTTCTTTTGCGATTTCTGTCTTGCTCCCAAGCAAACGCACAGGCAAGAAACAGCTTGATGCTTAAATACAGGTTGAAATAAAAGCTCTCCATGCGAAGATCCATCATGACTAGTGTTGAGCGATACCGTCCGATACTTGAAAGTATCGGTATCGGAAAGTATCGGCCGATACCGTCACAGTATCGGAATCCAATCCGATACCGATACCCGATACCAATACAAGTCAATGGGACTCATGTATCGGACGGTATCCCTGATGGTTCCCAGGGTCTGAAGGAGAGGAAACTCTCCTTCAGGCCCTGGGAACCATATAAATGTGTAAAAGAAAGAATTAAAATAAAAAATATCGCTATACTCACCTGTCCGACGCAGCCGGGACTTCAGCGAGGGAACCGGCAGCGTTGTTTGTTTAAAAATCGCGCTATTACTTGGTTACGTGAATTCCCGGCTTGTGATTGGTCAGGTCGGCCATGTTGCCGGGACGCGGACCAATCACAGCAAGCCGTGACGAAATTACGTCACGGCTTGCTGTGATTGGTCCGCGTCCCGGCAATATGGCCGCCCTGACCAATCACAAGCCGGGACGTCACGGGAGGCTGGACACGCGCTCATTTTAAAATGGGCGCGTGTCCAGCCTCCCGTGACGTCACGGCTTGTGATTGGTTGCGCCGCGATCAACCAATCACAAGCCGGGAGGCTGGACGCGCTCATTTTGAAATGGGCGCGTGTCCAGCCTCCCGTGACGTCACGGCCTGTGATTGGTTGCGCCGCGATCAACCAATCACAAGCCGGGAGGCTGGACGCGCTCATTTTGAAATGGGCGCGTGTCCAGCCTCCCGGCTTGTGATTGGTTGACCGCGACGCAACCAATCACAAGCCGTGACGTCACGGGAGGCTGGACACGCGCCCTTTTTAAAATGAGCGCGTTTCCAGCCTCCCGTGACGTCACGGCTTGTGATTGGTTAATGGCGGCCATGTTGCCGGGCCGCGGACCAATCACAGCAAGCCGTGACGTATTTTCGTCACGGCTTGCTGTGATTGGTCCGCGGCCCGGCAACATGGCCGCCCTGACCAATCACAAGCCGGGACTTCGCGTAACCATGTAAAAGCGGGAATTTTAAACAAACAACGCTGCCGGTTCCTGCGCTGAGGTCCCGGCTGCGTCGGACAGGTGAGTATAGCGATATTTTTTATTTTAATTCTCTATTTTACACATTTTAACATTAATGTTGTTCCGATACCCGATACCACAAGAGTATCGGAATCCCGGTATCGGAATTCCGATACAGCAAGTATCGGCCGATACCCGATACTTGCAGCATCGGAATGCTCAACACTAATCATGACACAGGATACAGTAGCACACTGTTAAGATTTCAGCAGTCCTAGGGTCTATATATAGAGATCCCATAATACACGCCCTCTGTAGTCCCATTGGCGGTGTCTAGTTATCTATATTTTTCTCCTGTAAAATTTGTCACCATGTGCACCAAAAACGCAAACGCAGGAGAAAACGCATTGAGAAGTGTGCAAATGCGGCGTTTTTTTAACGGCATGCATCTAAAAAAACACCGCATTTGGACATGTTTCTATGCATTTTTTCCTGCACTTGCGCATGTGGATTAAACGCAACGGATTCTAACGCAAATGTGAAACTGGCCTTACCTGTTTGTTAGGCAATCCCTGCATGTGCTGTTGAACAGCCACGAGACGTGCACCCGCTGGGACTCAAACATATTTTTTGAGCAAGCCGAAGTCACTTGGTTAGCATCTGAGCATGCTCTGATAACAACTTATCCCAGCACGTTCGCTCAGTCATCACTAAACAAATACCATCCTCGCCCTGGCCTCACATCAAGGCAAATAGAAAAAATTGGAGTCTGACTCAGCAGGACTGGATTTTCCTTTTCTTTTTTTTCTTACTCATGAGTAAGACTGCTTAGTGCAGTTGAAACAAGTCGTCTGGGTCATGTCAACCATGTCAATTTTTCTTTTGTATGCATTACATTTTCTTTTGAAACATAAAATGAAAAGGAAAATCCAGTCCTTTTGAGCCGGACTCCAATTTTTTCTATTTTCCAAAGAAAAATATCTTTTGTGAACAGATGCAATCAAGAAGTTGATCAAGTTCGCTAAGCACCAAGGTAAATTCATATTATCCTGATCTTTCACATTATGTCAATAACTTTATAAAGTCATGTAATGTCTTAATAGATACAATTTTAGATGACATATTAGAAGTCTGTAATTGTTTTGCAGAACTGTTTTAGGTTTTAAAATTCAACTAATAATTTACAATTTTGTGAACATAAAAGGATTTATAACATTTGGTTTCATAGATGAAAGTTTAGGTTTAAAGTGAAACTTTTGTTTCAGGAGAACTTGCAGCAGAATGTCTGTGTCTGCCTCCAGTTTCTCCTTGATCCTCCTCACAACTTGCCATTCTTACAATCTTATGAGTAGCAACTGCCATCTCCTATCTTAATAATGTAAAAATCTGTCTTCACTGCATGCTGATTTTACAGCTTTTACTTTCGAATTGAGATTGAAAGGAGATTGAGAGGAGACAGAAGCTGATTTAAAAAAAATATTTATATATTACAAAGTTGCCTATTTTCATAAGCGCTCTTGATTTCTAAGATTAAAATAATATGATGGTTGCTATTTAAAGTTACTAGATTAATGTTATATATACATATTGCAAAATAATTCATTCAGGACATTTTTTCATTTTTGTGTCTTGGTTTTTTTCCTTCTCTTCTTTCAAACCCCCAATTTTCTTTAGTTTCTGTCTCCATGGCCATATGAAGTTTGTTTTTTGTGGGATGAGTTGTACTTTTGAATGATACCATTCTTTTTACCATATCATGTACTGAATAATGGGAAAAAAAATCCAAATTGGGTGAAATGGTGAAAAATATCCAATTCCGATAGTGTTATTTGGTCTTGCGTTCACGGCATTCATTATGTGGTGAAAATGACCTAGAAGCCTGATTCTCCTGATCAATACGATTATGGCAATACTAAACTCCAAATTTTTTTAGATTTAAGTGGTAAAAAAAAATCTGTAGTTTATAAAAAATAGAGACCCGTTTTTATTGTTACTATTATGGGAAATATATAATGTTTTGATCACTTTTTATTCTATTTTATTATGAAGGCATTTTAACTGAAAAAAAGTGAGATTTGACTTTTTTCCCTTTGCGGATTTAACTTATCGGGTTAATTAATTTTATATTATGGTAAATCAGACTTTTATGAACATGGTTGTTTCAAATATGCTTGTTTTATTTATTTTCAATGGGGGGGGAGGGATTAGTTTGAAGTTTTATAGAAAAAATAAAATTAAATAACTAAAAATATTAAATATTACAAATATTAATAATACTATTAAACATTGAAAATACTTTTTACTTTATTTGTTAGTCCGCTTATGCAACTTTAACCTAAAATCATCTGATGGCTTATACTATGTACTGCAATACTGTAGCATTGTAATATGTAATGGAAATGTCGGCATCCTTTAAAGCTCAGCACATAGCTCAACTTAAGAGGAGTACCAAGATGATAGTGACAGGAGTCTTCAGTAGGGCCTCGGCATTATCATAACTCATCTGAGCCCCACCATTGCCTAAGGCGGCGCCAGTGACATCATTTAAATGCGGCTGCCAGAGATTGACAACAGTGTTTAAATGGTAATTAGTCGCTTCCAGCCAAGGCTTTGAGAGACAAATGTCGGCTATTTAATATAACTGGCATCTGCCATATGTGGAGGGAGCTCAACTATTGAGACCCCTCCACATGCAGTCACCATGCAGAGGATATGCTGTTACACCCATATTCACTAGTGGGTTAAAAAATAAAGAAAGCTACTAAGAGAACATTTCTTTGTTTTTGACAGCTCATACATTATCATAAATAATCCCTTGAACTTAAAATACATTGATTGTTTTTCCATGTGTCAAAGTATGAAACATTTCCAAATGACTTCATTCTGATTAAATATTTAAAAAAAAAATCAGCTAATGCATACTATTTTGGATGGATTTCAATCAACCCAAGAGGGGACCTTTAATTATGTCAGTTTCACCAAATGATTGCTACCTGGAGAAGCAATTATTTCAATCACCTGCAAATTGATCCACAATTTAAATTCAAGAACCTAATTACCTAGCATCTAATATGAAATCTGATCTCACAATAAAAAAAAAGAATCTGAAAGTGTAATACACAAAAACATATCTATAAGTTCAAAACGTATTGAAATCAATTCTTTTGTTCCGTGTCTTTTTTGTATTTGTATTACTTTATGTGAGTAGTGATGATCGAGCACGCTCCGATAAGATGTTATCCGAGCACAATTGTGTGCTAATAGAGTAGCTATGGCGTGTTCGATTACTATGTTCGAGACCCCCGCAACTGGATGTCTTGCAACTGCGCGACAGCGCGACACTTGCAGGGATTGCCTGTTTGTTAGGCAATTCCTGCATGTGTTGCGGCAGTTGAACAGACACGAGACATGCAGTCGCGGGGACTCGAACATAGTAATCAAGCACCCCGAAAATACTCTAGTAGCATACGATCGTGGTCAGATAACACTTTAATAAACATTAATCCATTTATACACAATCTTACAATCAAGAAACATTTTTTCACTTCTAGCCAAGCATTCACTGAATCTCCTGAGATTGCTGTCTCAAATGTATTTCGGGGTCTCCCTTTTTCAGAACAAATGGCACTGTTAGACCTACAAGCCTACAACTGAATTCTCCTGAAGAAAAATCTACTACTCAGGCTACACGATCTAATGCAAAAAATCCTTTATTTATCCCATACAGTCTCGGGAGGACAGCATGGAAAGCTTTCAAAATATTGTTGAAAGGAGGCTAAAAAAATAGACATTTTCACCAAATCATGGAATAATAAAACCATTTTAAGTTCCAAACAACACCGTGCACTGCAGAATCTCAAGGAATTGTTTGAAATTACTATACGGATGGCAGATTAAGGAGTCATGGTGGTGGTATCAGGCACCAGAGTCTATCATTCACAAATTATATGGCTGCTGGAGGATACGACTACTTACCGCAAATTAACTCACAATCCAATGTCCAATATACAAATTGACATTACTAAAATCATCCAGGATGGTGCATCTTTCGGGGTTCTCACTACATCTGAGAGAGATTACCTATTGGTGGATCATCTGATCACACCAATAATGCATGCCTTGCCTAAGGTACACAAGGCGATTGATCAACCCAGAATGCGACCAATTATTTTAGCCATTGGCTTGATCTCTGAGCACCTCAGTGAACGGTTAGTTTGTCTCCTTCAGCCTCTTTCACACAAAAAAATAGGTTTTCTGAAGGATTCTAGAGACATTTTAAATCAATTTGCTAACATACTGTGGATAAAGGATTTTTCACGACTAAGTAGTCGCATTATATGCATCCATTCCACAGAACGTTGCTAAAGAAGCTCTCAGATACCATCTATTTAAAGATAGTGATTATTCAGAGCATTTATTTCTTTACATCATTCAAGTTACATAAATCCTGATGACATGTAATTATTTTTAATTTGACCGTAGTTTCTTTTTGCAACATAAAGGAGGTTCTATAGGGCTAAACATTCACCCTTTTTAGCCAATTTAGTTATGGATTTTTGGGAAGAAAATTATTTGTATACTCACGATAACCTCTTCGTTTCCTACATTTTCTGGTATGGCAGATACATAGACGATATATTGATTATAAGGAAGAGGAATTTATCTGCCATACCAGAATTTGTCCAGTCTCTCAATGTTAATTGTTGCAATCTAACCTTTACTCATTCTTCTAACATGTCATCTATTTTTTTTAGATTTACAATTGGAGGGCATTTGTGATAAGCTCATTTCCACATCTACCTTTGCCAAACCTTTGTCAGATAACACTATTCTACAAGCCAGCGCAGCAGTCATCCTAGGCATACCGTAAAGTTATTACTGGTAGATGAGTTCACACGTACTGCAAGAATCTGCAGTAGCACGTATAAATTAGCTGCTGAATTGGAACAATCAGGGAATAAATTAAAAATAGGGGTTACCCACACTGGATATTACTGTAAATAGTGCCAACAACTTAGTCAAAACCAAGAACCAACAAGATCTCAACATACGCCACAGTAGCAACAAAAAATCTACTACTCAGACTGATAACAAATCTGTTTTATCTTTGACATTTAGCCCCCAATTTCACTAAATAAAATCTGTTTTTCTCAAACACATTCTTATCCTCCATGAGGACTCTGACTTATCTACCATTTTAGGATCTGGCTGCTTGGTTGTTGCTAAAAGAGCAATCACCCTGGGCAGCATATTATCCCCTAGCCACTTTAAAGCTGTTCGAAAGCACAAAACTTGCTTAGAGCATCCATTTTTTTAAATGAGGCGGTAATATATGCCGTAAGTGTAAACATTCTGCCGTCACATGCATGTTTACATATCATGACAACTCACAACATTACAAAATTAAACAGTATATAAACTATAAAATGTTGTCTACATAAATAGATGTATCAGCTGTAATCTTGCTTATGTAGGATGTAACACCAGGAAGTTCAAAGTTCGAATTTCAGAACACCTTTCTGATGCTATTTCTTCTTGCATCTTACATTGCACAGTTTCCCATGCGTCAAAGCACTTCATTACCTGCCATGATTGCTCCCTCCACCACATGTCTGAGAGTATTCTGTATTGAAAGAGTGCAGAGATTACCTAGGGGTGGAGACATCAAACGTCCCCTGCTGACCAGGGAGGCATTTTGGATTTACAACCTGGATGCTTGCTTCTCTACAGGATTAAATGCCGAAGAGAGATTATGTATCACTATTGATTTGTTATATAATTGTTAATCCCTTGTGAAATACATGAATTGTATCATGTGATTCATTGTCAGATTTTCTCTTTTCCTTTGTTTTTTAACTCTCATATTTTTGAATATGTCACGTGCCATCTAAGCAATTTCATTGGTTGTGTTGTTTTATATTTCTGCGCCATGATTCATCTGCCATAGCTTTGAAAAAGGACACAAAAACAGTGTTTGAAATGCGCAGCTTTTAGATCACCATGAAGTCCTTGATATCATGTTTTTATTTTTTGAAAAAGAAAGTTTTTTACATTTGAGATGCTGGATTCACCCTTTCTTTGGATCTCTTCCTCCCTCTCTGGGATTCTTCACCCTTATCCCTGTCTCCAGTTATTGAATAACAAGTCACTTTTCCAGTGCTTTTTTTGTAAGCTGTTATATTGTCTGTCATTAATACCTCTCGTGGTCAGGCATTTCACAATCTGACTGCTCCAACTATAAAGAACCCTTTCCTATTTAATTGCCGGAATCGTCTTTCATCCAACCGTAATGCACCCTGGTCCTTAGTATGGTCTTTGGAATGTATAAGTCATGGGCCAATCCTTTGTATTGACTACACATGTATTTATACATTTAAATGAGATCGCCACTGAGAAGTCTTTTTTGTAAACTAAACAAATCCAACTTTTCCAATCTCTCATCATATGATAGTCCTTCGATCCCTTGTAATAATTTAGTTGCAGCCATTGAACTGACTCTGACTTCTGAATATCATTTTTAAAATATGAAGCTCAAAACTGTTCTAGATGTGGCCTTACAAGTGATTTACATAGGGGTAAATGGATTGCTGGCTTTTCTCTCTTTTAATGCACCTTAAAATCTTATTTGCTTTTGCAGCTGCTGCATGACATTGAGCACTGCTGCTCAGCTTAATTGTAACCAGAATACCCAACTCCTTGTACTATTCTGTAGTCCTGAGTGAATTTACAGCTGACATCAAGTCCAGAGGTTAGTATTGGGGCGACCATTTATGATGACTCTTAGTTTCCTGTCTTTTAGCCAGTTCCTTACCAATCTGCATATAGTTTCCCTTGGACCCTGCTTTTGGAGCTTCAGTATAAGTCTGTTATGCGGTACAGTATCAAATGCCTTAACAAAGTCCTAATAAATCACATCAGCCGCCTTACCAACATGCAAATTTGCACTGACCTCCTTATGTTGGTTAGACACGACTTATCTTTCATGAATCCATGTTGGTTGCCTGTTATTATATTATTTTCTGTAGTATATTTCTACAAGACATCTCTTATGTTGCCCTCAAAAACTGTACACACTACTGATGTCAGGCTTACCGGACGGTAATTACCTGGATCCACCTTCTTACCTTTCTTATATATGGCACCACATCAGCCATCCTCCAATCCTGTGGCATCACCCCTGTTTCAAGAGAGTTTAAGAATATGAGATACAGTGGTCTGTCAATTACTGAGCTTGATTCCCTCAATATCCATGAATTAATGGCATCTGGCCCGGGTGATTTGTTAATGTTTAATTTTCTCAGACGCAGGCATACTTCTCATGTTAAACTAATTATATCAGATGGTGAACTTTGATTTTTGCCTTGTAGAATGGTCCCTGAATTGCACCAAAAATCTGTTATATAAGCCTTGTACAGCATTTACTATTAGTGTTGAGTAGTGTTGAGCGATACCGTCCGATACTTAAAAGTATCGGTATCGGAAAGTATCGGCCGATACCGGCAAAGTATCGGATCCAATCCGATACCGATACCCGATACCAATACAAGTCAATGGGACTCAGGTATCGGACGGTATTCCTGATGGTTCCCAGGGTCTGAAGGAGAGGAAACTCTCCTTCAGGCCCTGGGAACCATATTAATGTGTAAAAGAAAGAATTAAAATAAAAAATATCGCTATACTCACCTGTCCGACGCAGCCGGGACCTCAGCGAGGGAACCGGCAGCGTTGTTTGTTTAAAATTCGCGCTTTTACTTGGTTACGTGAGGTCCCGGCTTGTGATTGGTCAGGGCGGCCATGTTGCCAGGACGCGGACCAATCACAGCAAGCCGTGACGAAATTACGTCACGGCTTGCTGTGATTGGTCCGCGTCCCGGCAACATGGCCGCCATTAACCAATCACAAGCCGTGACGTCACGGGAGGCTGGACATGCGCGTATTTTGAAAAGCGCGCGTGTCCAGCCTCCAGTGACGTCCCGGCTTATGATTGGTCACGGCGCCATGTTGCCGGGACGCGGACCAATCACAGCAAGCCGTGACGAAATTACGTCACGGCTTGCTGTGATTGGTCCGCGTCCCGGCAACATGGCCGCCATTAACCAATCACAAGCCGTGACATCACGGGAGGCTGGACACGCGCGCTTTTCAAAATACGCGCGTGTCCAGCCTCCCGTGACGTCCCGGCTTGTGATTGGTTAATGGCGGCCATGTTGCCGGGACGTCACTGGAGGCTGGACACGCGCGCTTTTCAAAATACGCGCATGTCCAGCCTCCCGTGACGTCACGGCTTGTGATTGGTTAATGGCGGCCATGTTGCCGGGACGTCACTGGAGGCTGGACACGCGCGCTTTTCAAAATACGCGCATGTCCAGCCTCCCGTGACGTCACGGCTTGTGATTGGTTAATGGCGGCCATGTTGCCGGGACGTCACTGGAGGCTGGACACGCGCGCTTTTCAAAATACGCGCATGTCCAGCCTCCCGTGACGTCACGGCTTGTGATTGGTTAATGGCGGCCATGTTGCCGGGACGCGGACCAATCACAGCAAGCCGTGACGTAATTTCGTCACGGCTTGCTGTGATTGGTCCGCGTCCCGGCAACATGGCCGCCCTGACCAATCACAAGCCGGGACTTCACGTAACCAAGTAAAAGCGCGAAATTTAAACAAACAACGCTGCCGGTTCCCTCGCTGAGGTCCCGGCTGCGTCGGACAGGTGAGTATAGCGATATTTTTTATTTTAATTCTCTTTTTTACACATTAATACATTAATGTTGTTGCGATACCCGATACCCGATACCACAAAAGTATCGGATCTCGGTATCGGAAATTCCGATACAGCAAGTATCGGCCGATACCCGATACTTGCAGTATCGGAATGCTCAACACAAGTGTTGAGCGATACCTTCCGATACTTGAAAGTATCGGTATCGGATAGTATTGGCCGATATCCGAAAAATATTGGATATCGCCGATACCGATACCCGATACCAATACAAGTCAATGGGACACAAGTATCTGAAGCTATCCTGGATGGTTCCCAGGGTCTGAAGGAGAGGAAACTCTCCTTCAGGCCCTGGGATCCATATTCATGTAAAAAATAAAGAATTAAAATAAAAAATATGGATATACTCACCCCTCCGGCAGAGCCTGGACCTTACCGATGTAACCGGCAGCCTCCGTTCCTAAGAATGAGGAGTTTAGGACCTTCGATGACGTCGTGGCTTGTGATTGGTCGCGTGACCGCTCATGTGACCGCTCACGCGACCAATCAAAAGCCGCGACGTCATCGCAGGTCCTAAACTCCTCATTCTTAGGAACGGAGGCTCCCAGTTACATCGGTAAGGTCCAGGGGCCGCCGGAGGGGTGAGTATATCCATATTTTTTATATTAATTCTTTATTTTTTACATGAATATGGATCCCAGGGCCTGAAGGAGAGTTTCCTCTCCTCCATACCCTGGGAACCATACACTGGGAACTTCCGATTCCAATTTCCGATATCACAAAAATATCGGAACTCGGTATCGGAATTCAGATACAGCAAATATCGGCCGATACCCGATACTTGCGGTATCGGAATACTCAACACTATTTACTATATGTTCTAGACACTTTTCATGCTTTTTCTGACAGATAATGAAAGTGTTGCGACTTCAGATGCAACACTGTTCTAATATGTTGGTGTCAACTTTTCTGCCATCAAATTAAGCCATTTAACATGTAGTATGAGATTAGATAAAATATGTGCCAAATTTATCATCCTGAATGAATGACTGGGTACAGGGACATGCTGAAGCAGTCAGTACTTTGACAACTGAGTGTCCAGTCTGGCGAAGGGGTGTACTGAGCTGTGTTTTTATGGACAGCTCGGCTGTCCAATCTGAAACTGGAAGGTGCTGTTTTTTTCCAAGAGTTCATGGTTCCAGGTGATTGCCTGGCTACTTAGCTGGGCTGCTAGTCCCAGACCTATGCAAGACATAGCTTCAGCTAAGTGTGGTTGGTTTTCTATGTGCCTAGTGTTTTTCTTGATGATCTTTCATTGCATGACCTTGGACCTTGTTCTGACCATCTTTTTTTAGCCCCTTTGTTCTGATCTGCTACCTTCCTGTTTTTTTTACCTTGGAGCATTATCTGAGTACGTCTTTATCTCTTCCATTTGTTTATGATGTACCCTCCTGGCTTTTAACCTAGGACTCCTTTACTATCCCAGCTCATGGCTTGTCCATGAAAAGTGACTCAGCATTACATTACGTCTGGCCAATCCGTTTTCATTTTTTGCCAGAATGGATCCTGTTCACACGCTTAGTTACCAGGTGCAGAATTTGACGCAGATGACACAGGATCTGACCAAGAAATGCCTGGAGTCTGGAGTCATCACAATATCAGTTGTAGGATCAGAAAATAATTTTATGAATACTCCCTATAGCCCTCCACTTCCGGCAGTGGCTGTGACATTAGTACCCTCTTATTTACAGCTCGTCTCTCTTCAACATGCAGTAGTCCTCCCTGATAAATTTTTGGGAGAGAAAGACCAGTTTAGAGTCTTCAAGGAGAGCTGTGGGTTATTTTTTACCCTGCTTCGCCAGATATCAGGGGAAAAGTTCCAGCAGGTGGGGATAATCATATCCTTACAGTGAGGGTGTTCTCAGACCTGGGCATTTTTATTGTCCCCACAAACCCCAGAATGGTCTTTTGTTGACATCTTTTTTGACAGTTTAAGTCTGATCTGTGATGAATCTGAAAGGATCCAGGTCGTTGAAGATCATGAACATGGCACAGAGAGGTCTGACAGCTGAGGATTATTGCTCTTGATTTCCGGCAGTGGTACACTGAAGTTCAATGGAAAGATGCAGCTGTCATGTGCCAGTTCCACAAAGACCTTTCTGAAACTCTTAAGGATGCTCTGGTCCTTCATGATGCCCCTTGTTCTCTGGCAGAGGCCATGACCCAGGCGAATGGACCACAGAATTCGTGAGAGACGTGGTGAACAGCAGCCTGCCCTTTATACTTTCCCTGAACACATCCACTTACCAGGGGTGGAGCTATTGGAGATTAGAGTTTCCAGTCTTCGTGTTGTGGAGGAAAAAACATAGACAAGATCTTGGACTATTTCTGTACTCTGGTCTCTCTGGACATTTTCTCAAGAATAGCACAACTTGTTCTCAGGCAAGCAAACTGTTGGGAGAACATCTAAATCTGAGTGATGGCTGAGGAGGTCACTCAGACTTTCTGGTACCCTTTTCTTCCTCTAATAAAGTAATGATAATTGCGGTGTTATCCTTCAAGAACCAGTTGTTATTAACATTGGCGTTCATTGACTGTTGGTCTGCTACTAACTTTATTGAGTCTGGACTGGTTCTGAAGTCAGGATTAGGGACAGTTAGTTAAGAAAGATCTTTTTCAAATATTTGCCCTTGACAACACACCATTTGCCTGGATTTTGGGCAAGAGCGTACCGGTGGATTTTACTCTCCAAGTGGGAGCACTCCACTCTGAATCCATCTTTTGTTTTGTTTTGGATAATTTACCTGTTGGATTGGTACCGGGGCTTCCATGGTTGCATGTTCACAATCCTGTTATTGATTGGTGTCAGAATGAGATTGTTAAATGGAGCCCCAATTAGTACAAGAAATGTCAAAAATCTGTACAAATATGTTCCGCTAGTCTGTATGGGTACTTGAAAGACTTCAGAGATGTGATCTCAGAAAAATATCATCATTGTGATTGTGCTATTAATCATGCCGCTAATGCAAAATTACCTAAAGCTCGCCCTTACAATTTGTCAGGGCCTGAATGGACAACAGTGAAAGAATACCGCATGTTAAGGAAAGTTTTCATAAGGATCATATCTG